>NC_138193.1:19278431-19878431 GCF_964194105.1 Spermophilus citellus
CAAAAAGTTTGTGTTTGTAATTAAATTGGCTATAATTAGCACTGTCAAATTATCTGAATTTTAATGTACTGATATGAAGCAAAGTCTGAAACATTGATCTGTTTTTTCTATTGATCATTTTCACTTTTCAGTCATTTAATTTTTAGTATTGAACACATTTTATCCCAAACATAGCCAAAAATATTAAAATGGTAGTTCTATCCTGTGGCTCCTGACACACACACACACTCAGTAATTATCTCCAGAGAAGACTTTCATACTGGAGGACATTACATGTATATCCTGGAATTGTGTGCCAAAAGTGTTGAGCCCAAATGTGAGAACAGGCTGCATGACAGGGAACCTTCTGTAGGACACTGGGTTTTGCATGTATGTGAGCTGTCTGCTCTGGGTTTGGTACATGGTATTTCAACTTCTATGCCATTTACCCTAGGAACACGTCCAGATCTTCCCCACTTCTTCTAGATCAAAGCTCATGGATAGACAATTGGAATTAGTTACCTGGTCCTGATGTCAGGTGGCTGCCTAAGGTTTCTCCTAGGACACAACCACCTTCCCAGGATGGTCCCTCCCACTAAGCACCACAATCCTGGAGTCTCTCCACCCTTCTTCCTGGGGAACAATAAAAGCTATCTTTGTATTATTTCAAAAAGTTCCTTTTTGCTCTTGCAATTTTCTTTTTCTTTGCCCAATTGATATTTTTCAACTGTGCAAGCAGTTGTACTTGAAATTTAGTGGAATTAACTATATTTTTACAGTATAAAACCCTGACATACTCTTTTGTTTGAAGGTTTTCAGCTTCATGGCAGAGATTGCAGAACAAGTTATAGCCCTCACATGAAGATAGGTGCACTTGAGCCAGTGTGTGATCCAAGCACTGATGTCCTCATAATCTTAGGGACCACACCATGCAGGAAACAATGACTGCATGGGTGGAGTGAGCCAAATCATGTCAATCTCTGATGAATGACATATGAAGTCTGCTGGTGTGGATTGATTAAAGTGTGCATATTTCCCCTGTTTGGATCAAGGAGGGCCCTGGGGCATCTAGGGATGCATCTGAGAGGAGAGGAGGGAGCTGTGGGAGCAATGGGGACATCAACAGCAAGATCATCTTGGGCTTTAGGAGGAGCAGGGGCCATAAGATCCCAGAAAAACATTGTTCATTGAAAAATATTTTTTTACCTCTGTAATGTGCAAAGGTCAATGAGGCCTACAGTAATTGATAACCTTATCAAAATGATTCCAAAGGAATTCACCAGTTAATTGACCACAGTTTGCATCCTGAAAGAGACAGTATCAACAGTGCTGGAATGCATGAACATTTCCATTGCCTCCTCTCCCCCTTCACATGTGTCTTTCTGATCTGTCTCTAGGACTGAGAAACAAGTGGCTACTGACTCACTGACCAGACAGTCACAGCTGTGATGTGCTGAAACTCCCCTGCACAGCAGACTCCAGACTTCCCAGGGACCAGGCTCCTGCCACATCTTCACTTTGTAGCAGCATAGTTTCCATTCTCCTTGTCCAGGTCCACCTGGATCTGTTATTTTTTATTTTTTAAAAAATCCAAGGTAAGAGTTTTGACTATATATATATATATATATATATATATATATATATATATATATTACAATAATATACATAATAATATGTAATAATATATATAATGATGATGCTCCACAGTCCTGTCACTAGAAAGCAAGCTCACAAGCCAATCAACAATCCAAGGAATCAATCTGGAAGCCCTGGGACAGAAGCAGTGATCTTGTCCCATGGGGGACATATATTTTCAGCTTTCTTCTGGGCAGCTACACACTCATCACAGGTGAACCTGGGGGCTCAGGACACCTAAGAGGAGGTGTGGTCTGAGCAGGGGTCTTCAGGGGTCTGGCAGTAGTTCTCTCCCTTCCACAGCACCTGCAAATGCTGGGGACAGAGGCACAGGGTGGTGGTGGTGACTGGAGTTGCAGCACCTCTGGGACCTTCCCTGCTGCTCCATATGGGGCCTTGAGTGACACTAATCACCTGCTGAGTACTGGCCCTGGACTTGAGAGCACTTGAGAGCTGCTGAGAATCTCACAGGGGCTCTTGGAGTATTTGGGTGGAAGCTCTAAAACAGGATCCACAGGATCTCCCACCCTGTTATCACTGTACCCTGAAGGGTCCCTCAGGCCCGTTCTCTCTGCCAAAATCACATCATTGGCATCTTATGTGTGTCATATGGCCAAAATCTCAACTGCCTTGAAACTAGCATGGTTTATGAATTCCTGATGAACTCTTAGTATTTTGTTCCTAAGCAGTTGGACAATTTCTTGAGGAGAGAGATCACCTGAGATTCTCACATAATCTTGACTAGTTATGAAGGGAAACTCTGATATCCTGTAGATCCAGGACTTTAGCTGATTTAACTATGCCTTTGAGGCATTTTTATAACCACTTTGGAGGATGTAGAACCAAATCTAGCCTTTGGTCTATATATGGGAACTGGTCGGAATGGCCAGGCCTGCTAGTCACCTTCCAGAATATGAGGGGATCTAGATATTCCTCAGATGGCATCCCACAGCCTTGGCCATTCCACCTCATGCAGGATTTGAACCCTAGGTTCAAAGGTACCCCATAATCAACATGGAATCCAGACAAGAGGGGTCAGATGATGAGACTGATTAGATCCCACACTAAAGGTAAGGGTTAGAATAAGAGGCAGAAATCAAAGGAAATTGAGAGACAAAAACGCATTCAGAAAATGAGTTTGTGGATCCAAGGGCAGTGAATGGCGAGTCACTGATGGGTCGAATCTGTTAGGGAGAAGGTTTTCTCACTGGGGCAACAATGAAGGAGCAATATTAGAGACAACTAGACAAACACACATCATCAACACAAGATAATTATCAAAAAAAAAAAAAAAACAAACAAACAGTCCCTCCCCCTTTCCCAGTCTCCATACCATCATCACAGCTTTTTAATCTGAGGCTCTGGGCCAAGCTAATGTCGTCAGACAACCAGCTAATCCAAACACCTACAAGGCTTTTTAATCAATCCAGGTGAAATGCCTCTCAGGATTTAGAGTCAACTTCATTGACCCACCTCTGGGCTTTACATTTATTCTAGATGAGACAGCACAGAGGATTTACCATCAATCTGTTTGATATACCTCACAGCTTTACAATCAGTCCAGCTGATATAACTTTAGGCTTTACATTCAAACCAAATGCAGAGAACAAATAAAGCACCTTTAAGCACACATAGCTCCTTTTGTCTTTCTTCACACCCAAGATTCAATGGGTCACTGCATAGGATCCAAACCCAGCCAAACACAGAGCTCCTACCACCAGAGAAAAGTGTGCCTATCTTTGTGTTTGTATAGTAGAGGTCCCAGGAGGCCAAGAGCCTCAGCCCAGATTCTGGAAGGTATCTCACTGGGGCCAAATATTTAGGTGCTGTTCCAAAATTCCAAATAAAACTCTGGGTCTTTCTGAAGTAAAAACAAATAATTTATTCTGGCCAGGGCCAAGGGAAAAGAAAGCAAACAGTTCTGCAATCCTCAACCATGACTGGGGTGGAAAGAAAATATAAGAATTAAAAACCAAAGAAGCGGGCAGGAGAGGCAATTATAATCACAAGAAACACTTCATAAATTGGAAATTACATTTTCTCAGAATTCACACTTTTAGTACATACTCAGAAAGGCAAGCGTGCATTAGCTTTATAGTTCACAGATATTGTGGTCAGCGTGCAAGTGGGTGAGGGTGTAGGAGTTAGCTTCTATGTGAGTGGGATCATGGGAAAAGGGGAAAAATTCACAGAGGGTGAGGTGTCTGAACAAAATGGGGTCTGGCGTAATTTTTAAGTCAGCCCGTACATTATGACCCAGAATTCTATTTGTTTGGAACTGAATGTGATAGTTGTGGAATCTGCTGAGCGAGGACACATATGGACCTAAATTCACTAACAAAGTGCTTCAGGCATTTTTTTTTCAGGAAAATCCAAGCTCTTTCAGGATGGATGTGCTCAGAGGAACTTTTTCTGGCAAAGGAACATTGTCATCAGAAGCTCATGATCTCTCACTTAGACCCTGACCCCTCCCCTAGAAGCAGCATGTGATTTGTGAAGAGGACAATAACATCTACACCTGTGTTGAAGTCCCCAAACCCATTTCTCTCCATTCAGCCAACAAGCAGCTGCTCCACTCTCCTGTCTGCAAACTGCACTGCTGCCCACTAGTGGGGAAGCTGGCCTGAGCTGCCTGTCCCTGTTCTCCTTGTCAGGTCACCTCACAGCCAGCTCTTTCTTTCTGCAAAAACTGATGTCAACATTTATACTTCTGTGTGTGCCAGGAAGTGAGCTCTTGTTTGGTGCTAACTGCTTGCATAGAAAAGATTATAGTTCCCATAAGTGGCCGAATTTGTACTTCTGGTCACTAGAGGAACAAGTGCCAGAAGACCACTCCTCCTGAATCTCTGCCCCGACTTCTAGGAGGAAACAGTCCAACCTAATTCCTGCCCCTGCACCACATCCAAGGGATTCACAGAGCTGCTTACCTTGGCTTTTATCTTGTAGGCAATGAGATTCCATGTGCCAAAGCACTGAATGCCATCTGTTCCTCTGAGGAGACTGGCAGGGGCCTGAGGTCCTCTGTCAGCTCCGCTGGGTCTCAGGATGCTGCACCCAGCACAGTCATGTGTTCATGAAAATGACAAGTGGGTCACAGGAGAGCCTGGGTCAGTGTCCAGCCATCATCCAGGTGGGACATGGTGCCCACCCTGCAGAGTCTCCCAGGTCAGTGGCTGAGCCTTTGGGGTCTGTGACTCAGAATCATGGTTGCTCACATTGATTGTCTCCTCCTGGCTCCAGAGATGGGATGGCATGGTCTAGAGCCCAGCTCTTCAAGAGCTGAGGACGCCATCTTCCAGATAAAGAAGAGAAGTGGTGATTCATGTGGTGCTTCATGTGGATTCTGGCCACCAGCTGCCCCAATGATGGAGAAGTCAATCCTTCCTTCCAGGGGTTCTGTGAGGGTGAGGTGAAGACCTGAGGCCACACCCCACACCTCAGAAGGACTCCCTACAGACAGCTCTCCCCATATAACTGCAGTGCACCTGTGACCAGGACATGGACATTAGTGCCCTGTCACCTCCTGTCTTCGTGGCATTTCACATGTGCCCAGTCGACCCCTAGTGTCTTCTGTAGCAAATGGTACAGTGGAGACTCCCAAGCTGCTGTGAAGCCAGGTCTCCTTAGCCTTCTTCAGCCTGGGGTGGCAGCCTCTGCTTCCTTGAATCTCTGGGTCCTGTCTCTGTTGAAGATGCTGCCCCAGTGGCCCTATAGAATATCCTCACAGAGGACGCAGTGTCCCTCAGGAATGAATTCTGCTTCTGCATCCAGCATTGTGGTCACTCTGCTGCCATAAAGAGGGACCCCAATGGGAGGCTTCACATCAAAATGGACTTTCCTATGACTGTGGGATCTCAGGTAGACATTGAGGCACCAGCAGGTCATTCTGCTCTCTCTTGGCTCTCAGGTGGCCATTTTCCTGTGTCACATGGCTTTCCCTGGTGTCTCTGAGACCTTATTTCCCCTTCTTATAGGGACACCAGTCACGCTGCATTAGACCTATACCCCAACCTCACTTTTATATAATTACCTGAGTCTCCTCCCACCAAGATTGTCACTATTTCATCTGGACACCACACACGTTCTTCAAGGGAAAAAATGATTAAACTCAGGACAACATTGTGGTAGTTATGGTTAAGGAAATAACCTATTTTACACTGTTAGGTTACTTTAAGGTGATGATTTCCATTTTTAATACCACAATATTCCATAGCAGAAAGGGGAAATATAATTCGTGGGAAGGTGTTGGTGGTACAAGCCTTAAGATTTCACTTTTACACCTACGCACACCTGTGAACACACACACATTCACGATTGTATGGATGTCACCTGCACAGTCCCCTGTGTGGGTCCTGGAGCTACTGCCCACTCTCCTGAGCAGGAAGCTCACAAGGCCCTGCAGGTGCTGCAGCCCACAGCACCGGCCCCCAGGGAGGGCAGCCTCCAGGTGCAGCAGGAGCAACTGCAGAGCCCAGGGATGCTGGACACCAGGCTGGGCTCAGTGGGGACTGTACAGAGCCTTGGAAGAGGCCAGGCAGGCCTGAGACAAAGCATGGACATTGTGTAAAAAGTCCATCCATAGACACTTTGTTGCTCCTTGCTGAGGACTCAGGCCCAAGAGGACTTCCAGGGAGTGTCCACCTTGTCCTCTGCAAAAGAGGTACCACGCTGCCCTACTGATTGCCAGGATGATTGTAAAATTCCTCCCAATCATCCTGCACCCTGACACCACCTATTGCCTCCTGATCCCACAGGGCACTTCCTCCTGCCTCTGGCCAACGATGTCCCTCTCACTATCCATCAGAAACGAGGAGAGAGGACTCACTTCTGGTAAAGTGAGAACACACATATTAGTCTTTCTTTCTGTGTCCCAGGAGGTCACTGTTGCTTACAACTCACCAAGAGTATTAGCAGCATACAATCTGGCACCATCAGACCAGGCCTGGCTGCTGAGCTCCTGCTGCCTCCTGCACACCCTGCCTGCCTGGGAGGGCTGTGGGGCAGGGACACAGATCATTCTGGCACCCAGCAGCCACACTTCCTTCAAGGAACTTGAACTTCTTCCTGTCCCCACTAGGGGACAAACCTCCACTCTGATGCTGCTTGTGCACAGGGCTGCTGACAGTCTGAGGACCCTTAGGAGAGCAGGTTGGGGATACCTATAAAGTCACACTCTCCCTCCCCTCCCATCCCTTCTCCCTGAATCCTGGGCTCCTCTAGTGTCTCTCCTCTGCACTCCTGCCTGGATCTTCTCTGTCCTGTCCCCTCTTAATCTGAGTTCACGCCTATCACTCCTCACTCCCCACATGGCTGTCTTCATATGGGTCACAAACCTGTTTTTCTGCACATCCTGGCCCTTGGCCTGCCTCTGACTCCACCCCTTGGATTCTCATGGGAGAGTCAAAGATGGTGTCTGGTAGTCTTTAGAGACCAGAAAGGAGAGCAGCAGGTGTTCAGTGCTGTACATGTGGCCACCATGGTCCACTGTGAGCAGAGTCCTTGCTTCATGTCAGCTGTGACCTGCCAGAGGTACCTCTGACTCCTCAGTCAGTGGGATGTCCAGCAGCTGCTGTGAAACTGTTGTCCTGTGGCCATTCACTCACTGAGGCAGCTGTTCTGTGCCCTGTGGGGGAAGACACAAGGTAGAAGCTCCCTTTCTCAGCTCTGGACCAAAAATTTCTGTCCTTTTGGGGCCCAGAACAACTCCCCATGTGTATGACACCTGCTTCTAGCTGTAACCAGAGTCCCTCAGGTCACCCATTGTCATCAGCAATGGAAATTTCAATGTTGACACAGCAGGCACACAGGAGCAGGTCATGAACTCCATGATGCTCATCCTCAGTCCCTCTGAGTGGAGTAGCATCCATGGTCTAGGCGAGAGATGCCAACTTTAAATATACAAGCTCACTGCTTCAAAATTTAACATCCAATAGGTAGGGTGGCTCATGCCCATAAGCCCACCTACCTTAGAGACTAAGGGAGGAAGATTCCAGGTTCTAGGCTACCCCAGGAAAACTATAGGAACACTCTATATGAATAAAATAAAAAGGCACACTAATAGTTCGCTGGTAGGACTGAAAATTCATGCAACCGCTATGGAAAGCAGAATGGAGATTCCTCAGAAAACTGGGAATGGATCGACCATTTGACCCAGCTATCCAACTTCTTGGTTTATAGGCAAAAGACTTAAGATCAGCATGTTACAGTAATGCAGCTGCATCAATATCTATAGCAGCTCAATTCAAAATAGCTAGTTAATGGAACCAACCTAGGTGTCCCTCAATAGATGAATGGAAAAATAAAAAATGATATATATATATATATATTCATTCAATGGAATAATACTAAGCTTTAAAGAAGAGTAAAATTATGGCATTTGCCAAAATGGTTGGAGTTGGAGAACATCATGCTAAGTGAAATAAGCCAATCCCAAAAAACAAAAGCTGAATGTTTTCTCTAATCCTCATAGCTCAGGGTCAGAGCCTGCAACTCTCAGGAAGCACCTCCTGATCTCAGCCTGGGTGCGCCCCTGCCCCAGCCTCTCCCATCTACAGTTATGTGCATGGCTACATGGGCAATGACCACACAGCATCACAACCCTTTTCTCCTGCATGTCCTGGCCCTTAACCTGCCTCTGACTCCACCCCTTGGATTCTCATGGGAGAGTCAAAAGTGGTGCCTGGGGGTCTTTAGAGAACAGAAATGAGAGTAGCAGGTGTTCAGGGCTGTATGTGTGGCCGCCATGGTTCACTATGAGAAGAGTCCCTGCATCATGTCAGCTGTGACCTGCCAGAGGCACCTCTGTCTGTCCAGTCAGAGGGGTGGCCAGCAGCCACTGTGGTGGGTTTGTCCTGTGGCCATGAAGTCACAGAGACAGCTGTTCTGCCCTGTTTCAGGGAAGCCAGCAGGAGGAGCTGCCCTTTCCCAACTCTAGACACAGAATTTCTTTTATTATTAATTTTTTTTTTTGAGAGAGAGAGAGAGAGAGAGAGAGGATTTCAATATTTACTTTTCAGTTCTCGGCGGATACAACATCTTTGTTTGTATGTGGTGCTGAGGATCGAACCCGGGCCGCACGCATGCCAGGCGAGCATGCCACCGCTTGAGCCACAGCCACAGCCCCTAGACACAGAACTTCTGTCCCTTTGGGGTCAGGAACAACTGCTCATCTGTATGACATCTGCTCTTATCTGTAACCATAGCCCCATGGGTCACACAGTGTCCTGAGCAATAGGAAGGTAACTGTTCCAGGCAGCAGGAGGACCCTGTGGAGGTCCTGAACTCCATGGTGCTCATGCTCAGTCCTGAGAGTGGAGAGGAAGCTGTGGGTTTAGGCAAGAGATGCCAGTTTTACCTTCCCAGGCTCAGGGTGTCTGAACTTAAAGGCCCATGGGAAGGGTGGCACACACCTATAGTCCTGGACACCTTGAGACTGAGGGAGGAGGACTGCAGGTTCAAGTCCACCCCAGGAAATTTATAGAATCACTGTATATAAATAAAATTAAACCAATTTGGGTGTAGCTCATGCTGACCAAGCATATAAGAGACTCTGTATAGATCACCATATCTGACAAAGTAACAAAGGAAACATAAAAAAAAAAGTAAAATCACACATTAAAACAAAAGTCATGTCATATCTATGTGAAGACATATATTTATACGAGAGATGCAGAATAAACACAGATAGATCCACATAATTTATCTCCTAAATATTATGTATGTGGCATATAATATTCCTTTCATTCATTTCTAAGCAAATTGGACTCTGGCTAAGATTAAGCTCTGGTGGGTCTTTGCTGACCCTCCCTCACATCTCAGGGGGCTGTGTGCTGTGGCCCCAGGGAACCATGTTCCCCCAAGCAAATCTGAGCTGCCCTGTTCTAACCTGGGACGCCTGGACACACTGAACCTGTGTTGATTGAACAGGAGGAGCCCACACTGGAGCTGTGCCCAGCCTGCCCAGCCCTGCTGATTTGCATGTGCCCATAGCACAGCCCATTGCCCTCAAGACTTCTTAAGGGGCTGCTCACACCCTGTGCAGGGGTCAGTTCCCATCAGGACACATCATGGCCATGAGGGCCCCTGCTCAGCTCCTGGGGCTCCTGATGCTCTGCCTCCCAAGTAAGGAGGGATAGTACTGGGGACTTACTAATCACAGTGTGGTCAGTGTTGCCTAATTACTCAGGAAAGTCCTTTTGTAACTTAACGATGGTAAGAATATTTATTTTTGTGTTTCCAATGACATGTGTCAGATGTGACATCACGATGACCCAGTCTTCTTTCTCCTTGCCTGTGTCTTGTGGAGACAGAGTCACCATCACCTTAAGGGCCAGTCAGGGCATTAGCAATTATTTACACTGGTACCAGGAGAAACCAGGGCAAGCTCCTAATCATCTCATTTATGGTGCATCCGATCTGCAACCTGGAGTCCCCTGGAGGTTCAGTGGCAGTGGATCTGGTACAGATTTCACTCTCACCATCAGCAGCCTGGAGCCTGAAGATGCTGCCACTTACTACTGTCAACAAGGCTACAGTGCCCCTCTCATAGCAATACAGGCCATGACAAAAACCTCCCAGGGAGCAGAAGTGTGAGGCTGGGCTGCCTCAGCTGCTCCTCCTACTGCCTCCACCTGCTGAGGGCACTTCTCAGAGGCAGCCAGGCCCTGAGATCTACAAGGAGGATCAGTCAGAGGACCTAGGGGGCGCTCTTCTGCACCCTGACCCTTCAGCTCAGCCCTAGCAGGCAATGAGCTCACTGTATGATAAAGAAAATAATTTAAGACCCAAAGAGACTGAATTAGGCAGTATCAGGGGTTGTGCAGCAAAGATAGGATTCTTCATGTATTTCACACAGGAATATTTTAAGACTTTATTTTTTAGTAGTTTAAGTCCCAAGGAAAATTGGAGTGAAGTACAGAGTTCTCCTGTGTCCCCTCTGCTCCCATAGCCCCTCCATCACCACCCCAGACTCTGTTGCTTCTGTTACAATTCATCAACCTCTTCCCAAGTCTACAAGAGGTCCCGCTGCTCCTGTGTCAGAGCCCAGAGCACCTCTGCAGAGGCAATCCTTGGAGGAATCATGGAATATGGATAAATTGAGTCCAAGTACCAATGTTTGAAAGACCAGGGCCACCTGATAGGAATGCAGATGGTGGACATGAGAGATTCCATAGTGCTGCCCCCAAACCAGAGCTCACCTTCCACTGAAGGCCCAGGCTGGTGGCCCTGTCTTCCATGGACCTGCATGGGAGCCCAGGTGTGTGGTGATGCCCTCAGCTGCCTGCTACACCTCCCAAGTGACTCCCCAGTCCTCACCATTGTCCATGTGTCTCCTGCAGGTGCAATGGGTCCTGTGGAATCTTCCTCTTCTGGATCCTCCCTCTTAGATGAAGTCCCACATGGAGCTTCTCCATAGGAGTCAGAATCAGGGTCCTGGGAACTGTGTTTCCAGAAGCCATGGTGAGTCCTGCAGTTACCAGCTGACCTTCCCTGTGGTCACTGTGTGTCAGGCCCACCATGGCCATAGGTAGGCTCGCTTGCTGAGGCTTCTGGTGGGTTGACGGGTTTTATGTTTTTTGTGTATGGATAAGGCCATGATGTGGCTGTCTTGGTTACATCTGTTCAAGGCCATAAACCCTCTGAGTCAGCACATGCACTCAAGGTCATGAACTATAACCTGTGAGCATGATCCCTGTGTACCCTGTTGTCAGGGGCCTTCTTTGTTTGAATTGCACATTAAAAGAGCCTAGGAAAATGGCTCATGGATGGGGTCTGGCTACAGGTTATTGCCCCTCTGAATAAAGAATGACTAGCAATCACACCTGCCTCACATCCTTCAACTGCCAGATCCTGAATTTCACTTCCTGGACCTGAGTCTCACCCTCACAAAGGCAGTCATTATTTCTAGCTCTTGGAGTTTGTTGCAAAGGACTGGACACAGAGTATTTTCTATGGGCCACAAACTGCCTTTAGCAAGTTGGAATTGTAATAGTAGAAGGAAAGGTGACTCCATTTTGTTTTATGACATCATCCTGTAAAACAACCATGTCAAGTAGAAGGGTCATGACTGGGCAAGATGTTCTTTTCCTTTTGCTATAGAAACCTATAAGAACATAGAACTACTTAATGGGACATTGTTTCTGTAACAAGGGGAACAGGGCTCTGTTTATGTAACTGGGGTGACTGGGCTAATGTGATTGGTTAGGTTCCAGCCACTTCACTGCACTCTTCCACTTCTGTAACCTGGCTTGCTTGCATTGGCTAGATCCCCGAACATCCCTTTTGGGGTTTTTAGGCTTATAAGGAGTGTCCTTGCAATTGTTCTAATCAGGGGAACAGCTTTATATTCTGGTCAGCCGCCACTGGTGTGCTTCAATAAATGCTTGATTTGATTATACATGAGTGGTCTGGAAGTCAGTTTATGAAACCCCAGGATGAAGCTTTAACTATAACAGAATCACATTATGAAAGTTTCATTAAGGCACAGAATCCACAGTAAAAGAAGAAATTACAAGCAATAGGTAAGGATCCTTTTCAAAAATAATGAAATCTTCCTACCAAATGAAAAGCAAACCAAGTGTGGATGTGGAGTGATTTCTCATCCTGTTCAAGGTGTCAGGCTGAACAGCGTTGTCTGTGTAACTGAAATCTGTTCCAAGCACAAAGTTCCAGAGCCACCCAGGCCTGCCAGGTGAGAATCTGCACTTCTAGAATGTTGAGTGGTCCATACACATGAGATTGGGGGACAACCTGTAGAATACAATTATTTTAGATAGAGTTGTTAATCTGCAACAAGGCCATTTAATGAAATTTCAATTTAAACACTTATTAATGAAAAAACCACCTATTAGTCATTTTTCTTTTGCTATTGCAAAACTCCTGAGCTAAGTAATTGCTGTGTAAAGGAAAGTTTTGTTTCATAGTTTTCAAGCAGTAAAGTCCAAGGTTGGGCAGTCTCACCTGTTGTGCACAGGTGAATCCCCCTGGGCAGTGTCACAGCATGGTGTGTGGGTGGGAATGGTGCCAGCTACAGGCTGCAGTGGCCAGGCCTGTGGTGTGGCCTCACTTATGACCACCCACTCTGGAGAGGACTCCCTCTGTAGGTGTGTCCAGCACTGGTCCTTCCAGGGACAGCAGCTCCACTGACATGGCCCATCCCATCAGGCCCCACCTCTTAAAGAACCAAACATTTCCTATCGTGGCCACACTGGGACCAAACTTCCAATACAGGAACTCCTAGAAGAGGATGAATTAGGAATTCAGTAACCTCGATTTTTACCATATAATTAATATGTAATTAATTGACATATTTGAACATTATTGCCCTAAACAAAGCAGAATATGGACAGGCATTTCTCAACTACTTGATCAACTGGAGGACTGTCCAGCTTGGCTGGGCACTTGGCTTCCTCCTGCAACCTCCCATGAGAATTCTGTGGGTGTCATTCGTCTCCAAAATGATCCCCGCATTTACACATTGTGGTAATGCACATGTGAAAATAGGAACAGGAGGGAGAGCAGGAGGACAGAGCAGCTAGATCAGGGGGAGGACAAAGGACTGGATGGGAAAGGACTGGGCAGGAGATTGGGCAGAGTGTGACATCCACACACCTCACTGCTGTGTGTGCTCAGAAAACACTGGCACCATTGAAGTAAAACTCCTCATTGTGGACATGGTGACATTTAATATTTTAATATCTACCCATTTAATTAGTATGTTTTTAACTTAAGAATTTGTATGAACAATAATCAATTCATTACATTATTTAAAAAATTAAAAGTAAGTCATAATTGAAAAAAAATAATAAACTGCATAGAATTTCTGATAATTTATGTTTTCTTATCATATAAATTTTGGTGCAGTCAGTCTTGAGAATCCTGAGAACTAAGAGAGTAAACAGGCAAATGTCTCTCAGTGTTTGGGGCACAGCAGTCCCTGACTCCCTGCACCTGGCATGTCCTTGAATTGATCCTCCAGTGAGTGGAGACAATCTGTGGCTTAGAGAAGGTGGACTGCTGCCCTCAGGGGCCTCTGGGCTCTGGATCCACCCTGACACCTGGGTTTAGAGGAGTCCCTCTGGGAGGATGGATCTCTAGTCTACAGGTGAGAAAGATTCCTGTGCGAGGTCTTTTTCCCAGGATCCATTGAAAATTAAGAATAAATTATGGATTTTTAGTGTCAGAGAAAGTTTTCTTTCTCCCTGTCAGGTGCTTTAGATTTATGCAAGGGCCCAGGAGAGATCATTTCCAGCACTTGTTAACATGGAGCTACCACAGGAGTCTGAAGTACCTGAAGGAGATGGGTTTGTTTGGAGGAAATTTCCTGTCAGTTCTAGTGGGTGTGGGATGATTTCCTTCTCCAGGTTTGCTGCTGGGAGGGAGTCCAACAGCCTGGCCATCACTCTCCAGAGATTACTCTGGACACACTGACTACATCTTCATGTCTCAGGTGTTTTATTTGTGCTTCCTACTTAACTCAAAGAAAATCTACGTCTTTGCCAAAGATTTTCACTTTCACCATCAGATGCTCTGCCCACTACTGCAGACAGCATGGACTTCATCTCCTTGGTTTCCCTCCTGTCACAGAAGACATTTTATTTGTTCAAAGTCAGTCCACACCCACCCACCCCATTGGTTCTTTCCACCCAGCTGCACCCACCAGGGCATTTGCCTGCTGCTCCCTGGGGCAGGCCTTCTTGCAAGACTGACATAAAAGCTCAGTTCTAACCTGCCCTTGACTCACCAGGACTCCTGAGGACAGCTTCTCAAAATGGGGCTACCTGCTGAGCCCTGGGGCTGCTGCTGCTCTGGATCCCTGGTGAGGACAGAGGAGATGAGGAGGGAGAAGGGGGAGGGGGTGAGCTCAGTGCGTGCTACATGTGATCCCTGCCCATGCTCATGGTGTGAGTTTCAGCTCAAAGGGAGCAGAGCTATTCTAAGTTGTGCTTTGCAACATTTTAGTCTAATAAGATTCATATCAATATCTAAATTCGTCTGTCTACATATGAGCTTTTGTTAGTGTATTAATGTTTTCTTAGTCCATGATAAAGCACCAAGTCTAATCTTTCCAGAGGACCTCCCTCTCATCAACTCATAGATATTCATCAAGCATCCTCACTGCATCTGAAAAGTCTCTCCACTTTGGTGATATTGTTTGTACTGGAAGCTGGTCAGAGCTCCACCACCTTGAGAATATGGTTGGTGACATTGGTGAGAAAAAGGGATCTGTACCCTGGAGCTTCTTGGGGTGTCCACCTCAACTGTCATAGTATCAGGGTTTTGGCTGTTTCCTTCCTCTCTCTGCCAAATGGCCCCTGCACTGAGTTGTCCCATGTGGGAGCTTCCCCTGGTGAGGGACCTGAACTTCACAGCTCCCAGAAACCTCAGGATGGCCTCCTCATTCCACTTCTCCAGCTCCTGCTGTTGCTTCCCAAGTGAGGAAATGGCCAAGCTGCCCCTCTGTCAAAGTGGCAAATTTGTAGTGAACAAATGAATATTTGAATTTACAAATATAAGCCTCTAATTTTATGTTCTAGTAATGATGAAAAAAATCTGAAATCAATTATGTAAACTTAGAAACTAGGAGAAGAAAGAGAATTCTAGAGCAAGCAGATAGAACAAAATGATAAAAGTAGAAGATAGATAAATGAAAGAAAACCAGAAAAATCAATGACACTAAATGGTGATTTCCTGGTAAGATCAGAAACTTTGCAGACCCTTAAAAAATTCATTCAGAAAAAAATAGGGAAAGCAAAGATGACAAAAGTCAGTGTCATAATTGGTCATGAATCTACAGAAATTTCAAAACATTCTAAGAGAATACGAAAACATGCCATTACTGTCAAATTATGCAATTTAAATGAAATACAACAACTCTCAGAAATAGATAAATTATTAAATGACTCAGGAATAAATAGAAAAATTGGGTAGGATTATAACAAGGGAAGAATCTTAAAATGTTTAAATAAAGCGAAATAGAGAGTCAGGACTTCATTGGGGAATTCCATCAGATATTTGAAGTAGAAATGTCATCAGTCTTACTCAACTGTCTTGACAAGCAGGAAGAAGAACTTCCCAACCCGTTCTATGAGGCCAGTTTCACCCTAAGACCAAGCCAAAGGGCCTGGCAGGGAAAGGAAACTGCTAGTGTCATTTGATCACTTTCTTCTTGACCCACAGTGGGGCCACTGAGGATCCCCCTGGGAGAATTCCGTCTCGAGGGAGCCTCTAAGGCAGCTGCCTTCATCCTGAGGGAGCTCTGGAGATAGCTCCAGGCTTCCCCCTGGTTTCTGCCTCTCTGCAGTGTAGACAAGAATGGGGGGTGGATTTGTTGTAAGACTGGATAAATCATGTCACAACCTGGCCTTGATAAGCCTCTTAGATAAACTTTCTGACCCCAGCATGGTCACTCATTATTTGATAATGAAAACATCATTTACTTAAAAACTCCTCTCCCACAGTCAGAGAAGGATGTGTGATGTCAGCTTAATCCCTCAGGACAGGGCTCCTATTGAGGGTGAATGGTCATTACTTGGACTCACTGTTCCTTAGTCTGAGGCTGCCTTCAGCTTCTCAAGCCCAGGGTCCTTGTGAAACCAGCCCAGGATGGAGCCCTACAGAAACTGTAGCTAGGATATACAGAGGGCTGAATCCCTTCAGTGGGACAGGGTCCCTGCTGATCCTAACTGGGCTTTCCTCTCTGGCTGGAATCCCTGCCTGGCTTTGTGGCCACCTCCCTCGGGATATGAGATCCAGCTATCACTGGAGTTCAGCCATCTAGGAGACCATGAGGGATGAAAAAGGCCTTGGAGCCACTAGCAAGGAGAGCAGAGGCAGGGTGTGGCCTAGGACACTCTGATGGACAGTCAATGTGGTCCTCCTGAGCAAGTCCTTCTCACAGAAGATACTGACCTGCTGCAGACAGGAAAAGCACAGGGTCAGGAGGGCTTCCTTATTAACTAGGTCAGATGAAGCCCAGAAACACAGGAGGACTCTGGACAGGAGCTCAGGACACACTCGGGTCCTGTTCCCTAGGCTACCTCAGCTTCTGTAGTGGGAGGACCACGTGGTATATGTGCCAGCACTGCCCCACCCAACCTGTTTGTTTGCATGTTTCCTCGCAGAGACCACAGAACTGTGAGCCAATTTAGGGGGTCCCTGGCGGAAGAGGAGTGTTCAGCTCAGACAACACCATGGACCTTCAGGCTCAAATTGTCAGCTTCCTACTGATCAGTGTCACAGGTAGGAAAGAGAAAGCTCACAACCTAGAGTCCACTTCCCACATGAGTTAGTTGGAGTCTACATCAGGGTTTTTGTCTTAGTTGCTTCTGCACCTTGTCTGGTATGAAGACGTCCATGTGGCTCTGTTTCTGCTAATTGGTCTCTCTTTTCATCTCTCCCACATGAGCATAGTGTCCAGTGGAGAAATTGTGCTCATGCAGGCTCCAGGGTCCCTGGCTGCTTCCCAAGGAGAGAGGGTCACCATGACCTGCACAGCCAGCTCCAGTATAAGCACCAGCTATTTACATTGGTACTAACAGAAGCCAGGGGCCTCTCCACAGCTACTGACCTATAGAACATCCAACCTGTCCTCTGGAGTCCCAGCACGCTTCAGTGGCAGTTGGTCTGGGACCTCCTATTTGCTCACCATCAGCAGCGTGGAAGTTGAATATGTCACAACCTACTACTGTCATCAGTGAGACAGCTCTCCAGCCACATGGTGCTACAGACTGCAACAAAAACCCCTTCAGCTCCTTGGGCTAGCTGCTTCCCCTCAGAGCTAGGAAAAGGTCTAGGGCAATATCTGTAATAGAACCTCCATCCTTTTCTGCAGTAGTGCCAAGGTGAATTTTTCTCAAGAGTGTTTCGCTTCTGGAAAAGAGGAAAGTGCAGATGTGCAGCTGGGATGAGGTCCCCAGAGGGACCAGCTTTTGTGACAAGCATAGAGTTTGCTAATGATGACACAGAGTTCCTGAGTGGAGCATTGATCCTGGGGAAGAAGTTCCTGGGCTTCTGAACCACTGTGCAGGGGACTGGAGGAACATTCCTTCCAGAGTGGTTTCCTGTCAGTGAGGAGCAACTATGGAGAGACAACCCCCTGCCCCAGGACCAAGTCACTCAGCACAGAGCAGCCGTACTCCCAGGGTGAAGAACTGTGGGGTGAAGCCATTATTGCCTCTTCCTTTGTGGAATGCTGAAGTTACATCTTTGCATGTTTCTGAAGAACGTCTTTCACTGTGGAAGTTGTAAGGATAACTATCCAAACAGGAGAAAGTGACAGAGCTCCCAAGTTGTGAGAAGAAGGGTCCTCATTCTCTTTCTGTGGCTTGTTACTAATTATTCTTCAGGGCGCTGATGCCATGATAAGTGTGTGGAAAAAACCTCATGTCAAACAACCTGTGCACAGGACAAAGTTTCTGTGGCAGAGACCTTAATCTCTGTCCCCACCCCATTTCCCTGAATGACAGGGAGCCTGCATGACACCCTTTTCCACCTAAAAGGTGTTTTGAAAATTGAAAATGTATTTGAATATTTCCAAAAATTGAAACAGAGAACACAAGCATCACAGAAAGAGAGAGTATGTTTAGTTGAAGGTCCTGGTGAGGCGTGGAGACTGAGCTCTGCTGGAAAGGCACCTCGAAGTTCTCTTTCCCTTCTAAATAAAATCAGCTCACACAGTCCAATTAACTAAAGGAAGAGCATGGCCACAAGTCACCTCCATGGTCTCTTTAATGACAAAGTAAAGGGCTTTCACAAGGAGCTGTCAGTTTTGCAGGGATCCAGGAAAATACTAAATGGTAGTGAAGATTTTGTCTTCATAGGTTGGTCAGGAGATGCACAGGCAATCCCTCTCTGTGCCCTGGATATTCTGCTCATAAAACTGAGAGGTGGAATTAGGTAGTTTCTAGAATTCTCCCCTCCCAGCTAGGGAAGCACCTTGATCCCACGGAGGAAAGCTGTCCCTGTCCTCACAGGGCTGTGCACTTGCATGGGGTTCTCTGTCCATGTCATTCCCAGAAATGATGGAGGACCTGTGTCCCCCCCTCACTGCCACATTGCTGACAGCTGGTTTATTTGACACCCCCCTCCTGCTAAGAACAAGGACTGTCCATCCAGGGTTCCCCTTGTGGGCTCGTGTGTGGGAGTCATTGGCCCCAGAGGGGAAGCATCCAGGCTCCTGTGAAAGGGAGGGACCTCCCTTCTGCTGACCCATGTAACACAGGGGCCATCTCTGGAGTCCAAGGACCTCTCTGAACCAGCCATGGAACTGAGAGACACAGCACACAGGATTTTCTTTGCCTTCCTGTGGACAAACCCAACTGAGCCCATTCCCTGGGAGATCTACCTCTGTAGATTCCTTCATCTTAGGTCCAGGTGGCTCTGATATGCAGAAACATACACTGGTTTCAAATTAGATGCAGCATATGGTGGGTCCGAATACTTTAAGGCTGTCACTAAGCCAGGTCTCCGGGTTCAGAGGGCCATCCTGAATTTTCATGTGTGCATGAAATCCATGTAAGTCTGCAGAGTTTAAAAGTACCCAAAATACTTTGCTTCCTCTAGAATTAAGTGGAAACAGAGAGGCTACTCCAACTGCAGATGTAGGACAGATGTTGTTTGTTATTTATATCAAGAAGGGAAGTGAGAACAGGTCAGAGACAGCTTTAGAAGTGAAGTTATTTTTTCTGCAAAACTTTCTTGACTCATATAATTTGTAATTGTATATTTTAAGGGAAAAAAATGCTAACTGAATGTTATTTGATGGGGAAATCATTTGGGAGGATGAAAGAGGACATTTCTGGAAGTAGCTGGTTGAGCCTTGGTGTGTCAGGATACAGGCCCTTCCAAGTCTGCCGTGAGCAACTCTTGAAAATAGCAAAGATGTGGCTCTGTCTATGTCCAAATAATGAAATTATAACACACTCTCTTACCTGACTCCTTCTTTAAAATAAGGACAGAATCACAGAATACTGGGCCACCCCATCCACAGACCCTCTGAGATGTATTCCTTGTTCCCTTCACTGTCAGCTGTCGCAGATTTTCCAGCCTCGTCCCTGACCAGCCCTGGCTCCCCAGGGTCCTCCTCACTGAGAAGATGGCCTGGGGCAGAGGGGGCATCCTGTCAGCTCCCTGGTCAGGCTGGTAGCCCACAAAGCATTGTGATATCCTGAGGCCAAGACGTCCTGCAAGGTTGAATGGAGCAGTTGGCTGAGGAGGAGGAGTGTAACAGAGGTCTGCTCAGGGGCCACCTTCTCCAGTCCCCAGCTGACTCTGTTTTGCATATCCCTCCCCAGAGAGCCCCCACCTCTCACAGGAACTATTAATGGACCTCCAAGAGAAGAGTCAGGTCAGCAGGAGGGAGAGTAGGCACTCCTGGAAAGGTGAGGTTGATAGACCCAGCCTGATTCCCTCTTAAAATTAGGAGCCATGGCCTGGTTTTCATGGCCACAAAGCTATGAAAAGATAATTTTGGCTTTACAATAAATTATTGCAAATTCTGATCTTGATTGGAATGCCTGCCCATGTCTTGAACTCACCCATGCCTGGCTCTCTGACCAGATAGCAGCCCTCTCTGAAACTTTAGTGACACCTCATAAATCTTGGCCTTCCCTGGCCAGATAACAACTCTCTCTGAGGCTCTAATGACCTTCATAAATTCTGATGTTGGGGCCAGAATAAAATGTAGACTATCCTTTGTTTTATGCTCATCAAAGTTTTGTTATCTGTATCCTCTCTTTGTGTAACATTCTGGGCTATAAAGTTCGGATGCAAAAAAGCTGCAGTACTGTCTTGTTTCCACGTTTTTTTGGGGGGAGAGGCAGCCTGGCAGGTAGAAATAATAAGCTTGCTTTAATTTGATTTTTAATTGGAGTCAGTGGTCTTTTCTTGAATCCTGGTCTAACAGAAGTCCCCATCTCAGCACCTGTGCTTTCTGCTGCTCTTCATCTCAGGTGAGCAAAGGAAGGGGACATGGTGCTCTGAGCCACCTTCCCATGGACATTGCCAGAGGGGACCCACTGAGCATGTGCCTGAGACAACCTTTCTCCAAAGGAAATGTATTCCTCACCCCAAATGTTTCCTTTGATTATTGAAGTATGTATGCTTTGCATGGGTTAAATTGATTGTGTCCTTACACTGATCTTGAAAAGTCTTATGAGATTGCAGGTGTGAAAATAGGCACTGACCTAACCCAGTCCCCAGCTCTCCTGGCTGTCTATCCTGGGAAAAGAATCACCATCAACTTCACAAACAACCCCAAGGAGAACACCGAGTTTTCTTGGTACCAGCAGAAACCATGCCAGGCCCCTAAACTCCTGGTGCATGGCACATCCACCCTGGTTTCAGGAGTCCCAGCACAGTTCAGTCATTCAGGAGCATATTTTACCCTCACCATGAGCAACGTGGAGATAAATGATACTGGCACTTATTACTGCATTGAGTGGCCAGGAGACCACATAAACATCTCCAAAAAAAAAAAAAACCCTCACAGCTGCAGAGAGCAGTGGCACCTCAAGATGCATGAAGCCCAGGGTCCTGGGTGTGACTGCTGCTCCTCTAAGGCACTGTGTTCTGTCATCTGCAGAAAAACCTCCTGATGGTACCCAGTGACCTAGCACTACTCTTCCAGAAGAAAGGTGGTGGAGGTTGGTGACATCCCTGGAGGATTCCAGGAGGAAGCTCAGACATGGAGCATGAGGTGTGCTTTGACTGAGCAGCTGCCCTTCCATAGCACATCTGCATGGAGCCATGAGGACACAGCAGATGTCATGACTGAAACCTTCACCTCCTAATGGGAATCGGAATCCTGGAGGGAGATAGCCACAATTAATTATATTCATAACTAAGGGTAAATTCAATGCTGAAGGTGCCCTTGAGAGAACCTGCAGCCTCACTCCACACAATGCAGGGTCATGCACAAGACAGAGGTTGAAAAGGAGAGAGGGATCATGCCCCTCACCAGAAGACCCCCAAGCGCTCTCCTCCTAAAGATATAAACCACCTCCCAATATGCCTTTGGAGGGAAGCCCAACTTTAACTCATGTGTCCTGGAGGGACATTTATCCAAACCAAAGCTCAGATTAGAGGTTGTGTCCTGTGCCACCCAGAGGAGCAGAGCAGTGAGTTCAGCTTGTCCTGCTTCAGAATAATGTCTCCTTTTGTGTAAGGGACAGAAGATGAGGACCAGAGGACATTAATTCCAACAGTGTCTAGGTCAGAGTTGCTCAGAAAACAGATGCAACAGGAGGGACAATTTTGGGTCACATAAAATTTGCTGTGAACACTGGGTAAGGATTCAGGAGTCAGGAGCCCTGGTGTCTCATCTGCTGTGCCCTCCAGACAGCACAGGTGCAGCTGGACAACCATCAGGAGGTTTGTGTTCAGGCCTACACCCCTGTGGGAGGGGCACGAGTCCCTTGGATACAGTAATGCACTCCAGTGTCCTTGGCTCCTCCCTGGGGATCATCAGTGTGAAGTCTATCCCTGACCCACTGCCACTGATTCTGCCTGAGACCCCAGAGACCTGTGTGGATACATACTAGGCCTTCTGGAGCCTGGCCTGTCTTCTGTACAGCCCAATAGACATAGGTGTTTCCATCACTGTGTAGGAGGCTCTGACTGGACCTGCAGGAGATGAAGGCTGCCTGAGCAGGGGTGATGGGCAGAGAGAGGGAAATGTGGGTCAGCACAATATGCCCACTGATCCTGAAATAATGACATTGAAATGCAAGGTTATGTACATCATTAGCCATTGCATGAGTTGTTTTTCCATTAGCTTGAATCCAGTTTTCATTTGTATTATTTTAATTCTTTCCACACAAATGTTCAATTTCAAAACAGAAAGCAGTTAGCTAAGGTATATTTGTTCTCTAAGATTCTCCCACCTTCATTTCCCTCTTTATCTGTCTTCACTAGAGCACAGCTCCTTAGTAAACCTCACCTGGCTTATCAGGAGTGCAAGACCAGCACATCTCCACATAGATTCCCACGGTTCACCACCCTCCCCCTTCTCCCTCCTTGTCCCCTCTGACCTCACCAGGGATCCAGAGCAGCAGCAGCCCCAGGAGATGAGCAGGGAGTCTCATTTTGAGAAGCTGAGCTGAGGAGTCCTGGTGAGTCAAGGGCAGATTAGAGCCAAGCTTTTATGTCAGCCTTGCAGGAAGGCCTTCGCCAGGGAGCAGCATGCAAATCCTCAAGTGGGTGCTCTGGGCTGGAGGAACCAATGGGGTGAATGAGTGAACATCTGTCCTGTCAACAAGTTAAGATGGCAGGTCTTCTCTTAGGAAGCTAACAGAAAAAAATGGGTTCCCTGAGTGGGAGAACGAAAATGATTTATAGTTTCTTCCTGTTTTTCCTTGCAGTTTTCCAACTTTTTATTACTTTCCCAGTAACATATTAGTTTATTTTTTTAAATAATGCCAAGTTTCCATAATCCTGTGACAAATGTTATTTCTTTGTTCACATTAGTATAAACCATTAGGGCATGATTACTTTTAGTGACATCCCACACACAGAGCAAAGGGCAAACACTTAAGTGTGAACCTAAATGGATTTTAAAGTACAGTCCTGACCCTGGAGGAGGTGCAGGAGATAATATTTCTCCTTATTCTTCCTTCTGCCTTCTCCGTATCAAAAGCCTCCCAAGGTGGCTCTATTCTGAGGTCTAGCACAATTGCTTGGTTCCTCTTAAACTTGAACTTCATGGGAAATTCAGGGTTGCCTTGTGTCCATAGCCTCTTTTGTTTCTTACCATCTCGAGTCCTTCCTTGCTCCCTGTGGATGGTAGACCTGTCTGAGGTCATTTCCTGGGGTCCTAGAGGGCTTCCTTTGGGATTTCAGGTAGGGCCTTCTGTCTTCCCAATGGCATCTTCATTTGTGCTGATTTGCCTCTATTGTTAAGGTCTGTTTAGGGGTGTGGAATTATGCTATAACTTTTCTTTCAATGTCCCTCACTCTACTATCATTCAGTGTCCTTTGGTGACAGTGACAATAGGCCAATGGCTTTGTGATTGTCTGCAGAGAGTCAGTTTTCACTGGTTCATTTAGGGTTTTCTCTCAATTCTCCCTTCAGCATTTTAGCTGTAGTATATGCTGTTAGAAATCTTATCTTGTTTACTCTGACAGGTTGCTGTGATATACACGTGAATCATCTGGAGTGGTCTCACTCCCTGTCCACCCAACCCACATTCACCTATATGATCACCAGCTGCCCAAGTGTGCTGCCACCCTCCTGTTGGGGATACTGAATATCCCTTGAGCAGGTTGTGGAAGGTTGGGTCCCAGAAGACAGGCCACAGACTCCCCTACTTTTACCCTAAGCTCTAGGGCTTTACAGGAATAAAATTTATTAATCTGCTTTATTCCTGAGATAATTTCCAAAGAATGGAGCCATTTTTAATGATTTTAATGATTAATTTTCAGTTTTTTTGTTTATTTTCTTGGTCTGTTGTGCTCAGAGGATGCACCAAGTTGTTTGTAGCAGCAGAGCTGGCTGCACCTTCCCAAGTGAGTTTAAAGCCTGTCATTGCCTCCCTGAAGGGGATGGGATGGGCAACTTGGCACACCACACAAGCACTTGTGAGCCTGGAATTGGGCTGGGTGCAGCTGGGTGCAGAGTGCTAGGGCAGCACGGGCAGGATCCGGGCTCCTTCAGCAGCACCTAGGTGAGAAACCAGGGTTTGGGCTTAGTGCTCTCCTGTCACAGAGAAACCAAACCCTAAGCACACGGTGAACTCCAATCTGGAGACCCTTGAACTCAGAGGTATGCACAGCAGTGTTTATGAACATTCTATGTAAGTAATAGGACTGACAAATCAGTCCACACACAGGAAATGATGGAACCAGGACCCATGCAAACACCAGGGTTCAGAGAGGAATTGCAGGTGGGGAGAGGAGGCAACACCAGGAGAGCTGGGGTTACTCAGAAAGTCTCCTGCTTCCTCAATAGCATAGTAAAAAATTATTCTGAAATATTTTTAGATGTGGAAAATTTAAAATATAAACCCAGATGATGGGAACCAGTGGTCAGCCAGAGGGAGGTGAAGGGCTCCTGGTCTGTCCACAGCAGGGCTCAGCCCTCACAATTTGCTGCTTTATAAGCAGCCACAGGAAGGACACCTTAGGCTGCAGATGCAGAGCTGGGCAGAAGAGGGGCCTGCTGATTCCTTGATATGACCACTGCACACTGAACCTGTGCTCTGATCCCACGCATTCCTCCAGATCTGTGCACAATCACTAGGTGCCAATCAGAATGAAACCATGGAAACAAATCCCCCTGTTCTCCTCCTCAAGATCCTCCATGCTCCCCTTTCATAAAACAACATGTGATTATTGTCCCCAATCAGCATGGACACAGTGCTGCTAAGGAGTTCAGTCCGGGATTTCATCCCAGTGATTTCCCCCCCCCCCTCTAATGCCATTTTTATATTCCTGGACCTAATTACAAATTCCTTTCTTTTGGGGGGGGAGAGGGCCAGGGATTAGTTTTCATGTGTCTTTATTTTCCTACCATCTGAGATTTTTTTTTTGTTAGTTTGTTTGTTCTTTTCTTTCATGACCTTTACACTTCAAAAGAGGACAGATAGGATATTTTCCAGAATGTCCCTCTGACAAGGTTTTTCTGGTGCTTTCTATTGATCAGTTCATATTATATATGTTTATAGGAATGTTTCAGAAGGAATGCTTCTCCTGCTGCATCATTTCAGGGGTTACAAGTGAAAATGTGACATTACTGAGGAGGATAAACAACGTGACTATGAAGCACTCTGTGTGAAGGAGATGAGGTCAGGAAACCTACCTGGTCACAGTTTCTCTAGTATTAGGAATAGTCTTCCTCCAACTGAACCTGTGTTTTTAAGATTCAGTTCTGTTTGAACTTGCTCTCCAATAAAGAAGAGTGAAGAAATAAATTGTTTTCACTCAAATGACAAATGATTCCATGATGGACACTAATGGCTTAAATGGAGAAAGGAACAGAAGAATGAGCTCATTAAATCATGGGAGAGTTCACTAGAGAACAGCCATGACAGAGTCACAGATTTGGGTAAATGAATGGAAATTTCCACCACGCAGTTTCTGCTGAAGTCAAATGGACAGATGGAGCAGGTACAGAGCTTCTTCCAAGGGGGTGGAGCTGCCCTTGGTGACACTGGGTGTACCATATCTGGAGTCACACAAGGACAACAAGCCATAATTGCTGAGGAGAAATGGATGTGGCTGGTGGGCAGTCCAGGGGAGGAAGCCAAGGTCACAGGCCGCAGAGACACAGCTCTCCCCAGTCTTCCTCTTTGGAGACACACATTTGCTTTCTTCAGTGGAGGCATCCCCCTGAGATTTAAATTATTTCATCTCCCTGAAGAATGCATAGATCCACATATATGGCATTTGTTTCTGCAATTCTGTGGTTTTCCTTGTTTCAATTTGTTTTCAATTTGACAATCAACAGGATTTTGTCCTTAGATTTTTAGTGAATGAAGAAACAGAGGGGAGGAGAAAGGATCTTTTAAAATTTTACAGCAAACAAGAACCACCAGATATTCAAGGAAAATTGAACTTGTTAAGGAAAAGTGGAAATGTGTCTGGGACAGTGGCAAAGAGCCAAGCACTGCATTACTACAACATAGGGAGGGGGACACCAGTTCTTTAGAAAAGAAAATGGAGGGAAGATGAAATGTGCCTTCTCTTATATTTGCAGCTCAGATTTACTTGACACATTTTCTGAGACAAATTCCTGAGCTGGCAGCTACTCCCTAAGGGTTCTCCTGCTCCCCTCTTTGGCTCCCAGCCGTTTCCACCTCAGCCCAGCTTGGTCCTCCTCTGATCCGGGTGCTTGCCCCACAAGGGAGGTTTGTGTTTGTCCCTTCTTTGTGGAGGTCCTGTGAGTGCCCTGCCCACAGTAGAGTGCAGCACCTGCAGCCCTCAGCCCAACTATGAGTCATAAATCGAACCTGGACCTGCTCCCACAGAACCAGGCTGGCACCCCAGGACCACTTTTAACAGCCTAGGAGCTGGCTGAGGAGACAGTGTGGCTTCTGCTGGAACCAGCTCACAGAAGAGCTTCCAGGACTGTGTCTGGGGGTAGAGAGGCCATGCAGGGCTTGGAGATGCTCTCTCCCATGGGAGGAATCAGGAGGGATGCAGACTGAGTCAGCATGGCAGCCCCCCAAGAAATACACAGAACAAAGAAACTCTCCATTGTAAAATGTGACCATGATCACAAAACAAAAAATGAGACAAAAATTGATGCATCATATTCAAATATTTTGCACATAAATATAAAGCATTGTATAAGTTGTTCCTAAGATTTTAAGAAACTGTCAGCTTGAGTCAATGTCTAAAAGGCAATACATACTTGTTTTTCTCAATTGTCCTACAAACTGAATGGAAATAGCCAGCACAGATCTTATCCTGCAAGTCACTCATATGGAGAAAGGATCTCATAGACTGCAGAGCACCAGATCCAGGGGACCTGTTCCTGGTCTGGGGGACTATCTGGCAATGGGGTTTCAGCCAGAGTCAGGAAGATCAGTGCTGAGCTTTATTTATAAGTTGAGGCAGAAGCAGCTAAACAGCCCTCATGCTTCTCATGTAAAGAACCTCAAATAGCTATCAACAATTCTGATTCCAATCACAGGCTCCCACCACAGGGAATTCAGTGTGGCTCCTTTGCAGACACCTGGGCATGGTCCATCCTAAATAGGTACTCAAAGATCATTGTGGGAGAAAAAATGTCCCAGGCTGTCATTTGTCATTGGGACTGAGAAACATTTTCTGTGCCTGATTTTGTTTTTTTAATGTTGTCACAAATCTCAGCAAATACACTGTTTTTCATTGTCCTTTTCCTCATTGAGAGGATGTTTTCACAGTTACTGAGGACTGAGAAAACTTGACCACCCATTCCTGTCTCTAAAGCCAGGAGGGGACTATGCACATGAACAGATGTGAATGTGAGCCTCATCTCCAAAGACGTGACCTCTCACCTAGAGAGATGCTGCACTTTCTCCACTTGGATGAGGCACTCATCTTCATGACCAGGTCACCCTCCAGGGATATATCCTATTATATTTCCTGTATGAAACAGACCCTCCTGCTCACAGCAATTATGTTGAGTATAATTTCTTTGGGTGTCATTTACTGTGTCAACACTATTTGGGGGATAGTGTATGGCACAGAAGAAGGGAGTGTGGCCAGCTGTCCCACTGTTATACACGGGAGCCTTCCCTGGGTATGATTTTCTCTGTGTCCATGGAGTCTGTTCAAAATGTCTGTTGGAAGGTGTATGAATAAAATTTCTTGGCAGGCCTCAGGCTGACCAAGTTCTCTCTTTATTCACTTAAGTTTTCTTATATTCTGCACATATAAGTGCAGAGTGTGCTGGGAACTCACATCCTGAGGTAAGGGGGCAGCAGACTGGCAGAGTCCAGGCTGTTCATCCCCCCATAGGAAGAAATGGCTGAAATGCTTTGCACATGGAGATGCATCATCAGGAGTATAAACCACAAGGTGAGATACCTTTTTCAAATAAGGCACATCCTCCTCAACCCCTTGGTTACTAGCAGATGAAAGGTGGCCTGGGGCCCTTTGCAGGTAATAAGTTTAATAGTTTCAGCTCCCAAATTGCTCTGGTAGAATAATTGTTCAATTTTCCCATACCTAACAAAAAGTATGTATAGAATTATATAAATAACAGCATCATTATTTGCACACAACAGTACACAAATAACAGTATCAGAACTGTTGCAGCATAGGTACTCTAAATGACTCAAATGCCCCTTCCCTCCCAGTGCTTTTATCCTGAAGCAAGGGACAGACCATGAACAAGGCAACACCATTTCTGCTGCTTCTGCTCTGATCCCCCTAGACTCCTACCCTGAGACCTTCTCTCAGAAAGGAATTGGAAGTTCTCTTAATTTTTCCATTTTGCATTCTAGATACAACAGTAAAAAGGATCAACTAGTCTGTATACTGTGAAATTACAAATGATCAACAAAGGTGCCATATTTTCATATGTTTAAGGGTCTAACCTCAATCACCATCATGAGAGAAGGTTTTAAGAAATCACCTACTAAGAAAGAAAATTTAAGGGGACCCTCTCTTCTTAATACGGACAAGAACAAATTCATGAAGATTTTCAAAAGATCCAAATACATATATTGTAATATTTCAGGACTCATGCCAGGTGTTTGACCTCACCTGAAAGGATAGTGTACTATTACTTAGCCAAACTTTAGCCTCCAATGAGAAGGAGGCCACCCTAAAAGCAATGTAGGGAAGACCTACAACATAGACTTGTTTGTCTGGAGCATGGACAATTCCCTGGGACAAGTTGGGATCTGAGTGATGAGCAGAATGCCTGGAAAATAATTGTGGTGGGCCTTCAGGAAGGTCCTGCCCTTTTAATGAAGGGACTCAGGGAGTCCGTGCATGACACCCTAAATCCTAAACCTATGAATGGCTGCACATTTCTACAGGATAGATTTATCCTTCAGTCAGCCCCAGACACTCAGAGGAAATTACAAAAGTTGACATATGACCCTGGTCAATCCTTAGATGTTTACCCTACAGCTTGAATTGAGATCAAGTAAAAAGATACAAATAGCACAGAGATAGAAAAAGACTGAAGTGCTAGTCTTAGCCCCAGAAGGAATATGCTTCCTGGGTGGAAATTTTATTCCCCCCCAAGTCATTAGCGGGCTTTGGAAGCCTCAATGACATTAAAACAGGGCCTTACTTTGAGCCCCTGTCCTCTGAACCAAATTTAATCTGTTTGTCACTGAGAAAAATGATCCTAAATATAGTCACCCTCAACATACTAACAGACAGCCACAAACAACCAGCTCAACAGCCCATAGCTTATATCAGTAAAAAGATTAACATAATAAGTTCATTTTCAAACATAGTAAAAAATAAGGTAACACCCTACAACACACATTGATATTTTTAAAATTAGTAAAATTGTACATAATTATTTGAGCTAATCTTACTAAATTAAGTAAAGGTATTAAATGTATTCATACAAATATATTTTTATATATAAAGATTATTTTGACATAAATTTCTTTAGATATCATTGCTAAATCAATGTCATATAAAAGTCTAAATTAGATCACTGTCCTAAACAATATGTTGGATTATTTTTACCACTTATTTTTACCACTTATTTTTAAGGTACTGCTCCCCATACTTAAATGAACACTAGGTTTAATAATAATAATAAAATTTTTCATAGATTAGTATGTAAATACTATTCATTTTCTACTTAGTTTTTTAGTTATGGCAATAACAGAATATCTTTCCTATGCTTATTAAACATGTACTTCCTATTCTAAACAGGTGTCTGTATATATCTCTCATGCCCCTGGTAAAGGCTGCCTCTCCTAAGTTAAAACTCTTTCTCTCACCTCATTCCAAATTAAGATATAATTTAAGTTCATCTAGAGCTAGTTTCAAAATAAATTTTTATGTACAAACCTATTATGTTCTCCATTTCATAATTCTGTTACAGTTAAAATTAAATGATGGATTTGATAAAAACTAAGGTTCAACTTACCATGGTCTTTTTCCACCTCAATAATGTTGGCCCTACTATAGCTCCTAATTGACTCTTGCCAAGTTTTCTGCCAAACTAAAAATTATACATCTCTTATTATTAAATACTTCTACTATATTAAACTATTGTATATACCTCAAAATTAATGATACTATGACTTTTATCAGAATTTTATTCAATTTTAATAAATAAAAAAGGGGAAAAGAGGACCTTACATGCCCAAACTAAATTTCACAAAATATTACAAACATTTTTCTTTAATTGTGATACTAAGAATCTTACTGCTGCTGCACATGGTTCAGTAAGTTAAGTCAGATTTCAAAGGATAGAATTCAAAACTGTCATCATGAAAACAGCTGAAAAACCTGACACAGGAAGGTAAATCCCACCACAGAGTTGACATCCATGCAGGCTTCACCAGATGCCAGGTAAGAGAAACCTATAAAGAGACTTCTGTGGCCCCATTTCCCTAAGTCTACCTTTAATGTAACTACAATGTGGACTGGAAAATCCATACATGTGACTGGGTTTAATTATACTAGTTATTCTGGCCAGCTACCTGTATGTTGGTCCCATGATAAGCATACTGGCTGTTTTAGGGTATCTTTTGAAGAAAAGACAGCATATGGGGAGCCTAGACCAGCCAATTGTACTGGCCCCTGGGACTCAATGTCATATATGTTAGGACAGTTATTAAAATGGGACTGTCTCATAACAAGCCAGTCATTTCTGCAGAACATCCACCAATACCCTAATCATTCTACAATAGAATTTGACACTTTTACTAAATGGATGATTTGTGTAAATGTCTTGCCAGTACAACATAGAGTGTTTAGAAATAGTGGATATATTTTAGACTGGTCTTCTAGAATTGACAAAAGACAATTATGTAAGGATGCCATGACCTCTGAATGTTTCACTGGTAATATCCTAACCTTCAGTGAAGTTGGCATCAAAAAGGATGTTTGGTGCTTAATTTCAGCCTCAGATGTCCTGTATTATACTGAGAGCCCCCTGCTAGATTTCATAGGCAGGAATCATCAGGAGGGCTCCTGCTATGGCCTGCAGGCCTGAGTTCAATTATCTTAGGCTCTAATTATTGGAAATGTGAGATACAGAGAAAGGGTGATAAATATCTGGTACCTGTAAAAAATGCAACTTAACTAATTGCATCATTAGTTATAATAGAGGGAAAGGAACATTGATTCTTCACCAGCCCGCTTTTATTATGAGCCAATGTCTCAGAACAGTGGTACACTGATGTTAGTGTTCAGATTTCACAACAGATGCATGCTCAGTTAGCCAGACCTACTTGAGCTCTTGGTCTCATAATCCTTGGAGTGACTCTTTAATTTCATTCATTGCTTCTATGATTGCAGCCTCAGTGGCTATATCAAAATACTTCTAGAGCAATATATAATCAGATAAATATTGATGAAAAGATTGAAACTAAATTGAATGCTCTAGAAGCAACTGTAATAAATATTGCTCATGAGCTTTCTACTCTCAAGTGATTATAACCATGTCTGTTAGTTACTACAGCTAAATACAATGCTTTCCAATCGAATTGGAAAATGTTAAAAATCATCTAATGAGTATTTGGAAGAGCAATAATAATAATAGTCCATATTTTTTAGTTATATTACCATATCCAGGATATTCAAAGTAGTAAATTTGATCTTTTGGATCCTACCTCTCTAGCTGATGAAATGCTTTAAGAGTTAAATCACTTTAACCCTGGAAACATGATGAAACAGTCTGAATGGCATATTATTTGAATGTTACCTATGCTATTAATTCTCTTTTGTATTGTGAAAATAGAATGGTGTGTCCTCAGAACAAGAATTCAGGAACTCAAGAAAACAGCTCATCATTTACTCTTTAAAGTAAAAAGTGGGAATATGTGGGTGGCCACCCACGAGCTGTTAAGCATCCTCTCTCAGCTCTGAGCCCAGGGGGTGTAGGTCTGGCATTGCATGCTGTTTGGGCTGTGTGATGCACATGACCTCCACCTTCGCTCATCAAAGAAATCTGCTTTCCCATAGTTCTGGGCCTGGCCATTACCCATTGAGGATATGGCAGCCCACCTCTGCCTTATTTGGTGAAGAACAATCTTATCAAAAATTTTTTGTTAATGTTGCTATAAATAAAGGGATTCCAGGTACACATGCTCTCTTGCTGTCTTTCCTTCCAATGTGAAAGTAGGACCCTTAAGGTCTCAGAGCCATCATGCCCCTGATTTGAAAATTATGTCTGTGTGTTATGTGATTTTTCACTTTTCTCCTTAGCTCAATGTTTCAGCCAGCCCTTTTAAACCCTGTTTGTCTCTTCTGAGTGGGTCATGAATGATACCCTGCGTAGAGAGATGCCCTGAAGTTGGATAAGGGGGACTCTGTGTAGACAGATGCCTTACAGTTGGATAAGGGGGACCCTGTGTAGACTGATGCCATGCAGTTGGATAAGGGGGCTGTCTGGCTCTGTCCCATCTCCTGGGGACAAGGGTGCCAGGACAGGTCTTCAGGTAAGACCTAAGAAGTCTTGCCTTTTGAGCCCTCTGAGTGTGGACACAGTGTCACAGGATACACTAGGGAGGTGGAGGGAATTATCATCATACAGGTCAGACTGGTGTAGAGAAAGAGTTGGAGAAGAGAGAGGGAGAGCCTGTGGGGTGTGCAGACAGAGGGAGCTGTGCTCTCAGGGTTCACAGACTTGGTGTGGCCACCATAATATCAGGATCGTTCCATGAGGATTTCAATGCACCTTACATGGGAAGAGGGACTTTTCAGGTGTGAATGCATGGTATTTCCAGGAGAGATAATCCTGAATTAGTCAGGGGGGCTTAGTGCAGTCACAGCCATTCTCCTGAGAGAGACAGAGGGAGATTTAACACAGACTGAAGAGCGGAGATTGTGTGGACACAGAGACAGAGACTGGAGTGATGTGGCCATGGCCAGGGAGAACTTCAGCTTCTAGAAGCTGAAGACATGTGGGCATACTTGCCCCGGCTCTTCAGGTGGCCCAACCTGCCAACACCCTCATGTTGGAAATGAGTTCTTCCTGTGTACTGTAGAGCTGTGCTGCTGGGCATTGCTGTGGCTTCCAACCACACTGTGTGCCCATTTGTTGCAAAAATCCCTGAAAACAGGGCAGACAGGTCTCAGGAACCCCAGAGCCAGGTCTGTGTGCTTGCTGCCTCCTGCTTCCTTTTCTATTGCTGCACATAAATGAGTTGTTAGGAATTTGTAAGTTGTAAAAAAAAAATCACATGGAACCCTGGGAGGCATAGTGGACCTTGTGTCTGCTGTAGAATAAATGTTGATAACTCCTGGAAGAAAATAATGAATGCAAGAGAATATACTACACAGTGATTTCATTATGTGTTTCTTCAAAGTGCATGGAAAGAGGTGGGATGTGTTCCTGAGGATCATCTGGTTCAACTCTCAATACCCTGGATACCTTTTGTGCTGCATTTCACAAAACCATCAAATCACAGGTCATTTTCCCAGAGCTATGAGTCACTGATGCAGGGCTGTGATTTGAAGGCACTTAAACCATTTTTACCTGAAGTGCATCGTCCATGAGGCCAGATGTTTTTCAGAGAAAAGGATCAAATCCAGAAGGATTCTGTAAAGTTGACCTTCCTGTTGTTCCCACCCACAACATGATGACCATGATCCTTATGTCTCTTCCTCATTCTCCCAATTCATTTCAGAATTGGGGGCAGGGTGCTTCTCCATGTCCTAGGGTCCTCTCTTGTCCTTCTCTTCCCATCCTTCTGACTCACTTTTTTCCTCTCATATTCCATCATGCAAACATAATCATCCCCTCTTAGATGAAAACAAACAAACAAATAACAACAACAACAAAAAAAAAAAAAACAAGACATCTAACTGCCCTCCCCATCACCCCGTGTCTGTCAGCTATGCCAGGCTCTCACATCAGATAATTGGCAAGAGGTTGCATGATCCACACAAGACACTTTCTACCTAAGATCTCTTTGCAAGTTCTTCCTATATTAAAATGGCCTATGGCTTCAGTCAAAATGACACCAAATCATGACATAGTGGAAATACTTGGGGAATCAGAGACTGACACCCTCTCTGGGAGACTACAGAAGATTTCATCCCTCTCTGACCATCCTGCTGCAGCTCCAACAGATCACAATGGACTCCTGGCTTTAAGCAGCACAAACTGATTATCTCCCAGTTCTGAAGTCAGAATTGGTCCTGAGCCAAGATCAAGGGCTCAGGATAGCTGAGTTCCTCCAGGAGGCTCCTGGGAGTAAATCTACCTCAAATCTTTCCATGTCCTAGTTGCATCCATCCTACCTGCTCCTGGCCCCTTCCCCATCACTTAAGATCCATTTCCATGTTCAAGGCTCCTCTCTGCTTGAGATTCTCTCTCTCAACATTGAGGACTATGTTGGTCTCTTCCAGGTAATTCTGGACACTCTCCACATCTTATAATTCTCAACTCAATCACATGCACCAAATTCCTTTTCCATATATGGTGGTATTCATAGACTCCTGTGAAAAGCCACCCATGAATTACTTGAGGGACTTCTCTTGTGGAAGATGGCAAAATTTAGGTTTGGCATTGAGAACTATGTTGTGGCTCCTCTCACTCAATGGATTGCCCAATGCACATGACCTCTGTCTTTACTGCACTAGGAAGATCCCTCTGGTAGCTCTGGTGCTGGGCACAACCCATTGGAAACTGAGGGGTGCACCTCTTATTCATGCTGTGCCAATGTTCAAAAACCCAAACCATCATGCAGTTTATACATCTTCCTCTTTTTATGTTTATTTTTGTTTTTACTTCCAAAGCATAAACTATCCCCTTTTTTCTTTCATGCCTCCTCCTTATCCTCCAAGGGTCAGTAACACAGAACTGTGCTTATGTCATGGGCCAGGCTACATGGGCAATGACCAAACCGACTCCATTTTGCCCTGAGACTCCATGTCGTGTAAGAAGTGCTTCTCCCAGGGAAAGCCCCGCCTCTTTGCCCCTCAATAGGGGCTGAGAACAGCACGTTTGGCAAAACAAAATGGCAATTCTTATACCATGTAAAAATGTTATTTTCTTTGTTCCCGTTTTTCTTGGATAAAGTACCTCTCAGAGATTAATTGTTACTAATTTTTTTTAACTTGTACTCAACAAGGGAAGTTTTGGCCCACTCCCTTTCTGCTTATAATTTTAGATCTCATGATGTTTGTTCATGTTTTTTAATCTAGCAACAGCCACTTATGTTTTAATGTGGTTTTGGACTATAAAGGGTGTACTTAAACCCCAGTAGCAGTTCAGAGGGTGTAGACTTGAAGCCTCCCCCTTGGCCTGCCAGGTGGTAGATCCAGAACACCGACTGGTGAATAATGTTTCTGTCTCCTGCTCTAAGATCCACTTGGTGATATATTGCAATATTGCCTTAACAAATCCTTCCTCAACAAGGAAATAATACAGATCACCCCTCACAGCTCAGAGGGCTGACTGTGTCCTGTGGCCCCAGGGAAACATGTTCACCCCAAGCAAACCTGAGCTGCCCTGGTATGAACTGGGACAGCTGGACACACTGAGACTATGTTGATTGACCAGGAGGAGCCTCCAGCAGCTGTGCCCAGCCTACCCAGCCCTGCTGATTTGCATGTACCCACAGCACAGCCCACTTCCCTGAGGACTTTTTAAGAGGCTGCTCACACCCTATGCAGGAGTCAGTCCCAGTCAGTACACAGCATGGCCATGAGGGTCCGAGCTCAAGTGTGGGGCTTTTGCTGCTCTGCCTCCCAGGTAAGGAGGGACAGCACTGGGGATTTACAAATCACAGTGTGGTCAGTGCTGCCTGGCTACTCAGGAAAGACCTCTTGTTGACTACTTACAAAGATATTTCTTTTTATGTTTCCAATGGCAGGTGTCAGATGTGACATCACGATGACCCAGTCTCCATCCTCCTTGCCTGTGTCTTGTGGAGACTGAGTCACCATCACCTGCAGAGACAGTGAGGACATTTATGATTGTTTAAACGGGTATCAGCAGAAAACAGGGCAAGCTCCTAAGGAACTCATCTATAGAGCATCCAATTTGCAATCTGGAGTCCCCTCAAGGTTCAGTGGCAGTGAATCTGGGACAGATTATTCTCTCACCATCAGCATCCTGGAGCCTGAAGATGATTCCATTTATTTCTGTCAACAGAGTTGAAGTTCCCCTCCCACAGTGACACAGGCCATGGCTAAAACCTCCCAGGGAGCAGAAGTGTGAGTCTGGGCTGCCCCAGCTACTCCTCCTGCTGCCTCCACCTGCTGAGAGCATTGCTCAAAGGCAGCCAGGCCCTGAGCATTACAAGGAGGGTTAGTCAGAGGATCCAGGGAGGATCCTCTGCACCCTGACTCTTTCCTTCATTCAATCCCAGCAGGCAACCATGACAATATTCTCACTGGTATGATAAATAAAATAATTTAAGACCTGAAGAGAAGGAATTAAGCAGTATCAGGGGTTGTTCAGCAAAGCTAGGCCTCTCCATGTAATTCCACATGGGAATATTTTAAGAATTTACTTTTAGTATAGTATAAGTTCCAGAAAATCTGGGGTGAAGTGCAGAGTTCTCCCATGTCCCCTCTTCTCCCATAGACCCTCCATCATCAGCATCTCTCAGACACTATTGCATTTCTTACAATTCATCAGCCTCTGACATGTTTAGTGACACTAGGGTCCCTTTTTGCATTCTATGGAATTAGACAAATGGACAGTGATATGTGTCCCAAGTGTGTCTTGGCCATTCCTTCACATAGGTGTTTTCTCATGTGTTTTAATTTGAATTTTCCTGGTGACCTGGGATGTCACAGTGATGTTTGAACAGATGTCCACAATGTGCAGTGGTCAGCCCGGCTGTCAAATGCTTGTCATCTGTCCCTCCCTTTATGGTACGTCTCCATCCTGTGTTCCAAGATCCATGTTCCTATCACACATTATTTCTTTATAGAGCACTTTGCCCCCACTTTGGGGTGAGCTATGTATTATTCTCTTTATTTTTCTATACCTGAGGGGCTCTTGATTTTACCTTGATTTCTGAAGTACATTTCCCTGGATCTAGAGCTCTAGGTCAAAAGAATTGTCCTTGAGCACTTGTAAGAGTGTCCTTTCCCTCGTCCTCCCTGTTTTCTGGGAGAAATTCTCTGGTGATTCTAGTTGCTTCTCCCATAAAGCTAAGGATTCTGTCTGTCTTCAGAAGCTGGAAGTGTGGCTGTGAGGGGAGCTGAGAGGCACCTACTGGTTCATTCTGAGTCCCTGTGTACTTGCCTTCTCAGGTTCTCCCAGGTTCTCTAGCTGGGTGTGACCTTTGCTGTCCCTCCTGCTGCCTCCTTCCTCTGTCTGCTCCATTCACCTGCTGAGCTCACCTCTGCTTTCATTGTGGTGGATGCATTTTTCAGTTCTGAAACTTTCATTTTTTTGCCTTTGTACAGTTTCAATACTCTTGTTGATTCTTTCTGATTGTTTTTTAAATTTCTTTCAAGCATATTTGCAGATGCTCATTGATGCATTTTTTATGGTGGCTGCTTTAATATCCTGTTCAGATATTTCTTAGATACATTTCAACTCAGTGTTAATTTGAACTGACTGAACTTTCTCATTCACATGAGTCTATCCAGGTTTTCATATAATGAAGAATGTTTTTCTTTTTTACCTGAACATTACTGGTATTGGGTCCCTCATAGGCCTAAAATTCTTAATTTCTAGCAAGCTCCTATTTAGTGCCAGTGCTTTGATTTCTGATCTACAGAGGGCCACAGCTCACTCAAAAGAAAGGTTTCTTATCCTGCTAGATCTAGGAAGCACATTCTCCTTGGACACACTTAGTCCCCACAGATGCCTGAATTCAAGGCAAATCCTCTTAATCACTCGTGGTCCATTTCATATCAGTGGGACAAAATTCCAACAGTCATCTAATTTAGAGAAAAAAAGATTTATTTAAGTACATTGGTTCAGAAAGTCAGTCCATGGTCAGCTGACCCCATTGCTGTGGGCCCAGTTGGGAAGAATATCAGGGCAGAAGGCTGTGGGGGAGGAGAGCTGCTTCACTCTTGGTGGCCAGGAAGTGTAGGGAAACCAGGAAGGGGCCTCAGGGAGGATGCACCTTCTAGGGCTCACCCCTAGAGAACACCTTCTCCAGCCACTCCCCCCTGCCCTCAGTCACCACCCAGTTAGTCCACTCAGGACAGGAAGGACTGAATAACCTCACCTCTCCTAGTCTTGTCATTTCACCTCTTAATATCCCTGCATTAACACAGTAGGTATAGGGGGTCACCTGAAATTGAAACCAAAGCACAGTCTACAGATGTGCACATGCCTTGACATAAATATAACTGTTTTGATTCTAGCAATTTTTTTTTTCTTAACACAGTGACTCATAGTCTGGAACCAGATACCACACATGGCCCATGATCTGAGGGAAGTACATCATGGAGCAGAAAACTAAGAAGTCCTCACTGTGACTGTTCCCTTTTCTCTTTCTGTCTCTAGCCTGCCACAGCAAAGCTGCAGCCTCTGCTGAGCTCTGTGTTTGCAGGGATAGGAATTAAAACATTCTCCCTGTTTTTGTTTCTTCTGATTATTCCCAATTTTACTCTATCTTCATTTGAGGACATCTCTAATCTGCTTTTGACAAGTGTGTATCTTCTCAGGATCACTTGCACTCTGATTTCTGTCCCTTTCCTCCATTCCCTGAACCAACCTGCTTTCCAGGAATGTATGCACAGATCTTTGACAAGGATACACATCTTTCCACACAGAGTTTGTGACCATGCACTCTTCTTAAATATGGTCTTGATAAAATACATAAGAGCCACCCATCATTCTGGCTACCTTACCATCTTATGTGCTAATGCATTCAAGTCAAAGCCTCTCCACACCCCCCTACCCCTTGACATTAACTGATGAGGACAATCCTTGTGGTTCTCAGAGGGAGCTCATGATGAGGTTTAGGGTAAGAGAGAAACTTGGTACTGGACACTTGGTCTCTGTACATGAATTATAACTTTGCTCTGAATCTGCTGATTCCGAGAGGTGTCATCTGCATCTTAGAATAAAGTGTTTTCTATCTACTCTTTCACTTTTTCAAAATGATTTTTTTATTGGTTGTTCACAACATTACAAAGCTCTTGACATATCATATTTCATACATTAGATTAAAGTGGGTTATGAACTCCCAATTTTTACCCCAAATGCAGATTGCAGAATCATGTCAGTTACACATCCACAATTTTACATAATGCCCTATTAGTAACTGTTGTATTCTGCTACCTTTCCTATCCCCTACTATCCCCCCTCCCCTTCCCTCACATCTTCTCTCTCTACCCCATCTACTGTAATTCATTTCTCTCCTTCTTTATTTTCCCATTCCCCTCAAAACCTCTTATATGTAATTTTGTATAGCAATGAGGGTCTCCCTTCATTTCCATGCAATTTCCCTTTTCTCTCCCTTTCCCTCCCATCTCATGTCTCTGTTTAATGTTAATCTTTTCTTCCTGCTCTTCCTCCCTACTCTGTTCATAGTTGCTGTCATTATATCAAAGAAGACATTTGGTATTTGCTTTTTAGGGATTGGCTAGCTTCACTTAGCATAATCTGCTCTAGTGCCATCCATTTCCCTGCAAATTCCATGATTTTGTCATTTTTTAGTGCGTGTAATACTCCATGGTGTATAAATGCCACATTTTTTATCCATTCATCTATTGAAGGGCATCTGGGTTGGTTCCACAGTCTAGCTATTGTGAATTGTGCTGCTATGAACATCAATGTGGCAGTATCCTTGTAGTATGCTCTTTTAAGGTCTTCAGGGAATAGTCCAAGAAGGGCAATAGCTGGGTCAAATGGTGGTTCCATTCCCAGCTTTCCCAGGAATCTCCATACTGCTTTCCAAATTGGCTGCACCAATTTGCAGTCCCACCAGCAATGTACAAGTGTACCCTTTTCTCCACATCCTCGCCAGCACTTGTTGTTGTTTGACTTCATAGTGGCTGCCAATCTTACTGGAGTGAAATGGTATCTTAGGGTGGTTTTGATTTGCATTTCTCTGACTGCTAGAGATGGTGAGCATTTTTTCATGTACTTGTTGATTGATTGTATATCCTCCTCTGAGAAGTGTCTGTTCAGGTCCTTGGCCCATTTGTTGATTGGGTTATTTGTTATCTTATTGTCTAATTTTTTGAGTTCTTTGTATATTCTGGATATTAGGGCTCTATCTGAAGTGTGAGGAGTAAAAATTTGTTCCCAGGATGTAGGCTCCCGATTTACCTCTCTTATTGTTTCCCTTGCTGAGAAAAAATCATATTAGTTTAAGTAAGTCCCATTTGTTGATTATTGTTATGAACTCTTGTGCTATGGGTGTCCTATTAAGGAATTTGGAGCCCAAGCCCACAATATGTAGATCAGAGCCAACTTTTTCTTCTATCAGATGCAGAGTCTCTGATTTGATATCAAACTCCTTGATCCATTTTGAGTTAACTTTTGTGCATGGCGAGAGAAAGGGATTCAGTTTCATTTTGTTGCATATGGATTTCCAGTTTTCCCAACACTATTTGTTGAAGATGCTATCCTTCCTCCATTACATGCTTTTAGCCCCTTTATCAAATATAAGATAGTTGTAACTTTGTGGATTAGTCTCTGTGTCCTCTATTCTATACCATTGGTCCACCCGCCTGTTTTGGTACCAGTACCATGGTCTTTTTGTCAGTAATGCTCTGTAATATAGTTTGAAATCTGGTATCGCTATACTGCCTGATTCACACTTCCTGCTTAGAATTGCTTTTGCTATTCTGGGTCTTTTATTTTTCCATATGAATTTCATGATTGCTTTATCTATTTCTACAAGAAATGCCGTTGGGATTTTGATTGGCATTGCATTAAACCTATAGAGAACTTTTGGTAACATCGCCATTTTGATAATGTTAGTTCTGCCTATCCATGAACAGGGTATATTTTTACATCTTCTAAGATCTTCTTCTACTTCTCTCTTTAGGGTTCTGTAGTTTTCATTGTATAAATCTTTCACCTCTTTTGTTAGGTTGATTCCCAAGTATTTTTTTTTTTTTTGAGGATATTGTGAATGGAGTGTTTTTCCTCATTTCCGTTTCAGAAGTTTTGTTGCTGATATACAGAAATGCCTTTGATTTATGCGATTTGATTTTATATCCTGCCACTTTGATGAATTCATTTATTAGTTCTAGTAATTTCTTTGTAGACCGTTTTGGGTCTTCTAGGTATAGAATCATGTCATCTGCAAATAGTGATAATTTAAGTTCTTCTTTTCCTATTTTTATGCCTATAATTTCTTTTGTCTGTCTAATTGCTCTGGCCAGTGTTTCGAGAACTATATTGAATAGAAGTGGTGATAGAGGGCATCTCTGTCTTGTTCCAATTTTAGAGGGAATGCCTTCAATTTTTCTCCATTCAGAATGATGCTAGCCTGAGGCTTAGCATAGATAGCTTTTACAATGTCGAGGTAAGCTCCTGTTATCCCTAGTTTTTATAATGTTTTGAACATAAAGGGATGCTGTACTTTGTTGAATGCTTTTTCTGCATCTATCGAGATGATCATATGGTTCTTATCTTTAAGTCTATTGATGTGGTGAATAACATTTATTGATTTCCGTATATTGAACCATCCTTGCATCCCAGGGATGAATCCTACTTGATCATGGTGCACAATTTTTTGATGTGTTTTTGTATTCGATTCGCCAGAATTTTATTGAGGATTTTTGCATCTAGGTACCATTCACCAACAAGACATAACAATTATCAATATTTATGCACCAAATAATGGTGCTGCGACATTCATAAAACAAATTCTCCTCAAGTTCAAGAATCAAATAGACCACAACACAATCATTATGGGTGACTTCAACACACCTCTCTCACCATTGGACAGATCCTCCAAACAAAAGTTGAATAAAGAAACTCAATACCACAATCAATAACCTAGACTTAACTGACATATATAGAATATATCAACCATCATCAAATGGACATACTTTTTTCTCAGCAGCACATGGATCCTTCTCAAAAATAGACCATATATTATGCCATAGGGCAACCCTCAGTAAATATAAAGGGGTGGACATAATACCATGCATTTTATCTGATCATAATTGAATGAAACTGGAAATCAATGATAAAAGAAGGAAGGAAAAATCCTACATCACATGGAAAATGAACAATATGTTACTGAATGATCAATGGGTTACAGAAGACATAAAGGAGGAAATCAAAAATATTCTTAGAGATAAATGAAAATACAGACACAACATATCGGAATCTATGGGACACAATGAAAGCAGTTTTAAGAGGGAAATTCATCACCTGCAGGTGATTCCTCAAAAAAAAAAAAGAAAAAGAAAAAAAAACAACAAATAAATGAGCTCACACTTCATCTCAAAGCCCTAGAAAAGGAAGAGCAAAACCACAGCAAATGTAGCAGAAGGCAAGAAATAATTAAAATAAGAGTGGAAATCAATGAAATTGAAACAAAAGAAACTATTGAAAAAATTAACAAAACTAAAAGTTGGTTCTTCGAAAAAATAAATAAGATCAACAGACCTTTAGCCATGCTAATGAAGAGAAGAAGAGAGAGAACTCAAATTACTAACATATGGGATGAAAAAGGCAATATCACAACAGATGCTACAGAAATACAGAAGACAATTAGAAATTATTTTGAAAACCTATATTCCAATAAAATAGAAGATAGTGAAGACATCGATAAATTCTTAAGTCATGATTTGCCCAGACTGAGTCAGGAGGATACACACAATTTGAACAGACCAATATCAATGGATGAAATAGAAGAAGCAATCAAAAGACTACCAACCAAGAAAAGCCCAGGACCAGATGGGTATACAGTGGAATTTTACAAAACCTTTAAAGAAGAATTAATACCAAAACTTTTCAAGTTATTTCAGGAAATAGAAAAAGAGGGAGTTTTTCCAAATTCATTCTATGAGGCCAACATCACCCTGATTCCGAAACCAGACAAAGACACCTCAAAGAAAGAAAACTACAGACCAATATCTCTAATGAACCTAGATGCAAAAATCCTCAAAATGATATTTGGCATAAAACCCCAACATTGAAAATACAAATTTGGATCTCAATTAATGACATCTGTTAATAATTTTTACAAATTAGTTTATATCACTTTTTTAGTATTTATTTTTCAGCATTGCACAGATTTTCTCCCAAATATTGCAAGAAAAATAATAAAATGAAATTTCTACACTTTTGCTTCTGATAGACACACTAACCAATTATCTTCACAAAAAAATTCATACAGGAGAACATCACATTTATAGCCTGGAATTGTGCCAAGAGTATTGAATTCGAATGTGAAAATAAGCTGAGTGAGGGGGAGCTTCCATAGGACACCAGGTGTGCATGTGTGTGGGCTCTGTACACTGGATTAGAAACAGGATATTTTCAAGTTCTATTCCACATACTCTTGTCCACGTAGATAGCTTCCCCAATCCCTTCAGGTCAAAACTCAGGGAAAGAGAGCTATAATTAGTCACCTGGTCCTGAGGATGCTCCACAATCCCAACTTCCTTCCCACGATTGACCCTTGCATGAAGCACCACCCTCCTGGGGTCTCTTCCTCCTCTATTTGGGCTACATTAAAATTTTATTGATATTTTTCACACAAGCTATCTTTGTATCACTTCAAAAAATCCTTGTTGCTCTTGTAACTTTCTTTTCCATTTCGCAATAGATATTTTTTTCAACTGTGAAGGTAATTGTACCTGAAGTTTAATGGAATTCACCATTTTCTTTTCAATATAAAGCCCAGATATTCTCTGATGTTTGAGGATTTTCAGGTTCATTGCAGAGTTTGCTGGAACAAGTTACAGCCCCCACATGGGGTGAAGTGCACTTGAGCCAGTGTGTGATCTAGGTTTTGATGTCCTTGTGGTCATGGCGACCAAGCCATGAAGGAAAGAGTGGCTGCAGGAGTGAAAGTAGGCAGAATAATTTCAACCCTGATTAACTATGTGTGGGCTGCTGTGGTGAGTGGGGTGTGGAGGGTGTGGCTCTTCCCCTCTGTGGATCCAGGAAAGCACAGGGGCATCTGGAGATGCATCTGAGATGGGAGGTGAGGTATCCATGACCAATAAAGGTCAGCAAAGCAAAGGCCACAAGGTGCCCCTGGGAACAGCAGGGGCCCCAAGATCTCAGAAGTATATTATTCATTGAAAAGCATATATATATATATATATATATATATATATATATATATATATATACATACATATATATATATATATATATATATATATATATATATATATATTCACTTTTTTTACTTCTGCAGTGTGAAAAATCAACCAACCCTCCAGTAATTGATAAACTTTTCAAAATAATTCAAATAAAAATCACTAGTTAATTGACCACAGTCTCCAGCTAGAAAAGCCAACATTAAAAAGGCTGACAAGGCATAAATGTGCATGATTTTCCTTACTTATCATCCTCTTCTTCCCCCTTCACATGTGACTTTCTGATCTGTTTCTAGGGACTGCAAAATAATCTGTTTTCTTCTTCATCTTGACATCTGCAGAGGGTTCCTGTGCAGGTGACCTTGGATACCTTCCCTTCCCCCACCTGTTTCCATGTCCTCAGTCCCTGGGTTAGCGGCTGGGATGAGTCACAGCTGTGATGTGCTGAACCTCCCAGGTTACAGCAGACTTCAGACCTCAGCCAGGGACCAAGCTCCTGACACACCCTCCCATGGAGAGCCCCAGGGTCACCATCCTCTTTCCCATCTCCAAGTGGGTCTGTTCTTGATATAAAAATAATCCAATAAACTTGTTTTTGATTAAGAAAAAAAAATATGAGCCGCTCTCACCTGGACAGAGAACACACTAGTCACAGGTGAACCTGGAGCCCCAGGACTCCTACAGGGAAGGTGGGGGTCTGACCAGGGTCCTCAGAGTGCCAGGAGTAGGTGACTCCCTTGCTCAACAGCTGCAGAGGCTGAGGGGAATGGCTCAGAGTCTGGTGGCACCTGGAGCTGCAGCACCTCTGGGACCTTCACTGCTACTCCCCAGGGTCCCTGGGTGACCCCTCCCCACCTGCTGATTGTTGGCCCTGGGCCAGAAAGCCCCTGGGAGCTGCTAAGGGTCACAAAATTTTCTAATTATCACACTCCTCACCTTAGACATTTGCCATTTATTTCAGGTGAGTTTTTCAAAGCCCTGGGCATTTGGCAAGAGAAGGCACAGATTCTTGACATGGAGGTGCTGTGGTCCTCCCCAGCCATCAATGTCATCTGCCAAAAAAGGTGGGAACCTCTACCCATGAGGACCTCAACTCTCTGGGACCGCAGGGTGAGGGTGGAGATTTCCTCAGTGCTCTCCCCTCCCAGGGGTTCCTCTGTCCCCACTGTGGGCACAGGTCTTAGCACAGGTCCTGGGGCTACACAGGATTCTCTCTCCTTGGTCCCTCCTGAGCAACCCTCCAGGAAAAAAAAAGGACTGGACAGTGTTAATGGCAGATGTCCTTCAGGAATGACACTGATGAATGGGGTTGACAGCTGGTGTCCCAGGGTTGTAGTGAACTTTTCTCACTGTGACCAAAAGACCTGAGAAGAACACATTCAGAGGAGGGACATTTACTTGGTGCTCATGGTTTCAGTGTTCAGTCCATGGTTGGCCACTCCACTGCCCTGGGCCTGAGGTGACGCAGGGCATCTCAGCTCCTCCAGGCATTTTGTCTGTTTCTGAGTTATTTCTGGATTTGGGGTGTGTCTGCCTTGACCTTTGACAAATGCTTATAATGGATTATGTCCTTCCATGGCCTGAGTCAGGGATTCCCTGGGAGACTGGAAATAGCACTGGGGAAATCCAGGGGCTGCCCCTCACTGGGCCTTTGCAAACAGCAGGGGGCACATCAGTGACACTGAAGGCTTCTTTTGACAGAATGTCACACCCAAGAGTAAACACAACTAATAGTCTGGAGACAAAATTGCTTTTGGACCTGTTGTGACTGGACATTTCAAACTGGCCTTGATTGGAAATAATGACATTCCAAGTGGATACAAATCAGCTGGCCTCTGCTCAGCAGGGGGCTCCCAGTCACCCACATGCTCAACACAAGGACCTATCAGCCACCTTCCAGCCTTCCCAGTGAGGTTCCTGCAGGGGTCATCAGCCAGGGCTCAGGTATCCTGATAGTTCTGTGCATCCAGCCGTCAGGCAGAAGGACCATTGATGGGCCCTCATCCACCCCACGTAGGGACCAGGTCAAGGACTGTGGAGGCTTATTTAGGATCACACACTGTACTGTGGGGAGCACAGATGCACGCTTCCCAGGCCTCAGACACTGAATTCAGTGCAGTTTGGAAGAAAGTGTTTGAATCTTCCTGTCATAATCAGGATGAACCCTCATAAAGTACAGGACAAACCTGAATTAGAGAGATATGGAGGCTCCCTCCCTCCACCATCCCTGAAATTTAATGGAAGCTGAGATCTGCACTGAGGGCTTGAGGCCAGTCTCTGTGTGTCCATCACTCTGTCCTCCTGATGTGCCCCAAGACCCTGCAGATGCCCAAGGGAGGGAAAATGGTCACTGTCTGTTGACCCAAACCTCTGGAGACACCAGTTCTCTAATATGAACTGGACCACCTGCCTCTCCAGAGACTCTTGGAAAAAGCACCACTTGCTGCAACATTCTCCAGATGTGGCCAGTGGCCAGGCTCCATCGTACCTGGAAACAGGTCCACTTACCCTAAAAGCCAAGGACAATTTTTGTAATGAAAGTTCAGGGAGGGAATGCACAGATTATTTACAGTGAGATGACAAACATTGTGGATAAAATGGTAAAATCACACAAATAAGAACAACCTTCAGGATAACTTGGCATTCCTAGGGAAACACTTGCTGCTATGGGTTAAGTGGAGTTAACAAACAGAAGTTTCACAGTCATTAAGGTTAAATGTCCTCAGGGTGGGTTGTTGTTATTATTATTATTATTATTATTATTATTATTATTATTTTAAATGATGCAACTAACACTCAAGTGTATGGAACAGAGTGTTATGTTTTGGCCTATGTTATCTGATTAATTTCCATATATCCAACTCCCCTGCATTCTCCACCCCTCCTAATTAAAAATATATTTTAAAACATTTTATTTATTACAAACCACTGATGGTGACTAGAACTTGTCAACCAAGTTGTCTTTGAACCACATGAAACTGAAGAGCTGGACCCCAAACACCATGAGTCTCTGGTCCCTCCATTTCTGCCTAAAGAGTGTTGAGCAGCAGAATATTGTGTGGCTTCGGATTCCAGACATGGTGTAGGAATCAATCCCAATTCCTGCACTGCTAACATGTAGCTAGAAACTATGTTTCATTTTCTGTTGGGACCCTGGTTCAGAATAGTGCTTGAAATCCACTTAGGACTAATTATTTATGGAAAGAAATAAGCACAATAGCAAAGCATGCTTCACAATGTGCAAGAAAGCACCTGTTGCTCTAGCAATGACTGTGGACAGGAAACTCCTCAGGGTGTTCCTCTACATGTGGCCACTAGATGGGGGCCAGTGCACAGCAGTGAAGGCAGAGAGGGGCCAAAGGTCCCTAGAAATCATTTCCACTGGACTCTGAACCTGGGGTGATTGTTACTAGCACTTTATGACTCCCTTTCTTTAATTCCCTAGGTTTCATTACAGAGGATGCAGGTGGATAAGAAAGTGGGCATAGACAAAATTTCACCCAGGAATGATGCTTTAGGAGTCCAGGTGTGTGGACTTCTCTGGGGAAAGTGTTGCCAGGCAGCCCTGGTGGGTGTGGGCATCTGCCTTCCGCATGTTGGCTGGGAGGGGTGAAGCTCCCATAGAGAGCACTGGTCACGGTCTCTGCATCTGCAGGTCTCTGGGGCTGTTTCAGTGTGTTAGTGTTAATGGTTCTGACAGCCATGTTACCTTGACACAGCAGCCTAGGGGCTGGGATGCCTCTATCCATCACTCTTATGGTGGCACAGGGCAGAGCACATGCTTAAAAACCATCACACTGGGGGTCTTGGTGACATTCCTGATTGTTACTTTTAGAACTATGCTGGCCTCTGTGGTGAACACTGGCCATGAGTGACTATAAAATTAAAATAAAATTAATGTTTAAATTGAATTTTTCATATGCACTTGCTGTGTCTCAAGTGGTCAATACACACTGGTGACTGGTGACCAATGTTGTGTAATTGTTAGTTTGAATATCTTTGATGTTGTAGCCAACAGCACAAACCTCCCAGAGGCTGGTCACAAGCCTGTGTGACCTACAGGCCTTCTTAGTAGGCACAGGTGGTGTGGTCTTGAGTTGTCCCAGGGATCATCCTGAGTGGCCAAGAACGAGGCTTCACTGACAGAGAGACCTGGAGGCCTGGGATCCCCCACTCTTCCTCCACACCTTCATCCTCAGGAGCCTCTCTGAAGCCACAGTCTTGGCCTCTCACCTGCACCAGAGTCCAGCCCTTAACCCTCTTCTCAATTATCACTTTTGAATCACTGGTTGTCTGTTAGTCATTTGTCATCAGCTAAAAGAAAGATCATTGATATGAACTGGACATCTGTGTTCCCTACAGAATCTGTCCCAGTGATGGATGCAATAGGATCAGCTCCCTGAGCAATAGTGAAGATTAGTAGTGCAGCCTCATGGGACCCAGAGTCTAAAATCCTAACCATGTTATGCCTAAGATCGACCAGTAGGTGGCAGACAAGCCACTGCCAACCAGTCACCTTGTCTTAGAAATATCAGGAAATAGAGAGTGGACCACAGCACACAGCAGGTGCCTCACACACAGAGTCCACCTAGCAATGCTCCCACCATCCACCATCACATCCTGGGTGCTCTGGGTGACTCTGTTCTAGTGCACCTTATTGTAGAGCAAGCTGAGCCTTTCTAGTCCTAATTTCCCACGTCCAAAAAGATCAGAAGTCTGAAAGTTTGGGATGAATTCCAGTGGATTTAGGATTTTAGTATGGGAATGCTCAGTTGATAAATCATGAAAAGTTTCCAAAATCTGAGAAACACTGAAGTCTGAAACACTTCCAGGTTCCCACTATTAGAAAAAGGATCTTCAACCTGTGTTCTACTTTCCATCATTACAATGTTTGACCATGAGCACATATAAACAGGAACACCATAGACTAAGATTATGTACAACTATAATGCCTTAAAATTAAAAAATTCTAAATAGATTTATTAGCCCCAAATTGACACCCTATACCCCCATTTTCTAACATCCTGTCCTAGAAAATGTGCCTCTTGTGCATTTCCAGAGACCCTAGAAGAGAAAGCTGAAGGAATTCTAGTGCAGCAGACCCCAAGTGGAAGTGGTGGGCTTTTCCTTTTTGTAAATTATCTGTAAATATTAGAAAGAAGGTTGAAAGACAAAACAAGAGTCCCCTGAGCAGGAAGGCTGGGACATGGCCTGTGAGGGTTTCCAGAGGTGATAGTCTGAACGTGGATGGTGAGAAGAGCACAGAGGTCAGCTCTGGTGGCTGTGATGGACAGTCTGATATACCTAGCCTAGTTATCTCATTAAATCAGAAGCCAGCTTGTCACAAGTTATGAAGGATTCATTTTTGTTTTCTGTAAAAATATCAGGATGTCTGTATGGCCTGGCCATTAGTTGATGTTGTAAAGCTGATTGGAATGCCTGCCCGTGCCCTGAACTCACCCATGTCCGGTTTTCCCTGACCATATAACAACCCTTTCCTAAACCTTAGTGACGTCTTATAAATTCTGGCCTTCCCTGGCCGGATAACGACACTCTCTGAGTCTCTAAGATCTCCATAAATTCTGATGCCGGGGCCAGCAAAAATATAAACTTGTGTTATGCTCCTCAGAGTGTTGTTATCAGTAACCCCCCTTTGTGTAACTTTTTGGGCTATAAAACTGGGCCACAAAGAAGCCTCACCGCTGTCCTTGGCTCCCACGATTTTGATGGGTAAGGCAGCCCGGCCGGTCGAAATAATAAGCTCGCTTTAATTTGATTTTAATTGGAGTCAGTGGTCATTTCTTGCGTCATGGTCTAACACAGTCCAGTAGATATTTCATTGCAGATCAAGACAAATAGGTAGGATTCAAGAGCTGAAAGCATGTAGTGGAGATATCACCCAGAGCTCAATGAGGCTGTGGAGGGAAATTAAGCCTGAATCCTGTGGGTCTCGGTGAACTGCTCTTCTGAGAGGTCTGAAGAGCATTTTCACCATGGAGACAATGACATCATAAACATAACAGAGGTGTTGAGTGTCAATGGTCAAGGTATCATCTTGATTAACTGGAAGTCACACCTGCAAAGAGGGTGTTGCTAGTGTCACAGCTTTACTGATGTGGAATGTGAGGTGAGGGCAGCTGTAGGAAACTCCACCCATGTCCTTGATCTGTGGGACAGCTGTGTCCCCAACCTGATGGCCTGACTCAGGACCCAGAATGACATCCAGGCCATTGGTGGGCACTGTGCAGCTGTGGTGATGCTGTTACAGCTGGATGATGGGGACTCCATGGGAACATGGAGTAGCATCAGTGCAGGAGCTTCCTGGAGTCAGAGGAAGGTCAGGAGAGCAAGTATTCACCTGCTGGAGGATGTGGCAGATTTACAGGTGACAAGTTGTTCCCCTGTTAAGGAGAGAAGGCCTTAGCAGCTGGTAGTGTGCAGTGTGCAGGTAGGACCATCACAGAGAACAGAGGATCATGGGAGTCAGAGTTCCTCCCTGCTGGACAGCACCACCATCTGCCTCAGACACCTGGTGCCACCACACCAAAGGGCTCAAAGCCTGGCCCTGCTCCTCTATGCACTTGAGGTTTACCAGTACCCACTGCCAGGACTAGAGAGTGTTGTTCTTCACTAAATCTCACAAGGGTGAGGTTTCTTGCTCCTCCCACCCCTCCTTGGGGTCAGAGCCATATCTGTGCCTGGGCCAGATCCCTGGGGAGCTCTGCCTCAGTGGAACCCAGAGGGAGCCACAGAGCCCCATTCAGCTCCTCTGCCTCCTGTTACCCTGGCTCCCAGCTGAGGGGAACATAGGATGGTTCTGCATGTCTGTAAAAACCCCTTCAATGCTGTGGGCCTGTGTCCTGGCACCTCAGATCAGCAATCCCAGTGACCAAAACCCAATGTACTGCACTGATCTGGTTCTACTGTGGAGACTGTGGTTAGACTTAAAGTGAACAAGTGATGATTCAATGTTATCTTCATTTTTAGGGACCATGTGAGATATTGTGCTGATACAGACCTCAGCCTCATTGTCTCTGTCTCCAGGGGTACAGCAAGCTAAAGTGTGGGCATCTCATGACCTTGGCACCAGCAGAAACCTGGGCAGACAACTGGAGGCCCCATCTGTGCTGCATCCTGCAGGCCCAGTGGTGTCCCAGCCTGGTTCAGGGGCAGTGGGTCCTGGAGAGACTTCCCCCTGTCCATCAGCACCCTGCAGCTGGGATGCCACAGTTCCTTACTCTCAGGAAGCCTCAAGGGCCACCACAGCAGCCCAGATGATTCCAGAGGGAAATAACAGCTGCCATCTTCCTTCAGTATGTTTCTGCCTGGTTTGTAACTGCTCCCTCCAATGACACAAAGTTAGACTTCTAAAGTTGTCTGTGTTCTTTGCCCCCTAAAAAGGAGATTGTAGGAGACAGAAAACCTACCTTCATTCATGTATGAGAGATGTTTGGTCCCTTAGACCTTCTTTTGCTTCCCCAGGTACATGGCAGAGGTTAAACAGGATGGGAGAGTATTTGCTATTACATGCAGGTGAACAGGAGGAAATGGAGGCTCAGGGAGACATATAAACACCTAGGGCTATGCTCAGGGTTAACAGTGAGTACACAAATACAACTGTGTTCCAGGGTCCCTGCGTACTTTTTCTCTCTTCCTGACCCAGTGATGGCCTCCTCTGTTCAGGACAGAGCCTGCTAATGATGGCAGCAGCAATTGTCCTCAGGGCCTGCTAACAGGGCATTTCCTCTGCATTCCAGAATAAGGCCTTGGGACAGTTCTATGTATTGTGGCCCTAAAATGTGGGGCTCCATCTCCTTCATGCTTTGTGTCTCTGCAGAAATTGCCCAGCTGTGGCATCTCCTTCACACACAGCAGGATGAGGGCTCCATGGACACAGAGGCAGGAAGGGCTGGGTCCATGGGTGGGTTCCTCCTCCCTGCCTCTTACCCATGCTGTGCCAATTCCAGAAACCCCAAACATCTCAGTGGGTTTACACATCTTCCTCTCTTTCTATCTTTATTTCTGTTTTTATTTCCAAAGCATAAACTATCCCCTAGCTTCTCTAATGTCCCCTCCTCCTCCAAGGTCACCAACACATAACTGTGCTTAAGACACAAGGACAGCCTATTCTGAACCAGAAAGTGACTACAGATCACCCTTCACAGCTCAGGGGGCTCACTGTGCCCTGTGGCCCCAGGGAACCATGTTCCTCCAAGCAAATCTGAGCTGCCCTCGTCTGACCTAGGACACCTAGACACACTGAACCTGTGTTGATTGACCAGGTGGGGCCTCCCTGCAGCTGTGCCCAGCCTGCCCAGCCCTGCTGATTTGCATGTGCCCACAGCACAGCCCACTGCCCTGAGGATTTCTTAAGAGGCTGCTCATACCCTGTGCAGGAGTCAGTCCCGGTCAGGACACAGCATGGCCATCAGGGCCCCTGCTCAGCTCCTGGGGCTCCTGATGCTATGCCTCCCAGGTAAGGAGGGACAGCACTGGGGATTTACTAATCACAGTGTTTTCAGTGCTGCATGGCTATTCAGGAAATTCTTCTTAGAATATCACTACTTACAAGGATATTTCTTTTCATGTTTCCAATGGCAGGTGTCAGATGTGACATCACAATGACCCAGTATCTATCCTCCTTGTCTGTGTCTCATGGAGACAGAGTCACCATCACCTGCAGTGCCAGTCAGGGCATGAGGAGTAATTTACATTGGTATCAGCAGAAACCAAGGCAAGCTCCTAAACTCCTCATTAGATATGCAAATAGTTTGGAATTTGAAGTCCCCTTGAGGTTCCGTGGCAGTGGATCTGGGACAGATTATTCTCTCACCATCAAAGCCTTAAGATACTGCCATTTATTTCTGTCTAAAGGCTACAGTGTCCCTCCCACAGTGACACAGGCCATGGCAAAACCCTCCCAGGGAGCAGAATTGTGAGGCTGGGCTGCCCCAGTTGATTCTCCTGCTGCCTCCAACAGCTGAGGGCACAGCTCAGAGGCACCAGGGTCCCAGGCCCACAGGGAAGGTTTAGGGAAGGATCCAGGGGGTTTTCTCTGCACCCTTACTCTTTCCTTCAACTCAGCCCCAGCAGGTGACCATGATAACGGCCTCACTGACATATTACAGGACAGAATTTAGACCTCAAAGGCCTGAAACAGGCAATAGTTGGTGTCCTGCAGCAGAGACAGGCCTTTCCAAGTATTCCACGGGGGAATATTTTAAGACTTTGATTTTCAGTGTAGTTTGAGTTTCTAGCAAAACTGGGTGAAGTACAGAGTTCTCCTACGTCCCCTCTGCTCCCACAACCCTTCCGTCACCATCCCAGACTCTGTTGCTTCTGGTACAATTCATCAACCTTTGCCCAAGTCTACAGGTCACACCAGGGTCACTTTGTGCATTCTGTGGAAGTAGACAAGTGGACAGTGATGTGTGTCCAACAGTGTGGCCTGGCACAGTGCAGGTCCTGCCCTCACACTGTCTGAGCTCCAGCGGTCCTCACCCCCTCCTCTGCTGCGGACCTTCATGATTTTCCATCATGTAGTTTCACCTGGGCTTAGTGACCCCCATTATTCTATCCACACCATGAGACCAGGCTGACACCCAACATCCACCTGACCACAGTGGACCTGACCAACACTGGAAGGCTGGGAAGGTTCTCATCTGTGCCTTTGGGTTCAGTCCTGGGTCAGCCAGAAACATGTGGAGAGCTTCTGAGAGCTTTCATGGGTGCTATAATTCTTATATAATACACTATTCAACAAGCAACTCATTTAGAAAAAAATAATCAACCTAGTGCACCTGACCATGATATTATCATAAACAAAGGTGCAGTGGTGTTAACAGAAGAGAAACCCACACAAATCAAGCTATGCTGGCCCTGGGCCCCGTGGAGTTGATTTCCTGTCCTGCCTGGTGTGGAGAAGGCTCAGCAACATTGACCCTGTGTGGTTCTGTTTCTCTCAGACATGGAATATTAGCTCTTCAGAATCGTGGGGTCATTCCTACCCTCTCTTTTGTGCCCATGGAGCACCTTGGAAACTTTCTATCTGCTCAACTTTTGCTTTTCTGTTCAAAGTTATTGACCCAAAGGATTGTCATGGTCACTCTTCCATTAAACTGAGTGAAATGATGAACACATGGTCATCAGATCCCATAGGACAAGGGACTAATTGTGAAGAAAGTGTCCCCATTTTTGAGGCTAGGACTACAGATCCTGGTGATCAATGGTTAATAGGAATCTATCTATTCATTTTAAGAAAGGGACAGGAAAATACATCAATTCTGGAAAAGCTTAAGGAATGGTCCTCCGATGACATTGCCACTGGTGACAGCTGATAGGACAGCTGAGCAGGTGTCAATATGAAGCTTCTGGTGATGCAGGAGGTGGCCATCACAGGTCCAGGCAGCACCATGGGGCACAGGGAATGTGACCTGCACAGAGAGACAGGGAGACGTGACCTCTAGCCTGGTCTCCTGGTCAGCCTGAGGCTGAGAATCATGGGGTCCAGTTTCTTCCTTTCTCCCTGTGATGTCATAGTATCACCTGGATATGACAAAAGCCATCCTGGCTGCTTGGCCAAGGTCTTATCATGGCTGTGGACGAGGATCAGGAGGCAGGAGGAGCAGGTTCAGGCTACTTGCAGCCCTAATCCCCTCACCCTGAGCCTGTGTGTGCTGAGGTCAGGAGACACAGCCACATGTGTGGCAGTGGCAGGTGTGTCTGTGAAGCTCCAAGCTGCTCTGCCCACCTTCTCTCCTCCCAGCAGCACAGACCAGCCACGGGTGGGCTCTGAGGCCTTTACCTCAGGATCCTCCTGCATTGATCTCAGACAGGTAGGGTTAGGGGAACCCAGCAGTGAAAGAACAGCCCCTGCCCATCAGGTGAGAGCAGGTGGGCTCCAGGGAGAGCAGGCCTGCTGTGGGTGGGACCCTTAGTTTTGTGGTCACCACTGCTGGGGCACACACAGACACACTCACACACACAGACACACCCACAAACAAACAGACACACACTCACACACACAGACACAAACACACACTCACACACACAGACACAAACACACACACAATCTCACACTCAGACACACATATAGACACACACACACTCACACACAGACACACACACATACATACTCACAGACACACACATATACAAACAGACACACACACTCACAGGCACACACACACACACTCACACACACACCCCACACACACATACACATACACTCATTCACACACACACATACACACATAAACACACACACACAGTTAGTGACACCTTCCTCTACATGGCACTCCCTGTGCTTTTCAGTCTGTGTCACTCTACTGGTGGGCAAGCTGAGCACCCCCTCTCCTAACATCCAGAATCCAAAGTGCTCCACAATATGAGACATTGGATGGTTCCAGGGGGGTTGGAATTAGAGATGGGGAAGCTGAGTTGGTAAAGTTGACTCAAAGTTTCTAAAATATGAAAACCACTGAAATATGAAACTCTCCTGGTCCCCCACATGTCAGGTAAGGGACATGGAAAAACAGGGAGTTCCTGCAACACAGTGTCAGTTTCCTGAATCTGTTTAGGGGGTCCCCTCATCTTGACATGATTTCCATATGGATTTAAATGTCCACAGTCAGATCTCTCCCTCTACTGCAGGCAGCATCAAGGACTTTTTCTCACTGGTTTTCCTCCAAACATACAAGATATTTTAAGTGACTTTTTTCAAAGGACAGAACTCATGTCCTCTTGGTGCCCAGTACACTGCTGCATCCAAGATAAACTCTGAGATAAGAGCTCAGCTAAAACCTGGCCTTGACTGACCAGGACTCCTCAACTCAACTTCACAAAATGAAGCTCCCTTATCTGCAGTAGGGCAGGACTGTGGTGCTAGGAGCTCATGAGGGTGAGACAGGAGGATCACGAGCTAAGCAACTCAGTGAAACCCTGTGTCTAAATAAAATAGAAAATAGGGCTGGGATGTGGCTCTGTGGTCCAGTGCCCTAAGACCAATCCTGATACTTCCCCCCAAAAAAAGGTTTGGCTCCTTTCTCAGCTCCTGGGGCTGCTGATCCCATGGATCCCCGGTGAGGACAGAGGGATGAAGAAGGAGAAAGGGAGGAGGGTGAACTCTGGGGCCCCACTGACCCCCATGTTTGCTCTTTCTGTGTGCTACAAATGCCAGTTTTCTCTGCAGGATGGACATGTAGGGTTGTGATGGATAAAACTGATGAAGATTTATGAGGTAAACAACCTTGGTACCAGTGGACACTGGGAGATATAAAGAGAGGGGTTCTGGAGGTGAATTTGGGAGACATTGCACGTGGCAATTTTATATCCCAATAGAAGGTGGGTATTTTTTGAACATGAACCCAATTCAGTCCCCTCCATTGCCCCCACACATACATACACACACACAACCCACAGACACACACACACACACACACACACACTCACACCAGACACATACACATTATAGTAGGCTGAGATTAAGGTTGGGAGAGAAATCATGAACATGGCTCATAATGGTAGGCATAACCTTCCAATTCTTTCTCATTTGAGGACCTACAGGGGTTACTTTGATGACCCAGGCTCCTCCCTCCTGCCTCTCACCCATCCACCTCCTACAGTCCACACAGAGCCTTCTACAGACAGATGGATACATTGATTCTTGCAGAAGGCAGGAGAGTCTATGTGGCTTCTGACCTTTTGGGCTTCCAGTTATATCTGGGTCTCAGGCAACTTCAGTGGCAGAGGGTCAGGGACAGAAATCATGCTGCACCTCAGGACGGTGGAGGCTGAGGAGGCTGGTGTTATTGCTGTGTGCAAGCTATAAAAATTAACTATAAAGATATAAAACCCCACAAAACTCCCTGCTGGGTGGCCCAGATGCCATGTGTGCTGCTTGTCAGAGGAGAGGCACTGCAGATTCTCTATCTGTTGGGGAGAAAGATCCTGGGATCTCAGGGGCACAGAGTGTAGTCAAGGACTCTGAACCATGTACCTAGCTTAGAGCTCAAGCTCTTTTTAAGACCTCATCAGAGGGACAGGGCAGGAGCAGGAGGGAGTGTGAAGGGTCTTTGGGAGCCTCTGGTCAACCCAGCAAGATGGAAGGGAGCTGAATGACAGTTCAGGCTGGGGCTCCCTTCCATCAGGTGCCTTCAACAGGACCAGGCTCAGAATCTGGAGGTTTGTAGCAACACAAAAACATATTTTCCTTAGCATTTATTTTGGTGTAAATCTCGTCTGCACATGGCTGGAGTTGAGCAGGGCTTTGATGATCTCCTCTCTCTCACCCTTCTTTGTACTTCTTTTATCTCTGGCCCATGTCCCTCTCCAGGCCAGGGTTAGGCTCAGCATTTTACACCACTCTCCCAGGGAGGCTGTGCACAGTGAGGACAGGTGAGCCTCTCCCAGCCCAAGCAGGAGCAGGAATGGGGACAATGGGATCAGCTCAGGGGCTTATGAGAGCAGAGAGGGGTGGGTGTGGTTTTTGGGAGGATTATGATTCCTCATGAGCAGAGTGGAGCTGAAGCCCTTGGCCACTCTTCTCCATGGCCCAGACATGGGCCTTACTTGGCTAGGAAGAATGAAACCCAGGTTTGAATGTCCAATGTGTTGAGGATGGAAAAACACAGAGTGAACCTGGGTCCTTTCTGCTTTCTCTGAGGTATTGCAAATCCCCACGTGCTCCAACATTCTTAGTTGATTTATTTCTTAAACCTTCCCTGGAGGGATGAAAGAAACTAAGATTTGCTTCAAGCATCATTCTACCTTCTGTAGAAAAGACACTTATGTGAAGGAGTCTTCCTGTGCTTGAGCCCTGCTGTTCTGGAGAGAGGCATTTTCCATGTTAAGTGCATTGGGGAAAGTGAGGTCAAAGGGCTGGAATCATGATAGGTTCTCTCCTCCTCTGGGGACTGAGTCAGGCCCAGCCAATGTCCAGTGAAACCCCAACACCTCCAAAGCTTTAAACATTCAACTCTCTTACTGTGTTCAGTGCTCTGTTTATATTCTAAACAAAAATTTCCCCTATTTCCTATTCCTCCCTGCTCCAAGGTTCTTATCATACTCCAAAAGTATTGTCATTGAGAAACACTACACGGTGGCACATGCTTATAACCCCAGTGGTTTGGGAGGCTAACAAAGAGAATCATGGGTTCAAAGCCAGACTCAGCAAAAGTAAGGAATCGAGGAATTCAGGGAGACACTGTCTCTACATAAATACAAAATAAGGCTGGGGATGTGACTCAGTGGATGAATGCCCCTGAATTCAAATCCTGGTACCAAAAAGAAAATAAAGAAAGGAATTAACCCTAGAGTTGGTTGTAGTGATGTCTGACTGCAATCTCAGGGACTTGGAAGCCTGAAGCAAGAGGATCACAACTTCAATGCCCACCTCAGATACATACATGCTTTCTGCAGGCAAAATATATTTATTTTGACACCGGTTGTCCCTACTGCTTTAGTAAAGGATGGACTAAACATGCATGAATGGTTATTTTTTATTTTCTTTACATGAAAATATATATATACACACACACACATACTGGGGATGTTGCTGTATGGCTAAGCACCCTTTGTATATGGTACAATCGATGCTACCCCCCAACAAAAGAAAAGGAAGGAAGGAAGGAAGGAAGGAATGAAGGAAGGAAGAAACAAAGAAAGAGGGGGCTGGGAATATAGCACAAGGCCATGGGTTCAATCCCAGCACCAAAAAAGAGGAAGAAAGGAATAAAGAAAAAAGAAACAATATAAACCATTTTCAGAACCATGACAAGAGCAATCGGCCATCACACACAGAACAGTGGACTGAATCTGTCCTGTGGCCCCCAGAGGGAAACATGTTTTCTGCACCAAAGCTATGCTGTCCTAGTCTGACGTGGGACACCTGGGGACATGGGCCTGTGATGAGTAACATATGAGCCAGCCCTGCAGCTGTGCCCAGCCTGCTCAGTCCTGCTGATTTCCATATGCCCACAGCACAGCCCACTGCCCTGAGGATGTATATATCGTCCCTGATATATATATCATCCATGAGGGTCCCCACCCAGCACCTGGGGCTCCTGCTGCTCTGCCTCCCAGGTATGGAGACACAGTACTGGGTATGTGTTCAGCACAGTATGGTCAGTGCTGCCTGGGTTTTCAAGGAAGTCCTCCTGAAACATAAATAATTATAAGGATATTTATGTTTATGTTTCCAATGTCAGGTGCCAGATGTGACCTCATGATGACCTAGTCTCCATCCTCCTTGCCTGTGTCTCCTGGAGACAGAGTCACCATCACCTGCAGGGCCAGGCAGAATATTAAGAGTTGGTTAGCTTGGTATCAACAGAAGCCAGGGCATACTCTTAAACCTATGATATATAAGGCATCCAGTTAGCAATCTGGGATCCCCTTGAGGTTCAGTGGCCGTGGATCTGGGATAGATTACACTCTCACCATCAGCAGCCTGGAGCCTGAAGATATTTCCACTTATTTCTTTCAACAGAATGACAGTTCCCCTCCCACAGTGACACAGACCATGACAAAAACCTCCCAGAGAGCAGAAGTGTGAGGCTGGGCTGCCCCAGCTGCTCCTCCTGCTGCCTCCACTTGCTGAGGTCAGTGCTCAGGGGCACCAGGCTCTGGAGGTCTCTAGTAGACTTTGGTAGGAAGGGCCAAGAAGGCTCCTCTGCACCCCACCCTCTTTCGTTCTCAGCCCCAACAGGTGAGACATGACCATTTCCTCCGGGTTTAGTGAGTGACTTTGTCACTTTGTGGGAGGAGTCCAACTCTCTGTATCAATTTGGATTACTACCTCAAATTTGAAATCCATGGACTCACAGTCTAAGTCACAACTTTCAAATACTGAGATCTGTGCATGAGAAGGGCCCCTGCTCCCCAGAAGCCACAGCTCCTCTGAGTGAAGGTGGAGCCTGCAGATTCCTGCAGTGACCCAGGAGCACCTCAGGGACACTCAAACCCCACTCCCCATGGGGTGAACAGCTCAGTCACTCAGTCACTCAGTGCCCAGGGCATGGGGCAAGGGTTCAGGGATGCCTCAGAGTTGCTTTTAGAACAGTCAATAGTTCTTTCTTTCTTTTTTTTTTTTTTATTTCCTGGGGATGACTGCTTTTGTCTAGTTCTCTGCAGGTCTCTTCTGTGACTCTTATTGGGGACTTGTCAGAGGTGGACACACCATCCTTATCTAGTACAAACACCCCTACCCCTAACAATGTGCTGGGCCCCATGGCCACACAGCAGGGCTCCTTGGTCACAGCACAGGGCTGCTGTAGAGTGTCCTGCTCTGGACCCCTCAGCACAGACAGGCTTCCCAAGTAGCTGAGTACCTTACCTTCTGCGGCTCACCCAGCATGGAGGTTGCCGTCTCACCTCTGCACAGAGCACAGCCAGCACTGAGCTTCCTTATCTCTGATTACAGGAGAAAGGAGAAATCCCTTGTCCTTCCCCTGAAGGGGAGGAGGCATCAGGCCTCATATATCTGGGCCCCAAAATCTTTTTAATGTGACAGGCCCCTCAGTTGCTGTAGGTCTGCAGCCCACCCTCTAGAGAGCATGATTTTTCTCTGGACACCAGAGTTCTTGCAATTTCCTGCTCATCATGTCCAAGCACTATGAGGCCATCCATGCAGAGTCACAGGGGGCGGTGCTGCCTGGTGTCCGAGTGACCACAGTCACTTCAGGCTGTGACCTGGAGAAAGAGAGTTATATTTGCCTGAGCTCAGGTCTGAGGCCTAAGCTGCTATGGATTCCAGGAGACTACAGGTTCAGCCAGAGGTTTGTAGCAGGTAATGTTAGCTCTGTTGCTGGGCCATGTATCTTGTCCCTGTTTCTGTCTGAACAGAGACACTTGGCTATGCCATACTCTGTTTCTGAACTTTGCAGGCACAGCTGGTATTTGAAGCCTTTCCTACCCCAGCAGAGTTGAACCAGGTCACTGCACAACATTGTCATCAGTACCATCTGTCACTTTTCAAATAGAAAAATGTTGTTGCAGATACATTCCCCTTTCCTTTCAATAGATGTACATATAATGTCCTTTACAAGTTTTCCCTGGTGGCTAAAGTTGCTCATTTAGTAAATAAAGCTCAGAAATGTGGATGACCTCATGTTGCTAGGACATTGTGAGCATGGCTCTGGGAAACTCTGCCTCAGCTGGGACCCAGAGGGAGCCATGGCAGACCCCAGTCAGCTCCTTTGCCTCCTGTTAATCTGGATCCCAGGTGAGGGATCATGGGATGGTTCTACACACCTGTGAAACTGCTATCATTGTGGTTGGGTCCTGTGTCCTGGCAACTCTGTTTAGCAAGCCCAGTGATTCAAGCTCAGGGTGCTGCAAGGTCCTGGCTCTACTGTGGAGACTGGGGTATGACCTAGACTGTACAGGTGACCTTTCTGTTCTCTTTCCATCTCAGGGACCACAGGAGAATTTGCGCTGACACAGACTCCAGCCTCTGTGCCTTTGTCTCCAGGGGAAAGAGCCACCCTCACCTGCAGGGCCAGTCAGAGTGCTGGCAGCCTCTTCTCCTGGTACCAGCAGAGGCCTGGGCAGGCTCCCAGTTCCCTCATCTAGGGTGCATCCAGCTGGGCCAGTGGAATCCCTGCCTGGTTCAGTGGCAGTGGGTCAGGGACAGACTACACCCTCCCATCACAGCCTGGAGCCTGGGGAGGCTGCAGTGTGTGACTCTGCAAGGCCACACAGGTTACCACAGTGGTTCAGTCCCTCACAGAAACCTCACAGTTCCCTCTGCCACTCTCCCCCTAGAGTACAGCAGCTGCCCCCAGAGGCCCCCAGTCAGATCGTTTGCACTTTTCTCTTCCCACTGCACCTGGAAAGGTTGTGTGAATGGAAACCAAGCTTCATTCAATTCTGAAAGATTCATGGTCTCCTGGGCCCTCTTTGCTTCCTGGAACAAATGTGATTAGAGAGGATGGGGACACATGGTGTTATTTCCCTATTTACCAGGTGAGGATGGAGTCTCCAGAAGAGCCATAAGATCCCAAGCACAGACAGTTAAAGGTGAATCCCTAAGTGTAGTTTGGTTCCCAGACATTTATATTCTCCTCATTTTGACCTCAACAGTATGTGGTTAAATCTCTCCAAGCACAGACACTGTCAACAATGGTTCCAGAAGATGTTCCAAGGTCGTGCTCACATTTAAGCCAAGGTATCTCCCACATTCTGACCCTGGGATGTGGATGCAACCATAGCATTTTTGTGTGCAGCACAACGAGACTCTCTTTGTCATTCCTGCTTCTCCACAGATAGAGGGCCCAGGGTTCCCAGGAGGTGGGAATTTGTGGAAGGGTGGCTTTCTTAGGACCATCCCATGGAGCTGAAATCTGAGTGACCTGTCCTACCTTTCTTTATCCTGTCATAATCCTGCCTCCTGGTGTCTGACCCCGAATGGGAAAGAGTGTGAATACAACTCTAGCTAAACACACCTCAACATGATTTTCTTAAATAGTAAACCACTGAGGGAGATGTCTGGTAAAACCCTCCAGAATCCATTCAAGGACATTTTGCTATGGTTTTCCATCAGTGAAAATGCAAAACAATGCCAGCTGTCTTGGCCAAGGAACTTCAGAAATCACAAGCTCAGTATCTCACATGCAGAACATGGTAACTGCCCCCAGAGAATCATATTCCTGTGAAGATGCACCATCACATCCTCCACCTGCATGAAGAGCCTCAGACTCCCCTTTCACCTCCCAGTCCATGGGTAGACTCTGTGTGTATTCACTTTGTATTGAGTGTATGGATGTCACCTGCACAATGTCCTGTGTGTGTCCTGGAGCTGCCACTCACTCTCCTGAGCAGGACCCTCACCAGGCCCTTCAGGTGCAGCAGCCACAACACCAGCCCCCAGGAAGGGCAGCTTTCAGGTGCAGCAGGAGAAGCTGCAAAGCCCAAGGGATGCTGGACACAAGGCTGGGCTCAGGGGACAGTGCAGTGCCTTAGAGGAGGCCAGGCAGGCCTGAGCCAAAGCATAGACACTTGTGTGCAAAGTCAGTCCATGGCATATCCAGGATGTCCACAGAGACACTTTGTCACTCCTCATTGAGGGCTCAGGCCACAAGGACTTCTAGGGAGTGGCCACCTACCCTTGCAAAACAGACCCTAATGTACTGTGATGCCCTCCCGACTGTCAGGATCCTAGTAATGTTCCTCCTGCACCCTGACACCACCTACTGCCTCATCATCCTCTGAGTCACTTCCTCCTGCCTTTGTCCACTATCCATCAGAAACCTGGAGAGAGGACTCACTTTTGGTAAAGTGAAAACACTCAGGGTCTCACTCATGTTAGTCTTTCTTTCTGTGTCCCAGGTAAGAGATCACATTCTCCTGAAGGCCTAGCAAGAGTATTAGCAGCATCCAGCTTGGCACCATCAGGACAAGGCTTGACTGCTGAGTGCCTGCTGCCTGCTGCTGCCTTCTGTACACCCTGCCTTCCTGGGAGGGTTGTGGGGCAGGGACACTGGTTACTATGACCACCAGCAGCCACACTTCCTTCCAAGGAACTTGAACTTCTTCCTGCCCTCACTAGGGGACAAACCTCCACTCAGATGCTGCTTGTGCACAGGGCTGCTGAGGACCCTAAGGGGAGCAGGTTGGGGACAACTCTGAAGTCACACCCTCCCTACCCCTCCCATCCATTCTCCCTGTACCTGGGCTCCTCCAGTGTCTCTCCTCTGCCCTCCTGCCTGGGTCTTCTCTGTCCTTTCTGCTGCTGCTCTGAATTCACACCTGTCACTCCTCATTTCCCACATATCTGTCCTCATGTGGGTCACAACCCTGTTCTCCTGCACATCCTGGCCCTTGGCCTGCCTCTGACTCCACCCCTTAGATTCTCATGGGAGAATCAAAGATGGTGCATGGTGGTCTTTAGAGAGCAGAAAGGAGAGCAGCAGATGTTCAGGGCTGTACGTGTGGCCAACATGGTCTACTGTGAGCTGAGTCCCTCCATCATATGAACTGTGGAGCTGCCAGAGGCACTTGTGTCCTTCTAGTCAGAGGAGTGGCCACCAGCATGTGCGGATGGCTTTTTCCTGTGGCCATGCAGTCACTGAGCCAGCTCTTCTGCCCTGTGTGGGGAAGCAACCATACAGGAGCTGCCCATGCCCAGCTCTGGACATAGAAACTCTATTTGGTCCACAGAACAACTGCCCATCACTATGGCACTTGCTTCTCTCTGTCACTTGAGCCCATCACGTCCCCCAGTGTTCTAAGCAATGGTAAGGTCACTGTTCCAGGCAGCAGGAGGGCCCTGTGCAGGTCCTGAACTCCATGGTGCTCATGCTCAGTCCTGAGAGTGGAGAGGCAGCCTTGGGTTTAGGCAAGACATGCCAGCTTTACCTGCCCAGGCTCAGGGTGTCTGCACTTAGAGTACTATGGGCAGGGTGGCACACACGGATAATCCCAGATACCTTGGGACTGAGGGAGGAGGACTGCAGGTTCAAGGACACCCCAGGAAATCTATAGAACACAGTATGTAAACAAAGGGAGCTGACTTGGATGTAGTTCATCGTGGCCTAGCACATCAGAAACCTGACTGCATCACTGCAGCTGAGAAACTAATAAATAAGTAAATAAATAAATAATCAAATGAATAAATAAATTAATATAAAAACATACATTTAACAAAAAGTCAAGAAATATCTATATTCATATACATATTCATATTAGAGTTACAGAGTAAACACAGACATGTCCATAGGATTTATATTTTAAATATTATATATGTGGCATGGAGTATTCCTTTAGTTTTAAATTGAACTCTGGCTGAGAAGAGACTCTGGAGGTCTTTGCTAACCCTCCTCTGGTAGCAGTGTCTCTGCCCAGGACAGTGAGCTCAGCACTGAGTGCAGAGCCAGGGGAGAGCTGACTCCTGGTCTCTGAACCTCCCTTGGCCATGGCCTCTCTGCTTGGCTCAGTCCTGGGGAGTGGAGCACCTTCCTCCCCTGGATCCCCAGACAGGCAGCCTGAGACCAGGGCCTGTGCTTCCCCAGGTCCTCACCACACTGCCCAGGAGAACCTCCTCTTCAGAGCCCAGGGCCAGAGCCTGCAGCTCTCAGTCAGCTCCAGCCTGAACTCAGTGTTGTGTGAACTCCTGCCCCAGCCTCTCCCATCTATGTCACCAGCAAAGTTCTTCCTTCCTCAGATGCTCTGCACACATTCCTACAATTTTCCACCTGCAGGTTGTGATTTGATAAGGAGAAACTTGACCTGAATGTACTTTTCCTAGCCCCACAGTAAAGATTTCATTATAGTCTCTCTTCCCTAAGGAATTTAGCCCAAGCACAGGGATATTTAAAATAGGGTGAAGCTTTTAAACCTCCCCCTTTTTCCTTTAGTTTACTGATCACCAGCTCTGTCCTGCTATTTGTGGTAGGAACAGAAGAGCCCTCCCAGACCAGGGCAGGAGTAAGTATCTGTAGACAACTGATGATCCCAGAAATGATGTGTAACTGAGGGAGGGAGGGGTAGGGGCTCTGACTCAGAGGTAAAAAACTGTGCCGCATCCACCAGGCTTTGGGTTCAGTCATCAGCACCAATTGTGCAACAATTAAAAAGAAGAAAAAGAAAAAGAAAGAAAACAAAAGAAAAAGAAGAAGAAAGTAAAACGAAGATTGTGGACAGTTATTGGGAAGGTTTTTTTGATAACTCTGAGAAGAACTTTCTGGAAAAGTTACAAGAGGACCTGATGGAGGATATGATGTTTAGAGACACTGCCACCCTCTTGAGGTCATGAGGCATTATTAGGACTTAAAAACCCATTTGGTAATATGGGTAAAGTAGAATTATATATATAATCTGGATCTTTACTGTTTTTACTAAGATGCTGACCATGCCTATATTCTCCAAACTTCAATCTCTAAAATACCTTCATTGTTTGTAAAATTATTCTTCCTTCTTTTATAAGATAGTTAAGTTGAAGAGCCTGGCTGGCCTTAGACCTTCTGGTCAGGAGTAGATGGAAACCATGATGGGTGTGAGTGTGCTCTGTGGGACTCTGAGGCAGGGAGGACTGGGTCCATGGGTGGGTCCCTCCTCCCTGTCTCTTACCGATGCTGTGCCAATGTCCAGAAACCCCAAACACCTCAGTTATTTTATACATCTTCCTCTCTGTCTGTCTTTATCTCTGTTTTTACTTCCAAAGCATAAACTACCCCCTTGCTTCTGCAATGGTTCTTCCTACTCAAAGCGTCACCAATTCAGAACTGTGCTTAAGACACAAGGATACCCTGTCCTGAACCAGAAGGTGACTATAGATCACCCCTCACAGCTCAGAGGGCCCACTGTGTCCTGTGTCCTTAGGGAACCATGTTTACCCTAAGAAAATCTGAGCTGCCCTGGTCTGACCTGGGACACCTGGACACACTGAGCCTGTGTTGATTGACCAGGAGGAGCCTCCCTGAGGCTGTAACCAGCCTGACCAGCCCTGATGATTTTCATGTGCCCACAGCACAGCCCACTTCCCTGGGGATTTCTTAAGAGCTTTCTCACAACCTGTGCAGGAGTTACTCCCCATCAGGACACAGCATGGCCATGAGGGCCCCTGGTCAGCTACTGGGACTCTTGCTGCTCTGCCTCCCAGGTAAGGGGGGAAAGTACAGGGGATTTACTAGTCACAGTGTGGTCAGTGCTGCCTGGCTCCTCAGGAAAGTCCTCTTGTAAAATAACAGTGATAAGAATATTTATTTTTTATGTTTCCAATGGCAGGTGTCAGATGTGACATCATGATGACCCAGTCTCCATCCTCCTTGCCTGTGTCTCTTGGAGACAGAGTCACCCTCACCTGCAGGGCCAGTCAGGGTATTAGCCATAATTTACACTGGTACCAGCAGAAACCAGGGCAGGCTCCTAAGCTCCTTATCAAATATGCAAACACTTTGAAATCTGGGGTCCCCTCAAGTTTCAGTGGCAGTGGATATGGGACAGATTTCACTCCCCCAATCAGCAGCCTGGAGCCTGAAGATGTTGCCAATTATTACTGTATATAAGACTACAGTTCCCCTCCCACAGTGACACAGGCCATGACAAAAACCTCCCTGGGAGCAGAAGAGGCTGGGCTGCCCCAGCTGCTCCTCCTGCTGCCTCCACCTGCTGAGGGCACTGCTCAGAGGCAGCCAGGCCCTAAGCACTACAAGAAGGGTCAGTCAGAGGAACAGGGGCCTCTTCTGCACCCTGACCGTTCAGCTCAGCCCCAGCAGGCTATAAGCTCACTGTATGATAAAGGAAGTAATTTAAGACCTGAAGAGACTGAATTAGGCAGTATCAGGGGTTGTGCAGCAAAGACAGGCCTCTCCATGTGTTCCACATGGGAATATTTTAAGACTTTATTTTTTAGTGTACTTTAAGTCCCCAGCAAAATTGGGGTAAAGTACAGGGTTCTCCTGTGTCCCCTGTGCTTCCAGAGCCTCTCCGTCACTACCCTCAGACTCTGTTTCTCCTTTACAATTCATCAACCTCTGCCAAAGTCTACAGGTCACACCAGGGTCATTTTGTGCATTTTGTGGAAATAGACAAGTGGACAGTGACATGTGTCCAGGAGTGTGGCCTGGCACAGTGCAGGTCCTGCCTTCACACTGTCTGAGCTCCAGCTGCTCCTCACCCCCCTTGCTGCTGCAGACCTTCATGATTTCCCATCCTGTAGTTTCACCTGGCTGACATTTTGCTGGAACTCACAGCATGAAGAGGTTCAGACTGGCCTGTCACCCTGAGTACTGTGCACACAAACCTCCACCAGGGGTTTTCACTACAGCATAGAGAGTTGTTTCCTTTGTTCTTTTTTTTTCTTCAAATTTTTCTTCAAACTTGGTATTGAATCCAGACATGCACTACCACTCAGCTACATTCATGGTCATATTTGTATTTATCTCTATCTATCTATCTATCTATCTATCTATCTATCTATCTATCTATCTCTATTTGTGTATCTATGTCTCTATTTATTTATTTATTTTTTTGAGACAGTATCTCTGTAAGTTTATAGGTCTTTGCTAGGTTGCATGGACATCAACCCTGAGTCTTTTGGCATGTGGACCTGGGTTGCACCTGCTGTCCTCTCTTGGGTTAAGAGACCTGGAGACATGGACTGGGAATGCACCTGGTCTCTCTCCTTCTGAGTTTTGTGGCCTCTTGGACTGAGATCCAAACAGAGATGGGCAAGGCAATGTTGTTGACATTCTGTTTTGACAGATTACCAGGTCTTGGAGGAAAAAAAGTGGGTATATTAGGGACAATTCCCTTTTGGAAGAGGTATGGCCAGATATTTAAAAATGGGTCAGAATTTAAAATAAGTCCTTTCCAAATAAATTATCATTTAAAGGTTATTACTGAGCAGAGACTGCCAACAATTAGCATGAACAAACAAAGATTCTACATAGTCATCTACTCCCCCATTTAGGTTCATGAACCAATGTCATGGAGGTCCCTCCCTGGACTCCTACAATATCAGTCTCTTTTCACCCAGTTCATGTGACCACTGGCACTTGAAGGCATCCAACTCACCAAGAGGGCTGGACACTGTTGACCCCTATTATTCTATTCACACCATGAGACCAGACTGACACCTGACATCCACCTGACCATAGTGGACCTGACCAACACTGGAAGGCTGGAAAGGTTCTCCTCTGTGCCTTTGGGTTCAGTCCTGTGTCAGCCAGAAACATGTGGAGATATCCTGAGAGCTTTCATGGGTGCTACAATTCTTCCATAATACACCATTCAACCAAGCAACTCATTTACAGAAAAATAATCAACCTAGTGCACTTGACCATGATATTATCATAAATGCAGGTGCAGTGGTGTTAACAAAGAGAAACCCACACAAATCAAGCTATGCTGGCCCTGGGCCCTGTGAGGTTGATTTCCTGTACTGCCTGGTGTGGAGAAGGCTCAGCAACACTGACTCTGTGTGATTCTATTTCTCCCAGACATGGAATATTAGCCCTTCAGAATTGCAGGATGATCACCACCCTCTCTATTGTGCCCATGGAGCACCTTGAGAACTTCTATCTGTTCACTTTGGTTTTCTGGTCAAAAGTTCTTGACCCAAAAGTTTGTCATGGTCACTCTTCCATTAAACTGAGTGAAATGATGAACACATGATCATCATATCCCATAGGACAATTGACTAATTGTGAAGAAAGGGTCCCATTTTTGAGGCTAGGACTACAGATCCTGGTGATCAATGGCTAATAGGAATCTATCTACGCATTTTAAGAAAGTGACTGGAAAATGTGTCAATTCTGGAAAAGCTTCAGGAATGGTCCTCCCGATAACATTGTCACTGGTGATAGCTGTTAGGTCAGTTTAGCAGGTGTCAGCATGGAGCTTCAGGTGATCCAGGAGGTTGCCAGCACAGGTCCAGGCAGCATAATGGGGCATAGGGAATGTGACCTGCACAGGGAGACAGGGAGATGTGACCTCTTGCCACAGCCTCCTGGTCAGCCTGAGGCTGAGAATCATGGGGTCCAGTCCCTTCCTTCCTCACTGTGATGTCATAGTGTCACCTGGATTTAACAGAAGCCATCCTGGCTGCTTAAGCTAAGGTCTGATCATGGCCGTGGACTAGGATCAGGAGGCAGGAGGAGCAGGTTCAGGCTACTTGCAGCCCTAATCCCCTCACCCTGGGCCTGTGTGTGCTGAGGTCAGGAGACACAACCATGAGTATGGCAGGTGTGTTGTGAAGCTCCAAGCTGCTCTGCCCACCTGCTCTCCTCCCAGCAGTACAGCCCAGCCAGGGGTGGGCTCTGAGGCCTTCACCTTGGGATCCTCCTGCATTGATCTCAGACAGGTGGGGTTAGGGGAACCCAGCAGTGAAAGAGCAGGCCCTGCCCATCAGGTAAGAGCAGGTGGGCTCCAGGGAGAGCAGGCCTGCTGTGGGTGGGACCCTTACATGTGTGATCACCACTGCTAGGGCACATACACACAGACACTCATACACACACAGACACACACACATACACACACTCACACACACAGCCACACACAGAGACACACACTCTCACACATACACTCATACACACTCACACACACAGATACACACAGACACACACATACACACTCACTCACACACACACACATAGACACACACACAGACATACACACAGACACATACACATACAGACACACAACACACAGACACACACACACACTCACACCCTGAAACACACACACTCACACTCACGAGACACATGCACGCAAACACACACACAGACACACACACAGACTCACACAGCCTCATGCACAGACACACACATACACACACACACAGACACAGAGACACACATTCACAAACACTCGCACATACACATAGACATACACACAGACATACACACAGACAGACAAATCCACATACAGACACACATACACACAGACACACAAATGCACACACACTCACACATACTCACAGAAAAACTCACACACAATAACACCCAGAAACACACAAATACACACACCCCACAGTAGCCTGAGATTAAGGTTGGGAGAAAAGTCATGAACATGGCCCATAGTGGTAGCATAACCTTCCATTTCTCTCTCATTTGAGGACACACAGGTGCTACTGTGATGACCCAGGCTCCTCCCTCCTGCCTCTCACCCATCCACCTCCTGCAGGTCCACACAGAACCTTCTACAAACAGATAGATACGTTGAGTCTTGCAGAAGGCAGGAGAGTCTATCTGGCTTCTGATCTTTTGGGCTTCCAGTTGACTCTGGGTCTCAGGCAACTTCAAAGGCAGAGGGTCAGGGGCAGATTTCATGCTAGACCTCAGGAGAGTGGGGGCTGAGGAGGCTGGTGTTATTGCTGTGTGCAAGCTATAAAAATTAAATATAAAAATTATGGTATAAAACCCCACAAACCTCCCTGCTGGGCCCAGCTGCCACATGTGCTGTTTTCAGGGGAGAGGCACTGCAGATTCTCTGTTGGAGAGAAAGATCCTGGGATCTCAGGGGCCCAGAGAGTAATCATAGTCTCTGGACCATGAACCTAGCTTAGAGCTCAAGCTCTTTTTAAGACCTTGTCAGAGGGGCAGGGCAGGAGCAGGAGAGAGAGTGAAGGGTCTTTGGGAGCCTCTGGTTAACCCAACATGATGGAAGGGGAGCTTAATGACAGCTCACACTGGGGCTTTCTCCCATCAGGTGCCTTCACCAGTACCAGGCACAGAATCAGGTGGTTTGTGGCAACACAAACTATGTGGTTTCTTTAGCGTTTATTCTGGTGTAAACCTCATCTGCACATGGCTGGACTTGAGCAGGGCTGTGATGACCTCCTCTTCATCACCCTCCTTTGTACTTTCTTTATCTCTGACCCATGTCCCTCTCCAGCTCAGGGTTGGGCTCAGCATTCTACACCACTCTCCCAGGGAGGCCTCATGTTGATACCTTTGACCAGAGTCAGTCATGGGTTCTGAAATAAAAAGGGTGTGGTATGAATCCATGGACATATTTTTAAATATTGAGCCAAATGTGAAAGAATTTCAGAACTTAAAATAGATGCCACATTCCAAAAACTATGGGTAAGTGTAAGAATCTGTAAACCAATACTTGTTCAAATGGAGAAAAATACTCTTACTCTTAGGGCCATGGCACTGAATGAGAAGGTGAAGCGGGGTGGTAAAGGTCAAGTATTGTTCAGCACACAACCGTGCACACTGCTGGGGTTCATCCTTACCTAGACAGCTAGATGGAATCTCTTCTCTTTCTCAGAGAGAATCTCAAATGTCACAGACCCTGCCGGGCCCTCAAGTTTGTCCTTGCCCACTGCAAGCCTCATGGAAATGTGGTGTGTCCTGCACTCTCCAGGGGCCCTGTGACTCAAGGGTCAGTAAAGCTCCTGTCCAAATGTGGTTCTCTCACATCACACAATCCTAGTCCACCCATTGGGGAAGGGGAGAGTTTTCACCAGGTGACCCTTTCCACAAGATAGACCTGGGGTTGAGTCCAGAGAGAATGTTCACTCAGGAGGGAGCATGGGGACAATAGGGAAAGGAGGTTTTACCAGGAGGCAAAGCTGAGCTAGAAAGATGAGCAGACACACAGGAGTCCAAGGCCATGTCCCAGATACACACAGAGATGGTCAGTGCACAATCACAGGAGAGGAGGCTCCACAAGAACTTGGTATCTGGCCACTTTTGCCTCCCCTGACCTTAGCTAATGCCCACAAGGGAAAACCAGCCTGCAGTTGAGGACTCAGCTATGTCAATCAACCTCACAGCTCAAGGCAACTCCCAAAGCCCATCAGGTCCTCTTCCCTAGGGCAGCCCTTTTGCTAGGGCCACACCAGAGTGCTTGGGACACTCAAGATGTTAAAGAGGAAACAACAAAAAAAAAATCTATGAACTTCAGCTCACCTAAAAGTCCTAACCTGTCTCAGGTGTTATAGGTCTCCTTTTCATTTCTTCCAAGGCTTCTGATTGGCATGAAAAGCTTGAGTTAAAGTGAGTATTTATGGTTATTTTCTTCTGTCCTTAGTGCAGTGATTCTGATGGTCTGCTGAGGCCTACTACATCCTAAGTGAAAGTGGAAGTTCATTTTGTAAACTGAATATAATGTATGGGTTCCAGCTTTTGTACTGAGTTTTAAACATCTAGATCTAGAGACAGAAAAACCTGTATCCTACATGGACACAAATGGTGAAAATAAAGAAAAGCCTAAAGAAATGATGAAGATTGAAGCCGAGCTCACATGACTGACAGGGAGGGCTCCATATCCCAGGGTGAGGGCAGGGACATAATGCTTCATTTTATCTGTTTCAAATTGTGTTCTACTAACTACAGTGATCTATGAACAAGTGTGTTAATATTGTATAACAGAAATTTTAAAAAAAATTGAACTAAATTAACAAATTATCCTACTTAGGAAAATATACTGTGATTAAGGTTTAGACTTCCAACTTAACATATACCATCAAGAATACAACTAAAGTTAAAGTAAGTAATTTGTTAGTGTAATGTAAAGAAAATATTGCAATTAGAATACTCAATCCTTCAAATTGAAAAGAATGGTCTCATTAAATATATTTTTTAAAAAAAATTTTAAATCAATTTCATCAATAAATAGCTTTTTTAAATTGATGACAGGGTCAGAGTAACACTATTTAAATAAGGATTTCTGGGATTTTTTCCCTATTAAAACATAAAAATGAAATAAATTAAGAAAACTGAAAACTAAATGGGAAAACCCAATAAAAATTCTGATTACACTCCAAATTCTTCTGAAACATAAAAGTGAAAGACCAACAGAGTTACAGCAGGAATCACCTGGACCTTTGTGCACCTTTCCCTACCCCATCCCTGCAGGAAGAGGCAGGATAGAGAACAAAGGGCCCAATTCTCTGATCCCTCCCATGGCCCAGGTGGAACAGGGCAGCACTTACTTGTGACTTTCTACCTTGTCTGTGGGCTGCCTGGTAGACTGCTCTCTCTATCACATGACTCAGAACTCAGACAGGGACAAGTGCAGGGATCAGGTCTCAGGTGAGGGAACTATGGACAGCTGTGGTGGGTGCCACAGTGTGTGACCATTGCATGAAGGAAAAGGGATCAGGAAACACACAGCACACCCAGGCCCTAAAGAAGCTTCCATGTAACCCTCAGGTAACCAGCTCATTTCTAAACCGCCATGGATTCTGGGGAAACTGGGAGGGGAAGCACATACTCAGGCACCTGTATGCCCAGGAAAGACCAAAGCCTTTACCCAGGAAGACCCCAAGCCTTAGATCATCAGTGAAGGGGTTCCACATCATAATTCAAAGACTGGGGCAGGTGAATGTTTAATTCAAAGTCTGCAGTTCAACAGATGATGGCAAGGCACACAAAAAAAAGTAGGGAAACGTGAGCCATTCAAAGGAACAAAAATCTTTAGAAACAACCCCAACAGAAAAAGACATCAGAGTGACAGGATATCACCTTTTAATATCTGCCTTACAGAGGCAGCTTGGAGGATGAGGATGCCACTGTCCATTGCTATCGCATGGGGGGGAAGACTGTGTGCCTTTCAATTAGCATCCTGGTGGCCACAGAGATTGTGCTGATGCTTCTTTTAGAACTGTGCTGTCTCATGTGGAGCAACTAGCCACAGTGACTCTATAAACTCAGATTCAGTTAAATTTTATAATGACCATTTCCTTTGCACTTGGTTCTTTCCCGTGCTTCATCTCACAGGCCATGTGTGGCTAACAGCTGCCATATGTGACAGCACACATATAAATCTCTTCATCATGGCAGAAGATTCTATTGGCCAGTGTTGGTCTAAAAGATTCACAAGGTCTTTCATGGTGCTGCAGCTCAGAACACAAATCTTATTATCTACTGGGTGGCATGAGGTCCTTCCCCCAGTTGGTGTAGCTGTTGTGGCCTCGGGTAGGCTCTGGAAGGCTCCTGGGATGATGGGAATGGGGCTTCATGGATAGATTTAGACCAGGAGAAAATGGTTCCAGCCACCTCTGACAGTATGCACTGCAGTCCTCAGGAATCTTAGTAAATCCACACCTGTGGCATATCACCTGGATCAGTGTCCAGATGTGTTCTACTGTCCTAGGACTATTTCCTTTTCTGACCATGAAATTGTCTGTTGATCTTGTGCCCTCAAGTTGATTCTGCATCAGAGGGGGGATCATTTTCTCTTCTCTGCAGAATCGCTCTGGTGACTGTAGCAATAGAATGAGCTCCATCATGAAGAGAGAAGGGACTCCAGGAAGCCACCTTGGTACCATTTCTGACCCTGTAAGATGCAATACTAATAATAAACCAGTGGGGGTCAGAACAGACCACAATTTGCAAAGAGAAGCTTGATCTTGGAAATGCTAGGTAAGTAATAGAGTGATATTGTTATTTACCTATAGGGAGATCCTCAGGCTTGGATGGGGACTCTGTGTGGCCAGGAGCATTTGGAGGACCTGCCTGGGGTCTGAGGTGTGGGACAAAGCTGTCTATGTTGGTGCTCTGAGACTGGATGCCCAGCCCTGCCTTTGCAACCCTCCACATAGTCACTAAGGCCATTTCTTTAGAATTAGTAAAACTGCCCCCATTCATGTGTTGACGCCTCACCTCATTGTTGGTGTGTATGCAGAAGTCATCTATAAGAAGTAATGGAGGTTAAACAAGGTCATCCAGGTGAGGCTGATCCCACAGGAACCATGTCCTTCTGAATAGACAACCAGGGAGCTCTCTGTCCAGGGAGCTCTCTCCATCCCTCTCAGGCCACAAGGAGAAGCCTGTGAGGACAGACAAGAAGGGAGCGCTAGGAAGACAGCCGATGACAGAGGGGTCATTTGTTGCCCCTTGACTTTGGACCTTCAGTCTGCAGAACATTGAGAAGACACATCTTTACTATCTGAGCCAATGAGACCAAGGAGATGTGTCTCCCTATGACAGTCCCTGAAAAGCAACTGAGGCATGACAGGAAGGTGTGCCTTGTCCTTGACACCTCTCTCTCGCTCTTGTTCTCTCTCTCCCCTCTTCCTGGCTTCCTGAGGTGAGCAGCTCTGCCGTGCCACAGAAGCCCTGTCATGGGGTGCCAAGGTCTGTGGCACACAGACCCCAGCCAAGGTGCCACGGTCTGTGGCATGAAACCTCTGAAACCAAGAATCAAGATCAGTCTTTTCCCCACAAGGTGCTTTGCGGAGGTGTTTGCTCAGAGTGGTGGGAAGCTGATGAGCACACCTGCACCTTGTTAAAGACAGCTGTTCCTCCTAGGTGTGCAGGACAATCAGCAGCTCTCTATTTCAATAATCTCAATGTGTCTGGTGCTGCCACCTGCTGGCCTACTTTGAATTACAAGTCATTTGTCTCTTAAGGGAAAGTTTTGTTGTAGCACATACTTGTTTCTCTTTAAAGGGCTCCATGCTTTTGCCTTAGCTTTTGCTAATCCCACTGTAAAAATAAGAATTATTTTTGCATACTGAATTATTTTCATCATTTTCAGTTTACTCTGTGAAATTTCCCCCTGATCTCAGATTCATGGATAATACTTGAAATACCATCTCCACATTTTATGAATCAATCCCTTTGTAGAAACATAATGAGAGTTGGGATAATAGTGGCTATAAGAGGGTACTGTTGTCTGTTGTCAGCTGTCCATGATCACCATCACCTTGAGGAGCACAGATCACAGAATCCATTTTTCTTTTATGTATTCCTATAGAATTACTCAACTGAGGCATTTGTATGATTCAGACACCAAAGTGAATAATCCTACACCCAAAAGCACCTATTGTCAAGGGCATAGACAGAAGAGATATCAATGGATTCACCAGGTGAGGAGGTACAGGAGACTGAGAGGACCATCTGCTGTTTGGACCTCTCTGGAAGACTCTGAGAATACAAAATTAGGCAGTCTTTTTTGTTTGTGTGTGTGTGGGCCAGGGTTGAATTCAGGAGCACTCAACCACTGAGCCACATTCCAAGCCCTATTTTTGTATTATATTTAGAGACAGGGTCTCACTGAGATGCTTATCACCTTGCTTTTTCTTGAGGCTGCTTTGAACTCACAATCCTCCTGCCTCAGCCTCCCAAGCCACTGGGATTACAAGCATGTGCTACCATGCCCAGCCCAAATTAGGCAGTTTTTATAGACAGAGGAGATATCAGCAGAATGACCAGTTTATGAGGTATAGGAGGCTAAGAGAACCACCTCCAGTCTGGAGTTCCCTAAAGCACTCTGAGAATGCAGAATTAGGCAGTCTTTACCTACACTGACAGATGAGTTCAGGATTTATGGGGAGAAGCAGAGAATCCCCTATTTCTAAGACCAATATCCCTAACAGCCAGACCTGCTAATACAATTAATGTCTGTAGTGTAAACTTTAATCCCTGTATTAAAGCCAGTTCTGCTTTGAGTATCTGTTAGCTGTATAAATTGCATGTGATACCACTATATGGACTCCCAACCTTCACTACTCTGCGTCATTTAGGAAATAAGGGGAGACACAATCTGGTCTTCTCCACTGGAGCTTAGGGGAAGGAAAGATGGTGAATACACAAAGAGGTGCCCTCTCCCCTTCCAGACAATGTGCTTCAGGGCCTGGGTGCCTCTGAGCAGTGCCCTCAGCAGGTGGAGGTAGCAGAAGGAGCAGCTGGGGCATCCTAGCCTCACACTTTCCTGGGACGTTGATGTCATGGCCTGTGTCACTTTGGGCAGCAAACTACAAAGCCGTTGACAGTAATAAGTGGCAACATCTTCAGGCTCCAGGCTGCTCATGCTGGGAAAATCCCCAAGTGTTGGAACTTCCTGCTTGTTGAGGGCCACAGCCAAGTCGGGATGATGCATGGCATTTTTGCCAGAAGTAGTGGTTGAGAGGTGACGCCAGTGAGCCATTAAGATGATGACTTTTGAGTTCTCGCGGAGTTCCCATTGAGTTCCAGTTGAGTTCTTTTGGGGATTCCTGAAGAGTTTGCATTGGTTTGGGAAGTGCCGGAGGAGGGATTTCTGTGTGGTGTGTTCCTGGAGGAGCCGCGTGGGTGGCGTTCCGGAGAGTTCCCAGGGAGCATGTGTGGAGTGTACTGGTAGAGTTCAGAAATAAAGTTTGTTCCTGCTTCAGTGGCTCATGATTTCTGCCCAGCCAGACTGCAGCACCTGCTTTAAAATAAAAGTAGCAGGGTCCACAGGAGTCATATGGGCACCCTTATGTCCATGCAATGTCCTGACTGAAACCGACTTCTTCACAGACTGTGACCACGCAAAGAAGAAGTCCTCAGGGAGTGGGGCTGTACTCTGGGCACATGCAATTCTGCAGGGCTTGGCAGGGCTTGGCACAGATGCAGGACTAGCTCTTCTCACTCATTCAGCAGAAATTCAGTGTCTGCCCATTTCCCCAGGCATCACATATTTCTCACAGAGTATTTTCTAATTTTTTTTTTGGGGGGGGGCAACAAAGAGCCTCAGTCTTGCCCCCTCTGCATGGCATGTTAGTTAAATCTCCTCTAGCTTCAGCACATTCTGAGCTTGCTAGATTCCAACTATGACAGGAACTGTCCATTAGGACACAATTCCACCATATGCATGAGTGTTCTAGCTCCTTTTCTTGGTTCCCATGCATATCACTGAGGCCAGGGCAGCTTCCTCTTTACTCTGATTCCCTGAAACTATGGTTCATACAGGGAAGCAATAGGAAAACATGGGGAGCCACAATCTATTTTGAAGAGTGTCACCTACCTGACCCAGCTGTCATGTACAGCTAAGCATCTTTCTTCCTCATCTCTGAAGGCTTGGTCTCACTGCTTCCATCAAGGCCATCCAAGATCAGGGATTTCTCCCTTCCCATCTGAGCACTATAAGCTTCTGTCCTAGCTGCTCATGATTACACATATCCATGCCTGCTGTCCCTGGATGCTCAGGTTCATGCTTGTGCTCGCTATAGTCCCATAACTCTAGTCACTGTCTTCAGAGATGGAGGTCCTTCCTCTACCAAGTGCTCGTTGATTCCCTTGAATGTCCTGTGATTCCTAAGTGTGCATTTCTGTCATCACCAAGTATCTAGTAGTTCCTTAAGAACCCAATTCTAATGGCTGTTTTAGGACTGCAGGATTCAAGCAGGGTGAGGGAGAAATGTGTGTGAGTGCAGTCTCATTGGTCCTGAGGTTGCCACTAATTGGGGTTAGTTGTACCTTTGACTCACTGTGGGCATCCAAGAAAGAGGAAAGGGCAGAGTACTCAGAGGGATGAGGTGCCTATGTAAGGAAAAGAGTCCAGACATGGTTAGGCGGACACTCTATGGGGTACAAAGTTGGAGATGGCCATTTAGTGGTCAGAGTGCAGCAGGTGTGTGGGTGTGTTAGGAGGAGTGGGCACAACCTCCAAAACCCATATTTTCCTTCATTCCCTGCTGAACTCTTTTCCACTTGCTTACCTGCTACTTTATCACTTTACCCTGCCTAAATCCAGGGGCCCTGAGGGCAGCCATTAATAACTCTGCTCCATTCTGAAATAGGAGATGAACAAGATTAGAATATGCAGTTTTTAGGAACTTTGTAGATTCAAGGGTGTCAATGAGGAGCATTGCAGAGAGGGAACCTCCCTTTCTGAAGACTTTGATTTGATTACTATATAATATAGATGAGGATCTGTAATCTGGGAATCCAAGGAAGATTAAATGTGGATATAGATAATCACAAGCAGAGACAAGAAGTTCACTCTTATTCCTCATGTGGACAGAGACACTTCCTGACCTTGGATGACTTGGATGTATGTAGAGGGACACAACATTCATGGAGAATCTCTTGCTTAGCTGGAGATGAGAAGAAGAGTAAGTGAGGACAGATCCTGCTCATTCTTATAAATTGTGACCCTCCCCCATATTTACTTTGATTTTCTCATTCACAGAAAGGGCACAAGGGAAATGGACCAAAGAGGAGCTGGTCTCATCTCACTAATATCTGTGGGGGCTCAAGCAACCCTCATTTAACTTAATCACAGTTAATGGATTTCTGTCCTGACTGACAGACCCTGTCAGGATGAAATGGAGACCAAGAAAGCACATGGCCACCTTCAGAGATCAAGTAATACTCTACACTGAGGGCAAAAGGAGGATGCTGTCCTTTGTCACCCAAAACACATTATCCACTGCCAAGTCCATGGAGATCTGTTTACTCTAGAGACACTTGGGCACCCTGGACCTGTGCTGAGTGACTGGCAGGAGCCGGCCCTGCAGCTGTGCCCAGCCCTGCCCAGCCCTGCTGATTTGCATGTGCCCACAGCACAGCCCACTGCCCTGAGGACTTCTTAATATGCTGGTCACATCTTGTGAAGGAGTCAGTCTGAGACAGGACACAGCATGGCCATGAGGGCCCCTGCCAAGCTCCTGGTGCTCCTGCTCCTCTGGATACCAGGTAAGGAGGGACAGCACTGGGGAGTAAATCAGCCTACTGTTTTTAGGGTTGCTGGCCAAACATAGAAGTGCCTTTTAATATGAATAATATTTTGTTTGTTCATATGTTTTCAATGTTAGGTGTGAGATGTGACATCCAGATGACACAGCCTACCTCCTCCCTTTCTGCATCTCTAGGAGACAGAGTCACCATTACCTGCAGGGCCAGTCAGAGCATTGGCTATGCTTTATCCTGGTACCAACAGAAACCAGGGAAAGCTCCTAAGCTCCTCATCTATGCTGCAAACAGTTTGCAATCTGGGGTCCCCTCAAGGTTCAGTGGCAGTGGATCTGGCACAGATTTCACTCTCACCATCAGCAGCCTGGAGCCTGAAGATTTTGCCACTTATTACTGTCAACAGTATAACAGTCTCCCTCCCACAGTGATATAGACCATGACAAAAACCTCCCAGGAAGCAGAAGTGTGAGGCTGGGCTGCCCCAGCTGCTCCTCCTGCTGCCTCCACCTGCTGAGAGCACTGCCCAGAGGCACCAGGCTCTGAGGGTCACTGGGAGCTTTTGGTAGCAAGAGCCAAAGAGGATTCTGTGTACCCCTGCTAGTTGCTCCTCCTCAGCCCAAGAGAAACAGACATGATTATGCTCCCCTGAAATCAATGAAAGCCTTTGTTGGACACGGGGAATTTGGTTATGGTTTCCATTGGATTCATACATCAACACACAAGCCCCTAATGGTGTCTCAATTGGGAATTTTCTAGGTGAGAAAACAGACATCTAATCCTCCCTGTAATGTCCTGGGGTCTGGTAGTCAGAGAAGCTGACACAAGACACAGGAATCCTTGCTGCTCACCTAGAATCCATAGAGAATATTCTACTGAAATTAAAGAGTGCCCAACCCTGGGGTCCTCAGAGCTGTACAGAAGGCCTGAGGTTGTGTTCTGAATCTGCCCATGGACTATAGTACTCACCAGGTGATTCTCCTCTTCCCCTGCCTCCATGTATCACCTGCAGGAGACAATGAATGATGCACTTTTATGACTTCCCAATGTCAAGGAATTGCCTTCACTGAGGCATTCTATAGGAAATCAATAAACACCCATATTCTGATCCTGAAATTCTAAGAATATTACCTTACATCAACAAAGGGAGGTGGGATTATGGTAAAGATTCAGGACCTGGAGATTTTCCTGAATATTCTGCAGGAGAGCAATATAATCACTAGGGCCCTTAGAGTGGGAAGGAGGGAAAGTCACAGTCAGGGGATGGGTCAATGTTGAGAGGTCTTGAAGGACAGAGGGAGGAGCCAGGAGAAAGAAGTGAGAGAACCTAGGAGCTGGAAAGCCTGGAGCTGAATTCTGTCCTCAGGAGCCTGCAGAAGGCACCCAGCCCTCCTGCCCTGGTTTCAGCTCACTGGCAATCTGAGCTCAAGGACCCTGAGATAACCAGCCTGGGCTGCTCTAAGCCCGGGAGGTGATGGTGGTCTTTGGAGGCAGCAGGAGGGACTGATGCAAGGGAAGGGACAGAGACACCCTGGCAGTGGCCATCCACTGCCCCACTAAACATTGTCACATTCCTGTCATTTGGTTTCTACATTGACATGAGGCAGAAAACCTTTATTCTAAGAATGAATCTTTCCAGAGCTATTCTGAGGTAGAAATACCTAGGTAAATCTCCCTCACATGGGGTCTGTTCACAGCACCTGAGGAAAGAGGAGGGTTTTGGTTGCTCTGTGCTCATTGGTCTCCATGTCAGAGGTACAGATTAGATTCACAGGGGAGAGTTAGAGGGGAGGACTGAATCAGAAATGGGGGCAGGGGGCTGGAGGGAGGGTCAGGGCAGTGCAAGGCACATCCCTGCCCACATCTGGAATGAAGCCAAGTAGGGCAGGGAGGGCTATAGGGCTGTGTTTTGCAGACGAACCTGCAGAGGCCTGAGTTTCAGGTGAGGTCAGCAGTGAGTGGGCAGAGTCAGCAGGAGCTGAGATTCCCTGCCTTCAATTTTTATCCTCTCCTCCCACCGCACAGGCCATGCTGCACCTTTGGGAAGACTGTTGCCATGTGGAAGAAATGCATCTAAATTCAGACAGAACTGGCTTCAGAGCCAGCCGCAGCCCTCACAGTCCATGTGACATTGTTGACTCCACTGTGCTGGGATGACTCGTTGCCTCCTCTGTGGAAAGCCACAGCAAAAATATCAGAGGGGTCCTGGGAAAAACCAAATGACTCACCTAAAATATGATGCTGTAAACACACAGTCACAGAGTCTGTGTTAAGTCCCTCTGAATATCTCAAAATGAGGACACTGTGTGATGTCCCAGTAGTGAGATATCTTCTTCAACTGGCAAACCCCACTGTTCATCTACAAAAAGCAGGAGCCTCTCTGCACTGTGGGGCTCCATGTGCTGTATTTCCTACTAGAGGAACTTCCAGTGTCCATTCCTGTGAGCACTAGGATGTTGATGAGGATACCGACAGCCATAGCCTGGTGTTCCCTGGGCCCCATGTTGTGAGTTCCCAACATGTGCTGTAAACACTTAGCAGAGATTGCAGGTCACAGCAACATTACTACCATGCCCCACAGTGCTGTGGGACAGAGTCCCAGTGGCCAATACCAGGTGTAGAGGTGACAGGGGACAGTCTGGTCCTCCATCTCCAGCTCTGGTGGCTGTACCCCATGACTCTGTCACACACTTTATCACCCTTGACTTTCATCCTTCCATCTATGTTAAGTGTCTCTTTACATTTTTACCTGATCTTTATGAGGCCATTGGGCCTGCATTTTGCCTGGTTAACACAGGATAATCTCTAATATTCAAATAGCAATAGTTTCCACTTGCAAAGGCACTTTTCCCATACAAGGTGTTTATAAAGCCTTCATGGAGTAGGACCTAATAACATGGCAACCACACTCAATCACAACCCACTCAAAACCAACACTGATGTGCATACACAACCTCCACCCCTCCCTCCCCCTGGATTTCCCTGCTCCACCCCTGCCCTCAGCAGGAAAGTCCCTTCCCTTCCTAGTGTATCCACCCCTTTGTGCACACTCAGGCTCACACAGGAGGACCTTGCTTGGGAATGACTTAAAGACCTCCTCTGTCACAATCATCATGCAGAAGGAAGTACAGATCTGAAGTGGCTCTTACCCACCTGAGGATCAGCTGTCTCTCCAGAGGCCAGTTTTTGTCTCTAGAGACACATGGAACTTCCATTGACATGTGGCCCCCAGGCCTCAGAGAGGGTTTCAATGGCCTTGACTCAAACAGTATCCACCTGTGCTTTGCATCCTAACCTTTCAGCTCACTGTGGACAATATTGTGGGTGAGGGTTGAAGGACATGAGTAAATTTCCCAAACTATGATAGTGTCTCCCTTGGTCAAGTTAATGGGTTGTTTTGGAGCACTTTAAAAATATATATTTTTTCTAGGCATATCCTAGTTTAAGGGTTGGAGGTCATTCCTGAATTATGAGTACCATGGTCACTTTGGCTAAAGAAAATATCCTTTAACAGAAGCTTACTTGCACACATCCATGGTTCCCAGGTCAGTGGCAGTGGGTCTTGGGCCAAGTCATGACTCCCAACCCCAGTGAGAAGCCTGGGGCTGCTGCACAGAACTTTTGGTGGGGGACACTCAGTGGGTCCTGACATTGTAGAGCAGGCCTAACAGCAACACTCACATAGGATCAGCCCTCTGCTCACTGGAACTGTAACCTCCATTATAGGTATTGCTCTGAGTAACCAGAAAGAAAAATGTGATGGCTAATCATGATGTCCCCAACAAACTTTATCAGTGACCAAGAACCCAGAGATACTGAGAGTCATCATGGCTAGTGAGAGTGGCCCATGTTCCTCTGCATCCCTCAACTGGATCCTAGAGGAGCAATACCAATGCAGGAGAGCCCCTGTCCCCATCTCGGAGAGCTGACCTAGAGGATGCTCCTCACAGGTCCTAGACTATTGCCTTTCAGATGCTACAGACAGCATGGTCCCCAAAATGATGCAACTTGTGAACCAAGGAAAATGGCTTGGGCTGTTGTTGCTCTAACAAGACACCTGCTCTTGCCTCACCCCATGACAACTGGGGCTGGCCAGACATTACCTGGTGAACCTCAAGCACTTCCCACAGGACTCTGTGACATCTTCTGTTGAATTTCCTCTCTGTGTGAGATGCTGTGTGGAGAAGGGTTCTGTGGCTGTTCTACTGTAGGGATGTAGGTCATTTGGGGAGTGATTTCCATCCCTTAATGATAGGATTCTATACCATCACAACAAATAATGCATGTGAAGTTGTGATCACTGTCAGATAGAGCATGCAAGAGATGGCCTGGTGCAGAAGGGCACAGGAATTTGTCCCCACTGAGGGGATTGCTCTTTACCAGGTCTGAAGATGTCACAAGAAACAAGAAAGAAGGAGTGCATGAGCCTGGAATGTAACTGCTGCCTAGGGGTTTAAATACACTCCCTGGTGTGGGTCAGGCAGGGTCTCTGTCTGCTCAGCCCAAACTAACTGTATCCCCAGAGGCCCCAGAGGCAGAGGGGTAATCATCCTTGGTCTTACTCAGAGCAGGGAACAGTCAGTGCTCAGCTCCAGGTAGTCATTTTCCTTGTCACTGAAGATCAGAGCTGAGAAACCCCAAGTAGTCTTCCAGCAAGTCAGGCTGACCTGAGTACACTGGTGTGGTTAGGTGAGTGAGGTGACATTGGACTAGGCAGGAAATGGAAATACCTATTCTAAAATATTTTTTGAATGATAAAATGTAAAAAAGAATATAGTGAGAGTCATTTATTGAAGAAATCAAATATAGTCATGGCCTTCAGAGAATTCAAAGATATTTTAATTTGTGAAAAATGGACAATTTTTTTAAGACACAGAATAAAAATTAATAGACTTATTGTTATATATAAGTTTTTGTTTATGTTGATATATGTATATATATATATATTTTTTTTTTTCTTTTTCTTTCTTCTCTTTTTTGTTTTTGTGGTTTGCGGGAAATTGAAACCAAAACCTCTTACATGCGATGCAAATGTTCTATCACTGATCTACATCTGAACCTATATCTAGATACATTTTCAAAGATATTTTAAAATTCTAGAATATTCTGTTGCTACCCAGTGATCATAACTTGGGTGGGTCTCTAAAGTGAGAAGATCATCATCAACTCTAAGGACAACAAAGGAGCTGGTGACTAATCACACTGTCCCAGTGTACACAGCAGGCAGGACTGGATCTAGGGATCCTGTCAATCAGCCTCCTGCTCTGCAGCCCAACTCAGTTCTGAGAAGAGGGTCAGATGTCTTTACACCGTCTACACTCCAAACACCGGGGAGGCTGGGGATGTGCTTTCTGCTCTCTGTGAAGCCACCCCAATCCCCACAGAGTCACAGTCCCAAACACAAAGCCAGGCCCTCTGTTGGAAGGCAGATGTCCTGATGTTACTGTGCTACTCCTCATGCAATTTACCTTCTCAAGCTCATTCCAGGAGACACAAACTTCTGACTCCCCTCAGAATTCATCTCCAGGGTTTGGGAATATCTTTAGCACTGGTGCAACTTTTACTTTTTATGGGATGTAGACAAAAGAATGTATTCTGTTTTTTTGCCTCATTTTTGATGATAACTGTAGGCCTGAGACTCTATCTATCCATCTTAACCTATGCAGGAATTTTTTGTGTCTGTGATCTATTTCAGTGACCCAGGGTGTCATGACAGATCAATAATTTTGGTTCATAATAGAATCCTTTTTTTTTTTTTTTTTTGCAGTGTAAGAGAATTTGAGGAAAACACTCCTTGGACAACCAACTAGTGGCATCATTTGTGTGTCTTGTCCCTTGGCTTCTGTCATGATGTTACAATTTCTTCCCTGGATCTTCACTATTCCCCAGCTTGAAAAATCTTATAGGAAGACACTCTGCACCCTCCACCCAGGCTGTCACATGAGCAATCTGGAACCTGGATCGGCCCAGGAGCTGTGTCTCCAACAGGGGCCAAGCAAGAGAGGAGCAGCTGTGATAATTAAACGTCCATATCACTTTTAACTGTAAAGTCAAAATTTAATGTAAAATAATTAACGTTTTCTCCATGTTGCTCAATTTACTACAAAATTTCAAGAAGGACTAGAGAGTTTGTTTTCATTTTTATGCTCATAACTAATCCCTCCTGGGAAATTGACATAAAACACATAAATGGGTCCAGGAAAATCAGAGCCTCTATGTCTTTGAAAACCAGAGTAATTTTCCTAATAGAAATGATGCCAATGAGAAAATTTAATAAACAGGCTTTTATTACTTTCTCCTGTTTTCTTTTGACTTTCTGTACAGAAAACCTCTTATTGATCTTTTTCTCTAAAACTGGCCTATATCCAACCTGCATCATCTCTCACCTGCATGACTAAAATTTTTGTAATTCTTGAAGGTTGTTCGCCACTACCATATGCATCTCCAGTCATGACCTTAGGAGGAGAGAGATTGGCCATGGGAGGGTGGAAAGCCACAATTAGATTTCAAGTAGCAGCAAAGATGGAGTAACTATACAGCTTACTGTACCTTGTATTGCAACTATAACCCTGGGATGAATGTAAGAAACCTTGGCCATGGATGTAAAAGGGAAAGAAAATGAGAACAATCTACTACTGGTGACCTTCCGAGGGACTGCAGCCATGTTCACTGGTGATTCTTTGTTACAGTGGACAAACTACCCCTCCTAAAAAACCAAGAGAGACTCTTCTTCAAGTCATAGGAATAAAGAAGAGCTACTGAGGGATGAAGAAGGGACCTCACTCATTTTTCAAGCTTCCCTTACCGTTTCTTTTTTGTAATTTTCACACACACACATAAAAAAAACATTAGCATAGATTTTTCAAATCAAAATTATTTATTAGGAACTATAGTGTTTCTGGATGGACTGAAGTTCAGACTCAAGATAGTCTTGTGAGAAATATGTATTCTCCATGTACAAAGTTACCTGATAAATCAGCATTCTCCAACTTAGCATAGGGCATTTGCATTTTAACAGCACCCCAAGTGATTCTTCTGTTGTATGAACACAAGTCAGCAAACTAGTATTTAAGGAAGCATTTTCACCACATTTATATATATATATATATATATATATATATATGCCACATGCCAACCTTTTTTTTTTTTTTTTGAGGTAGCATCTTGCTAATTTGCTTAGGGCCTCTTAAAGTTGCTGAGACTGGCCTTGAACCTACCATCTTCCTGCCTCAGTCTCCCAAATAACTGGGATTACAGGCATGCACCACATGTCCAACTCTGTCTACCCATATTTTTAACACAGTTAATTACTTAGAACAGTGAAGCACACACAGGAGACTATAACCAAATTTTGTGATTATGTGTCCTACAAAATAGTAAGGTAAGACCAGGCAAGACAAGGGTGGAAAACTGACCACAGGGCTTGAATTTCAAGTCTGGATGTGACCCATGATTGACAGACAAGTCACAGGCATGAGGCACTTGTGGACAAGTTAACTGAGCAGGCTGAGGGCAGTGACAGAAAGCACCACAGGATACACCCACTGAGAAGGCGTTCGCAGAGGAAGTGGGACATGAGAATACTTGTGATCTAGAGGAATAGAAAGGAGGAAAAATCCAATTCTGAAACAGATCACCGTACAAACACAAAACTCAGACCATAAGCAGCTGACTGGAGGGGCTGCTGGACAGGGGTTAGAGAGGCCAATTAAGTCTGGTGGAGACAGCTGAAAAATAAGGTCCTGCGCATTGAGCCTGGGAAACTCTCGAGTGAGGGAGCCATGGGGCAAGGTGACATCACCAAGAGCAAAATGTCAAGGGCCACGTTATGAGGCACAGGAGAGGAATTTCTCTGTCAGGGCCTGAGCACCCTGGCCCTGGGCCACTAGATGCAGCAGGAGCCTCATGCTGACCAGAAATGTGAATCCAATTGTATGGCGATGTCAGGGAGGCAGATGTCCCGGACACCTAACAGCAAGTTCCCTACAGTCACCACAGAGACGCAGGCCAAGGCTTCCTGGTGCTCCACACTCAGGGAAGCTGCTCTACTCAATCTTCCCCAGAGTTGCACATTCTCCCATGACTGTGCTGGCATGAGGCTTTGATACAATGAGGAGAAACAGGGCTGAGCAGGATGGAAGCAGTGTGTGCATCCGAGACTCGCTGACTGAGGTTCTGGGGAGGACATTTGTGGGAGGCCAAAGCACTGTGGCAGGAGCAGAGAGCACAGGGACAGCAGGAACCTTCCAGGTCCTCAGCCTGGGGCTGCTGGTGGTGAGAGTGCAATCTGTCCCTGACCCACTGCCGTTGAACCTGCATGGGTCCCCAGGGCCCTGGGTGGGTGTCAGCAGTTAACATCAGGATTCTGCTCTTCCTTGTCCAAGTTTTCCTTCTGGTTGGACACAACACTGCCTGGAGGGGCTAGGCTTGTGGCTCAGAGGTCAGTGCTTGCCTAGAATGCACGAGGCACTGGGTTTGATCCTCAGCTCCACATAAAATAAAATAAAGATCTTGTGTCCATCTCTAAATAAAAATAAATATTCAAAATAAAAATACTGGCTGGACTTGCTACTGATGGTGACCCCGTCTCAGGCAGGCACAGCCAGGGAGCCTGGAGACTGATCATCACAAAGTCCCACAGGTCCCTGCAATCAAGAACATACATGGATCACACACCCACTACCATTGTATTAAAATATTTCTCAAATGTAGATTTTTTGATTCTTAACAAAGAATCAGGTTGGTTTATATGATTTTTTCTTTGGGCACATTGCAGTCACTATGTACTTTTGTAAGGATCACACTTGTGTGAACCTCTCAGCTGAACCCCCGAGCACCATGCAGAGGAGGATCTGGGCTGTGTCACCATTTTGCTGGTGCTCACCATTGTGCTCAGGCCCTACCTCCAGGAAAAGTGTGTTTACAGAGCTCTGAGCAGCTGGCCTTGAGTCCCCAGATTCTGACAGACACCAGAGTGTCAAAGCAAAGTCCACATGTGGAGAAGCCTGAGGACAGGTGTCAGAGGGGACAAAATAGGGCCAGAGCCAAAGGAGAAGGAGTCACGTGCCAAGGAAACCACCAGAAATCCAGGTACAGCTGCAGTTTTCATCAACCTTCCCAAATGAGATATTCTCACAAATGTCTGCTTTCAACTCTGCTGAAGTTGGGAGAAATGAGTCATTTTACATCACACTCTCAGTGCAGGTGAGCACATGACTTCCAAACATTATTGAAATATTTACATGTGGTGTAGGTGCATGGAATATGCTTCTGTTACTGGACACAATGAGGACAGAGGGCACAAGCTCTGTCTCCATCCCAGGTCACTTCTGAACTTCAAATACACACTTCAAGTTCCTCTTTGGCCTCTAGAAGGCACTGGGACACATCCACCCAGGCCTCTGGTGCTTCCCTCAGCACAGACACTTCTCAGAGCAGGAGCCACTACCTGAGTTAGAATCACCCTTGTCACTGCTCTTCAGGTCATCCAGCTTTTCATTATCAACCCGTGTCCTCCCCAGTCCCTCTGTCACTGAGGGATCTAAGGTGCCAACGGCTCCTCCTGGGGTAACAAGTGGCAACTTCAGGTCCCAACCTCTGTTAGGACAGGTCTTCATTTATCCCTACCCAAGATGAAATCTGTTTATAATGTTGTGCACTCACAGCCTCCTGATCAGTGCTGGGCCCAGGGACTTGAACACATCAGGCAGAAACCCTGGCCTCATGAAATTTTTATTTTAATGTGATGGGCAGGCAATAGCAAAAAGCATTTTTTACACTGCTGCTTTGACACCTTGCCCTGGAGCAATGACCTCACTCAGGGCAAGTGGGGCACTGAGTGTCCAGGTGCTGTCCTTCAGCATGGACAGACTCGGAGGAAGAGAGGAAAAGCCAGTGCAGTTGAATTCCTGTGCTTTCTGGGAAACAAAGATACATGCAGCATCATTAATGGGCCTTTGTCCCTTGACCCATCTGTTTATGAAGGACATTGTCTTTCACTCCATCCTGCTCTTGCTTCATGAGTCCACACAACACACAAGCCAGTGCCAGAATGTGTGCTATGTCACCATCTAGGAGGACAAACTGGACCCACTTTTAGCAGAACATCTTTTACTACATCTAATATTTATTTTTGGTGGAGATCATTCTGTTCTTACTTAATCTTTTCTATTTATTAATTTTTCTTAAAACATGAGACTTTTCCAGACAAAGGGGGGAGTGAGTCATTTTCATTGTGTCCCCTGATCTGTACTCAGTACTCCTTAAACTCTGATCTTCTCCTTGTGGGTTCTTCAAATCAGAGTCCCAGTTAGAGGTGGGAGAGCGAACATGTACTCTCCTGTTCCCAGCACCTACATTCCTCTTCCAAAGCTCTCAATTGCTGTTTTGCAGAATTATAGATTTGGGGGACACTCACTCTAATCTTATTCCAAAGATGCAATGGGGGACAGAAGTTTCACCTGTCAAAGAGACCATCTCTGTGCTGGTCCAATGGCCAGATAGGTCAGGGAGTTGGCAGGTTGGCCTGTATAAGTCATCCTCCTGGGAACTAGCTGTAGTCACATGAGAAGGGCCTTCCCTCCTTCTGAGTGCAGTGTCCCCACTGATCTAGGGACCTTCTGGTAGGTCCAGATTCTAAAAGTTCTACCACCTCCTAATATCACCAGTTTGGGGACCAAAACTCTAGTTCCATCCCTTGGGAACAGACAATAGCAGATGGCCATAAGAATGGGTCAGGGTTATTGCAAAATGATAAGAAAAACCTTTCTCTTTTTCAACAATAGATGTTTCTTCTTTGAAAAACTTTGAGGAAAATTCAAACATTCAGACATTTATGAACTGCACAAAGTTATTCTTTCCCACTGAAATCGTTTGAGAGTCAGCTGAGACCTGATGGCCCACCACATTTTACTATGTGCCTCCTTCTGAAGACATCCTCCTACAAAAGCCAACACCACAAGGAATCTAGAGATCAGCCTTAGCACTTTGTGCCTCCAGTTATCAAGTCCACCTCAAATCCTGTCACTGTCCCCATCTGCCTTTTGTCAGGACATGCTGCAGTCCCAATTCACATGCAGTCCTCAGTGGCAGGTCTCTAGACTCTTTCAGTCAGGAACAGTTGCAGTGTTCCCCTGAACATCAGGACCTTGTCACAAGAGAACACAACAATTGCCTTATAGAACAACCACCCTGTAGTAATTGCTGTCCTCTCTTGATTGCATTTCACTGTCACTCTGTGGTAGTGTACCTGTTGTGCTGATATGAGAAAGGACCACTGACCAGGGGTGTGAACAGCAAAAATGTATTCTCTAGCAGTTGTGGGATCCATAGGTAGAGAGGAAGGCACCAGCAGGCTGTTCTCAGAGGCCTCTCTGAGTTCCAGGGGGTGGTCCTTCTGTGTGTCACATGGTCTTCCCCAGGTGCATCTGAGTTCTAAGTTCCTCTTTCTATGAGGCCACCAGGCACATTGAATTAAACCAGACAGGAAACCTCCCTTTACATAATTACGTTTTCAAACACGCTGTCTCCAATCTGTCACACCCTGTGTCACTGGGGTCACAACCACAACATTTCAGCCTATACTACACAGGAATGTCCAGAAGCAAAGCCATGAACCTGATTCAGGTGGTATCACCTGAATTCTCTGCTGCACATTGATCTTCCTCCTTCACAATTAGAAGGGATTTGTGGTATCAATCCCTTCATATTCATGAAATATCAAATATCCTTGATTCTTTATGAATATCCCTTTCTTCATTAAGATAGAAGTATCAATTAATAGATTTGTATTTTATTCAGTGGTTTATAACATATATTCATCATTGATTCTTTTGATGCTCAAGTATTTCCAGTGTAGCTAGTTGGAGTCCCATTGTAATTGGTTTCTGTTTTGATAGGCTATGACCACCTTGTTCGTTTAGTGTACCCTTAGTTCCCAGATGGATCAGGCTCCATGACCATTTTCCTATTGTAGATTCTGTAATAGACATTTCTTCAAGTATTGATGGTTCTTTTTACAAAAGAATAATGGTATTTAGAAACCATGGGTGTATTTGAGACTAAAAGACTATTTATTTTAGACTAGGGAAATTATCTATTTATGTATGTACTAACAGACATAATCAAATATATATATATATATATATATATATTTAATTCTGAAAGGTGTTCATGTCTTACTCTACCAGAGTTGTGAGTATACAGTGATAACTTTGATTATGGTCTAAAATTGTAGGTTTTATTCAGTTAGTCTCTTTCAAGTAAGTAACTCCTTTCTGTAACACTGAGTTCTTGGATCTAGTTATCATAAATGTATTTGCATTTTTGATGAATTCCTGTATTATCACCTTTTTTGCTGCTGTGACCAAAGGATCTGACCAGAACAATTTTATGGGAGGATAATTTTACCTAAGAGCTCATGGTTTCAGAGGTCTCAAATAACTGCATTCTTTGGGAATTGAGGAGAGGCCGAACAACTTGGGAGGAGAGTGTGGAAAAGGGAAGCAGCTCACATGATGATCACCAAGGAGAGAGAGAGAGAGAGAGAGAGAGAGAGAGGTCCACTTGCCTGATATAACATATATACCCTAAAGACATGCCCTCAATGACCCACCTGCTCTGGCCACACCCTATCAGTCTACATTTACCACTCAGTTAATCCCAACACAGGATTATATCACTGATTGGCTTAAGAGTCTCACACCTAATCATTTCTCCTCTAAACTTTCTTGCATTGTCATACACATGAGCTTTTGGGAAACCTCACATCCAAATCATCATGATCCCCCTGTTCAAAACCAATCTCCAGCTATCATCCTCACCTACCCCTCCTTGCACCCACTCTCTCTAATATACCCACCACCTGCTCCACTCTGACATCCCTCTTTGGCCAACATCACATCTGTCTCCCTGCATCAGTGTCTTCCTCATCATGCCAGGGCTGTATCCTATGCAGGGACTCCCATCCCTCCTAGTGTCCTCCTTATCTCACCCCTCTTGGACACCCATACCTGGACAACACTACCCACCGTATGTGGGGACACCCTCAGGAACCCACTGAGACTGCAAGTCCCCATGCAGGGCTTCACACACCCACATGCTTCCCTTGCACCCTGCCTGGTTTCCACTCTTCTAAACCAGGCGCTGAGAACTGAGTTCTCTTAGGAGCTGACTGACATTTGAGATGTGGTTTATTAGGGAACACAGTAGAATATCAGTGGCACTTGGAGGACTTAGGGTCTCTACTTCTGAAGGCAATGACTTGGGTTTCCAGAGGACAGAGAATAGGAGCAATGCCCTGAGCAGTCAGGGAACACAAGTCATGCACATATATCATCTAAAGCTGAGCTAGAGAGGAGCTCATGGCCCTCAAATGGGAGGGGAGGTAATCCCTGGCTTTGGGTGGAAGTAGTTGGCCAAGCATTCATAAATGGAGGAAGACAACTTTCTTAGCTGTGGTCATGAGACTGAATAAAAGCAGATGACACCCTCCATTATAAAGTGTGACTCCCCATGTTTTCTTATTGCCTCTCTACTTCAAATCATGAGTATTGGGGTATGAGAGCAAAGAGAAAGCTTCTCTGTGTCAGTGGTTTCTGTAAGTGCAATGGATAGTAGCTGGTAAACTGTCCTGCAGTGTCTGGGATTGTGCCATCATGGATAGCCCCTGTCACAGATGGAAGAAAGCAAGTACTGAACTTGGAAGAGATCAAAGTAACAAGAGATCAAAGTACTCAGGGGTACTAGACAGAGGTGTTTTTGTGGCCCCAAAGAGAAGCAGATTATCTGTGTTGCCCTGGTAGACGGAGTGGGGGGGTGATGGTTCTGTGCTGAATGACTGAGAGGAGCCCACTCTCCAGCTGTGCCCAATCTGTCCAGCACTGCTGATTTGCATGTGTCCACAGCTCAGCCCACTGCCCTGAGGACTTCTTAAGAGGCTGCTCACACCCTGTGCAGGAGTCAGTGTCCATCAGGACACAGCATGGCCATGAGGGCCCCCGCTCAGCTCATGGGACTCCTGCTGCTCTGCCTCCCAGGTAAGAAGGGACAGTACTGGGGATGTGATCAGCACAGTGTGGTCAGTGCTGATGGGATCTTCAAGGAAATCCTCTTATAACCCTATTAATTGTGCATATATTTTTTTCATGTGTCTAACTTCAGGTGCCAGATGTGATATCACAATGACCCAGTCTCTATCCTCCCTATCTAAATCTCTAGGTGACAGGGTCACCATCATGTGCCAGGCAAGTCAGTCCATTAGCAATCACTTAAATTGGTATCAGCATAAACCAGGTCAATTTCCTAAGCCTCTCATCTATGGTGCATCCAATCTGCAATCTGGGGTCCCCTTGAGGATCAGTGGCAGTGGATCTGGGACAGATTTCACTCTCATCAGCAGCAGCCTGGAGCCTGAAGATGCTGCCACTTATTTCTGTCTACAAGATACAGTGCCCCTCACACAGTGACACAGGCCATGACATAAACCTCCCAGGGAGCAGAAGTGTGGGACTGGGCTGCCCCAGCTGCTCCTCCTACTGCCTCCACCTGCTGAGGGCACTGCTCAGAGGCAGCCAGGCCCTGAGGTCACTGGGAGGTTTTGGAGGAAGGGAGAGTGAGTGTCCTCTGCATCCCCTCTTGAGATGACAACTGCACTTCTGATTGAATAGATCATCACATCTGAGGAGCATGGGGGTTCATAGAGCATGGGGAAGCCACGTTAGGTTTTCTGGGTTGGAACTTCATACTATAGGAATAGAGAGGAAATTTAAGTCTTTCAATGTCTGATTGTATGGTGGTCAATGAGGCAGGGAATTAATGCAGATCCTGGAAGGTACTGATTCTTTGGTTCACCACTGAAGCCTGAGTCATCTCTTCCTCACATCCCAAGCCATATGTATCTCAGTAGTGAATTGAGAGACTAAACTAAACTTTTTGGAAGTTCTGGGGATGTGATAATTTGTGAAGCTGGTGCTAGAAATGGGAGAGTTCCTATTGTTCTCCCAAAGGTGAGGTCCAGTCAGACCTGAGAGCAAGAGGACCAGAGCTCCTGTGTGACCATCACCTCTGTCCTTCAAATTCCTCCAAATTGTGCTGAGGATGCCAGAGAGATGGCCAGTGGTCACTGCCTTTTAAACTAAAATGCTGAAGATGGCAGTTTCTCTGACATGAAAGAGATTAGCGATCCTCAGGACAGCAGCAGATCCTGGGCTGGCTCCTGCAGCCATCATTGGGGCCTCTGTAGCAGCTGGGGATGCATCCTCTTGACCATAAAGCCAAGGAAAGGTCTCAATGAATGTTTTTTGGGGAAAAAGCCTAGTGTTTTCTCTGTTGCCCCTCTGCTGGCTATGGCCAGGAGGAGCAAGATTATAGAAAAAGAGAAAACCCTTGGATAAGAAGGCAGTACAAAGGAGCAGCATTCTTATGGGTTGGGTGGATTCACAGTCAAGAAATTCACAGTAACTAGGACTCAGCAGCACTGGTGTTTGGCCACCTGATTTCCACACAGGATCAGAAAAGTGGAGCAGTCTCCTTGGCTTTGGCCTGTAGCTGTCACTTTACTATGTCTCCTGCTCCCTCCCTCCCTGCCTGCTCCTGCCTTTGTAATTAATTTCGCACATCTCAGAATATTTATTTTCTCATGCTCCAGAAATAATGACTGGAAATGGTCAATAAAAGTGCAGTGGAGGAGAAGATGAGCTGAATGGCCTGGACTCCAGGTACCCTGACTCCACAGTCACTCAGCTGCTTACAAAGAGTGTGGGACAGCAAAGGGTCATGTGGCCCTTGATCTCCAGGCCTGGTGGCAGAGTCCTGACTCATGGCTCTCACGTCTCCCTGGAAACTGTGCCCCACCAGCTCATGTAATCTCAGCCCTGTACAGTGTGAAAAAACATGTGCGGTTGTCACATCTAAACAAGCCAGGAAACAACACCACACTGTGTTTGAAATGTCCAGAAAAGAACATTTCACTCTCACCAGGTCACCAAGAGTAAAATCCTCAGGGTGTCTCTGCACATGTGGCCATAAGAGGGGGCTCATGAACGGCTGGCTTGTACTGGGAATCACGTCCTGAGTCCCTGAGGGGCCCATGAAGTCCTGTCTTCCCAGCTCCTGCTGCCTCCTGCTGCCCTCAGCACACCCTGCCTGCCTGGGGGGCTGAGTGGCAGGGACACAGGTCACTCTGGCTACCAGGAGCCACACTTCCTTCAAGGCACATGAACTTCCTCCTGTCACCTCTAGGGGACAAATCTCCCACCAGATTCTGATTCTGCCAGGGAGTACTGGCAGTCTGGTGACCTCTCAGGGGATCAGGTTGGGGACAGCTCTGAAAACACATCATCTGTCCCCTCCCATTTCCTGTCTGTTGCTCCTGGGCTCCTCCCCTGCATTTCTGCTTGGGCCTTCTCTGCTCTATCCCCTTCTGCTCTGAACTCACAGCCATCCAGACTTTCACAGGGCTGTCTTCATATGGGTCACAGTACTGTTCTCTTATACACCCTGACCCTTGGCCTGCCCTCTGACTGCACTCATTGGATTCTCATGAGAAAATCAAAGATGGTGATTATTATCTTTAGAGACCCTAAGGAGAACAGCAGATGTTCTGAAGCTGCATGTGTAGCAGACATGGTCCACTGAGAGCAGAGGTTCTCTGCGTCATGTGAGCTGTGGAGTTGCAAGAGACACCCATCCAGGCCTCTATCCAGTCAGAGGTGTGGCCATTAACAGCTATGAATGGCTTTGTCCTGTGACCATGCAGTAACTGAGCCAGCTGTTCTGCCCTGTGTGGGGGAGGACAGTTGGGAGGAGTAGCTGATGCCCAGCTTTGGGCACAGAACTTCTGTCCCATAGGGGCCCAGAACCATTACCCAACTCTGTGACCCCTGCTTCTATGTATAACTAGAGCCCCTCAGGGCACCCATTGTCCTGAGCAATGGGATGGTCACTGTTCTAGGCAGCAGGAGCACAGGGGCAGGCCTTGAGCTTCAGGGTGCTCTGTTTTCTGGAGTAGAGAGGAAGCCACAGGTTGTGGGATAGGTGTTGGCTGTAAATGTCCAAGCTCACTGTAGCCAACCTAAGGTGAGGCAGACATGTTGCCACAGTACTGCAATTCCAGCTAATGAAGAGGCTGAGCAAGAACAACTGCAGAACTGAGGCTAGTCTGGCAACTGATATACAGGCTCAAAAAAAAAAAAAAGGAAGCTTGCAGTGTAAGTCCTCCATTGCCTGCCAAGCAGCAGGTCCTGACTGGATCACCAGAAGTGAAACCAACCAATAAACAAAAGAGCAAAAAACAATTCCATGAAAAAATAAATCATTAAAATAAGCAAAGTAATATGTACATGTATACAAATATTTGTATTTCTGATGCATATTTATACGGATATATCAGTACAATTTGTATTTTATATAGTATATACATGGCATGTGGTACTCCTTTTATTTCCAAGCATGATGAAACTGTGGGTGAGAATAGACTCTGGGAGTGTTTGCTGACCCTCCTCTTTGGCAACACCAGGGTCTTTGTATCAGGACTAGTGAGCTCAGCACTGAGCACAGCCACCCAGAGAGCCAGGCCCAGTGCTGAATCCTGGTCTTCTCCTCACCCTGGCTGTGAGCTCTCTGCTTGGCTCAGCCCCCAAGGTGTTGGGCACCTTCCCTCCCTGCATCCCTGCATGGCAGCCTGAGGGCAGGGCCTGTGTCCTGCCAGGCCCACGGTGTTATTTCTCCTAAGATCATGTGCTTCCTCACATCCCAGGACCAGAGCCCACAGCTCTTGGAAAGCACCAGCCTGAACTCAGCCCTGGGTCACCCCTGCTGGAGCCTCTTCCAGTTAGTCCACTGCCTGAAGGACTGAGCTGGATCTTAATGCACAAGCCTCATTTCTATAGTTGCAAACCATGGTTGTCATGAGGAAAATCAGAACATGCTTCCATTTTTATTCTTGGTGCCTCACTTACTACGACCCTCCAGAAAAAAATATTGCCTTAGGATCTCACTTTCCTACTGAATCTCACTTAGAGCCATAATGAGGTTTATGGAGCTAAGCTCTCCACCCTGCACAGTGGCCAGTCCCCACCTCCAGTTTCCTGAGCACCAGCTCTGTGCTGCTGTGCATGGTGAGGAAAGGTGAGCCTCTGCCAGCCCAGGCAGGAGCAGGCATGTGGGCACATGGAATCAAATCAGGGGCCTATGACAGCAGAGAGGGGTGGGAATGGTCTCTGGGAGGATTAAAATTCCTTATGAGCAGAGTGGAGCTGAAGCCCTTGGCCACTCTTCTCCGTGGCCCAGACATTGAAGATGTGACAGTCAGAGCCACTCAGCCTTCGTTGGTCCAGGAGGCATAAAGCCCAGGTTTGACAGCTAATATGCTGAGGATGACAAACACAGATGGAGTGAACCTGGGTACTTTCTGCTTTCCCTGACTTTTGCAAATCCCCACATATTGGACCTTCTGGGTTTATTTCTTAAACCTTCCCTAGAATGATGCAAGAAACTAAAACTTCCTTCCCAACTCACTCTTACTTCTCTAGAAAGTACACGTGGGGGAAAGAGCCTGTCTGGGCTTGAGCCCTGCTGCTCTGGAAAGAGAGGAAGCATCCTGTGTTAGTGTTGGAGAGACTGAGGAAAGAAGGGCTGGATTCACAATAGGACTTCTCCTCCTCTGACCGCTCAGTCAGCCTAAGACACTGTCAACTGAAATCCCAAATCTTCAAAGACTTACAAGTTCAACTCTTTTTTTTATCTTCATAGCTTTGTTTATACCCTTTATCTGAAATATTCTCCCTCTTATTCTAAATTCCTCCCTTCTCAAGAGAATATAATAGAATTGTCCTTAGGAAATATTAGAGCTGGGTCCAGTTGTACATGCTTGTACTCCCAGCAGCCAGGGAAGTTGAGGAAGGAGAATCTGAAGTTCAAAGCCAGCTTCAGCAATTTAGCAAGGCCCTAAATAAATTAGAAAGACCCTGTCTCAAAACAATATATATATGGCTCAGAAAGTTGCTCAGTGGTTAAGAGCCCCTGGGTTCAATCTGTGAAACTCCAAAAAGAAAGAAAAAAGAAAGAAAGAAAGAAAGAAAGAAAGAAAGGAAGGAAGGAAGGAAGGAAGGAAGGAAGAAAAAATAAGGGAAGGAGTTAGGAAGGGAAGGAAAGATAAAGAAGAGGAGAAAAAATTACTATAAACCATTTTCAGAACCATAAAGATAGCAATAGGTGACCACTCAGAGGACAATGGAATGAATCTTTCCTGTGGACCCTGAGGGAAACATTTTCTGCACACAAATTTATACTGTTCCAATCTCATCTGGGACACCTGAAGACATGGGGCCTGCACTGAGTGACAGATGAGCCAGCTCTGTAGCTGTGCCCAGCCTGCTCAGCCCTGCTGATTTGCATGTGTCCACAGCACAGCCCCCTGCCCTGAGAACTTCTTAAGGGGCATGACACAGCATGGCCATGAGGGCCCCTGCTCAGCTCCTCGGGCTCCTGCTGCTTTACCTTCCAGGTAAGAAAGGACATCACTGAGAATGTACTCAATGCACTGTTGTCACTGCTACCAGCCTCTTCCTTGAAGTCCTCATAAGGCATGTCTAAATATGTCCCTCTTTGTTTTATTTTCTTGTTTCCAATACCAGGTGCCAGATGAGACATCCAGATGACTCAATCTCCATCCTCCCTATCTAAATCTGTAGGAGACAGAGTCACCATCATTTGCCAGGTAAGTCAGGGCATTAGCAATAATTTTCACTGGTACCAGAAGAAACAAGGGCAAGCTCCTAAGCTCCTCATTTATTGGGCAACTAGTATGGGATATGGGGTCCCATAGAGGTTCAGTGGCAGTGAATATGGCAAAGATTTCACTCTCACCATCAGGAGCCTGGAGCCTGAAGATTTTGCCACTTATTACTGTGTACAAGACAACAGTGTCCCTCCCACAGTGACACAGGCCATTACAAAAACCTCGCAGGGAGCAGAAGTGTGAGGCTGGGCTGCCCCAGCTGCTCCTCCTGCTGCCTCCACCTGCTGAGGGCACTGCTCAGAGGCAGCTGGGCTCTGAAGGGCACTGAGAGGTTTTGGTAGAAGTAACCAGGAGCTCTTCTGAAGCCTCACTCTTTTCTCTGCTCAGCACTAGCAGGCAGGCATGGAAATGCATCACCTTCTTTAATAAAGGACATGGATCACTACAATGGAGGACATGAGTTATGGCATTGGTTTAGATTCATGCAGCACAGATGAAGTTGCGATAAGTATTCCAAGCAGAATTTTTTTAAATGAAGATAATGAGAGTATAAGTGACAGTTTCCTGTATTTTTTGGATGGAACTAATAATTGTATGCATTTGTGGGTTGCAATGTGAGGTTTCTATACCTATGTACATTGTGTGACGATGTGGAAAGTCCAAGTCAAAACCGTAGCAAACTGTATTTCTTTTTCCTTTTTTAGGGGAAAGGTGCTTTGGGGATATCAGCAATTAAACCCAGGGGTACTCAACCACTGAGCCACATCCCCGACCCTATTTTGATTTTATTTAGAGACAGGGTCTCATGGAGGTGCTTAGCACCTTCCCATTGATGAGGATGGCTTTGAACTCTTGATCCTCCTGCCTCAGCCTCCCGAGCTTCTGGGATTACAGGCATGTAACACTGTACCCAGTAGCAATGCCTGCATTTATATTAATTATTAATCTTTATTTGTTTAAAGCCAGGGATTGAACCATGGGACACTTAACCATGGAGCCACATATCTAGCCCTTTTAATGTTTTACTTTAAAAGATGGTCCTGCTATGTTGCTTAGGGCCTCACAAAATGCTGATACTGGCTTTGACCTTGGATTCCTCCCAGCATACTCTTTATATGTCATTTGTAAAAGAGCTGTTTTTAAGCAAAACATGATGAAAGAAATGAAGGAAGGAAGGAAGGAAGAAAAAAGAAAGAATAGATAAAGGCCAGCAAGCTTGTATCAAAGGAAATAAAATACACAGAATCATGACCACTATCTGTATGGCCAACTTCCACTTACTGACACTTGGGGTCCCATTGTTCATTCAATTCTCCTCTAAGAAGTCAACATTCAGATGCTGCATTCAACCCAAATTTGAGGAAGTTATTGGAATCTTTTCATGCACATCAGCTTAAACCTTTTTAATATCCAGATGTTCTTGTTTTAGAAGATGAAGAGGCTGCCCACACTCTCCACAACCATCTGCAGCCACCAGCCTGGTCCCATGAGGCCATTTAATGCAGTGAAGCTTAGATCCAGCCAGAACTGAGAAGCTGGGGACCAGTTCTCCTATGCTGCCACCAACTCTGTTCCCCTGTAATATTTCAAGGTAGCTGTGGATGACACAGATGTGGGAGATGGTCACTGCCTCTTGAACCAAAGCTCTGGAGATTCTATGTTCTCTGAAATAAAAGGAATTATTTATCATTTTCAGATGCTCATCAAGAATGCACCAGTCCTGTGACAAGCTCCTGTAGCAGCCAGTGACAAAGCTCCATTGCAGTGGGAAATATTCCCACATGCCTAGAAGCCAAGGTCTGTTTAGGATGAAAATTAGGGGAAGGAAAGCACTTGTTTACATGGAGACTGTTTTGGCCATAGAGAAGAGGGGAGAGATTGCCCCAATAAGGGAAAGGTCTGGGAAGAAGAGGGCAGTCCTAAGAAGAAACCCTTGCTGCTTATGGATTGGGTGGTTCCCAGTCAGGAAGGTTCACAGAAGTCCCAGCTACAGGGACTGTGAAAAGTGCCCTCTGTGCTGTCTGCTCATGGCCTCCTGCATAAAACCTACAAAAATTCAACAGTCAAAACCAATTACACTCTCCACACTGAAAATGAACAATATGAAGAAGACATTTTAGAAAAATTCAACATACATTATCATTAAAAATGAAGAAATGCATAAGAATATGCTTAGCCAATGACATCCAAGGCTTCTAAACCAAAAACTGCAAAATGCTGATGGAAAAAATGACAATAACATAAACAAAGGAAATCCTACCCACATGCATAGATTGGAAAATCTAATTTTGTTTAGATAAACATGCTCTGCTCACTTATTTACACATTGAATGCAACCCCTATCAACATTACTTGTTGTGTGGATTTTCCATGTGTGGGATCCAAACACCTGAGAAAACAACTTGGAGGAGGACAGTTTCATTAGGTCATGGATTCAGAGTTTCTGTTTGTGGCTGGCTGACACCATTGCTCTGGGCCCTGGTAAGGGAGAGCATCATGGCGGAAGGGTGAAGTCAGACCTGGCACAGAAAGAAGATGGAGAGCCCTGCTGTTGTGGTTTGGATGTGAGGTGTCCTCCAAAAGCTCACGTAGGAGACAAGGGGAGAAGGTCCAGAGGAGAAATGATGGGGTTGTGAAAGTCTTAACCCAATCAGTGATTAACCCCCTGTAGGGATTACCTGAGTGGTACCTGGAGTGGTGGGTGTGGCTGTGGAGGAAGGAATGGGGACATAGCTTTGAGGCATATATTTGTATCTGGGGAGTAGAGTCTCTCTCTGCTTCCTGATCATCATGTGCACTTCTTCCCTCTACCACACTCTCTGCCTTGATGTTCAAGCCCTGAAGAATGAAGCTGGCTGTCAATGGAGTAAGACTTCTGAACTGTAAGCCCTAAATAAATTTCCCTCCCCTCTTGTTCTGGTTGGTCCTTTAATCACAGTGGCAGAAAAGCTGAGTAAAACCCCTGCTCACCAGGAGCAGAATGAAAACCCCAAAGGCACAACCCCAGTGACCTCCTTCCTTCAGCAACTGAAAAATCAGCCTCTACCTCAGAGCAAAGCCTTTCCAAGGAAGGGACATGACCTTTGTCTTTGGAAAGACCCACATAGCACTCCTAGGCAAATTCCAACCCTGCTATGTTGTTTATCTATAAATAACAAGAGAGATCTGCTCACCAGGTGTCCCTGACTCAGTCCGGCTAGGTGGGGACCCATAGCAATACTCTAGCAGCCACCAATCAGCATGAGACAGGGAAATACCTGGGATGCCAGACGACCCTCCTAGTAGTTTATGGTATTGGGAAACCATGTATTTCAGCAGGAACACCCCTCTTAGCTTAAACCAATCAGTTCAAATGAATCCCTCTCTTGTAGTAACCAATCACCCCTACCCAACTTGTTCCCACCAGTGAATGTGCTAATCAGTTTTTAGAGTTGTTATTTGATTTTCCCATGGTGTGTGATGATTTGCTAAGAGATGCTATGATGCATGTGGTGGTCCCTGATTTCTCCAAAGAATGTATAAAACTGCTGCAAACCCTGGGCTCTGGGCCTCTCAGCGTCACCAGTTACTGTGTGCACGTGGAGGACCAAGCTAGCTCGCAATAAACACCTTTTTGCTGCTTACATGGATCTTGGTCTCTGGTGGTCTTTTGGGGGTCCCGAATTCGAGCATAACACCACACCATACCTGCCCGTGTTACCACCCTGTTAATCCATTTCAGTGGATTAAACCACTCTTCTTGTTGCACCTCTCATGATATGATCATATCACCTCTGGACATTCTTGCATTTTCTCACACTTGAACTTCTGGGGGACACCTGCTATCTAAATCATAAAAATTTCAACACTATCTGGATGAAATGGAAAAATTCCCCTTAATTTTCATGAGAAAATCATCAGGGAACTTAATATTAAATGGATCTTGAAAAAACACAACAAACTTGAATGTCTCAATGCTGTTTTCTTTCAAAATTTGCTTCATGCCTCATATAAACACTCTCTGGTGCTGGTTCAAATGCACATGTATGATCCATGGGATGCACAAAAGGATTCCTGTGTGGACAACTTTCATTTCATTGGGGAAAGCAAGCCAACAAATTAGGAGTGGACACTGTTTGAAAAACAGTGATCAGAAAACTGAATATCCACTGGAAAAGAAGGAGGATAAACCTTACCCCAAAACCTCCAGAAAGATTGACTCCAAATTTATGAAAGATCTAAATTTAAATTCAAAATCAATAAAACTTCACATAGAAAACCCAGAAGGATGCTTCATGGCTTTCAACTTGTCAACGAGTTCTTGGAAATGACATCAAAAGTGCAGGCAGGAAAAGAAAACACGATAAATAGGATTCTTCACACACATGCACACACACGAGCACACACATGCACACACACATGCACACACACACACACACACACACACACACACACACACACTGAATCCACATCTATGTGCACTGTGGACAGAGTGAAAAGGAAGCCAGAGTCTGAGAGAAATAGCATAAGTGATGCATTTGGTAAGGGAAAGATGCTCACAATACATGAAGAGGTTCAGTTCTATAACAAACCCAGTTAAGTTGGCAACATATCCAACAGTGCATCAGAATCACAAAGTCCTAATAAATGCATGAACAATGTGCAGCATCACTCATCTTTAGGAAACTCAGATTGCAGCCTCTGTGGGATCCCATGGCACCTGAGTTAGCATGACTTCTTCAAACTCCACCTAATCACCAGGCTTAGGCAGGGTGTGGGTTACTTGGAAGCCTCTGGTGTGGCTGTGAGTATAAGGGTACAGGCACAGTGGACACAGCCTGCTGTTCCTGCAGTGTTGAACTCATAACCAGCACAGCCTCCTGCAAATGATCTTCTGAGGAAGCCTCAGAGGTGGGAAGCTGGGCCTTGGGCACATTTTATACCCATGTTCACAGCATCATCCACAACAGCCAAAGGGGAACAGAAAAAAAATACCATGCATGGCTGAGGAATCAGCTACAGCAGTATGCACATGAGGCAGAGCATCACTAAGCCTTGAGAGGAAGAGAATCCTGGTACATACTACACCTGGGTAAGAGCTAGATACAGAGAGTGAGTGAGGAGTACACTGCCAGTGACAAAAGGATGTCCACTGAGTGACCCCACTTTTATAAGAAAATTAACCTGAAATTCCAGAGATAGATAGCTATGATAATTGTACAACATTATTTACACTAGGTGTGCTACAAGGTGTATCCTTAAAATGTTTAAAACATCAAAAGTTCTGTTATTTTTAACTCATCATAATAATTTAAAAAAAAAATTTAAAGTGAGTAATGATACTGCTCTGTGTGTAGAGCAATGGTCTGGTGTTAAGTAACTCTTACAGTTACTTAAAGCATTTCAGATAATTTGCATAGCATTTTGATCACTCACACAAAACCCAACACCATCCTGCCCTGTGGAGCTTCTGTTATAGTGGTGACAACCAACATTTCTGCACTATTGACATGCAGCAGGTTCAGTCTTCAAAGCTCAACACCTGGTAAAGTAAATACAAGGTCATCAACCCATGATGAGGACCCAGAGATAAGTGGCTTGGAGACACTTTGAAGGGGCAGATTTATAGCAGCTGGGTTGACGGTCACTCACATCATAAAACTGTGATGGTCAGGCTTCTGTGTCCACTTACTTTGGTTATAAGGTGCCCAAGGATCTGGCATACCCTGGCTATGCCCATGAGGGTTTTGGATCAGATCAGCCTTTGAATTTGTGGGCTAAGTTAAGCAGCCTGCCTTTACTCATGTGCGAGGACCTCACAACTGGGCCTAATAGTACACAGTCCACCTTCCTGGGAGTAGGGAAGGACCCCTGCTGCCTGACTGGGCCCACATTGGTGTTGCTCTGCTGAGGAACCAGCCCAGAAACAAGGGTTTCATGAACCTGGAATCTGCTGACATCAGGCTGGATCCCACCATTGGGTCTCCTGGTTCCACTGCTTGCCCACTGCTTATTGTGGGACTGCTCAGCCTCCTGAAAACTGTGTATAAAATTCTCATAAGATGACCCACACTTGTGACCACATACACAGTCCTCTGGCTCCGTTGCTTTCCTTCTCTGGAGAACCCTGACTGACCACACACAGATGCACTGAGGGTTTCTGAGGTGTCTGAATGACAGCAGGTGCAGGTCAGTGTGATTCCTCTGGTGACCCTGTCCTTCTGAGACTCAGCCTCTGACTCAGGGAACAAGTATCTTGATTAACCAGGCGGCAGAACCTAAGCACTTATGGACCTTACCTCCTGTTCCAGGAGTTCCCTGGGGATGCCATGCTTTAACTTTTCTGATAGAGTAGTTCACCAAAGCTGTGTTTTACTGGACCATCTGCCACTTCAAAGATATAACTTTCAATTTCCTATTTCAGTAAATTGACCACCTTAAGTTTTACATTCAAAAGCAAGAAAAGAAAATAAACCATGTCTTCTTAAGGAAGTAAGGAAATAGACGTGCTGGCCTCGTATTTATCTTATGTTTCTAGGCTCAACCCTAATAGTACAGTCTCTGTAAAATGAAAAGTCCATGTAGATGTGCTGGGCCTCCCTTATTCTGTGTGTAAGCTGTGAGCACTGAGGACATGAGGGTGGATTGAAGGTGCCATTGTTTGGGCTGCAGCAATCTGTGTCCTTTCCTCACTCTGCCCATGACCCCCACACAGCACCTGGGATGGGTGTGGCCTCCAAGATGTCAGTCAAGCTGCTGACTTCAGACATCAGGATCCTGGCTCAGCCTTCTGATTCCTACCTCCTGCCTTATTTGGAATGAATATTCGATTGAACCTCCCTTTGTGTGCCCTCCTATAAACATAAAGAATCCAGGTGCAAGCTCCCTCTTTCCAACAGACCCCTAAGTTAGAGAGCCATCCTGGATTTCAAAAAGGTATTTCTGTGTGTTGTGTGCTTCTTTCTCCATTTTCTCAGTTATTGATGTAGCCAGACTTGGTGAATCTAGCAGAGGTAGCCAGCCCAGCCAGCTGGTGATATAGATGATTTTGATGTTCAGAAGAAATTATATTTTGTAATGAATTTTATATTTTGGTGGATATAGACAATAGATTTTTTGCATTCTGTATTTCTCTATATAAAATGATGCAAGGTCATCTCCTGAATAGGAAAAACACACCCAGCACACATTTTTTTCTGAGGCTCGGCTGGTGATGCCCACATGGAAACTCCTTCCAATCCACCTTCTCAGCAAAGTCCAGGAGCTTGTTACACAAAAAGCTGAAGCACATACCCAGATGCACCTCCTGAGGCAATGGCCTTAGCTGTCCAGGACATAGGTGGACACTCACTCCATTTTCCTCTGGAGAGTGTCAGTAGAGCATCCTCCTGGCTCAGGCCTTCAGGTGGGAGAGTGGCTGTAAAGAATGTGCTCCATGTTGTGTCTACTCAGGGCCTCCTGAGACTTGGGAGGCTTCTGTGGACCCCAGGAAAGCGAGTCCTCCCACCTCCCTCTCTGAGCATATCTGCAAAGGCAGGCAGGGACAGGGCAGGGACAGAAGGTCCAGAGTTCACAGCCTCCAGGCTGTGTCCACAGGAATCTCCAGAGCTCCTGCTGCTTCTATCTAAGTTCCACCAGTTACGCTGCACTTCATTTTACATGAAAGAATGAAACATGGTGTTTTAATGAAACACCATGGCAATTAACTTACAAGGAGGAAAGTTTCATCTGGCTTCATTTCTGGAGGTTCCTGTTCAAGGCCCGATGGCCCCACTGTCTTGACCCCTGGGCAGAAACAGCACATCATTGGAGGTTGTGAGACAAAGCCCATCACTTACCTCAGGAACCAGGAAACAAAGAGGAGCAGGAAGACAAAGAGATTAGGGTCACCAAGGTCCCTTCCTCAAGGTCCATGGCACCTCCCAAAAGCACCACCCTGTGGTCAAGCCTTTCGTTCTTGGTCCTGTGGGGACACCTGGTGCACACAGTAGCAGATACAGATGGGAAATGTACCTGGACAGTGTCCAACAGACCTTGGGATAGCCTGGCTTACCAGGTATCCATTTACTCCCAGGATCCCCTGTGGATCCCATACCATGGGTCTGATGGTGACATCAACCTTGACACAGTAGCTTGGAGGCTGAGGATGCCACTGTCCATCACTATTGCCATGACATGGGGCAGAATGTGTGCCTGTCAATTAGCATCCTGGTGGCCACAGAGATTTTGCTGATGCTGCTTGTAGATCAAAATGTGCTACTCAGCTCACGTGAGACACACTAGCCACAGGGACACTATAAACCCAGATTCAGTTAAATTTTCAAGGAACTTTTACTTTGCACTTGGTTCTTTCCCATGCTGAATCTCCCAGGCCATGTGTGGCTAACAGTTGCCACATGGGACAGCTCAGATGCAGATCTCTTCATCATGGCAGGAGATTCTGTTGGCCAGTATTGGTCTAAAAGTTTCAAAAGGTCTTTCTTGTAGCTGCAGATCAGAACAAAAACTGCCCCAGCCACTGGGCACAAGCCTGTACTTCCTCAGCTTGTATAGCTGCTATGGTCTATTGTCTGCTCTGAAAGCGTTCTGGGATGGTAGGAATGGGGCTGCATGGACAGATCTAGACCAGGAGAACAGGGTTCCAGCCATCTCTGACAGTATGCCCTGCAGCCCTCATGAGCCTTTGTAAATCCACACCTGTGTCTTCTCACCTGGATCACAGTGTCCAGCCCCTACTGTCCTAGGACCTAATTCCTCTTCTGAATATAAAATGGTCTGTTGATATTGTGACTTCAATTGATGTCTGCATCAGAGAAGGGATAATTTTCTGTTCTCTACAGAATCCTTCTGGTGATGGAAGCAATAGGATGAGCTCCATCAGGAACAGAGAAGGGACTCCAGGAAGCCTCCTTGGGACCCAACTCTGACCCTGTGAGATGCAATAACAATAAGCAACCAGTAGGTGTTAGAATAGACCACAATTTGGAAAGAGAAGTTTGCTCTTGGAAATGCTAGGTAAGTAATAGAGTGATACTGTTAGCGCTGTTGACCAGTGACGAGTCCTTGCTTCCCCAATGTTGAAGAATAACACCAAAGAAGCACGCCCAGGCAAGGTCAGAGTAGAAATTAGAAGTTTATTAAAGGACAGCAGAAAAGACTTCTCCCGGAGGAAGAAGGGGACCCAAGAGGTGGAATCCATTGAAGTGTGGTTGTTTCCCCTTTTTATACTTTTGGGGATGGAATGTAGGTTGGAAGGCCCAAGGGGTGGGACACTTCTTTGTGATGGGCTATCTTTAAGTTTGCTGGGGGCTGTTCATTAACACTTCTTTGAGGTGGACTTTGGCCTAGGGCCTTTTCGGACTTCATTAACATTCCATGAGTTGTCCTGCTTTTCCCGGAATCATTCTCAGCATGGCCTCCATTTTAGATTTCACTCGGTATTAGACCCAATTTATCTAACTACACTGACTACCTAACTTTAAATCTGGCTTCAATACTGTCTCTTACCTTCAGGGAGATCCCCAGTCTTTAATGGGAACTCTGTGTGGCCAGGAGCATGTGGAGGACCTTCCTGGGGGCTGAGGTGTGGACAAAGCTCTCTGTGTTGGTGCTCTGAGACTGGATGTCCAGCCCTACCTTTGTACCTCTCCACCTAGTCACTAAGGCCACTTCTTTGTATTAGTGACACTGCCCCCATTTATATGTTGATGCCTCATCTCATTGTTGGTTTGTTTGAAGAAGTGGTCTATAAAAAGGGATGGAGGTTAAACAAGGTCAAGGAGGTGAGGCTGATCCCACAGGAACCATGTCCTTCTGAATAGAAGTCCAGAGAGCTCTCTGTCCAGGGAGCGTCTCCATCCCTCTCAGGCCACAAGGAGAAGCCTCTGATGACAGACAAGAAGGAAGCCTAGGAAGAGAGCCTACAACAGAGTGGTCATCTCCTGCCCCTTGACTTTTGATCTTCAGGCTGCAGAACATTGAGAGGACACATCTTTACTATCAGAGCCACTGAGACCAGGGTGATGTGTCTCCCTGTGACATTCCCTGAATATTACTTCAGAATATCAACCTTCCCTGAGCAGGAGCAGTCTCAGGACCAATCTCATGGACATGCACCTGCCGGGCTTCTCTCTCTCTCCTGCTCCTCTGACTCGTGAGGAAGGAGGACCCTCATCCTCAGTGTGTGACATGTGATGTTTCTTTGCAAATGATGTGTCCACCTCTTTGGTGTCTGACCAGAGTCACAGCACATGGAGTGAACCCTTGCTTGCTGTTGATAGTTGAGGGTCTTCATGTTACTTCTGACTTAGAGGCTAGTGGAATCCTAAAATGGACCATGTCTATAGCGTCCCTCCTTCTGTCCCAGAAGAGAGGATCTCTATCCTCTGCAGGGCCTGCCTGAGGACCAACAGGGTCACAGCCTGGCAGCAGCACGAACCAGGCCTTGCTCCCAGCTCCTGCTGGCTCTCACTGCCCTGACCATGGTGCCTGGTGCATCTGGATAGATGCTTCTCTGTCAGTAGCTATGCTGTTTTTAGGGCATGTGCCTCCTCTGTAACCTTTAAGACATCGATCTCACCCCAGCTGCTGTTCCACCAGGAGGCTGCTGAAGTTCTCAGGCTATCCCAGGAGGCAGGCTGGGGACAGCTATGATAGCCCACTTCTCTACCCCTCTCTCCCTGTGGCTCTGGGAAAATGACCCATCCTGTGAATATCCCTCATCTGTGAATGGAACACTAAAGTTTCCAAGGTTGCCTGCAGCTGGACCATACCATGGACCATGAGATATATACTCAAATTGGAGAAAATCCACAGGGCTGTTTTATGCACCCCTGAATATCTTAGAATGAAGACATTACATAAGATATTCCTAGTCCTTTTCATTATTAACTGAAAGTCCTCAGTGTCACCTGATTCTCTGGAGCCTGCCCCTGCTCTAGGCCAAGCCTCCTCCTGGGCACCAATAAGGCCTACAGTGCAAATGTAAGCCAGCCACAGTCACTGACCTCCCCATATTTCTTTGCTCTCTGCCTCTCCTGAGCATCCACATGCCCCAGCCTCCTAATCATTCCAATCAGAGTGAAGTTAAGCCCTCTCCCCTACTGCTCACATTCCAAAAAACTGTCTCATTTCTAGATGTTGTGTGAAGTTTTATAGAACATACCCTGGGACACACCTAGAAGTCTGACCTAAGTTTGACCTGAGTCTGGAAGAACCCAAATCCCCAAACCAACAGAACCTTAGATCCAGAACTGTAAGCTTGGCCACCTAAAATCAAGAACTGGGGTGCTGACCATGAAATCAGAACACTGAAAGCAATAGTAAAAACTTTCAAAGATACAATTTCATCCAATCAAGAACACCCAGGACACCATCGACTCCCCATAGCCCTTAGAAGCCCACTTCACTGTCAGCTGGTGATGTAGGTATAAGCTGTCCTCCTGTCTCTGTGTTGGTTGATCTGCAGTGAAGTCTTTCCCTTTGCTTCAACCTTAGACCATGGTGTGCATGTGACTGTCTTCTCCACCTGTGGGCAGCAAGCTCTGGCTTGGCCTCATACACACTGTGGGCAGATGTGCATTTGTTCCACCAGAGAAGTCTCTTTCTATCTATGATGTGCAGCATTAGAAAGTCAATGAGATTACAAATGACCTCAGCCCCTTCATTCTGGGTTTTCTAAACCCTGTTTGTGTAATCCAATTAGGGCTGTCATAACACAGTATGAAAAGCTGTTGGCTTAAAACAGCAGACAGTTTCTCTGGGTTTGGAGTCCAGAAGGCTGGGTCTCTTTCCATGGAACAGGCCCAGAGCACTGGTGGCAGGGCTCCTGCACCAGCCCGCACTGTCTTCACTTTCTGGAGGCTGCAGCTCCCCTGGCTGAGCCCATATCCCCGCAGTGACTATGTCCCTGTTCACATGGCCTCCTATCTTCCATGTCAGATCTCCTGCTCTCTTATGAGAACACACTCAAGGCCCATCTGGTGAATTCTGGATCACTTCCCCATGTGGATATCCTTCATCACATCTGCCAGGCATGTTCCTTATGAGGCAGGCCAGCATAAGGCAGGACCTGCCCTAGTGGCCCCACACTCAGCTACCTGAATGGTGAAGAACCAACTCTCCATGTTCTCACACCACTGTATCTCCCTCCCTGCACCCTCAGCTTCTCTTCTTCATGGTCACCAGTGACCTCACTTCTCCATGGGTCTCTACACCCTGGAGGGGCTCATATAGAAAGAGTTGCTGAATGACCTGCCCTATCACAATTTACATGCAGAGGACAGACACAACCAGGAAGGCCCTCCACCATAGGGGAAATGTGGTCCTTTCAGAGGAGAGTCCTGAGTTGTTTCTACCTGGACACTGAATTGTCTTCAAGGCTGAGTGGCCCTCATGACTCAGGGAGGGAGCAGGTAACATCTGGCTAAAAGGGGACCCACCTAATTGGTGGCACATATGTTGTGGGCCAAGTGATGTCACTACACTTCCAATGTATAAAAAGACTACAATGTTGGCTGTATTTTTCTTAGTTAATTTCTTGAAGTAATTTTAAATATTTTCAGTGTTGAATTAGAATCAGGTTTCTAGTCCCACCTCATCTCATCAGATGGGAGAAATCTTTAATATAGCAATATAATATCCAAAGATTCTGCTCTGGAACTCAAAAAGCCAGCACTTGTCCACCCATCCCTCCTGTGCCCTCAGCTATCCTGGGGACAGTTGAAGATCCATGCCCCCACTTAGTTCTTCCTTTAGTCCACTCAAGGTGAAGTTCAGGGACTCACAGGACTCTCTCCTCACAGAGTCCAGTTATGAAGAAGTTCAGTGTGCCCAGTCTTCCTGGGACATCTAGTTGCTGGGCTTCTGTCAGCTTGGCATCTACTTGGAGAAGCCACAGAGCTGCCCCTCACTGTCATGGTAGCAGAGTGCACAGGGACCTCTCTGCAGGTGTCTAGCAGGCTCTAGGTGACCTCACTCTATCTTCTGGAGAGGAGTCTGGGAGCTGGCAGCACCTTTGTCCCACTCAGTGCAGCCTCCAAGGGTCCAGAGGCTCATGCATTTCCTGGCCACCTCCATAGAGAGGCAGGTGGACAGAGCCTGCCAGCCCTGGAGGCCCCTGGAGAGTAACTCAGGCCATCAGGTATGCAAATGAACTCCATGGCCAGCTGTGCCTATTTAACCCCTGGACATGAGTGCCAATTCCAGAGCATGTGGAATTACAACAGGTGCCCAGCCCCACTGCCTTGTCCTTGGGTCCAGAGCAGCATGTTCTGTAGACACTGCAGAATGAGCTTCCAGGGCCAGTTCCTCTGCCTCCTGGTGGTGAGGTTTCAGGATAAGCACATTCTGGTGGAAGTCATTAAGCTGGAATTAGCTGTAGGCCTAGAGATACTGTTTGTCAGTGTGCTTTGGAAATAGCGGTGTAATATGGGGTGTAATATGGTGAGTTGTTTTCACTACTGGGAACCCAAGGCCAAGCCCCAGGGTAAGAGAGAGGCAGAGGGAGGGAGCTTTAAACCTGCCTTGGGCCTCTCTGAGGAGGGTGGGGCACTGTTTTTCTAACAATCCTTTGAGAGAAGTAACTCATGGTGCACCCTGGATGCTGTGTCATTGCAGGCTGCAGGGGGAAGATCACACTGACTCAGTCCCCAGAGAACCTGGCAGCCTCTCAAGGTGACTTTGTCTCCATCACCTGTAGAAGCAGCATGGCGGTAGGTACCTCCATGGCCTGGTACCAACAGAGACCCCAGGAGGCTCCCAGGCTGCTCATCTTTGGACATCTGCCAGGGCTGCTGGGACCTTTCCCAGATCCAGGGAAGTGGCTCTGGTTTTGACTTCTCCCTGTCCATCCATGGAGTGGAAGAAGAAGATGTTGGGGCATTTTACTGTCAGCAGCACTTCAGCCAGCCTCTCACAGTGACTGAGCCCAAGCAGAAATGTCCCCTGTGTGCTCCAGAACCTGCCCTGGTGCAGACATCTGCTCCCTGAAGGAGGCACAGCCTGGGATGTGTGAAGAGCCCTTTCTGAAGCTCTTCAGGTTCTCAGAGCTGTGCTTCCTCACCTGCAGGGGACAGTGTGCAACTCACATTCCACCACAGGGGAGAGATGCCGAGGGATTTATAGATGGAGGCTTCCATCATCAATCACTGCATAATAGAGCCCCTGACCCTCAGACAGAATGATGGTTCATTTCTTCCTGAAAGGCTGTGGCATGGCAGGGGGTCCTCCATAGCTGTGCCTGGCCGCTGCATGCATCTGTCCACAGCAGGTCAGCTGGGCTGGAGCCCCATGCTGGCCTCATCTACCTGCCTCTCAGTTGGAGTTGGCTTTCAGCCAGGGCGCCTGGGTTCTCCTTCTAATGACAGGCAATTGGAGGAGTCGTGGGTGACTTCAAATGAATTTTGTTTGTTTTATTTTGTTTTCTGTCAATGTGCCTGAGCCCTTCTGCCCAGCACCAGAGACAGAGCACTCCTCCCCAAAAGAAGGAGCTGCTCACACCCTGGGCTAGCTCCCTGCTGTGCCATGGCCAGGCTGCCCACAGGTGTGGGGGTGGGGGTGGCTGCAGGCTGGGTGCTTCTTCTACAGGTGGCCTCTGTCCCTCCCTCCAGTGGACAGCACCAGTTTTCACATTCTAAGAGTAGAAGTTGGTCTGTGCTGCAGGTTCAGCCCTGGGCTCTTGGGCAGTGCAGCCTTCACGCATTCTACAGGTCAAACAAGTCCAGGGTTTAGGGATGCTCCCGCCTCTTCAGTTTTGGGTAGTTTAAAAGTTCTCAATATTTTCTTTGGGGTTGGGGGAGGTGTATGGGGAATGGATCTCATGGGCACTCAAGCACTAAGTCGCATCTGCAGCCCTGTTTCATATTTTATTTAGAGATAGGATCTCACTGAGTGCCTAGTGCCTTACTTTTACTAAGGCTGCCTTAAAACTTATGATCCTCCTGCCTCAGCCCCCAGAGCAGCTGAGATTGTCGCGACCCCCTTGCCCGCAAGGAAGACGCAACACCGGGAATCTTCTTACAGCTGTTTATTCAGGCTCTGCAGAGTTCTTCCTCCCCCGGAAGCCCCTCCCAGCCTTAATAAAGTATCCGAACACCCAATGTGAAGCTGCCACGTGGAGCTTTCTCATAGGGTGTCAAAGAACCAAGTGCCAACTCTCCCAAAGAAGGAGTTGTTTGTCACAGACCACAACGAGGCCGGCGCCATCTTGTAATGGCGACCGGTCTGAAGAAACGGCTCACCACAGTTCCCCCTTTTGTTTTCTAAAAACAACACAGGCGAGAGTAGAGGTCCTATCCCACTGTGCAGAAGTGGCTGCATAGTATGGCTCAGCACATACTTATATATTTCTTGCAGATAGAATGGAAAGTTACCAGTAGGCGGGAGCAAGGGCGGGGGGAGACAGAAAGTTCTTGTTAACTCATACCAAGCCTTCAACCAGGAACCTTATCGGACCCAAGCAGGTCAAGACGTTCCCACATGACCGTTATAGGCTGAATAATATGAAAACAGACACCACAAGTCCTTCAAGGCCTGGTGAGCTGCCTCAAGGCCTTGTGAGCTGGCCTCTTTGACGTGCACAACAAGAAACCAGGGCTGGATCCAAGCCCTGGGGGCCGGGGGGAGTCCGTGCCAGCAGTTCCCCCTCTTTTGTTTGTGGCACGTCAAAGGGAATCAAGTAGCCCCTGTCTTAGGTCGTTCACTGCCCTTACAGTGCTTACCCGTCTCTGGGGAGGCCCCATTCCCCTGTCTTAGGTTGCAGTGCAAGCGTGAAAGTTGCCCGTCTCTGGGTACTACAAGATCAGCTCGTTGTTGCCAAGGCGTTTAGTGGTATCTATTCAGCCAGTCATTATTAGGTCTTTAATTGGTTCCGGTTCAACAGGGCATAGAGTCAGAGGAGAGGAATAATAAAAATAAGGAAGAAAAGGGGGCAAAAGGAGAAAGGCATGAAGCAGGAATCATTGTAGAAAAATCATCTTCGAATTGGTCGGAGACAAACTTCAGTAAGATCATCTTTGGTTTGTAGGCGTTGATAATGGACCTGTATTGGCTTAGAAGTCAGAATGTTAATTTGGTCTTTAATAAATTGTGTCATTCTCTTGACAAGGCAGGGGCCTACAGCAGCTACAAGAAGGAGACCGAAAAGCGGTCCCATTACAGTGGACATCAAAGGAGTCAGCCATGGGGTATTTTTAAACCATTGTTCAAACCATCCTTGTTGTGCTTCAAACTCCTTTTGTCTTTTAGCCAATCTTTCCGTGACCTTTTCCATAGTTTCACGGATTACCCCAGTGTGATCTGCATAAAAACAACACTGGTCCTTTAAGGCTACACATAGTCCTCCTTCCCTTGGGAATAATAAATCTAGTCCCCTCCTATTTTGTAACACAACTACTGAGAGGGAAGTGAGGGACTTTTCCAAAGCAGTAATAGACTTGGCCATGGCTGTTAAATCCTCATTCATAGCCATTTGTAGATTTAATAATTGACCTCCCTGCACATAGGCGGCTGTCCCGGTTCCTATTCCAGTTGTTATTCCACCTATGCCCAATAGGAGGGCAATAGTCATAGTTATGGGTTCTCTGGGGAGCCGAGTATGTCCCTCAAGGCGTCCCAGGACGTAGTCTGACCCATGATAAGATATCCTCGGCCATAGTTGTACCAACACACAGAAATCAGTAGTTGTATTTAAGACTGCCATGGAAACACAGGGAGTTAACCCAGTATTGCAAGCAAAATAGGACCCTTTGGGACCCCACAAATAATCAGATTGAGATTGATTTATTGGTCGGGTGATGTTGTAGAGATGTTGGTGTGAAAGCGGTACCTTTCCCAAGCAAACCCCTTGTCCCATGACCTCCGTGATAGTTAACTTACAGCTGGGCAGAGAATAACATTTAGGATCTGTAGTGGTATTAGAGGATAAATTAGACAGTATTGCTACCCCCTCATAATAGGGCGGCCTGGAGGTCAAGTATAGCCAGCAATCTTGGGTCCTGTTAGGATTAGTGGCCTTGAGAGCGAAAAAAGCTCCTCGGACCAAATTAAGAAGACGATCTCCAGTTCCAGGGTGTATGGGCTCAGGGGTATAATCAAAGGTTTGATAGCCCATAGTTATTGTTTGACCACTGGGGGAAGGTTTTAATGTTGGGGCTATGGGCTGTTTGGGTCTAGATGAGGCCTTTTGGTCTCCGAGCACCTGATTGGGTCCTATTAGACTCCCAGTAGGCTGTTCTGTGGTCAATTTGAGTCGAAAAAGCAGGCCAGGATTGTACTGTCCGGGGGTGTAAATACGCAGCCCCCAGAGATATCCTCGAGTCCAATCTGTTTGTTGTTTTCCATTGGAAGTATAAACTGAATAGTAATATTTGATTCTCCCTCTATTGTTTGCCAGAAGTGGGCATAGTTATTCCTGGGTGAATTCTTAAGCCAATACCCATTACTAGGGGTTTCACATCCCCACGAGGCACAATAATAGGCCTCAGGTCCTCCACACTTCCAAGTACGTTGTCGTCCCGGGCATAAATACCATGATCAGAACCGACAAGGGGGATAGGAATCCTTCTAAATTCAAAGTGAACAAGGTTATGGATAATAACGTTTGTGGTCCCTGGCAGCATCTATATATTTCCCCCTCCGTAATTTTTTGTAGATAAAGTTTTAAATGTTGATGGGCTCGTTCCACAATTGCTTGTCCCTGGGGGTTATAAGGAATGCCTGTTTTGTGTTCAATTTCCCATTGGGTGCAGAACCGTTGAACTGTTTGGCTTATATATGCAGGTCCATTGTCTGTTTTGAGACAACGTGGACTGCCCATGCAAGAGAAAGCTTTTAAGAGATGTCCAATAACATCTTTGGCCTTTTCCCCAGTGTGTAATGTAACAAAGATATAGCCAAAGTATGTATCAATAGAAACATGTACAAAAGACAGCTTACCAAAACTAGGGAAGTGGGTAACATCAGTTTGTCAGATATCATTTGGTTGTAAGCCTCTAGGATTAACACCCAAACTGGGAAAATGAAGAAATGGAGCACATACTGGGCACAGGGAGACAATTTGTAAAGCTTGATCACGCGAGCATCCTGTGCGGAAGCGTAAAGATTGTGAATTTAGATGGAATTTAGCATGGAGTTGTGAGGCCTCATCATACTTGGTTATAGTGTATACTAGGCCCATATTATGAGTGGCAGCATCTGCTTTAGCATTATCCTCCGCCAGAGGCCCAGGGAGCTCTGAGTGTCCTTGGATATGTCCAATGAATAAAGGATCTCGTCTAGCCCAAACAAGGAGCCGAACTGTTTGTAATTGTTCCATAATAGTAGATTGCCTGCCAATATAAGGGGCTGTTTCAATAACTAAGGCTAAATTGGCAACATAGAGATTATCAGTATACACATTAAGTGGGATGGAATCGTATGGTTTAAGGGCCATAATTAGAGCCTGAACTTCTGATCTTTGGGCAGACAGTTTAGGAACAGGGTGTCGAATTACGTGAGATCCATCAAAAGCAACAGCAAACCCCCCTTTTGCTCCATCTGTATAAACAGTCTGAGCTCCCGGGATAGGTTCCCCTTTAATAATTTTAGGAAAAATAATAGGACATTGTTTAAGGCCTCCTAGAAGTTTATGTCGGGGAAAGTAAGTATCAATTTGACCTTTGAAATTACAAAGAAAAAGACACCAAAAATCATGTTCTTGTTGTAATTTTAAAATCATATCCTGGGTATAAGGTTGAATGAGAATGTCAAAAGTTTTTCCAAACAATGCATCACCCAAATATTTGGCTTTCCAGATCAGATTTATCACTAGTTTATAAAAGGGAGTTATCACCCGAGAGTTAGAAGCAGGTAAATGGACCCAATAGATGGGACTAGTCTGTCAAAACACTCCAGTAGGAGTTAATTTTGATGGCAGGATTATAAATGATAGGGGTATAGAATAATCTATCTGGGTAACCTGCATCTCTTGTAAGGCTGTTTCTATTAACCTGAGTGCCTTCAAGGCTTTTGGAGTAGGTTTTCGCAGGGAGGTGGGTGAGGGGTCTCCTCTCAAAAGGTCATACAGGGGTTTAAGTTAGTAGTTCAATATACTTAATGTTTAATCAACAATGCGAATTTATTTACTAAAATTAATCTTTATCTGAAACAGTAAGAATTATTAGGCAATAAGGATCTTTCTTTAAAGAAATAAACTCACATTTTAATAGGTGTTTGTCATGTCAAAATATGGACAAAATTTTAGCTCACATTAGTATAGTTAAATGAGGAAAATAAACTGAAATACCCTTAAATTAATTATAGTCAGTTTAGTATATGAAAATCTCCCCTTGGTTTTTTGTTGTTTGTTTTTTTTTTTTTTTTTTTTTTTTTTTTTTTTTTTCTTTTTCTTTTTTTTTTTTTTTTTTTTTTCTTTCTTTCTAACCTTTTATATCATCTGGTTAGATAACAATATAAAAATCTTTTTTACTTAGGGAAATGAATATAAAGACCTTATTTTACCCAAAGATGATTTCTTTCTTCTTCGTAGGATCCATGTGTGCTTTGTCTTTGTTGGAACATCTTGTTCTTTAAAAAAAATACACTTTGGAACAATTTCTGAAAACCTTAGGATCCATAAACAAATTATTATACTTTGATAAGAAATATCAATGAAAATATAGTTAAAACCCTTAGATATTTTGTAGAAATAATTATAATAATTTATCATCTTATGAGTTTAAACAGTAACTTTGAGAAGGAGAAACTACGTGATTGCATTTTCACTTAAAAGCAAATTTACAGTAAACACATTTATCTCAAATATCTGTAACTGAAAAGGCAGAGTATCTGATAAATGTAAATATAAAACATAAATTATGGGTTTCCTGTTGAAGAAAAACAATTAGGCAAATATATATTAATTAATCAATTAGGCATGTGCTAATTAATTTATAGATTAACAAATATAGGCGATGTAAATATCTAAAAAAAATATATATTAAGAATAAGAACTTAACTTATAATTGTATTAACTTTATGTAACCACGTGGTCTTAAAATATTTGGATCCATGTTAATTTATTTTTAACTAGGAGTGCACTCTTCTATGTGACGTCACTTGATGTAACTGAAATAAGATCCTTGAGTATACATTTTTATTTTTATGGTTAGCAATGAGAAGAAGGATTTTTTGGTCATCACAGGAACCTTGCCGGCTTGTTCCTGTGGCAAGCAAATGCATCCTCATAACTTCCAAAATTAAAAGTAAAATATAAAGAAGCATATTTGATATCTCTCATCAATAGAACATTATTTAGTAACACAACTACAGAGAAAAGTCAGGTTATTTAACTTGGAACTAGCTTAAATTTAGGACTGTAACATAGAAAGCTGTGGAAATAAATTTTGTCTGAAAAAGATATCTTTTGTTAGCATTGATAGGCAGGCATGTTTCAAAAATATAGGCTCTGAGTAGCTCCGGTAGAAATCTGAAACACAGCAAAACAGGTCAGTGGCTGGAAGGCGGGACTAGAAGTCCTGTCTGAGTGACTGTGGAAGAACCAATCGGTAGCCCCCAAAAGTGTGGGAGGTGGGACCAGGAAGCCGCTCTTCTGGCTAGGCACCCCATGGTTACCATGGTGATGCAAGCAACATGGAGTCCGCTGCTCATTTTGGAGGCAAAAGTTCCCCAAGGTTTCCTAGCCGATTGCATTTTGTTTGATTTTGTCTGCATTTTTCCCCGCCTGGCCAAGATCTTACTGCGGTAGCAGCTTGTTCTGTCTCTGGACCGCCCTGTACACTCTGGCTTCCGGGGCCCGGGGTGGGCCCCTGTTCCCGTTTCCCGGCTGCAGTGGGCGTCCCTGAGCATCAAACTTGGAATTACGCTCGCTGCTGTAGCTATCTGAGCATAGACCCCAGGACCATAATTAATTTGCTGATTTATGATAGCATATTGTCCTGAGCCTGTTAAAATTTCAAGGTTACACTGTGGGAAGCCGGCGTCCTGATTGACTCAGGCTAGCTCACGACACCTCTCTTGATTTTCACTTTTCCACAACAACAACAACAACAACAACAAAAAAAATCCCTCCGGACAATACAGCCCTGCAAAGTTGTTGCCAGTCACTAGGTGTCAGCTGATTGGCAGAGAAAAACTCGAAGAGAGTCAATGTAAAGGGGGCATGGGGTCTGTAATTAGTAATTGCCTCCTTTAGTTGTTTAATGTCCTTAAAGGCTAAAGAAACATACACTCTGGCCGGCTGTCCATCGGCATCCAGGTTTTCAATTACTGGAAAAGTTTGGGATATCTTAGGCTGCCACTGAACACCCCCCCTGCCTTCTGGGGTTGTCCTCGTTCCAATCGGGGTTATAAGGAGGGAGCGCAACAGGGATCGGGGCCGTAGATGCTTTAAATCTTGACTTCTTCATTCGACCCTCCAGTTCCCCTATCTCCCTTTCCAGTTCCTCCTCCTGCCAGCTGTTACCATGGAGCCCAGTTAGTAACTCCCTTATCTTAGAAATGTACTCAGCACTGTGAAGCCCAGCTCAAGGCCAGAGGCCTTGTTACATATTTGTGTGAAAAACTAGTAAGGGAGTGTCTAGCGCCTGGAGTGCTGATCTTTTCAGACAGTAGCCAAATAAAACAGGACACAGCAACAAAAGAAACACAGAAAACAAAAGTGAAAGTACACAGTGCAGCTGCAATAAAATATGAGGCTCTCTCTTTCTTAGTAGAGGAGCTGATTCCGCTTTGGTCGCGGGTCCCACTAACCGGGACTATCAGGTCCCGCCCACCGGGACTATCGGGTCCCACTCACCGGGACTGTGGGGTCCCACTTACCGGGACTGTTCAGTACACCACCTCTGACGACTTGCAAGTTTTGATTTTCCCGGGTCTCGGCACCACTTGTCGCGACCCCCTTGCCCGCAAGGAAGACGCAACACCGGGAATCTTCTTACAGCTGTTTATTCAGGCTCTGCAGAGTTCTTCCTCCCCCGGAAGCCCCTCCCAGCCTTAATAAAGTATCCGAACACCCAATGTGAAGCTGCCACGTGGAGCTTTCTCATAGGGTGTCAAAGAACCAAGTGCCAACTCTCCCAAAGAAGGAGTTGTTTGTCACAGACCACAACGAGGCCGGCGCCATCTTGTAATGGCGACCGGTCTGAAGAAACGGCTCACCACATGAGATTACACGCATGCACCTCTGTGATGGGCAAGAAGGATCAATATTATTTAAATATTCGAAGGGCTTGGTATGTAGCTGGGTGATAGAACACTTGCCTGCATGCAAGAGGCCCGGGTTCAATCTCAACAGTGCAATATTTTAAATATTTCATAAAATCAATAGAGAAGCCATCGAATTCTGAGATATTCTTTAACAGATGATTTCTTTTCCTCCTTCTTTTCCTTTCTTCCTGAAGTTTCAGGAATGGACCCTGAGCCTGTTATGCACTAGGAAAGACCTCTGCCATTGATCTACACCCCAGCACTTGAGGGGAGAGTCTCAATTACTGACTCCATCTCCTTCTTTATATTGCTCTTTTAATATTGTCTGTTTCTTCATGACTTAGTCTTTTTGGTTGGTTCTGTCTATGATTTTATCCTTTTTTTCTAGATTATTCTATTTATTGGCAGAAATCTGTTCATTATATTTTCTTACGATCCTTTGAATGGCTGTTACTAGATGTAAATTTTCTCTTTTATTTCTAATTTCATTTGACACTCTTTTTCATATAGTCTACCCAACAACTGCCAATTATATCTATCTTTTCCTAAAACCAATATTTACTTGCTTCTTTTCTATTATTGTTCTCGTCTCTCTACTTTATTCTGATGTATGTAATGTCTGTTCTTCATGGTCACACGGGGCTTAGCTGGTCCACCTGTTCCTCCCCCAACTGAGTGTAAAGCCAGATGTTTGGACATCTCTCCTTTTTCAATGAAGGCAGCTACTGCTGTAAAACTTCCTCTTTGAACAGCCTTTGCTCCAGTCCATAGGATCAAGTGTGTTGTTAGTATTCTCATTTGTCTCAGCACAAAAAAAAAATTATTTCATTTCTTCTTTGACAATTTGGTTCTTCAGGCCCATATTTTAAAATCTGCACTCATTTGTGATTTTGCTAAATTTTTTCTGTACTGAGTTCTAGCTTTATGGCATTGAGTCAGGAGAAGACACTTGGTTATTTCAGTCTTCTTAAGTAGCCATGATGTGTTTAGTGGTCTAACATACGCTCTGGAGAATGGTCATGTTTGATTGAAAAGAATGTGTGTTCTGTTGCTGTTGGAAATGAGGTCTGGTAGATGTCCATTGGGTCCATTTCTCTACAATGGTAGTTTCTGTCTATTCACTGCTGAAAGTATGGGACCCATGTGCCCTGGTATCATTGTATTGCTGTCTTCATTTCCCTGTGGATCTATTAATGTTTGCTCTCTATAATTAGGTGCTCCAGTTTGCGTGCATATACACTCATAATCCCAGCTTCTTGATGAACTGCCTCCAGTGTCTTCTGTAATGACCTTTCCCTTCATTCCCTCTTCAGTTTTTGCTGAATTCTAGTTTACCTGCTGTGACTGCAGTGATCTTTGCTCTCTTATGGTTTCTAAAGACTGCTTTCTGAGAAGAGTAGCTATTGGAAAGTGCATTTTAATCAAAATAATGATGATCCTCAATAGCTCCTGTGAGTTCAGGTTGTATAAATTAGTATAACTGAACATAATAATGTGTTACAGTACAAATCCCAACCATATTGATAGATAATGTAAAATATTTGTTAATTTTTACATGTATTAATAATTTTTAGTTAAGAAATATCTCAGTGTCCTTGGAGGAAGGAGAATCAGAAGGCAAAGTGACCACAGAGTTTCACTATGAGGATAGAAAGAGAGTGCTGTTAATGAGCATCCAAGAACTCTCTCAGGCAAAGAAAACACACCCTAAACTATGAGAGTGCTATCAGAAAAAAAAAATGAAAGAAATGTTAAAAAAAAAAAAAACTTAATATAGAAAAGAAAAAAAAAGTTAAGAAACAAAATCCATTAGTCTCCCAAACAAGGGATCACACTGGCCATGAAAATATGCTCCAATAATGTGGGTCTTTTCTGGTGCACTGTGCCCCCAAGAGATATGCTATGGATTTGCTCCAAGAAACCCACTGCCCAGGGCACCTAGTATCTCCTCTAAGCCACACATCAACACAGAACCACCTTTTCCATCATTTCTAGAAGATGATATTCCATGGGATTTTGGGAAAATGATCACATGTTCATATTAAGGATTAAGTCATGAGATCAAGTAGCTTCTTTTGCTTGCTCTTTCTTAAAAGGACGATGCCTCATTCTAACTACAAAATCTTACACCCTCAGTACAAATATGAACCTGAATAATTAGGGATGTTTTTCTCTCACAAGGCCAAGAAACTCCTCCGGGACTGCTTGTGTACACCACCAGGAAGGTAGCCCCCAGAACACCAGCTCTGCAGCTGCCAGGCTGGGTCTGCTCAACACTTGCTGATCTGCATGTTTCCCCAGAACCCATTTGTGCTTCTTAAAGTCCCTGTGAACAGGCTTTTTGGTGACCCTGGGCAGCAGGAGCCTCCATCAGAGCCCATCTAACTGTCTGACCTGGCCACACTCTTCTGCCTTCAGCTGCTCCTGCGTCCAGGTGAGGGGGGAGCACAGGGGACAGCCTGACCTGATGGACTTCTCCTAGTGTGAGATGCTTCCAGGGTTATTTGAATATCTGTCCCACAGTGCTCCAAGGTTAGGGGACCAGGAAAGCCAGGTAAACTGGAGAAAATGGAGTGGGACACATTTGACAACAGGAATGTGTTTCTTCCTTCCCAGCTTCCAGTGGGACCCCGGGCTGATGCAGTCACCAGACTCCCTGACTGTGTTTCCAGGAGACAGCACCTCCACCACCTGCACTGCCAATGAGAGCATCAGTGAGTCTCTAACCTGGTACCAGCAGAGACCAAGCCAGGCTCCCATGATTCCCATCTATGAAGCTGATAAGTGATTATCTGGCATCCCAAATGGCTTTGCTGGGGTACAGTCTCAGAAATAATTCACTCTCAAAATCAGCAGGGTAGAGGCTGAGGATGCTGCCAGCTCTCACGGCCAGCAGGACTCTGCAGTCCTCCCACATAGTCACAGCTCTGTGCACAAATCCTCCTCCAATGGATGGTACCCCAGCTGCCCTCTGCCCTGTGGTATGCTCAGAGGCACAGAGTCTGGTGGAAAGCACTGGCCAGGCTCATGGTAAAGGCATGAAAGTGACTTCAGACTCCTGAAAGCAGACCATCCCACTATCACCACCACGAGAGACACTGACAAGCAGTGCACACTCTACAGCCAGTGGCCAGGGACTGAGATTTGGAGATTGCTGGGTGTTGAAACCACACTAAGGGCTCATGTGTCTAGTGTGACTGACCTCTAGTAATCCTGTATAGATGTGGCTTTGGAGGTTCTCAGAGCTCAGCTTGCTTCCTGTGTTTGCAGGAGGAGGTGGAAACTGGCTCTGAGGCTCTGGCTCCATAACTCCCACTCAAGCCTTCATTTAAAACCAGATGCAATTAAATCCAGAAAATCACACATGCTGCCAATAAGTGAATGTAAAGTGACAAGCTGGGTGAACATGAACTTCCTGCACGCTCTTAACCACTGCCCCATGGGGGATACAGGTGTCCCAGCCTCTCACAGGCCCTCCTGCCCCTCCCAATCACCCAGCCACCTCCACTTCTCATCAACATAGGTCGGATCTCCTGGAACTTCCTGTCAATGCACCTCCTGGACTTTCCCTTTGACATCTTGCTCCTTTTTATCAATAGGTTCTTGAAATTCACTTGTGTGGTGGGTGAGGTTGCAATTGAATCCTTTTCAGTGAGGACAGTTCCCTATTATATATGAACATGTCAGTCATTCTTCATGTTAATGATTTGGCTTAGTTTTGACACTGTTGGTAATTTTTTAGGAACATTCTGGAAAGATCCATTGTAGATGTATGCATTCACTTCTCTTGGGTACATTCCTAGGAATGGGAGTGGTGAGTTAAAAAATTGGTTGGCACAGTTTAGCTTTAGTGAATGCTAAAATAAAATAGTGATATGATTTCTAAAATAGTGAGCTTATTTGCAATCTCCCAACCTGCACCATGCTCAAATGTTCCAGCTGCTATAAAACCTTTCCAATAATATTTGATAGTGTTATACTTTGTGAAATTGTGTCCATATTGGTAGATCTTGAAATGGTATTGTGGTTAAAATATACATTTCTTTGATGAGAAATGATATTGAGTAATTTTGCATATGTGTTTTCTTTAGCCATTTAAGTAATTTTTTTTATAAATGGTTTGTGATCAAATCAAAACATAAAAACATTTATACTTTTCTTCATTTTCAATAGTTCTTTATACATCTTGAAAATTATGTTTTATCAGTGTATAAGCCAGGATTCTCCAGAGAATCAGAATACATGTGCATGCACGCACACACACACACACACACACACACACACACACACACATGTGAATACACATAGACATGCATGTACATATAGGAATATATATCTCTATCTATCTATCATCTATATATCTACATTAGAATTTTACATTGACTCACAAGATAATTCAGGCTGAAATGTTCCCCAATGTCTGTTTTCAAGTAGCAGAACCATGGAAACCAGTAGATTCTTGGTTCAAAAATCTGGAAATCTCAGAAAGAGAAACTACAATATGCTCCCATGTTTGAGTTTTTAGGTCTGAAGGCAGCCAATGGTGCCTTGGTGCTGGGTTAAGTTCCCATTCAAAAGCAGAAAATCCTGACATTTGATGCCTACAGGGAACAATGGTCCAGTGGACTAGTGCACATGGTAAGGAGGGGAGATGGAAAGAGAAAAGATGAGAGCTTCTCCTACTTTTGTCCTCTCATTTGGGCTCTGTTTTTTCTACTCACTTTCCTAAACCACCTGCCCATTATTCTTGGAACAACCTCACACTTGAAGCACACATCCAGAAGTGTACTTTACCTATGCTTTAAACATTCTTCAATGCATTCAAGGTGACACATTATTTGACAACCACAGTTAGTAATATGCACTGGGATATCGTCTCCCAATTGCTTGGCAATTGGCTTTATATTTTTAAAATTTAAAATATTTTATTGAATTGGAGTTCATAATCCACTTGAATCAAATGTATGAAATATGATATGTCAAGAGCTTTGTAATGTTTTGAACAACTAATAATAAAATAAATAAATAAAATAAAATATTTTATTGACAAGGAAAGTCAAACCTTTGTATTCAGAGTTTCTGCATCATTGGATTCAATCAATCATAGATTGAATATAGACTGAATTTGTACCAATATTTTCTTGATATTAGCTTCTAAACAATATAGCGGAACCATTATTTACATAAAGAGATGATTTAAAGCATATGGAGGGTGAAATTTTCTCCATCAGAATAATTAGTCCATCAGCTTTAAATTCACTCTCACAGATAGTCTCAAAACATGTACAAAATGTGGACTTCTTTGCAAGAGAGAAACACAAGTTACCTCTATTCCATCTCAAATAGTCTTTCTCTGAAAACTCATGAGCCCAGTCTTTACAGTCCACAGTTCTATCAGCATTCTGGTCTTTTTACTTTCAGCAGAATCACACAGTAAATGCTACTCACAACAATGTAAAGTTTTACAGCTTGCATCTCTAAAATTTTCAAATTTCTGCCAACAAGTTCCAAATATTTTCAAAGAATCTGAAACACTTGACCAGTTTAGTTACAAAAATGACCCCCATTTTTGGTACCAATTTTTGTTTTGGTCAACCTAAACATTTCATTGCTGTGACCAAAATACCAGACAAGACAACATAGAAGAGGACACATTTATTTTGACTTGTGGATTCAGAGGATTTAGTCCATAGATGGCTGACTCCATTGTGCTGGGCCTGAATTGGGGCAGGACAAGTTGTTGGAAGGGTATGGAGCAGGACAGCAGCTCAGTACATGGCAATAAGGAGCAGGGGAAGCACTTCTAACCAGGGACAAAACACAAAGTCAAAAGTCACATCTCCAGGGACCTACTTCCTCCAGCCACACCTTACCTAACTACAGTTACCACCATTTAATCCACACACATGGATTTATCCACTGACTAGGCTAAGATTCTCCTAACTAAAAAATTTTACCTCTAAACTTTCTTTCATTGTCTCACATTTGAACTTTTGGGGGACACCTTATATTTAAATTATAACAATGATATTGAGCACCTTCAAGTATGTGTTGATTACTTGCACATCTTCTTTGGAAAAATGTCTGTTCAGATCGTAGGTCCATTTTTATTTGTTTTTGTTGTTGTTGTGATGAGTTGTTTTGTTTTTGTTTTTGATTTTTGCTGTTGAGTTGTGTGAACAACTTAAATATCTTGGATATTAACTCTATTGGATTTGTTTGTAAGTATCCTCTCTCATTCTCTAAATTTCCTCTTCCTCTTATTATTTTCTTTGCTGTACAGAAGTTTTTAGTCCCATTGTCAATTATTGTTTTTGTTGCCTGGGCTTTTGTTGTAACATTTGGGAGTCACTGATACACCAATGTCAAGGATCTTTCCTCATATGTTTTCTTTTAGGTGATACAGTTTCAAATCTTATATTTACATCTTTAGCCCAATTTAGTTCAATTCTGTATGTTTTGTTGCACGAGGTTCCAGTTTCATTCTTTGCATGTGTGTTTGCATTTTTCCCAACACTATATATGATGAGACTTCCTTTCCCTGTGTGTGGTTAGTGCTTTTGTCAAGACTGGTGGGCCATTGACATGTGGCTTATTTCTGGGTTCTCAGTTTAGTGCCCCCAGTCCATTTATCAGGCGGTTTTCCCAACACCACAGGGTTTGCATTACCACACTTTTTTTTTTATTTACAGTTTGAAATCAGAAAGTGGGATCTGGAAAGACATTGCTTCCAGGTTCTTCTTCTTTCTTGAGATTACTTTGGCTCTTTAGGGTCTGTTGTGACTCCACACAAATTTACATTAAAATACCTTTGGGCTTTGGATAAGGATTGCATTGAATCTCTATATCACATGGTGTAGTTTGGGCATCTTTCAATTCACCAACATGGGATAGCCAAGTATTATTATTTATATTTTTTATTTGTAGATAAACACAATATCTTTCTTTATTTGTTTATATGGTGCTGAGGATTGAACCCAGTGCCTCCACGTGAGAGGGAGGTTCTCTGCCACTGAGCTTCAGTTATTTTTGTCTTTGATAATTTCTTTAATGAGCTTTATTAAGTCTAATGTGTCAATGTTCTCCTATGATGGTTCCATACACGTTTTTTTGTTTGTTTGTTTGTTTGTTTGTTTAAAATGTTATCTGCTTTAGGCTGGAAATCATCCTCAGTTTTCCCTGGGATCTGCATTAATTTAGATCTTACCTGTGGACTCTGATCCTCTGTTAATTCACAGGTTTATTTATAAGGTATGTGTGAGAACTTTTTTCTAAAGTCCATTTAATTTTATCTTCATATCCTATTGCTCTTTGCAAATGTTTGAAAAAATGAAAAGAAATTTTATATCCCTCTTTACTACTTTTTTAGATATCAGATGACACTGTACCTGTGGGCCATTGTGGACTCTCAAGTTTTTGTTGTTGTTGTTTGTTTGTTTGTTTTTGTATATCCACTGTAGTTGACCCTAGAGTACACTTTTATTGAAAATCTATAAGCCTTTCCTTTCTTTCTTTCTTTCTTTCTTTTTTTTTCCTGCTATTCTGTGGAACAACCCCAGGCACTCTATATTCTAGGCAAATGTTCTTAAATGTTCTATCACTGAGCTATATTCCTAATAACAGGTTTCAAAATAGGAGATTATTAATATTTTTCTCCTTTAAATTTTCTGTGGTCAATTCATTTCCTTATAAATTCTATCATAGGTTCATCAATTTCAGTGAATCATTTGTAGATTTTTTATTTGATTTGAGTATGTATGTGTGTTTGTGTGTGTGTGTGTGTGTGTGTGTGTGTGTGTGTGTGTCTAAATTATGGGTTAAATGCAATCTTTTTTTTCTTTTTTTTTTATTGGTTGTTCACAACTTTACAAAGCTCTTGACATATCATACTTCATACATTAGATTGAAGTGGGTTATGAACCCCCAATTTTACCCCAAATGCAGATTGCAGAGTCACGTCGGTTACACATCCACAATTTTACATAATGCCCTATTAGTAATTGTTGTATTCTGCTACCTTTCATATCCCCTATTATTCCCCCTTCCCTCCCCTCCCTTCTTCTCTCTCTTCCCCATCTACTGTAATTCATTTCTTTCCTTGTTTATTTTCCCATTCCCCTCCCAACCTCTTATATGTAATTTTGTACAGCAAAGAGGGTCTCCCTTCATTTCCATGCAATTTTCCTCATCTCTCCCTTTCCCTCCCATCTCATGTCACTGATTAATGTTACTCTTTAATTCCTACTCTTCCTCCCTGCTCTGTTCATATTTGCTCTCATTATATCAAGGAAGACATTTGGCATTTGTTTTTTAGGGATTGGCTAGCTTCACTAAGCATAATCTGCTCTAGTGCCATCCATTTCCCTGCAAATTCTATGATTTTGTCATTTTTTATTGCTGCATAGTACTCCATTGTGTATAGATGCCACATTTTTTTATCCATTCATCTACTGAGGGGCATCTGGGTTGGTTCCACAGTCTAGCTATTGTGAATTGTGCTGCTATGAACATCGATGTGGCAGTATCCGTGTAGCATGCTCTTTTAAGGTCTTCAGGGAATAGTCCGAGAAGGGCAATAGCAGGGTCAAATGGTGATTCCATTCCCAGCTTTCCCAGGAATCTCCAAACTGCTTTCCAAATTGGCTGCACCAATTTGCAGTCCCACCAGCAATGTACAAGTGTACACTTTTCTCCACATCCTCGCCAGCACTTGTTGTTGTTTGACTTCATAGTGGCTGCCAATCTTACTGGAGTGAAATGGTATTTTAGGGTGGTTTTGATTTGCATTTCTCTGACTGCTATAGATGGTGAGCATTTTTTCATGTACTTATTGATTGATTGTATATCCTCCTCTGAGAAGTGTCTGTTCAGGTCCTTGGCCCATTTGTTGATTGGGTTATTTGTTATCTTATTGTCTAATTTTTTGAGTTCTTTGTATACTCTGGATATTAGGGCTCTATCTGAAGTGTGAGGAGTAAAGGTTTGTTCCCAGGATGTAGGCTCCCTATTTACCTCTCTTATTGTTTCTCTTGCTGAGAAAAAACTTTTAAGTTTAATTAAGTCCCATTTGTTGATTCTTGTTGTTAACTCTTGTGCTATGGGTGTCCTATTAAGGAATTTGGAGCCCGACCCCAGAATCTGTAGATCGGAGCCAACTTTTTCTTCTATCAGACACAGAGTCTCTGGTTTGATATCAAGTTCCTTGATCCATTTTGAGTTAACTTTTGTGCATGGCGAGAGAAAGGGATTCAGTTTCATTTTGTTGCATATGGATTTCCAGTTTTCCCAACACCATTTGTTGAAGGTGCTATCCTTCCTCCATTGCATGCTTTTAGCCCCTTTATCAAATATAAGATAGTTGTAACTTTGTGGATTAGTCTCTATGTCCTCTATTCTAAACCATTGGTTCACCCGCCTGTTTTGGTACCAGTACCATGCTGTTTTTGTCACTATTGCTTTGTAATATAGTTTGAAATCCGGTATCGCTATACCACCTGATTCACACTTCCTGTTTAGAATTGCTTTTGCTATTCTGGGTCTTTTATTTTTCCATATGAATTTCATGATTGTTTTGTCAATTTCTACAAGATATGCTGTTGGGATTTTTATTGGCATTGCATTAAACCTATAGAGAACTTTTGGTAATATCGCCATTTTGATGATGTTAGTTCTGCCTATCCATGAACAGGGTATGTTTTTCCATCTTCTAAGATCTTCATCAACTTCTCTCTTTAGGGTTCTGTAGTTTTCATTATATAAATCTTTCACCTCTTTTGTTAGGTTAATTCCCAAGTATTTTATTTTTTTTTGAGGATATCATGAATGGAGTGTTTTTCCTCATTTCCTTTTCAGAAGTTTTGTTGCTGATATACAGAAATGCCTTTGATTTACGCATGTTGATTTTATATCCTGCCACTTTGCTGAATTCATTTATTAGTTCTAGTAGTTTCTTTGTAGACCCTTTTGGGTCTTCTAGGTATAGAATCATGTCATCTGCAAATAGTGATAATTTAAGTTCTTCTTTTCCAATTTTTATGCCTTTAATTTCTTTCATCTGTCTAATTGCTCTGGCCAGTGTTTCGAGAACTATATTGAATAGAAGTGGAGATAGAGGGCATCCCTTTCTTGTTCCAGATTTTAGAGGGAATGCCTTCAACTTTTGTCCATTCAGAATTATGCTAGCCTGAGGCTTAGCATAGATAGCTTTTACAATGTCAAAGTAAGTTCCTGTTATCCCTAGTTTATTTGATTTGAGTATGTATGTGTGTTTGTGTGTGTGTGTGTGTGTGTGTGTGTGTGTGTGTGTGTGTCTAAATTATGGGTTAAATGCAATCTTAATATCATCAAGTTTTCTACTTTATGAACATGGTAAAGACTTTATTTACACAAATATTCTTTAATCCACAACATATACTGTATATACTGACAATGAGTCCAGAGACTAAAATTATTACATGTAGAGATTTTTAGTTAGATATTTTAGAATATGTATAAATTTTGTTATTAGTATATAAATATAAATATATATATATATATATATATATATATATATATATATATATATATATATTTTTTTTTTTTTCCTTTCAAAATGTGTGTCTTTTTTATCTTTGTTTTGTCTTGTGGAATTTGGCAGTACCTCCAGTGTAATGAAACTGAAAAAATGCACACTTTTAAAATCAATCTAAAGGAGAAATATTGAATATTTACACACTGATTATGTTGTTAGTTGACACCTTATCAGGAGTGTAAACACACCTTCCAGTATTGGTAAGGGGAGCCCCTGAGCATGTGTTGATGGGTGTGTTGTGTTTCCCTAGGACTCTATAAATTTTAGGCGTTAGGAGAGCCTTAGCCTAGTCAGTGGGTAAACTCATGCATGTGGATTGAATGGTGGCAACTGTAGGTAGGTAAGGTGTGCAGCTGTTAAACCAACAGCTCTTCCTGCTAGTTGTGGCTTCAATCTAAACAGTTCAGGCCTTCCAACAGCATCTAACACAGAACCTGTGGGGCTCTGGACTCTGTTGTTGTGGTCTCCTTGATGACAATGCACATCATCATCCTAAGAAGACTAATTCAGCAGGGGCTTATTCCTGTTTCAGGTTTTCTAGATCAGGTTCCTGGGATTGTTATAAATAAAATGAAACCCATTTGAACATAGTTAATACTGGCCTAGCAGGTGAGAGACTCTATGTAAATCACCAGAACTGACAAAGTAACAAAAACAATCTTAAAATCACACATTAAACCAAAAGAAAGACATATCTATTTGCAGACATATACTCATACTAGAGATGCAGAGTAAACACAGACACATGCACATAATTTATCTCCTACATATTCTATATGTGGCATATAATATTCCTTTCATTCATTTCTAAGCAATTTGAACTCTGGCTGAGATGAGGCTCTGGTGAGTCTTTGCTGACCCTCCTCTCAGTTCCAGTAGGGTCTCTTCCCAGGACAGTGGGCTCAGTACAGAGTGAAGCCACCCCACAGGGCTAGGCCCAGCACTGACTCCTGGTCTCTGAACCTCCCCTGGCCATGGCCTCTCAGCTTGGCTCAGCCCCAGGGTGTGGAGCACTTTCCTTCCCTGGACCTGTTGCCAAACAGCCTGAGGGCAGGACCTCTGCTTCTCCAGGTCCTCAGCCCCACTGCCCAGGAGAGCTGCATCCTCACAGCCCAGGGCCAAAGCCTGCAGCTATAGGGCAGCTTCTCCTGAGCTCAGCCTGGCTGAGCCCCTGCCCAGCCTCTCTCATCTACAGCTATGGGCCAGGCTACATGGGTAGTGACCACAAAGACTCCATTTTACTCTGAGACTCCACCACTTGTAAGAAGTGCTTCTCCTATGGGAACCCCAGCCTCTGTGACAATCCACAGGGGCTGACACAGCAGTTTGGCAACACAAAATGGCAATTCTTATACAATGTAAAGTTGTTGTCTTTTTGGTCCCCATGTTTCCTGGGCTATATTTCCTGTCAGAGAATGGTAGTCTAGATGTTGGTGACCATTCTTTAACCTGTGCTCAACTAGACTGATTTTGACCCACTTCCCTGTTGCTTATGATTTTAGATCTTGTGATGTTTGCTTGTGGTTTTGAACCAGCAACAGCCACTTGTTATTAATGTGTTGCCATTGTTTATTTACGGTATAAAAAGAGGACTCAAACTCTGGAAGTGGGTCCCAGGGTGTGGACTTGCCACCTGCCCCTTGGCCCTGCCAACTCATGAATACATGTCCTGTCCCCTGCTTTAAGATCCATGGGGTAATTTATTGCAGTCTCACCATGATACTACTACACAAGAAAAGTCCTTCATTCCTCTAAAGCTCAGTACACATTTCCACAATTGTTCATCTGCAAGTTATCACCTTGCTAAAAAGAAATTTGACCTGAATGTACTTCTCCCAGCCCCACAGTAAAGATTTCATTGTAGTCTCTCTTACCTAAGGAACGTAGCAAAAGCACAGGGATATTTAAAATAGAGTGAAGCTTTTAAAACTCCCCCTTTTCCTTTAATTTACTGCTCACCAACTCTGTCATGTTGTTTGTGGTAGGAGCATGTGGGCCCTCCCAGACCAGGGCAGGAGGAAGTATTAGGGGACAGCTGATGATCCCAGAAATGAGGTGTAAGTTAAGAAGGGAGGGGCTGGGTCTCTGACTCAGAGGTAGAGAACTCAGCATGCACCAGGCCTTGGGTACAGTCATCAGCACCAAAGGGAGGAAGAAAGGACTGAAAGAATGAGAGAAAGAAAGGAAGGAAGAAAGAAAGAGAAAAGTAAGAAAGGTTTCTGAAAACTCTAAGAAGAGCAAAAGTGAAGAAGTTTGTTCTGCTTTATTCCTGGAAAAGTTACTAGAGGACCTGATACAGGACATGATGTTTAGAGAAAATGCAGCCCTCTTGAGGTTATGAGGCATTACTAAGAATTAAAAGGCCCTGTGGTAATACTGGAAAAGCAGAGATATGTAAGGATTCAGGATCTTTGCTGTTTTTACTAAGATACTGCACCCCCCTATATTCTCTCAACTTCTATAGTGCTTTAACTTGTTTGTAAAACTATTATTCTTTAAAATAACAGTTAAGAGGAGAGCCTGGCTAGCCTTAGACCTGCTGGTCTGGAGAAGATGGGCACTATGAGGGGTATGAGTGTTTTCTGTAAGACTCTGAGGCAGGGAGGTCAGGTCCATGAGTGGCTCCCTCCTCCTTGTCTCTTAACCAAGCTGTGCCAATGTCCAGAAACCCCAAACACCTCAGTGAGTTTATACATCTTCCTAACTTGTGGCCTTTATTTCTGTTTTTACTTCCAAAGCAAAACTATCCTCTTGCTTCTGTAATGTCCCCTCCTCCTCCAAGGGTCACCAAGATAGAACTGTGGTTAAGACACAAGGACAGCCTGTCCTAAACCAGGAACTGACTACAGATCACCCCTCACAGCTCAGGGGGCTGAATGTGTCCTGTGGCCCAGGGAACCATGTTCACCCCAAGCAAATCTGAGCTGCCCTGGTCTGACCTGGGACACCTAGACACACTGAGCCTGTGTTGATTAGCCGGAGGGCCCCGCCCCACAGCTGTGCCCAGCCTGCCCAGCCCTGCTGATTTACATGTGCCCACAGCACAGCCCACTGCCCTGAGGACTTCTTAAGAGGCTGCTCACACCCTGTGCAGGAGTCTGTCCCCATGAGGACACAGCATGGCCATGAGGGCTCCTGCTCAGCTCCTGGGGCTTCTGCTACTCTGCTTCCCAGGTAAGGAGGAACAGAACTAGGGATTTACTAGTCACAGTGTGGTCAGTGCTTCCTGGCTACTCAGGAAAGTCCTCTTGTAACATAACGCTCATAATAATATTTGTTTTTAAGTTTCCATTGGCAGGTGTCAGATGTGACATCAGGTTGACCCAGTCTTCATCCTCCTTGCCTGTGTCTCCTGGAGACAGACTCACCCTCACCTGCAGGGCAAGTCAGGGCATTAACAATTATTTACACTGGTATCAGCAGAAACCAAGGCAAGCTAATAAGCTCCTCATCTATTATGCAAACACTTTGCAATCTGGGGTCCCCTGGAGGTTCAGTGGCAGCAGATCTGGGACAGATTTCACTCTCACCATCAATAGCCTGGAGCCTGAAGATGTTGCCAGTTATTATTGTCAACAGAGTAGCAGTTGGCCACCCAAAGTGACACAGGTCATGACAAAGACCTCTCAGGGAGCAGAAGTGTGAGGCTGGGCAGCCCTAGCTGTTCCTCCTTCTATGGACAGCACCATGTCCTTGATAGAGCTCCGGCAGTGACCAGTGACAAAGCTCCATGGCAGCAGGAAACATGTCCAGTGGATATGGTATTGATGTAATGGAAATTGGGGAAGGGAAGGGTCAATCCTTTGCCCCGAGCCCACAGGATTATGAATGAGAGGGTGACACTACATAAGATGGAGAGCCCTGTGGTACAGGATGGCCCTCAGGACAAGCACTTGGTCTTTACAGATAGTGTGGGGTGAGCAGTTGCCGCAGTCTGGTTGGGCACAAATTAGGAGCAACTCAAGCAGGAACAAACTTTATCTCCGAACTCCCCTGAACGCCACTCACGTGGTCCTGCCAGCGATCACACACCAACCGGACCTCCCTCCACCAGAACTCCACCAACCAACTCAAAGTCTTCAGGAATCCCCACGAGAGCTCAACCAGAACTCAACAGGAACTCCGCGAGAACTCAAAAGTCATCATCTTAATAGATCTGTGTTAACACATAGCACATGTTTAACATGTATATTAAACATAAGGAGGATGATTGCTGCCTGTTTGGTAGCAGAATGCCCTGTGTTATCAGAATCTGTCACACTGTCCTGCATGTCATGTCTTCATCTTGGAGACAGCTTGTCAACACTCCCCAGAACACTCACTTACTGGGAGTGGCTTGTGACTGCAGCCAGGACCAGCTCAGCAGCAGGGATGGGGCCTGGACTCTGTTCCTGCTGCCTATGGCGGGTTGTCCCCTCCTGGACTTGGCCATTCCCTCAAGGAAATGCTTCTCATGTGTTTTTATTTGCATTTCCCTGGTGATCTGGGATGTCACAGTGATGTTTGGACAGATGTCCACAATGTGCAGTGGTCAGCTGAGCTGTCAAATTCTTGTCATTTGTCCCTCACTTTTTGGTCCTTCTCCATCCCTGTGTTCCAAGATTCATGTCCCTATCACATATTATTTCTTTATAGAGCACTTTGCACCCACTTTGGGGTTAGCTATGTATCATTCTCTTTGTTTTTCTACACCTGAGAGGCTCTTAATTTTACATTGGTTTCTGAAGTACATTTCCCTAGATCTAGAGTTCTAGCTCAACAGAATTGTTCTTCAGCACTTGAAAGTGTGTCCTTTCCCTTATCCTCCCTGTTTTCTGGGAGAAATTCTCTGGTGATTCTAGTTGCTTCTCCCGTAAAGCTAAGGATTCTGTCTCTGTATTCAGAAGCTGGCAGTGTGGCTGTGAGGGGAGCTGAGAGGCACCTCCTGGTTCATTCTGAGTCCCTGTGCATTTGCCTTCTCAGGGTTCTCCCCGGGTTCTCTAGCTGGGTGTGACCTTTGCTGTCTCTCCTGCTGCCTCCTTCCTCTGTCTGCTCCATTCACCTGCTCAGCTCTCCTCTGATTTCATTGTGGTGGATGCATTTTTCAGTTTTGAAACTTTCATATTTTTGCCTTTGTACAGTTTCAATACTCTTGTTTATGCTTTCTGATTGTTTTTCATTTCTTTCCAACATATTTGCTGGTGCTCGTTGATGCACTTTTATGGTGACTGCTTTAAAATCCAGTTCAGATAATCCTTAGATAAATTTCAACTCAGTTAATGTGAACTGACTGAACTTTCTCTCATTCACATGTGTTTATCCAGGTTTTCATATAATGAAGGATGTTTTATGTTTTACCTGGACATTACTAGTATTGGGTCCCCTCATAGGCCTATAATTCTTAACTTCTAAAAAGCTCCTATTTAGTGCCAGTGCTTTGAATTCTGGTCTACAGAGGGCCACTAGACAGTGCTTTGAATTCTGGTCTACAGAGGGAGACTAGTTTACCCAAAAGAATGTTTTCTTATCCTGCTAGGCTCAGGAAGCACATTCTCCTTGGAAGCCCTTAGTCCACACAAAGGCCTGAATTCAAGGCAAATCCACTTAATCACTTGTGGTGAGTTTCTGTCAGTGGAACAAAATTCCAGCAGTCATCTAACTTAAAGGAGAAAGTTTATTTAAGTACATTGGTTCAGAAAGTCAGTCTATGGTCAGCTGACCCCATTGCTCTGGGCCCAGGTGGGCAGAACTTCAGGGCAGAAGTGTGTGTATAAGGAGTGCTGCTTCACCCATGGTGGCCAGGAAGTGCAAGGAGAGCAGAAAGGGGCCTGAGGGAGGATGCACCTTCTAGGGCTCACCCCTAGTGACCACCTGCTCCAGCCACACCCCCTGCCCTCAGTCACCACCAGTTAGTCCACTCAGGCCAGGATGGCCAGAATAACCTCAGCTTTCCTCTTCTTGTCATTTCACCTCTGAATATTCCTGTATTAACACACAGTAGGTGAAGGAGGTAACTGAAGTTGAAACTAAAGCACAGTCTACAGAAGTGCACATGCAATGACATCAATATAACTGTTTTGATTCTAGCAGAATTTTTTTTTTTCTTAAAACAGTGACTCATGGTCTGGAACCAAATACCACAAATGGCACATGGTCTTTGGGAAGTACGTCATGGAGCAGAAAATTAAGAACTCCTCACTGTGCCCTTTCCCTTTCCTCTTTCCATCACTAGCCTGCCACAGCAAAGCTGCAGCATCTGCTGCACCCTGTGTTTGCAGGGGCAGGAATTAAAGTATCTTCCCTATTTTTGTTTCTTCTGATTGTTCCCAATTTTACTCTATCTTCATTTGAGGACAATTCTAATCTCTATTTGACAAGTGTTTATCTTCGCAGGATCACTAGGACTCTGATTTCTGTCTTCTCCCTCCATGACTTGAACCAACCTGCTTTCCAGGAATTCATGCACAGATTTTTGACAAGGACACACATCTTTCTACACAGAGCTTGTGACCATATACTCTTCTTAAATATGGGCTATAATTCTTAATTTCTAGCAAGCTCATATTTAGTTCCAGTGCTTTGTCTTCTGGTCTACAGAGGGCCACAGCTCACCCAAAAGAAAGGTTTCTTATCCTGCTAGGCCCAGGAGGCATATTCTCCTTGGAAGCACATTCTCCTTGATAAAATAAATCAGAGCCACCCATCATTCTGGCTTCACTAGGGGTGGGGGAAGTCACCTTACCTGTGCCACCTTATGATGCTAATGCATTCAAGTCAAAACCTCTCCACACACCCACACACACCCCTTGGCATTAACTGATGAGGACAACCCTCGTGGTTCTCAGAATGAGCTCATGATGAGGTATAGGGTAAGAGAGAAACTTGGTACTAAACTTCTAGTCTCTATACATGAATTGTAACTTTGCTCTGAATCTGCTGATTCCCAGAGGTGTCATCTGCATCTTAGAATAAAGTGCTTTCTATCTACTCATTCACTTTTTGATGTCCTTGTGGTCCTGGGTACCAGACCATGAAGGAAACAGTGACTGCATGAGTGAAAGTGGGAAGAATCATTTCAACCCTAATGAGCTATGTGTAGGTCTGCTGTGGTGAGAGGTGTGTGGAGTGTGTGGCTCTTCCCCTCTGTGGTTCCAGGAAAGCATAGGGGCATCTGGAGATGCATCTGAGATGGGAGGTGGGATACCCATGACCAATAAAGGTCAGCAAAAGCAAAGACCACAAAGTGCCCCTGGGAACAGCAAGGGCCCCGAGATCTCAGAAGAATATTGTTCATTGAAAAGCATGTATATATATATATATATATATATATATATATATATATATATATATATATATATATATAACTTATGCAGTGTATAAAATAAACCAGGCCTACAGTAATTGAAAACCTTTTCAAAATAATTCAAATAACAGTCACTAGTTAATTGAACACAGTCCCTAGCTAGAAGAGCCAACATTAAAAATGCTGAAAAGGCATAAATGTGCATGATATTCCTTACTTATTGTTCTTTTCTTCTCCCTTCACAAGTGACTTTTTGACCTTTTCTTGGGGTACAAAAAAATCTGTTTTCTTCTTTTTTTTTTTTAGAGAGACAGAGAGAGAGAGAGAGAAAGAATTTTTTTAATATTTACTTTTTAGTTTTCGGTGGACACAATATCTTTGTTTGTATGTGGTGCTGAGGATCGAACCCGGGCCGCATGCATGCCAGGTGAGTGCGCTACCACTTGAGCCACATCCCCAGCCCCCTGTTTTCTTCTTAACTTGACCTCTGTAGAGTGTTCCTATGTAGGTGTTTTTGAACACCTTCACTTCCTCCTCCTATTTCTATGTCCTTATATCAGTGGCTGGGATGAGTCACAGCTGTCATGTGCTGAACCTCCCAGGCCACAACAGACTCCAGACCTCAGCCAGGGATGAATCTCCTCACACATCCTCCCCTGCAGAGGCCCAGGGTCACCATCCTCCTATCCCACCTCCAAGTGGGTCTGTTTTTCATAAAAAAAATCCAATAAACCTGTTTTTGATTAAGAAAGAAAAATATAAGCCACTCTCACCTGGGCAGAGAACACACTAGTCACAGGTGACCCTGGAGCCCCAGGACTCCTACAGGGAAGATGAGCATCTGAGCAGGGGTCCTCAGGGGGCAGAGGTAGGTCTCTCCCTTGCTCAGTACCTGCAGAAGCTGAGGGAAGAAGCCCAGTGTCTGGTGGCACCTGTAGCTGAAGCACCTTGGGACCTTCCCTGTTACTCCTTTGGGCCACGGGTGACCCCACCCAACTGCTGAGTGCTGGCCCTGGGCCTGAGAGCCCCTTTTAGCTGCAAAGGTCTCACAGAGGCTCTGGAAGGATTGGGTCAGAAGCAGTAGGTGGGTTGGCAATTGTAGACCAGAAACCACCACAGCCCCCACCCCTATGCCTGCACCATGCAGGGTCCCTTAGGCCCCTTCTTTCTTTGACAAAACCACATCTTTGGCATCTCATGGGTGTCACACAGCCAAGACATCCACTGCCCAAGACCAGTCTGGCTTATGAATTCCTGCTAAACTGATAATCCTTTGTTTTTCAGCAGAAGGACAATTTCTTGGGGAGATTGGTCACTTGAGTTTCCTAGAGAATCTCACCTGGTGATAAAGGAAGAGAAACCACTTCACGAATTGGGGATAAAATATCCATGGTCAAGACATTGGACCCCAGGTACAGATCCTGCCTATTGATGCTCCCCAGACCTGTCACAGAGATCTAATGCACTCTTGACCATGACCTGCACAGGTGAGACAAACTAGGCTTCAATGGGCTGGTTGAAAGTTCAAGCTAAGAACAAGGTGGCAAAAAACCACATCACAGAAAAAAAAAAAATTGGCATCCACATCAGGACAGCTCTTTGACCATAAGGGCCAAACCTCCATGCTGGAAAAAAAAAGGATAGAGAGAGAGAGCTCACATTTTCTTTATTTTATAGGGGGGACATCAGAGGAAGGGAAGAGTTTTCAAAGGAGGGGTCTTGCTTCATGAGTCTTGTGGTCAGCAGATTGATTGACATATTGGCAGGCCACACCCACCTCAGGTGTTATGTGGGATCTTAGGCAAAGCTAGAGGGTGAGGTGCACCTGCATCATGTGATTAATCCCTGACAGGGACTTTGCAGTGACAGACCTGTCCCCTCAGAAGTCTACTATGCACAATCCACACACAGCCCATGGGCAGCTCATGACAACACACCAGAAAATAAACAATCCAATAAAACTGATCTAGAAGCTCTGGGACAGGAGCAGTGATCCCATCCCATGGGGGCCACCAAGGCTTGGGAGCTCTGCCCTGCACTCAGGCCCACAGGGATCCGGGGCTCTGCACATGGGCTGTATCTCCCCAGATGCAAGCTCAGGTAGGGTTTTTGATCTACTTTGTGACTATAATATCTACAACCCAACACAGGGAACTTTCCCCCAGGGATTCACAGAGTGCAGTCAGAATACAGGTCAGCAGAGGACCAGGCTGGTGAGAGGACAAGGCCCTGCTCTGAGGGTGCCCCAGGTGAGCAAGAAGGATGGACTGTCCTTATGAATTCAAAGAGGGAAGAGAACACACTGAGAGCCCATTCAGTGATTGTGACCAGACCTGGAGATGTCCAGAGAGGAGGAGACAGAAGTGGAAGAGAGAGGTGTTACAATTCCAGTGCTGTCCCCAGGATGTCCCCAGAGCCCTCATCAAGGGGCAGGTCACTGTTCAGTACACATGGGCCCAGGGTGGGCTGAGCTTCATCTTCACTAGAGCCATGAAAGGAACTAAAACTTGCTTCTGAAATTACTCTAACCTCTCCAGAAAGACATTTAGGAAAGGACCTGCGTAGGCTTTGCCTGCTCTTCTCAGGACAGGAGGAAAGACCACATGTCTAAGTGTGTCTTGGGGACACTGAGGAAGGAAGGGCAGAATCATACTGGGTTCTATCCCACCCTGGCCTCCTGGTCCAGCAAGACCAATGTGTAGAGAAACTTAAACCACATCACGGAGTTTACCTATTCTACTTTCTTCCTGCCTTCAGGGCTCTTTTCACATCCTAAGCACAAAATGTCTCTTTCTCCCTTAGTTCTCCTGTTCCTAAGGTCAGTAATAAAAGAAAAAAACAATGTCCATAGGAGACACAAGAAAAGCCTTTCCTGGATCATGAAGAAAGCAATAAGTCACTCCTCACAGGAGAGTATTCTGGTTGTGTCCTGTGTGTTCCAGGTGAATCATATTCTGCTCTGGCACATCTCTGCTGCTCTCAACTGAACTGGTACAATGGGCACACTTGGCCTGTGCTGAGTGGCAGATGAGCAGCCCTGCAGCTGTGCCCAGCCTGCCCAGCCCTGCTGATTTACATGTTCCCACAGCACAGCCCACTGCCCTGTGAATTTCTTAAGAGGCTGCTCACACCCTGTGCAAAAGTCATCCCCATCAGGAAACAGCATGGCCATGAGGGTCCCTGCTCAGCTCCTGGGGCTCCTGCTGCTCTGCCTCCCAGGTAAGGAGGGACAGTACTGGGGATTTGCTCATCCCCCTCTGGTCAGTGATGCCTGTCACTTGGAGGATGGAGTCTTGTATTATAATTAGTGATGTTTTAATTTTATTATTTAATTATCTATTGATTTAATGTTTTCAATGTCAGGTTCCACATGTGACATCCAGATGACCCAGTCTCCTTCACCCCTGTCTGCATCTCAAGGAGACAGAGTCACCATCACCTGCAGGGCCAGTGAGGACATTAGTGATTTTTTACACTGGCATCAGCAGAAACCAGGACACACTCCTAAGCGCCTCATCACATATGCAAACACTTTGCAATCTAGGGTCCCCTCGAGGTTCAGTGGCAGTGGATCTGTGACAGATTTTACTCTCACCATCAGCAGTCTGGAGTCTGAAGATGTTGCCACTTATTTCTGTCAACAAGGTAGCAGTTCCCCTCCCACAGTGACACAGGCCAAGACAAAAACCTCCCAGGGAGCAGAAGTGTGAGGCTGGGCTTCCCCAGGTGCTTCTCCTGCTGCATCCACCTGCTGAGGGCACTGCTCAGAGTAGCCAGGCTCTGAGGTCACAGTGAGGGTTTCCTAGAGGGGAAGTGGGAGGATTCTTTTTTCAGTGGTCCCTTGCTCTTCCTCAGCCCCAGCAACTCAGAGAAGACAATTCTTTTCCTAGTGTAATCCAGGGTAAAGCTTGTTTCCTCTGTGCTATTGTGTCATGATTCTGTGAAATACACAGTGTGGTATTAGCTGGGGTTGATGGACAGATGCCTTGAGCATTAGCATGTCCAGTAAGTTGGGTGTCATGGTCAGGGGACCGAGTGAGGAAACGCTTCCTGAGTGTAGGAGGCTCAGCTCAGTGGCCTGTGCCAGGAAGACTGCAGGAGAAACAGGAGATGCTCATCCTTGATCTTCTCAAGCTCTTTCTCCTCCAGAGCATGAGCTTCTCCTGCCACCATGCTTGGACATCGACCCCAAGTCCTTTGGTCTTTGGACCTTTACTTGCACCTGCTGCCTCTCAGGGAATCATGGACCTGCAGCCCTGGATTAGGGTCCATCATGGACTCTCTTCTTTTGAGGCTTCTGGCTTCTTGACTGAGATGAAAATAGAGAAAGGCAAGGCAATGCTGGTGACCACCTGTTATGACATCACTGCTAATGTGTGCGCACACACACACACACCCACACACAATCACACACACACACACACACACACACACACACACACACGCAGTTACAACACCTTCCTCTCAGGCACACCCTGTGCTTTCCACTCTGTTGTATGTCACTCTATTCTAGGTCAAGCTGAGCATCCTCTTTCCTAACATCCAGAATCCAAAATGCTCCAAATTTGAAACTTTTTGATGATTCTAGTGTGGGTTTTGGTTTCTGAATGGACATGCTCAGCTAGTAAAGTTGAATCCAAGTTTCCAAAAAGTAAAAACCAATGAAATCTGTTTTTCCTCCAAACACACAACACATTTTATGTTATTTGTTCAAAGGACAGAATCCATGTCCTGCTGGTCCCCAACACACAGCTGCACCCTCCAGGAGACTGGCATCTGAGAAATAGTCTAAGAGCTCAGCACTAACCTGACCTTGACTCACCAGGACTCCTCACCTTGGCTTCTCAAAGTGAGGTTTTTGCTAAGCTCCTGGGGCTGCTGCTGCTCTGGTTCCCTGGTGAGGACTGAGGGGATTAGGAGGGAGAACAAGGGTGAGCCCTGGGGCCCCACAGCTGCGCATGTATGCTATTTCTGTATGTTATATATGCAGATTTTCTCTCCAGGATGGGACATGTGAGGTTTTGGTTTATACAATGGAGGGATATTTTTAGAAGATAAAGGATTTTTGTACCAGTGGATACTGGGATATAGGAAGAGAGGGGGGTCTTTGGTGACTTCTGGAGACACCTTTCACCTGGCAAGTCCATAACCCATTAGAATTTGTGAATTTTTTGGAACATGACCCAAATCAGGTCTCTCTCTCTCTCTCTCTCTCTCTCTCTCTCTCTCTCTCTCTCTCTCCACACACACACACACACACACACACACACACACACACTCACACACACACACACACACACACACACACATACACACCCACAGACATACACACACATACACACAAACCCCACAGTAGCCTGAGACTAAGGTTGAGAGAGAAACCATGATCATGGCTCATATTGGTAACATAACCTTCCATTTCTCTCTCATTGGAGGACCCACAGGTGCTACTCTGATGATCCAGGCTCCTCCCTCCTGCCTCCCACCCATCCACCTCCTGCAGGTCCACCCAGAGCCTTCAACAGACAGATGGATACATCAATTCTTATAGATGATGGGAGAGTCTGTGTGGCTTCTGACCTTTTGGGCTTCCAATTGACTCTGGGTCTCAGGCAACTTCAGTGGCAGAGGATCAGGGACAGATTTCATGCTGGACCTCAGGACAGTGAACCTGAGGAGGCTGGTGTTATTGATCTGAGCAAGCTATAAAAATTAACTATAAAAATTAAAGTATAAGCTAGGTGGCCCAGCTGCCATGTGTGATGCTTGGCAGGGGAGAGGCACCATAGATTCTCCTGGGATCTCAGAGGCACAGAGTGTAGTCATGGACTCTGGACCATGTACATAGCTTAGAGCTCAAGCTCTTTTTAAGATCTCATCAGAGCGGCAGGGCAGGAGCGGGAGGGAGGGTATAGGGTCTTCAGGAGCCTGTGGTCAACCCGGCAAGATGGAAGGGGAGCTGAATGACAGCTCAGGCTGGGGTTCCATCCCATCAGCTGCCTTCACCAGGACCAGACACAGAATCAGGTGGTTTGTGGCAACACAAAAGTATGTGTTTTCTTTAGCATTTATTTTCCTGTAAACCTCATCTGCATACAGCTGGACTTGAGCAGGGCTCTGATGACCTCCTCTCCCTCACTCTTCTTTGCACTTAATTTATCTCTGGCCCACAGCTTTCTCCAGCTCAGGGTCAGGCTCAGCATTTTACAACACTCTCCCAGAGAGGCCTCATGTTGATACCTTTGACCAGATTCTGTCATGGGTTCTGAAATAAAAAGGGAGTGGTATGAATCCATGTATATATTTTTAAATAATTAGCCAATTGTGAAAGAATTACAGAACTTAAAATAGATGCCACATTCCAAAAACTAGGGGTGGGTGTAAGAATATATAAGGCAATACTTGCTCAAATGGAGAAAAATATTATTACTCTTAGGGCCTTGACACTGAATGAGAAGGTGAAGGGCATGGTAAAGATCAAGTCTTGTTCAGCACACAACTGTGGCCCTTATTGGCTGGGGTGGGCACACTGCTGGGGTTGGGCTTTACTAAGAAAGCTAGATGGAATCTCTTCTGTTTCTCGGAAAGGATCTCAAATGTCACAGACCCTGCCTTGCCCTCAAGGTTGCCCTTGCCCACTGCAAGCCTCATGGAAATGTGGTGTGTCCTGCACCCTCCAGTGGGCCAGTGACTCAAGGGTCAGTGAAGCTCCTGCCCTAATGTGCTTCTCTCACGTCACACAATCCTAGTCCACACAGGGGGCAGGAGATAGTTCACAGCAGGTGACCCTTCCCACAAGATAGACCTGGGATGAGTCCAGAGAGAATGGTCACTCAGGAGGGACTATGTGGACAAGATGGATAGGAGGTTGACCAGCAGGCAGAGCTGAGCTGGGAGATTGAGCAGACATACAGGAGCCCAAGGCCATATCCCTAACACACAGAGAGATAGTCAGTGCAGAATCACAAGAGAGTAGGCCCCATGAGAACTTGACATACTGCCACCACCCCACACACCTTAGCGAATGCCCACAGGAGAAACCCAGCCTGCTATAGAGGACTCAGCCATGTCAATCAACCTCACAGCTCAAGGCTACTTCTAAAGCCCAGTCAGGTCCTCGTCCCTAAGGCAATCCCTCTGCCAGGGCCATGCCAGAGTGCTGGGGACAATCAAGATGTTAAAGAGGAAACACAAAAAAATGATGAATTTCAGCTCACCTAAAAGGTCTACTATGTCTCAGAAATTGTAGGTCTACTTTTCATTTTTTCCAAGGCTTCTGAGTGTGACAAGCTTGATTGTAAAGTGGTTATTTTATGATTATTTGCTTCTGTCCTTAGTGCAGTGATTTTGATGGTCTGCTGAGGCCTGCTACATCCTAAGTGAAAGTGGAAGTTCATTTTGTAAACTGAATATAATGTATGGGTTCCAGCTTTATTACTGAGTTTTAAACATCTAGACTAGAGACAGCAACCCTGTGTCCTACATGGACACAAATGGTGAAAATAAAGAAAAGCCTAAAGAAATGATGGTGGTCAAAGCCAAGCTCACATGAATGACAAGGAGGGACTCCATATTCCAGGGTAAAGTTGGGGCTATTATGCTTCATTTCATCTGTTTCAAATTGTGTTCTACTAACTATAGTGATCCATTAACAAGTGTTTTAATATTGTATAATAGAATTTTTTTAAAAGATTTGAATTAAATGAACAAATTATCCTACTTAGGAAAATACACTGTGTTTGAAGTTTCCACTTCCAACTTAACATATTCCATGAAGAATACAACTAAAATTATAATAATTTGTTAGTGTAACATAAGGAAAATATTGCAGAGCAGTTAGAAAACTCAATCCTTCAAATTGAAAAGAATGGTCTCATTAAATAATTCTTTATATCTTAAATCAATTTCACAATAAAATTTTTTTCTTTAATTGATGACTAGGTCAACTAACATTATTTAAGTAAGGATTTCTGGGAAATTTTTACCATATTGAAACATAAAAATGGAAGCATAAAAATGAAATAGATTAAGAAAACTAAAAATGGGAAAACCTGATAAAAATTATAATTACACTTCAAATTCTTCTGAAACACAAAAGTCAAATCCTTATCAAGAAAGGATTACTTGAGTTACAGCAGGAATCACCCTGGACCTTTGTGCACCTTTCACTACCCCATCCCTGCTGGAAGAGCTAGGATAGAGAACAAAGGGCCCAATTCCCTGATCCCTCCCATAGTCCAGGAGGAACAGAGAAGCACTTACTTTTGACTTTCTACCTCATCTTTGGGCTTCCTGGTGGACTTCTCTCTCTATCACATGCCTCAGAACTCAGACAGGGACAAGTGCAGAGTTCAGGTCTCAGGTGAGAAAACTGTGGACAGTAGTGGAGGGTACCACTGTATGTGACAATTGCATAAAGGAAAATAGATCAGGCAACAAATAGCACAGACAGGCCCTAAAGAAGCTTCCATAGAATCCTCTGGATAATCAGCTCATTTATAAACAGCCATGGATTCTTGGGAAATTGGGAGGGGAAGCACATACTCCAGCACCTGCATGACCAGGAAAGATCAAAGCCTTCACCCAGGGAGACCCCAGTCCTCAGAGCAAGCCCTGATCATCAGTGAAGTGGTTCCACATCAGAATTCAAAGACTGGGCAGGTGAATGTTTAATTCAAAGTCTGCAGTTCAACAGAAGATGGCAAGGAACACAAAGAAGCAGGGAAACATGAACAATTCAAAGGAACAAAAGTCTTTAGAAATCACCCCAACAGAAAAAGACATCAGAGTGACAGGACATCACCTTTCCAAAATCTGCCTTACAGAGTCTTCAACAGTGAAGGGGAAATGCAGGGGCATGGGGTGGGACAGAATAAAATCAGAAAAAGCTATGTGAAAAAACTACTATCATTGAAGAGGTGTACATTATATTATAAAGAAAGGACTAGAAGTTCTTGAATTGAAAAACATCCTATATTAAACAAAGGAATATGTGGGTTGAACAGGCAAAAGAGTCAGCCAAACAGAAGCAGCTAATTTAAATGCGGCAGTCTGTGGAGTTGGAAACCTAAGGGAAGGCAGAGAGAGGCAGTGCCCAGAAGTTACAGGAGCACACAGGTGGACTCATGAGCTCCTCATGGCCATCTCTGGAGGACTGTGAGGAAGGGGCAGAGGGGACATCTGAGGAGAGAGTTAGACCTCCAGCTGCACTTGCTGATCTCTCTGCTCAGTAGCCTGGTGCTTCTAACAGAAGTCACAGCGGACAGCTGTATACACTTGTCTCCATCCCAGCACAATGCTCTGTTTGCCAGTGTTGGTCTAAAAGGTTAACTAGATCATTTATGGTGTTGGAGCTCAGAGAACAAATCTCCCAGCCATTGGTCACCAGCCTGGGTGACTTCAGTCCTTCCCAGGCTGGTGCAGCTGCTGTGGTCCAGAGTTGCCTGTGGTGACTTCTGGAATGGCAGGAATGAGACTGCACTGACAGATGGAGACCAGGAGCCCTGAGGTCCTCCAACCCTGCCTTACACCTGCTCCTCGGGAGCCTCTCTAAGGCCACACCTTTGGCAACTCATGTGGATGACAGTCCTTAGTCCCCTGTGAATGACATCTTTACTGAATTCTGGATTGTCTGTTAGTCTTCCCTAAACTCCACATGTGGGCTATTGGGAGGAGGATCCACTCTGTGTTCCCTACAGATGGTCCTGGAGGTGGGTGCATAGGATCAGCTCCATGAGGGACAGTGAAGGTTCCCAGTGAAGCTTCCTGGGAGCACACTCTGAGCCCTGTGAGGTGCACTGTCCCAGAGGGACCAGCACAGGGTGACAGGCCCACAGGAAGGGAAGAAAGAGCCTCATCTTAGAAACACCAGGGAAGTGATGGCTGACAGTGTCCAGCACCCACAGGGAGCCCTGTAGGCTTGGAGGGGTCTGGTCTGGCCAGGGATGTGTGGGAGGGGCTGAGCTGTGGGGAGGCCCTCTCTGTGCTTGGTGCTCAGGAACTGGATGCCTGACCTTACCTCTATCCTTGTCTCTCTGAGTCACCAAAGTTCTCTCTTAAGTTGTGATTTTTGTCCCACAGTATCACATGCAGACTTCCCACCTAGTTTAGGTGTGTTTGATAAATGAGCTACTAGAGGGGAATGGGAGATGAATGAGGCCATCCAGGTGGAACTAATCTTTCTTCTAAGGACAGGCCCAGGGAGCTGTCTTCCTCTTTCTCAGCATCAGGGAGAAGCCTGTGAGGGCCTCTGAAGAGGGGATGCAGGAAAGGTGCAGGGGTTTGTTCTTATATCCTTTGTGGAACATGTGTGAGAGGTTATGATGGGCAGAGTCACTGCAGCCCTCTTGGTTTTGTGAAGCTTATGATCAAGGTTGAAAATCTGCTGTGGTGTATGTGGCAGGCTAAATATAGAAAGGACCTGATTAATTGGGTGCATATTTATTTTTATGTTTTTAACTTTAGGCATCATATATGACATCAAAATGACTCAGTCTCCATTCTCCCTGTATAAATTTCAAGGAGATAGTCACCAGCACTTCAGCACCAGTCAGGGCATAAACAGTTACTTAAACTGGTACCAGCAAAAAACAGGGCTAGCTCCTAAGCTCCAACCTATGGTGCAAACCATTTGCAATCTGGGGTCACATCCATGTTCAGAAGCAGAGGATCTAGGATCTAGATTTCCCTCTTACCATCAGCAGTCTGGATCCTGAAGATGTTGCCACTTATTACTGTCAACAGTTTGATGAGTTCCCTCCCAAAGTGATACAGACCATGACATCAACCTCCCAGGGAAGCAGAAGTGAAGGGCTGGGATGCCCCAGCTGACTCCATGTACACACTCAAGGTCATAATCAGTAACCTGTGAGCAGGAGCCCCTATGTGACCTGTTGGCAGGGGGCCTTCTTTCTTTGAACTGCACTTAAAAGGTCCTTTGACAATGGCTCAGGGGTCTAGCTAAAGGATAGGGATGCCTTTGGATAAAGGACGACCAAAATTCCCACCTGCATTCCATCTTCTTTCAACTGCCAAATCCTTGAGCCTTGATCCCTGGGCCTGAGTCTCACACTCTCCAGGACAATCACTCGTTCTCAGCTTTGGGATTCTAGCAGAAAGGACAGGACACAAAGTGATTTTGTATGTGCCTTTAAGTGCTGTCAAGAAGTTGGAATTATATTAAGAAGGCTTCATTAAGTCAGAGAATCCACAGTAAAAGAAGAAACAATATAAGGATCCTTTTTAAAACCAATAAAAATATTTCTTGATCAAATGAAAAGCAAAACCTAGGGTAGATGTAGTGATTTTTTTTTCCATCCTATTCAAAAGGTTCAGGCTAAACAGCATCATCAGCCTCATTAAGAGCTGTTCCCAGTGCAGAATTCCAGAACCACCTGCTGGATGAGAATTGGCATCTTACACTGTGGAGTAGTTCATATCCATGAGATCTGAGAGTCTAACTTTGGGACACAATTATTTCAGATAGATTTTCTTAATTTCCAGTGCAGCTCTTTACAGAAATTTGCATCTTAAACCATAATAACAAGAAGCACATATTGGTACTTTATATGTAGCAAAACATCTGATTTAAGCAAGTACTGTGTAAAGAGGTGGGTTTAACTGAAAGTTTTCAAGGTGTAGGGTCCAAAGCTGGGCAGTCCCACTCGTCCTCTAGTGAAGCCCCTGGCCTGTGTCACAGTGGTGTGAAAGTTGACAGGGAACCAGCTGCACATTGCAGGGCCAGGCCTATGGTGTGGCCTCATGACAACCCACTCTGCAGAGGATGCCCTCAGTGTGTGAGAGCAGCACTGTCCTTCTAGGGAGAGCAGCTCCAGACCTGACCCCTTCCTACCAGGCCCCACCTCTTACAGGATCAATCATCTCTCTTTTTGGCCCCACTGGAACCAAACCTCCAGCACCTGAGCACTTACGGGAAACTAATTAGGAACCTGAGCAACTCCCATTTTGCCTTTCCATTATGATGTAATGAACTTGAAACACGTTAGCATTATTACCCTTTATCTGAGCATCAAGGGGACAGACATTTCTCATCAAATCCATCAACTACTCCCCTGTCCTGCTGGTTTGGACACATGGTGTGCTACTGCACTCCATCATGAGAATTCTGTGGATGTCCTGCATCATTCTTGTGCCACAATGAATGTCACATTACACATCATGGTAAAGCACACATTAAAATAACCACAGGGGGAGAGCAGGAGGGAAGAGCAGCTGGATCAGAGGAGGGGAGGAAGTTGATGGGAAAAGACTGGGCAGGAGAATGGACACAGTGTGTGCTGTGCTTATGACATCCAACACCTCACTGCTGCATGCTCAGAATGCACTAGCACCAGTAAAGTTCAAGTCCCTCATTGTGGGAATGCTAGATTATATAAAATTTTTTACCTACCTATTCAATTAAAATAGTATTAAATTCAGTTTTAGGGACTGGGGTTGTGGCTCAGTGGTAGAGAGCTTGCCTGACCCACATGAGGCACTGGGTTCAATCCTCAGCACCATATAAAAACAAATAAATTAAATAAAGGTATTGTGTCCCTATAGAGCAAAAAAATATTTTTTAAAATATTCAGTTTTAATATAAACAGTAATTAAGGCATTAAGGATTTAAGAAAAATGTAAAGTAAGTAATAATTGAATAAAAGTGTACAACACATATAAGTTCTACAAATTTCCCTGTATGCTCATAATATCAATTTTGGTGCAATCAATCTTGAGAATCCTGAGAACTAAGAGTGTAAACAGGCAAGTGTCCCTCAGTGTTTGGGGCACAGCAGTCCCTGGCTCCCTGCACATGGCATGTCCATGAATTGATCCTCCAGTGAGTGGTGACAGGCTGTGGCTTAGTGAAGGTGGCTGACTTCCCTCAGGGGCCTCAGGACTCAGGATACAACCTGACACCTGGGTTTTGAGGAGCCCCTCTGGAGGACGGGTCTCTAGTCTTAACAGGTACCCACTCTCAGCTCACACTGAAGAGACCTCCCTTTGGACCCAGGCATGGGCAGAGGGCTATGTCTCTCCTCCTGGCCACACAGGGGTGTTTCTGTCACTGAGCACAGTGCCAGGTCCTAAGAACACAGCCTGGTGCTGGAGTGACTGTGCCAACTTTGCATTCAGCACTCTGACTGGACAACACCCACACAGATCCAGTGCCCAGCAGCCTCCCAACTCCTAGGGGTCACACACGGGCTTGGAGCCTTATGAACACATCTTGCATCAGAGTCAAAACCACAAGGAATCCACATGCCTAAATTCCTTCTCTTTCAGTTAAGCCTGGTTATCCTAGAGACCCACAGGCCTCTCCCCGCCAGGGTCCAGGAAAGTTAGTCTCACCCACCCTGATAAACCCTGGTGATGTGTGCCCAGGGGAGAGGGATGAGCTGTGTCCACTGCTCAAGTTTGATGTCCACACAGAGCATGCTCAGCTGACCACAGGAGCTTGAGTCTGCCATGGACTTAGAAATGCTGCCTTTTCTTTTTCTTCTTCAGGCAACATCAGAAAAGATTTTTGATCAGCAAAGAATTTATAAGATATTTTATTATATCAATGATTTCTGATATAAAATAACCAATCAGAATGGAGACTTTTTATAGATTTTATGTTCATTTCAAATAAAAATACCAGCATTTCCTGAAACTTTGTTCTATTAAAGAATATTTTGTGAAGACAACTTTTTCTAAACCTGATTTATTACTAGTCAGATACTAGAGATTTCTTACTGCTTCTGGTTTTCCCACAATCCAGGTTTCCACAGTGGTAATGGTCACGATAGTTTCCCAGGGCTGCTCAATAGGTACCATATACCTGGCCTGACTCAGAGGAGTTCACTCCCAGCTCTGGAGGCTCAAGTCTGGAGTCCAGGGGCAGCAGGCCAAGCTCTCTCTGCAGTTGAAGATGGGCCTTCCCTGCCCCTTCCAGGGTCTGCTGGCCCAGGCCCTGCTTGCCTGGTAGCAGCTGAAATCCAGGGTCTGCCCAGGGTGCCTGTGCTCTCATGTCATCAGTGGCTTTCAGTTGTCCACCATGCTCCTGGGTGACCTTTCCTAACCACCTACCTCTAATATTTTCTTTGCATGTCATGTCACATTGTGAGCTACTGAGTGTTAGGTGTCACCATGTTTTGGGAACAACATAATTAAACCATGGCACTAGATAAAACTAATTTTTTATCTGACAACTATTAGAATAGTTCTTGGGAATTAATTCTAAGATTAATAATTGTGCACATTTTCTTTGTTTTTGGTTTTCTGCTCCTTTCTTCCTGACTCGGTCACTAGCATGGGTAATTAGGAGGCCCATATTTTCAGGAGAAGACCAGGAATAACCTTGTCTAACATCATATATCAGTTGGAAGAACACTAAATTCATAGAAGAGAGAAAAACATGAGGGTCTATAAAATGTCAACTAGGTAAATGTGACATGTTTAATTCTATAGCTCTACCACGTATTTTGTCAGCAAATCCTATTGCTGCAGTGGAATTCAGTGTGAAGGTTAATGTCACCTCAGTTTATCTGCAAACCTTTTTACAGATCTTACTATTGGGAATTTCCCAGAGAATACACAGACCAAGCTTCCTTGGTAATTCTTTCTAGAAGCATATTTGCTGTTAGATCCTTTGAACTGTTTATTATGAAATTGAGTGTATATGACCAGAAAGTTTCATGGAACTTCATTCCTTCAATAGATGCAGGATTCTGAGTTCAAAACAAGAGCAATTGACACTGGGTCCAATCTCCAGGAGGTGTGAGACTCAAGATGACCTGCAGGAGGTTGTCAGGTGATCACCTGAGGACTGATTCTACTATTTCTTATTAACTTAGGAGGGACATTGGACTGTCCTTGAGCAACTCTGGCCCAGTCTTCTGCTCCAGAGAAACTATGATTAAGTAGAGGACCTGGAGATACCAGGGAGAGGCACAGGAACCTGAGCCCTGACAACTGAGGGTTCTGTCCTAGCCACTCATGTACTATGTGTCCTTCTGAGCTGAGAACTCATGGTTGTCACTGCCCCACAGACAGGCCAAGCAAGAGAGACATATTATAACCCAGAGCAAGGAAGCAACAGGACCTCTGATGGTACCTGGTTCTACAGGGTGAAAAGACTCCTAACAGAAGATCCTTTTCCTATGAACCATGGGAAATTAAGAATCATCTATTGATACCAAATGTCAGAGAAAGATTTATTTCTCCCTTTCCATTTTTTTTAACTTTTGCAAGGACCCAGTGAGAGACTATTTCCAGTACTTGTTAACATGGAAACATGAGCCACCATAGGAGTCTTAAAAGAGCTAAAACAGGTGGGTTTGTAGGGAGGAAACTTCTTCTGTCAGTTCTAGTGGGTGCAGGGTGTCTTCCTCTTCCAGGTTTTGTGGGAGGGAGTCAAACAGCCTGCCCATTCACTCCCCAGACATTGCCCTGGGGACACTGTCCACTTTCTCATGTTGGGTGCTGTATTGTTGCTTCCTACTGAACTCATTGAGTCTTTGGCAAAGATTTTCACTTTCACCATCAGATCTTATGCCCACTACTGCAGGCATAAGATCTTCATCTCCTTGGTTGTCCTCCAGTCACAGAAGACATTTTATGATATTTATTTAAAAGGACAGTCCACACCTGCAATTGGCTCTTTCCACACAGCTGTGCCCACCAGGCATGTTGCATGCTGCTCCCTGGGGAGGGCCTTCCTGAAAGGCTGACATAAAAGCTCAGCTCTAACCTGCCCTTGAGTCACCTGGACTCCTCAGCTCAGCTTCTCAAAATGAGCTCTCTGCTCAGCTCCTGGGGCTGCTGCTGCTCTAGATCCCTGCTGAGGACAGAGGGGATCAGGAGGGAGAAGGGGAAAGAGGGTTAGCTCATTGCTTCCTACATGTGATCTCTGTACATGTTAGTTGTGTGGGTGTTACCACATAGGATAGGGCATGTGATGTTCAGATCCATGAAAGCGAAGAAGTTTCTAGAAGGTGTGTAACTATAATTTGTGTACTGGTAAAGACCAGGACATAGAAAGAGGAGAATGATATGTTCAACCTGTAGCCAGGTATTGTAAATGCAAAACTGTATCTTATATGGCATAGAATATTTTTGGATAGGAAACAAAACTACATACACACAAAAGCACAATTGATTTAGTTGAGAAAGGAAGAAAAGAGAAATCATGAAAATATTTCATAATCTTGTGCATAAACTTTCATTTCTGTCATTATTTCAGGATTGAGTGGGGATGTTGTGCTGACCATACTCCTCTTTCTGTGCCCATCACCCCTGTAAAGCCGGCCTCCATTGCCTGCAATTCCAGTCAGACCCTCCTACACAGTGATGGAAACACCTATTTGAAATGGTACCAGCAGAAGCCAGGCCAGGCTCTAAAGCTTCTGATCTATGAGGTTTCCAACCATGTCTCTGGGGTCCCAGGCAGGTTCATTGGCACTGGGTCAGGAACAGATTTCACACTGAGAATCAGCAGGGTGGAGGCTGAGGATGCTGGGGTGTATTACTATGGGCAATTTACACAAGTTCTTCCCATAGTGGTGCAGCCCTGAACAAAAACCTCCCTGCCTAGGTGGCCCAGCTGCCACCTGTGCTGCTGTATGGGCAGCAGCTCAGCAGATTTTCTGAGAGAAAGAAGCTGCACCTGAGGGCTCTGGGCCAGGAGTTCCATGGCCAAAGCTCAGTCACTACCTACCAAGGTCCCACCACCTACTGAAGCCATGGGGTGTCATTAGTAGGAGGGAGATTTCTGGGGAAAGCAGTTGGAGTGCTCTAATTTGAAAGTAAGTAAGCTGAGGAGGCCCTAGAAGCCTTGCAAAAATACAGAGTTCTTCTGTCAAAATAGATTAAAAAATTTAAATCATTAGTGTAATTTTTATTATAACAATCATCTTTGTTTCCCATAGTATTTTCAAGAAATATATATTGATTGTTATTATCATTTTATGTTGATTCATGCACAGCAAAAAGATGCAAATTATGACATTAATAACACCAAAGAGTACTTAGGGGTAATGGGGCACAGTATTTTCATGAGATTGAAATCAAATGATGACCACCTTATTTTAAGGTGTTCTAAATATAGAGTGATATATTTCAACCCAAATTTACAAAAACAAAGAAAACCAAAGAGCTATCATATAAAAAAAAACCAGGAAATGGGAAAGAAATCACAGTATTTTACCCTCAAAATCAACTCAAGAGAAAGGAGGTTATAATGGAGGAGGTCGATGGGAACAAAGGCAAGATCAGAAAGAAATCAAAGAAGAAGAGCAAACACTCTGCCTAAAATTTACAGAATGTAAATAGGTTAACTTCCAATTAAAATATGTGGATTGGCGAAACAGATTGAAGTTGCATATCTACATGCTGGGTTATATAATCTCACTTTAGGTTTCAGAACAAGCAGAGCTAGACAGTAAAAACATGGACCAATCCTAAGCACATACTGAGCAAAGACAGAAAAAGAGCTTATGCTACTCTCAGACATATTTAATTTTGTCAAAATTTCTTAAGGAGTCTAAGGATGACATTAAACAATGACAAGAGAGTCAATTCATGATGATGGTGAAACAGGTAAAAATATAAGCACCAAACATCAAAGCTCCAAAACACTGTTAAAAAACAGTGACAGATATGAGGGACAGACAGACTCCATGCAGTAATAGCACAACACCTCCCTATTGTACTTTGAATAGTCCACTGCACATCCAGAGAGAGCACAAGTGAGAAAACAGAGATCTTTGGCAATGTAATTGCCCTAACAGACAAGGAGAGAGGGTTTCACCCACAGTGGCATGTTACATGGTTGCTCAAGTGGACATAAAATGTTCTCCAAGATCCTGCATATGTTAGGTCACAAAACAAATGTCAATATATTTATACAGATTTAGGACATGAAACATGCAAATTTTCTACTCTCATAAAAATGATATAAAGTTACAAATTAACAGGAGAAAGTGAACTTAAAACATTCACAGATATTAGGAAACATAGCATCCTCAGACATAAAAACTCGGTCAAAGCATATATGTTAGTCAGCTCTTCATTCCTGGGACCAAAAGACAGACATGAACAACTTAGAAAGGAAAGGTTTATTTTGGTTCATAGATTAAGAGGTTCAGTTCATGGTCAACTGGCTTTATAGCTCTATACCCAAGGTGAGGCAGAACATCATGGCAGGGAGAAGCAACTTAGGGCATGACAACCAGGAGAGAAAGAGGAGGAAAGACACAGGGAGGGGGCAGGAAAGGGGCCACATGAAGAACGACTCTTTCAGGAGATGCCCTTGGTGACCCACCTGCCCTGAGCATGCTTCATCTGCCTAGAGTTATCATTGAAACATCCTTAGCAAACCCACCTGGACTGATTATAGCTTTAACAATCTGAATATTTCAATTCTGAAGATTCTAGGAATAATAGAAAATATTGGGGGGATAGGTCACATCCAAATCATAAGTTTCCACTGTGGACCTCCAAAACTCATGTCCATATCACAATGCAAGATACATTTAGCCCATAATCAAGAGTTCCATAGTCTTCACATTGTCAGAATTATCTAAAAGTCCAAGTCCGAAGTCTCTCTTGAGACCCAAAGTAAAGTTTTGGTAGTGAGTCCTTGAAAAAGTCAAAATCAAGTTGCATATGTCCATTTTCCAGTGGCAGATTGTCAACAGTCTTATTCCAAAGGAAAGAAATAGAACTATAGAAAGAAGGGGTGGGACCACTCAAGACAGTATAATCCAGTTGGGCAAACCCACCCTGCAGACCCCTATCCAGCATCTGGGCATGTGGCACAGTGAAGTTCTGTCCAAAGGGTTGACACAGGGCTCTGCCCCTGTGGACTTTCTGGCTATAGACCATATGGCCTCCCTTTCCACTTGTCTCTGCTGGATTCAGAGTTTCTCTCAGCAGATGTCCCATGCTGTTGGCATCTCTCAGTCCCAGGCCCTCCACTGCAATGCCACCTCCATTCTCACATCTCCACACATTGTCTTCTCAGGGGATGCTGCAAGGATTCAGCCCTGATACACCCCGCCTGGCCTTCAGGGCCTCCTTTGAAATCTCAGTGGAACCTCATGACCCCTGATTCTGCATCCTGCATTCCTACAGAACCAGCTCCATGTGATTGAGGCCCATGTCTGCTACCATCTTGAGCTATCACCAAGCATCCTGGGACCACAGATATACCACCTGGGACCATAGATACACCACCCTCTGAGAGCCTGGGTGGCTGAGCACAGGAAACTACTTCCTAGGAGCTCCCATGAAAGCAGGGTGCCCCATGGTCTCTTCTCAAAGGAAATTCAACTTTTACACCCTTAAGACTGAGATGGGTATGACCTTGCCAGATCCTGAGATGCGTCAAGCCCCCTATCCCATTGTTAATTGGTACAGCACTTGTCATCTCCTGTGCTGAGCACCTGATGTGCAGAGTCAAGACCTGAGCCAGGAACCAAGCTCCTGACCCAACAAACGAAGGTCTCCCTCCATCAACATCCTCCTGCTCCTGCCCAAGTTCATTGTTTTAAATACAAAATCATCTCACTTTTTCCATGAAAGAGCATCATCCTGTCCTGTGTGCGTCTGATGATCTGGGACTCCTTTAAGGGCCCATGCAGCGTGGGAAGCCAGGTACACTGGGACTGCAGAGACAGGTCTCTTCCCTTCCTCAACATCCTGCAGAGGCCTGGTGAATTGTGGTCTTTGATTTGACAACTTACTGAGGAGAAGGATCACTTGAGTTTTCCAGGAAATCTGGCTTTGTGACGGATGGAAGAGAATCAGTTTCATGAATGTGATGAATGTGGGAGAGGAATCCACAGTCAGGGCTTTGGGTTCCCAGACCCCAAATTCCACAGCTTGCCATGTCACAAACCTGCCACTAGATAGCAAATAGACCCCACAGAGAGCAAAGCCTCAGCATCACTGGGCAAGCAGCAGAGATCCTGTCCCACGAGGAGACCTAAGGCTTAGGGGCTGTGTCCAGTGCCCATGCTCATGGCTGCTGGGGCTCTGTGCACAATGGGCCAAGTGTCTCCACAGTCCAGTCCCTGGATACATTCTATGTAACTTTGTGATCTCTCTAAACCACAACCTGACAAACATGACGCTCTCCTTGACACTAGTCTTATAATCAGGTTAGGTCCTTGTTCCTTGTTGTGGAATATGAAGCACTGGAGAAGCCAGACAAATACAGAGAGCAAGTTTGACTTCAGGAACAGGACAGAGATGGCAGACTTCTCTGGAGCAAAGCTGGGGCCAAACTTGGCATCTGCAGGAGATGGGGTGTCATGCATTTATCATAGACCTCCACCCTCTTTATTTCTTATATACATTCCCCAACTCCCAATTTAGTTAACTTACCATATTATCTTTTGAAATTCAGAAAAAAAAAGAAAAGAAAAAGATAGACATCTTATGGAAGGAACTAAGGTCATGGAACTGCCAAACATGTATAATTTTGTAATTCTAGGCTCAACTCTTATTACATAATTTTTATGAATAATATCCAATAACTGTGTCTGTTAATCAGAAGAAATGACAGATTTTAAATTACCAGTTACAGTTTGCTTTTATTTTATATTTTATTGGTGTATTATAATTATACACAGTAGTGGGTTTCATTGTTACCTATCCATTCCTGAATATAACCTAACAATGGGATATAGCCAATATGATTTCCATTATTTTCATGTTTTAGTGGCCATAGTCAATACACATTTGCAAAACTATATTTATTCCTGCAAAAAAAGTCAAGTGCTCTGATGTACAAGGGTCAATTCCCAAACCCTAGTGTCTGAGTCTCACCTGGTGACACCCAAATTGAAACTCATGCCAATCCACCCTGCCAAATGTTCCAACAATGCCCTACAACTGTTACACTGAGAAAACAAGAATATTCTATGATTCACATCCTGAGAAAATATATATATAGCACTCTAGAAAATGCATGGAATCTTCCTCCTCTTAACTACAGGTGATTTTAATAATGCATTGTCCTAGTTTGGGGTTTCAGGTGGGGAGAGGAACTAGAGAGAGCCATGTCTATTCAGGGCTTCCTGAGTCTCTGGAGGCTGCTGTCGACCCTGGGGAAGGAAGTCCTCATATGTGTCCTTGTGAGACAAAAGGCCTTTTAAATACTCCTTCCAATTCACAAGGCTCATGAGTGGCAAAGGTCTGTCCCCAACATAGACGGTCCCATTCAGGGTTCAGCATTACAGGTCAAAATCCCCTGGTTGGATATGACTTAGCTGTGGATGAAGCTTTGTAACAGTGGCCCACTTTGTCTTTGAATATAGCCCTTGCTGCTCTGCAATGGACATTATTTTTTAAATTTTTCATTTATTTGTTATAATTAGTTATATATGACAGCAGTCTGGCTGGGCACAATTCAGGAGCCACTTGTCAAAAGAAACAAACTTTATTTTTAGAACACACACACCGCACCACACAGCTCTTCAGGAATTCCCTCAGAGCCCAACTGCCATCCCTGGCTTCCCACAAGCCTCTCAACCTCCTGCACTCCTCCTCCTCTTGAGGCCAATTGGCTGGGTCGTGTGTGCGGAGCCAAAAAAAAGTCCCCCAATGAGCAGCTCCGTGGTCTGAAAGGGCAGGGAAATAGCCCAATGAGCATCATTGCAGAGGAGCCAATCAGTTGGCAACTAGAAATTTTCTGGGGCCACTGTGAGCCAATCATCAGCTGGCAGCTGGAAGTTTGCTGGGGTCCTTTTGGCTGTGGCTCTCAACAGTCATTGAATATTGCCCTTGCTACTCTGCAATGGACATTATTTTTAAAATTTTTCATTTATTTGTTCTAATTAGTTATATATGACAGCTCAATACTCTTCAATTCTTAGTACACAAATGGGGTACAATGTTTACTTCTCAGGTTATACACGAAGTAGAGTCACATCATTCCTGTAATCATACATGCAACCAGAATAGTGATGGTCTTCTCATTCCACCATCTTTCCTACCTCCAGGACCCCTTCCCTCCTCTCCCTCTTATTTTCCAATCCAAAGTTCCTCCATTTATCCAATGGCGCCCCACCCACTGCATTATGCAGCAGCATCCACTTATCAGAGAAAACATTCGGCCTTTGTTTTTTGGGGATTGGTATATTTTCCGTAGCATGATATTCTCCAACTCTATCCATTTACTTGAAAAGCCATAATTTTATTCTCTTCTAATTCTGAGTAATATTTCATTGTGTATATATACCAAGTTTCTTTATCCATTCATCTGTTGAAGGACTTCTAGTTTGGTTCCACAGCTTAGCTATTGTGAATTGTGCTCCTATAAATATTGATTTGGCAGTGTCACAGTAGTATGATCTTTTTAAGTCCTTTGAATATAACAAGGAGGGGGATAGATGGTTCAAATGATGGTTCCATTTCAAGTTTTCTAAGAAATATCTATATTGCTTTTTAGATTGGTTGCACCAATTTGCAGTATCACAAGCAATGTTAAGTGTGTGCCTTTCCCCCCACATCCTCGCCAACACATATTGTTGCTTGTATTCTTGCTACCTGTCATTCTAACAGGAGTAAGATAAAATATTAGAGTAGTTTTAATTTGCATTTCTGTAATTGCTAGAGATGTTGAACATTTTTGCATATATTTGTTGATCGACTGTATTTCTTCTTCTGAGATCAATTATATTTCTTCTTTAGTTCCTTAGCCCATTTAATGATTGAGTTATTATTATTATTATTATTATTATTATTATTATTATTATTATTAATTTGGTGTTACTTTTTTGAGTTCTTTGTATATCCTAATGATTAGTGCTCTATCTGATGTGCATGTGGTAAAACATTGCTCCCGTTCTGTAGACTCTCTCTACACCTCACTAATTATTTTGCTGAGAAGAAGCTTTTTAGTTTGAATTCATCCCATTTATTGATTCTTGATTTGATTTCTTTCACTTTCGGAGTCTTGTTAAGGAAGTGGGTATCTGATCTTACATGATGAAGATTTGGGCCTACTTTGTCTTCTATTAGGCACAGGGTCTCTGGTCTAATTCCTAGGTCCTTGACCCACTTTGAGTTGAGTTTTGTGCATGGTGAGAATTAGGGGCTTGATTTCCTTTTGCTGCATATGGCTGCACAGTTTTCCCAGCACCATTTGTTGAAGAGGCTGTCTTGTCTCCCATGTATGGTTTGGTGCCTTTTTCTAGTATGAGATAACTGCATTCATGTAGGTTTGACTCTGTGTCCTCTATTCTGTACCATTGGTCTAGCTTTCCTTGGGATTCTGTATCCCCACAAAGGCAGCAGAGCTACTCTAAGTTGTGCTTTTTTCTTTTAGTTTACTGCTCACCAGCTGTGTCCTGCTGTTTGTGGTAGGATCAGGTGAGCCCTCCCTGACCAGGGCAGGAGGAAGTATCAGGGGACAGCTGATGATCCCAGAAATGATGGTTAACTGAGGGAGGGAGGGGTTGGGGCTCTGCCTCAGAGGTAGAGATCTGTGCAACTGTGCAGCAAGCACTAGGCCTTGGGTTCAGTCATCAGCAACAAAGGGGGTAAATAAAGATATAAACAAAAGAGAGAGAGAGAGAGAGAGAGAGAGAGAGAGAGAGAGAGAGAGAGAGAGAGAGAGAGAGAGAAATGGGGGCAGGAAACAAAGTAAGAAAGAAAAAAGAAAAGAAAAAAATGATCACGGACAGTTACAGGAAAATATTTTTGAAAACTCTAAGAAGAGCAGGGGTAAAAACTTTGACCTTCTTTATTCTTGAAAAAAAAGTTATAAGAGGACCTGATGGAGGACATGATGTTTAGAGACACTATAACCCTCTTGAAGCCATGAGGCATTAAGACCAAGATTTAAAAACTTCTGTGGTCATACTGGTAAAGTAGAATTATAAAAAGAATCTGGATCTTTGCTGTTTTTATTAAGATGCTAGCCATGTCCTATATTCTCCAAACTTCAACTGCTAAAGTACTTTCAATAGTTTGAAAAATTATTCCTACTTCTCCTAAAAGATATTTAAGTTGATGAGCCTGGCTGGCCTTAGGCCTTCTGGTATGGAGAAGATGGGCACCATGATGGGTATGAGTGTGCTCTGTGGGACTCTGAGGCAGGGAGGGCTAGATCCATGGGTGGATAACTCCGCCTGCCTCTTACCCATGCTTTGCCAATGTCCAGAAACCCCAAACACCTCAGTGAGTTTATACATCTTCCTCTCTTGCTGCCTTTATTTCTGTTTTTACTTCTAAAGCATAAATAACCCCTTTGTTTCTTTAATGCCTTCTCCTCCCCCAAGGGTCAGTAACACAGAACTGTGCTTATGTCATGGGCCAGGCTACATGGGCAATGAGCAAACACACTTCATTTTGCCCTGAGACTCCACCTCCTGTAAGAAGTGCTTCTCCCAGGGAACCCCGGCCTTTATGACAATCAACAGTGGTTGGCAGAGCAGTTTGGCAGCATAAAATGACAGTTCTTATACCATGTAAAAATGTTCTTTCTTTGGTTCCCATTTTTCTTGAACAAAGTACCCTGTCAGATTAATTGTCTAGATGTTAGCAACATTTTTTTTAAACTATACTTACCTAGGGAGGTTTAGGCCCACTCCTTTTTCTGCTTATGATTTTAGATCTCATGATGTTTGTTCATGGTTTTGAAACATAGCAACAGCCACTTATGTTTTAATGTGATGTTGGACTAAAAAGGTTGTACTCAAACCCCAGGAGGGGGTCAAAGGGTATAGACTTGCAGCCTCACCCTAGGCCCGCCAGCTGGTGGATCCAGACCACAAACTGGTGAATAGTATTTCTGTCTTCTGCTCTAAGATCGACTTGGTGATTTATTGCAATCTTCCTTAACACTTAAAACACAAGAACACCTGTCCTCAACCAGGAAATACTACAGATCAACCTTCACAACTCAGGGGGCTGACTGTGTCCTGTGACCCCAGGAACCATGTTCCCCCAAGCAAATCTGAGATGCCCTTGTTTGACCTGGGACACCTGAACACACTGAGCCTGTGTTGATTGACCAGGAGGAGCCCACCCTGCAGCTGTGTACAGCCTGCCTAGCCCTGCTGATTTGCATGTGCCCACAACACAGCCCACTGCCCTGAGGACTTCTTAAGAGGCTGCTCACACCCTGTGCAGGAGTCAGTCCCAGTCAGGACACAGCATGACCATGATGACCCCTGCTCAGCTCCTGGGGCTCCTGCTGCTCTGCCTCCCAGGTAAGGAAGGACAGCACTAATCACAGTGAGGTCAGTGCTGCCTGGCTACTCAGAAAATTCCTCTTGGAACATCACTACTTACAAGGATATTTCTTTTTATTTTTCCAATGTCAGGTGTCAAATGTGACATCATGATGACCCAGTCTCCATCCTCCTTGCCTGTGTCTCCTGGAGACAAAGTCACCATCACCTGCAGGGCCAGTGAGGACATTGGTGATTATTTATACTGGTATCAGCAGAAGCCAGGCCAAGCTCCTAAGCTCCTTATGGATCTTGTAACTGGTTTACAATCTGGGGTCCCCTCAAGGTTCAGTGGCAGTGGATTTGGAACAGATTTCACTCTCACCATCAGCAGCCTGGAGCCTGATGATGTTGCCACTTATTACTGTCAATGGCATAACAGTTCCCCTCCCACAGTGACACAGGCCATGACAAAAACCTCCCAGGGAGCAGAAGTGTGAGGCTGGGCTGCCCCAGCTGCTCCTCCTGCTGCCTCCACCTGCTGAGGGCACTGCTCAGAGGCAGCCAGGCCCTGAGCACTACAAGGAGGGTCAGAGGATCAGAGGTCTCCTCAGCACCCTGACCCTTCAGCTCAGCCTCAGCAGGCTATGAGCTCACTGTATGATAAGGAAAGTAATTAAAAACCTGAAGGGACTGAACTAGGCAATATCAGGGGTTGTGCATCAAAGACAATCCTCTCCATATGTTCCACACGGGAATATTTTAGACTTTATTTTTTAGTGTAATTTAAGCATCCGGGAAAATTGGGGTGAAGTGCAGGGTTATCCTGTGTCCCCTCTTTTCCAACAGCCCCTCCATCACCACCCCAGACACTGTTGCTTTTGTTACAATTCATCAATCTCTGCCCACGTTTACATTCACACCAGGGTCATTTTGTGTATTCTGTGGAAATAGACGAGTGGACAATGACGTGTGTACAACTGTGTGGCCTGGCACAGTGCAGATCCCGCCCTCACACTATCTGAGCTCCAGCTGATCCTCACTCTCTGCTGCAGACCTCCATGATTTTCCATCCTGTAGTTTCACCTGGCTGAGTGACAGGGCCTGGCACTCACTGCATGTGAGACCTTCAGACTGGCTCTCACCTGAGTGCTGTGCATGTAAGTTATCTTCCTTCATGGATTTTCATTACATGATAACTGTTTTCTTTTTTTTATGTATTTAATTTTTTCTTCAAACTTGGTACTTAATACAGGCATGTGAAAGCACTTAGCTACATTCACAGTCCTCTTTTTTGTTGTTGTTATTGGTTTGGTTTGATGATTTTTGTTTGTTTGTTTGTTTGTTTGTTGTTTTTGTTTTGTTTTGTTCTGAGTTTTTAGTTCCTAGCTAAGTTTCTGAACCTGGCCTTAAACTTGTGATCCTCCTGCCTCAGCCTCCCAGTTGCTGGGGTTAGAGGCAAGAATCACTGCAGACTTCTCTATAGCTGTGTTCTTTTCTGTGCTGAGTACAACTCTACTTTCTGGCTCTTTGACAGTATTGATCCATTTCCCTCGTGAAGGGCAGGCTTGTGTCCTCCAAGTTTTCAATGCTGAACACAGTTCCTATAGGTTTTACTGTGCAGGTTTTTTGGTTTTGTTTTCTTAGATTTGTGTTGACACACAACACATGTTTAACATATGTGTTAAACACAGGGAGATGATTGCTGCGTATTTGGTAGCAGAATGACTAGTGTTATCAGAATCTGTCACTCCATCTTGCATGTCCTGCCTTCACCTTGGAGACAGCTTGTGGGCACTCCCTAGAACTCTCAGCTGCTGGGAGTGGCTTGTGACTGCAGCTAGGATCAGATCAGCTGTAGGAATGAGGCCTGGATTCCCCTCCTGCTGCCCATGAGATGTTTGTCACCTCCTGGACTTGGCCATCCTTCAGGGGGGTGTTTTCTCATGTGTGTTAAATTGCATTTCCCTAGTAACCTGGGGTGTCACAGTGATGACTGGACAGATGTCCACAATGTGCAATGGTCAGATCCAGCTCTCAAATTCTTGTCATCTGTCCCTCCTTTATGGTCCTTCTCCATCCTGGTGTTCCAACATATATGATCCTATCATACATTATTTCTTTATATAGCACTTTGCCCCCACTTTGGGGTTAGCAATGTATTATTATCTTTGTTTTTCTACAGCTGAGGGGCTCTTGATTTTACCTTGATTTGTGATGTACATTTCCCTGGATCTAGAGCTCTAGGTCAATAGAATTGTCTTTCAGCACTTGAAAGTGTGTCCTTTCCTATGTCCTCCCTGTTTTCTGGGGAGAAGTTATTGGTGATTCTAGTTGCTTCTCCCATAAAGCTAAGGATTCTGTCTCTGTCTTCAGAAGCTGGCATTGTGGTTGTGAGGGGAGCTGAGAGGCAGCTCCTGGTTCGTTCAGAGTCCCTGTGCATTTGCCTTCTCAGGGTTCTCCCCGGGTTCTCTAGCTGGGTGTGACCTTTGCTGTCCCTCCTGCTGCCTCCTTCCTCTGTCTGCTCCATTCACCTCCTCAGCTCCCGACTGGGCTTTCATTTTGGTGGATGCATTTTTCAGTTCTGAAACTTTCATTTTTTGCCTCTGCATAGTTTCAATATTCTTTTTGATGCTTTCTGATTGTTTTTCATTTCTTTCAAACACATTTGCAGGTGCTCTTTGATGCACTTTTATGGTGGCTGCTTTAAAATCCCATTCATATAATCCTTAGATACATTTCAACTCAGTGTTAATGTAAACTGACTGAACTTTCTCATTAACATGAGTTTACCCAGGTTTTCATATAATGAAGAATGTTTTCTTTTTTTACTTGGTATTGGGTCCCCTCATAGGCCTAAAATTCTTAATTTTTAGGAATCTCCTATTTAGTGCCAGTGCTTTGACTTCTGGTCTGCAGAGGGCCACAGCTCACCCAAAAGAAAGGTTTCTTATCCTGCTAGGCCCAGGAAGCACATTCTCCTTGGAAGCACTTAGTCCCCACAGAGTCCTGAATTCAAGGCAAATCCTCTTAATCACTTGTGGTCAGTTTCATATCAGTGGGATAAAATTCTATCAGTCATCTAACTTAGAGGAGAAAACGTTTATTTAAGTACATTGGTTCAGAAAGTCAGTCCATGGTCAGCTGACCCTATTGCTCTGGGCCCAGGTGGGCAGAACATCTGGGCAGAAGGGCGCGGGGGAGGAGAGCTGCTTCACCCTTAGTTGCCAGGAAGTGTAAGGAGAGAGGGGAAGGGGCCTCAGGAAGGGTGTACCTTCCAGGGTTCAACCCTAGTGACTACCTCCTCCAGCCACACCCCCCTGCCCTCAGTCACCACCCAGTTAGTCCACTCAGGCCAGGAAGGACTGAATAACTTCAGCTCTCCTAGTCTTGTCAGTTCATCCCTGAGTATTTCTGCATTTACACGGTAGGGGTAGGGGTCACCTGAAGTTGAAAACAAAGCACAGTCTATAGAAGTGCACATGCAATGACATCAATATAGCTGTTTTGTTTCTAGCAGGAACTTTTTTTCTTAAAACAGTGACTCGTGGTCTGGAACCAAATACCACACATGGCACATGATCTGAGGGAACTACATCATGGAGCAGAAAACTAAGAAGCCCTCTCTGTGCCCTTTCCTTTCCCTCTTTCCATCACTAGCCTGCCACAGCAAAGTTGTAGCCTTGCTGAGCCCTGTGTTTGCAGGGACAGGAATTGAAATATCCTCCCTATTTATATTTCTTCTGATTGTTCCCAATTTCACTCTATCTTCAATTGAAGACAGTTCTCATCTGCTTTTGACAAGTGTATATCTTCTCAGGATCACTTGGACTATGATTTCTGTCTTCTCCCTCCATGCCCTGAGCCAACCTGCTTTCCAGGAATGCATGCATACATCTTTGATAAGGACACGCATATTTCCACACAGAGCTTGACCATAAACTCTTCTTAAATATGGGCTTGATAAAATATATCAGAGCCACCCATCATTCTGGCTATACTATGGGGACAATCACCTTATCTGTGCCATATTATGATGCTAATGCATTCAAGTCAAAGCCTATCCAGGCCCCTTACCTCCTGGCATTAACTGATGAGGAAAATATTTGTGGTTGTCAGAGTGAGCTCATGATGAGGTGTAGGGTAAGAGAGAAACATGATACTGGACAACTGGTCTCTGTACATGAATTATAAATTTGCTCTGAATCTGTTGATTCCCAGAGGTATAATCTGCATCTTAGAATAAAGTGTTTTCTATCTCTTCTTTCATTTTTTTCAAAATGATATTTGGCATAAAACCCCAACATTGAAAATACAAATTTGGATCACAGATGATAACATTTGTTAATAATTTTCACAAATTATTTTATAAAATTATATCACTTTTTAGTAATTTATTTTTTTTCAGCATTGCACAGATTTTGCCCGAAACATTGCAAAAAAATTAATAAAATTATGTTTCTATACTGTGGCTTCTAATAGATACACTCACCATTTATCTTCACAAAAAAATTTCATATAGGAGAACATCACACTTATACCCTGGAATTGTGACAAGAGAATTAAATTCAAATGTGAAAATAAGTTGAGTAGGGGGAGCTTCTATAGGACACCAAGTGTGCATGTGTGTGAGCTCTGTGCACCGGATTGGAAGCACGATATTTTCAAGTTCTATTCCATGTACTCTAGGTCCATGTAGAGCACTTCCCCACTCCATTCAGGTCAAAACTCAAGGAATGAGAGTTACAATTAGTCACCTGGTCTTGAATATGCTCCTCAGTCCCAAATGCCTTCCCAAGAATGACCCTTGCATGAAGCATCACCCTCCTGGGGTCACTCCCTCCTGTATTTGGGGTACATTAAAACTTTACTGATATTTTACACACATGCTATCTTTGTATCACTTCAAAAAATTTGTGTTGCTCTTGTGACTTACTTTTCCATTTCCCAATAGATATGTTTTCAACTGTGAAAGTAATTGTACCTGAAGTTTAATGGAATTTACCTTTTTTTTCAATATAAAACCCAGACATTCTCTGATGTTTGAGGGTTTTCAGGTTCATGGCAAAGTTTACTGGAACAAGTTATAGCCCTCACATGGGGTCAAGCACACATGAGCCAGTGTGTGATCTAGGCTTTGATGTCCTTGTGGTCATGGGCACCAAGCCATGAAGGAACCAGTGGCTGCAGGAGTGAAAGTGGGAAGAATCATTTCAACCCTGATGAATTACGTGTGGGTCTGCTGTGATGAGTGGGGTGTGGAGGATGTGGCTCTTCACCTCTGTGGATCAGGGAAGGCACAGGGACATCTGGTGATGCATCTGAGATGGGAGGTGGATACCCATGACCAATAAAGGACAGCAAAAGCAAAGACCACAAGGTGCTCCTGGGAACAGCAGGGGCCCCAAGATCCAAGATCTCAGAAGAATATTTTTCATTGAAACACACACACACACACACACACACACACACACACACATATATATATATATATATATATATATATACACACACACACACACACACACACACACACACACACATTTTTTTACTCCTGCATTGGAAAAATCAACCAGACCTACAGAGATAACCTTTTCAAAATGATTCAAATAAAAATTAGTAGTTAATTGACCACAGCATGGATGAGCTGACTTTCAAGAGTGCTGTAAAGACATAACTGTACATGATTTTCTTTACTTCCCATCCTCTTCTTCTCCATCACATGTGACTTTCTGATCTGTCTCTAGGGCTGGAAAACAAATTGTTTTCTCTTTCAACTTTACTTCCACAGTGTCTGCTGTCCTGAGAGGGTTCCTGTGTAGGTGACCTTGGATACCTTCACTTCCCCCTCCTGTTTCCATGTCCTCTGTCCTTGTGTTAGTGGCTGGGATGAGTCACAGCTATGATGTGCTGAATCTCCCTGTTCATAGCAGACTCCAGACCTCAACCGGGGACCAAGCTCTTGATACAACCTCCCCTGCAGAGCCCCAAGGTCACCATCATCTCGGCCCACCTCCAAGTGAGTCTGTTTTTGATACAAAAATAATGTAAAAAAAAACTTGATTAACAAAAGAAAAATCAAAGCTGTTTTTGCCTGGGCAGAGGACACACCAGTCACACATGACCCTGGAGCCCCAGGACTCCTACAGAAAAGTGTGGGTCTGAGCAGGGTCCTTGAGGGGCCTGAGTAGGTTCCTCCCTTGCTCAGCACCTGCAGAGGCTGAGGGGAGAGGCCCAGTGTCTGGCTGTACCTGGAGCTGCAGCACCTCTGGGACCTTCCCTGCTACTCGCCTGGGGTCTTGTTTACCCAACCCAACTGCTAATGCTGGCTTGGGCTGAGAGCCCTTGGGAGCTGCTAAGGGTCATTAAATTTTCTAATTATCACACTCCTCAACTTAGATATTTACCACTTATTTTCAGTGAGTCTCTCAAAGCTCTGGGCATTTGGCAAGGAAAGGCACAGACCTAGACATGGAGGTGCTGTGGTCCTCCCTAGCCATCACTGTCATCTGCCACAGAAGGTGGGAAGCTCTACCCATGAGGCCCTTGACTCTCTGGGACCCCAGGGTGAGGGTGGAGATGCACTCAGTGCTCACCCTTCCCAGGGGCTCCTCTGTCTCCCCTGTGGGCAAAGGTCTTAGCACAGGTGCTGGGGCTGCACAGGATTCTCTCTCCTTGGTCCCTCCTGAGCAACCCTCCAGGAAAAAAGGACTGGACAGTGTTAATGGCATATGTCCTTCAGGAATGACACTGATTAATGGGGTTGACAGCTGGTAGACCAGGTGGTAGAGAACTTTTCACACTGTGATCAAAAGACCTGAGAAGAACAGATTCAGAGGAGGAATATTTACTTGGTGCTCATGGTTTCAGTGTTCAGTCCATGGTCAACCACTCCACTGCCCTGGGACTGAGGTGAGGCAGGGCATCTCGGCTCCTCCAGACACTTTGTCTGTTTCTGAGTTATTTCTGGAATTGGGATGTGTCTGCCTTGACCTTTGTCAAATGCTTATACTGGATTATGTGGTTCCATAGCCCGAGTCAGTAATTCCCTGGGAGACTGGAGATAGCACTGGGGTAATCCAGGGGCCACCCCTCACTGTGCCTTTGCAAACAGCAGGGGGCACTTCAGTGACACTGAAGGCTTCTTTTGACAGAATGTCACACCCAAGAGTAAACATGACTCAAAGTCTGGAGACAAAATTGTTTAAACAAACAAACAAACAAACAAAACAAACAAACAAACAAAAAAAAAAACTATGCCTGAACCTTTTAAAATGGCCATGATTGGAAATAATGACCTTCGAAGTGGATACAAATCAGCTGGTCTCTGCTCAGCAGGGGGCTCTCAGTCACCAACTTTCCCAACACAAGGACCCATCAGCCACCCTCCCAGCCTTTCAGTGAGGTTCCTGCAAGCACCATCAACCATGACTCACAGGGCTCCTGATTCTTCTGAGCATCCAGCCACCATGCAGAGTGACCACTGATGAGTCCTCATCTACCCCACATGGGAACCAGGTCAAGGACTCTGGAGGGTTATTAGGGATCACACACTGTACTGTGGGGAGCACAGATGCACACTTCCTTGGCCTCAGACACTGAATTCAATGCAGTTTGGAAGAAAGCATTTAAATCTTCCTGTCATCATCAGGTTGAACACTCATAAAATACAGGACACACCTGCATTAGAGAGATAGGGAGGCTCCCCTCTCCACCATCATTGTAGGCCTGCCCTGGTCCTCTGAGGCTTTTTAATGGAAGCTGAGATCTGAACTGAGGCTTTGAGGCTAGTTCTCTCTGTCTCCATCACTCTGTCCTTCTGATGTGTCCCAGGGAAGCTGCACATGCCTAAGCGAGGGAAAATGGTCACTGTCTGTTGACTCATACCTCTGCAGACTCTAGTTTCTTAAGTATAAAATGGACCATCTGTGTTTTCAGAGGCTCTTGAAAAAAGCACCAGGTGCTAGGACACCAGATGTGGACAGTGGCCAGGCTTCATACCACCTAGTAGCAGGTAAACTCACCCTGAAAGCCAAGGACATTTTTGGAATGAAAGTTCAGGGAGGAGGCATAGATTGTTTACACAGGAAATATATTGAGTGTGGATAAAAGTGGTGAAACAGCACAGATAGTGACAATTTTCATGATAAATGGGCATTTCTAAGGGACCCACTTGTTGTTTTGGTTAAGTGGACTTAATGGACAAAATCTTCACAGTCATTAAGATTGAATGTCCTGTGGTTGGTCATGTGTTTTTGATGATTCCAACTATCAATCAAGAATATGGAGCAGAGGTTTTGATTTGGAGCTCAGAAATCTGATTGATTTTTAAATCTCCATCTGCCCTCCATTCTTCATCTCTTGTAATTACATTGAGGACATCTTGGAATATTTTATTTATCACAGTGCTTTGATGGTGATTGAAAAAGGTCAACAAAGTTGTCCTTGAACCACAGAGAAACTGCACAGCTTGGACCTCGAGCACCATGATTCTTTGGTACCTCCATTGCTACCTAGAGAGTGTTGAGCAGCACAATATTGTGTTCCTGGTAGATTCCAGCCATGGTGGATGATTAGCCATGTGTGAGTTTATAAAACTAAAATAAAATTAAAGTTTAAATTGAATCTTTCAGATGTACTTCCTGTGTCTCAAGTGGTGAATACACACTGGTGACTGGTGGCAACAGGATATTCTGTTGGCCCATGTTGGTTAAAAGGTTGATTTGACCATCTTTGGTGTTGTAGCTAAGAGCACAAATCTCCCCATGGCTGGTCACAAGCCTGTGTGACCCCCGGGCCTTCTTAGTAGACACAGGTGGTATGGTCTTGAGTTGTCCCAGGGATATTCCTGAGAGGGCAGGAATGAGGCTGCACTGACACGGAGGCCAGGAGGCCTGGGATCCCCTGACTCTGCCTCCACACCTGCATCCTCAGGAGCCTCTTTGAAGCCAAAGCCTTGGCCTCTCACGTGCACCACAGAGTCCAGCCCTTAACCCTCTTCTCAATCATCACTTTTGAATCCCTGGTTGTCTGCAAGTCATTTGTCCTCAGCTAGAAGAAAGACTATTGATATGAACTGCACATCTGTGTTCCTTACAGAATCTGTCCCAGTGATGAATACAATAGAGTCAGCTCCCTGAGCAATAGTGAAGATTATAGCAGTGCAGCCTCATCGGACTGAGTCTAAAATCCTAATCATGTTATGCCTAAGATTTACCAGTAGGTGGCAGACAAGCCACTGCCAACCAGTCACCTTGTCTTATAAATATCAGGAAACAGAGAGTGGACCACAGCACACAGCACATGACTCACACACAGAGTCCATCTAGCAATGCCCCCACCATCCACAGTCACATCCTGGGTGCTCTGGGTGACTCTGTTCTACTGCACCTTATTCTAGAGCAAGCTGAGCCTTTCTAGTCCTAATTTCCCATATCCCAAAAGCTCAGAAATCTGAAAGTTTGGGGATGGATTCCAGTGGGTTTTGGATTATTGTATGGAAATACTCAGTTAGTAATGATAAAAATTTTCCAAAATATAAAAAAATATTGAAGTCTAAAACACTTTAAGTTTCCCACATTTAGAAAAAGGATATTCAACCTGTGTTCTAATTTCCATAATTAAAATGTTTGACCATGAGCACACACAACAGGAACACCATAGACCAAGATTATGTATAACTGTAATGCCTTAAAATTAAAAAAAAATTCTAAATAAATTTACTAGCCCCAAATTGATAAACCACTCCATTCTCTAAAACAATGTTTTAGGTATTCTGCTTCTTGTGCATTTCCAGAGACCATGGAAGAGAAAGCTGAAGGAATTCTACTACAGCAGACCCCAAGTAGAGATGGTGGGTTTTTCCTTTTTGTGAGTCATTTGACAAATATTAGAGAGAAGGTTAAAAGACAAAACAAGGGTCCCCTGAGCAGGAAGACTGGAACAGTCTTATCTCCAATTTTAGGTATCATGTAAGATATTGTGCTGACACAGACCTCAGCCCCACTATCTCTCTGTCTCCAGGTGAACAGCAAGCTGGAGTGTGACAGCTTGTGATCTTAGCACCAGCATAAGCCTGGGAAGACACCTGGAGGCCCCATCTGTGCTGCATCCTGCAGACCCAGTGGTGTCCCAGCCTGGCTCAGGGGCAGTGGGTCATGAGGAGACTTCCCCTTGTCCATCAGCATCCTGGACCTGGGATGCCACAGTTCCTTACTCTCAGGAAGCCTCAGGGGCTACCACAGCAGCCCAGATGATTTCAGAGGGAAATAACAGCTGCCATCTGGCTTCAATCCCTTTCTGCCTGGTACATAACTGCTCTCTCCAGAGACATGAAGTTAGACTTCTGCAATTTTCTGTGTCCTCTGCCCCCTGAAAAGGAGATTGTAGGAGACAGAAAACCCACCCTCATTCATGTATGAGAGATGCTTGGTCCCTTAGACCTTCTTTTGCTTCCCCAGGTACATGGCAGAGGTTAAACAGGATGGGGGACTATTTGCTATTACATGCAGGTGAGCAAGAGGAAATGGAGGCTCAGGGAGAGTCATAAACACCCAGGGCTATGCTCAGGGTTAACAGTGACTGCACAAGCAAAACTGTGTGCCAGGGTCCCTGCATACATCCCCTCTCTTCCTGACCCAGTGGTGGCCTCCTCTGTCCAGGACAGAGCCTGTTAATGAAACAATTGTCCTCAGGTCCTGCTAACAGGGCATTTCTGCTACATTCCAGGATAAGGCCTTGGGACAGTTCTGTGTATTGTGACCCTCAAATGTGGGGCTTCAGCTCATTCATGCTTTGTGTCTCTGCTAAAATCGCCCAGCTGTGGCCTCTCCTCCACACACAGCAGGCTCAGGGCTCCATGGAGGAAGGGATTTGTGGACAGGCAGGCTCTCCAGAAGCCAGTTTATTGTGCCCATTTCCAGAATCTGCTATCATAACAGTGTGTTTTGTGTCTCTTTTTCTTCTCACATACCAGACTTCTTTTCTTTGCTAGAACCTGAAAGTGGAAATTGTGAACTCAGCTAAGGCAAGGACATACCTGGACATCAATTCACTAAGTCACAAAGTGATTCGGGCATTTTTCAGAAAATGCATTCAGAGTCCACTCAAGCATGGTTTGAAATAGGCTCTGACATGGACATGGCATAGGAGGCAGCTTCTCTGACATCACAATTTCATGATCCTTCATTTAGATCCTGACACCCCCTCCAGAGGGAGCATGTGACTTGTGTAGAGGACAATGACTTTCTACACCTTGTGAAACTCCCCAAACACATTTTCACCTTCCAATTAACAAGGGTTCTTCCACTCTCTGCCTGCCAACCCCACTGCTGGCCCCTAGTGGGGAAGCCGATCTGAGCTTCCTGCTCCTGACTCTGCCAGCCCACCTCTTAACTGGCAGTTTATTTTTATAAGAACTCATGTCACCATATAGACTTCTGCATGCACTATGCAGTGAGTCCTGATTTGATGCTAATTGCTTTCTTTTAAAAAAATATTTAATTAATTTCATTTTTAAATACATGGCAGTGGAATGCATTAAAATTCTTATTAAACATAGAGCACATTTTTTCATATCTCTGTATATAAAGTATGTTCACAGCCATTCATGTCTTCATACACGTGGCTTTCATGGAAATGTTCTCATTCCCAGAACAGGCATCCTTTGAGATCACTAGAGAAACAAGTCCCAGGAGAACACTCCTCATGACTCTCTGCAAACACTCCCTTCGCGACAAGTAAGGGAACTCACAGAGCTGCCATCTTTGCTTTTATTCTCTGAGAAATGACATCCCATGATCCAAAGCACTGAAGCCCAGTTTCTCCTCTGAGGGGAATGGAAGGGCCTGAGCTCTTCTGCTGGGTCTCCTGGGTCTCAGGGTGTTGCACACAGTGCACTCAGTATGTATTCATGAGAACCACAAATAAGTCACAGGAGAGCCTGGGTCAGTCCAAGGCCACCTGAAGAACTGCTCTGCACACACCTCCCACAGCCCATCTTCCTGTGGACTTCATGGACACAGAGCAATTGTACTCATGGAGCTCATAGTAGTGCTCTTGGCTAAACTCCGCTCCCTTGTGTCATGTCCTGTCCCCATCGAGTGCAATTATGAGGAAATGATGCCACAGAAAACACATAGGATAATGTGCCATGAGCAGGCTTGTCTGTCCTGTAGAGGAAAATATTGTGCATTGTGTCCCCACAGTGTGGTCTGGCATTGACAACAGATGAGCTGCAGGAAGAAGAGGATCCAGGGCTCCTCTTCCAGGTGGGAGAAGGTGCCCACCCTGCAGGGTCTCCCAGGTCAGTGGCTGAGCCTTTGGTGTCTGTGACTCAGACTCTTGGTTGCTCACATTCATAGTTCTGCCTCCAGAGATGGGATGGGCATGGTCTAGAGCCCAGATCTTCAGGAGCTGAGGACATCCTCTTAAAATTAAGAAAGAGAAGGTGGAAATGAGTTGATTCAGACCTCCAGCTGTGCTCACGATGGACAAGTCATTCCTTCCTTTTCTACAGACAGCTCTCTCCACATAACTGCAGTGCACCTGTGACCAGGACATGGACATTACTGCCCTTTCCTATCCTGTCTTCATGGCATTTCACATGTGTCCAGTCACCCCATAGTATCTTCTGCAGGAAATTACTGAGTGGAGACTCCCCGGCTGCTGTGGAGCCAGGTCTTTTCAGCCTCCTTTAGCCTGGGATGGCAGCCTCTGCTTCCTTGGATCTTGTGGTCCTGTCACTGTTGAAGGTGCTGCACTAGTGGCCCTGTAGAATATCCTCACAGAGGATGCAGTATCCCTCAGGACTGAATTCTGCTCCTTCATCCAGCATTGTGGTCACTCTGCTGCCATAAAATAGCCACACCCCCACCACCACTGGGCATTTTCAACAGAAATGGACTTTCCTATGACTGGAATCTAAGGCAGACATCAGGGCACCTGCTGGGCTATTCTGTTCTCCCTTGGCTCTCGATGGCCGCCCTCCTGTGTGTCAAGTAATCTTTCCGTGGTGTTTCTCAGACCTAATTTTGTCTTCCATTAGGACACCAGTCATATTGGATTAGACCTCAAACTCAAACCTCACACTTGCATAACTATGTCTTTCAACACACTGAAAAGTTATGCACATCACAGCCCAAACCTATGAATTTTGAGGGAACACAGCTCATCCCATAGTGGTGGGCAGGAGTGTGCAGAGGGACGCTCTGCTCTTCTCATGGGCTCTTGTGAGGTGGGGCATGACTTCATGTCCTACATCTTAGTGATGCTCTTGGAACCTGGACTCAGGGTGTCCCCAGAATTCTCCAATGGTTGTTTTCCCCCTTAAAACAAATAAAAATTTGTCCCTTGGAATATCATTATACACTAATGAGTTCATATGTTCTTCAATAATCAGAATGTTGTGATCATTAATTATTTTAATACTTCAAATTCTCCAAATTTGTCTACTTGCTGTCACATACAATTTATTGTGTTTTTCTATGACTTCTCAATATTTCACTGCATCCTGTGTTTCAAAATGGTCCTAGTTTCTCTTTTTCTGAATAAAACATTTCCCAGAAATTCACAGATCAATTAGTGAATAGTTGTTTTAGAAATTATAGGTTCTTTTCAAGAGAACAGGATGATTTCTTCAAGATTGTATGAATTTTTCCATTCATCAATTCACACCTAAACCACACACAATGATACTTGCTCATGTTCTATCGACAAAATCCACGGTTTCATATGATCACATTTGATTACGTTCTAAAACACTTTGTGAGACTTTGTTTAAAATTCTTCTGTCAGATAAGTCACTTGTTTTCTCAACCTTGAGTCTCTTAGGTCTAATTACTGATTATGAATTTACTTACTTGAGCCACACACACTGTTTAAAACCAAGCTCTAGATAATGCTTTTGTGAACACCTACAGGCTTGATCAGGGCAGAATATTCAGGGGTAGGAAACATGGTAGATTTTGCTGAAAGAAAATGATCTGCTCTCTGCTGCCACAGGCAGGATGAGGGTTGGAGGAGAGAGGACTGTCACCTCTGAAGACACTGGATTGTGAGGCCAGAGAAAGTGGGAGTGATAACCTGAGCATGAGGGGACATCAGGCGTGGGTGTGGGCAATCAGAGGCAGAGCTAGGACTGTTGCTGTGCCTCTCATGTAGGAGTGGAAAATATTTGATTTTGGCTTGTCTTGATAAACACAGAGGGATGAAGGAGGGATGAACAGAGGGAAAGTGTTTGAGCAGCTGGAGAAAGAAGATGAGGGAAGAAAGATCCTGCCCTTCTTATGAATCAATGGTATTTTTCATATTGCCTTTCTACTTTACCATCAGGGACTCAGAGCAAGCAGTCAGCCACTCTGGACTCATCAATGGTCTCAGGTGCCAAATGCAAGTATCTCACAAGAATTTTTGAAGCCTCTGGGGTTGTGCCATGGCCCACATCCTCTGTTAGAGATGGAAAGATGCACAGATGGAATCAGAGGTCATCAAAAAGCATGTCACCTGCAGGACTCAACAAAAACACACTGCCTTTGGCCCCAGAGAGCAGAGAATTTTCTGTCAGCAATTCTGAGCTTCCCTATATGACCTGGGTCTCAGGACCTGGAGCCTGAGCTGAGTGATTGAGAGGAGCAGCCCTGCAGCTGTGCCCAGCCTGTCCAGCCTTCCCAGCCCTGCTGATTTGCATGTGCCCACAGTACAGCCCATTGCCTGAGGACTTCTTAAGAAGCAGCTCATAGGAGTCAGTCTCCCTCATGACTCAGCATAGCCTTGAGGGCCCCTGCTCAGCTCCTGGGGCTCCTGCTGCTCTGCCTCCCAGGTAAGGAGGGACAACTCTGGGGATGTGCTCAGCCCAGTGGTCAGTACTGCCTGGCTCTTCAGGGAAGTCTTCTTGAAACATGATTAATTACAAGGATACTTATGTTTATGTTTCCAATGTCAGGTGCCAGATGTGACATCATGATGACCCAGTCTCCACACTCCCTGTCTGCATCTTCAGAAGGCAGAGTCACCATCACCTGCAGGGCCAGTCAGAGTATTAACAGTTGGTTAGCTTGGTATCAGCAGAAGCCAGGGCAAGCTCCTAAATTCCTGATATATAAGGCATCCTATCTGCAATCTGGGGTCCCCTCTCGAGGTTCAGTGGCAGTGGATCTAGGACAGATTACTCTCACAATCAGCAGCCTGGAGCCTGAAGATGTTGCCACATATTACTGTCTACAGGGTCGTAGTTGGCCACCCACAGTGATACAGGCCCTTACAAAAACCTCCCAGGGGGCATAAGTGTGAGGCTTGGCTGCCTCAGCTGCTCCTCTTGCTGCCTTCACCTGCTGAGGATACTGCTCAGGGGCACCAGGCTCTGGAGATCTCTGGTAGACTTTGGTAGGAAGGGCCAGGGAGGCTCCTCTGCACCCCACCCTCTTTTCTTCTCAGCCCCAACAGGTGATATATGACCATTTCCTCCAGATTTAGTGAGTAACTATCACTTTATGAGAGGAGTCCAGCTCTCTGTATCAGTTTGGATTCCTACCTCAAATTTGAAATACATGGAATTACAGTCTAAGTCTCTTTCAAAATCCACAGCCCCTCTGAGTGAAGTTGGAGCCTGTGGATTCCTTCACTGGCCCAGGAGCTCCTTGGGGACACTGACACCCAAACTATAGCACAGACAATAATGTACACATAACTGTTGTGATTCCCACATGCAGCAAAGAAAACAGAAAAGGTGCTGGGGTGTGGATCAGTGGTTAAGTGCCCCTGGGACCAATCCCTGGCAACAACAGCAAAAGCAATATCAGCTTACTGTGCTGGTTTATCCTTGACCCTCCTCCTCCCCAGGCATCCCATAGCAGGTGCCAGCACCTGCTCTCTGTGGTGCCTTGGCCTGGGCAGGACCCACAATAGTTCTACCTACTCATCCTCTGAGGGCTCCCAATCTTACCTTACCTTCTCTGGTGGCAAATTGTCATCTGCTTTTGACATGTGTCCATCAAGTTTCCTTGGTCCTGATACACTCCCAGGTGAACTTCTCTGAGCTGTCTAGTAAGGAGCAGGAGACCATCATTGCAGTAGTTTTGAAACTGGAGTTTCCTGTCTTCTGGAGCAGGTGGGGTCAGCACAAGCTGAAGCCTCTGGAGCTCAGGAGTGTGGCTGCTCTTAATGGGGGCCATGCTCGCCAGCCTTGCAAAGACCCCAGAAAACTATGCTCATATCTTGGACTCAGATTACTCCTCTGTCCACATTAAGGTTATGACCATGTGCTCTGCTCAGACATGCTAACCTCAAGTAATATGTCTGTTGTCCCATTACCATGGCTGCACTGGGAAGGAAGTGCACCTTCTTTGTGCTATTTGAGGACAGTCTAGTTTCTTTCCCTGTGACATTAGCATATGTGTAAAACCAATGAAGACACAGCGGTAAAGGGATGTCATAAGGAAAGGGAAGGCTCTTGAGACCCTGGGACACTGTGTGTGTGTTAAGTGGAGACTCTGCATCTCCTCAAGTCCAATCTCAATGTACCACTTCCATCTTGATGTAAGCAGAGCTGGGCCCAGCTGGAGCTGCCCTGTGCTGAGTCCACACTCCACATTCAGTGAGCAGCTCAGTCACTCAGTCACTCAGTGCCCATGGCATGGGGCCAGGGCTCAGGGATGCCTCAGAGCTGCTTTCAGAATAATCAATAGTCTTTCTTCCTCCCTATTCCCTCTCTCCCTCCCTCCCTCCCTCCCTCCCTCCCTCCCTTCCTTCCTTCCTTCCTTCCTTCCTTCCTTCCTTCCTTCCTTCCTTTCTTTCCTTCTGTTTTATTTCCTGGGGATGACCTGCTCTTCTCTAATGCTCTTCAGGTCTCTGCTGTGACTCTTTATTGGGGACTTGTCAGAGGCACACACACTGTCCTCATCTAGTACAAACCCTTCTTCCCCTAGCAGTGTGCTGGGCCCCATGGCCACACAGCAGGGCTCCTGGGTCACAGCACAAGCCTGCTGCAAAGTGTCCTGCTCTGGACCCCTCAGCACAGACAAGCTTCCCAGGTAGCTTATGAGTGGTTGGTGCAGCTCACCCAGCATGGAGGGTGCCATCTCAGCTCTGCACAGAGCCCAGCCCGCACTGAGCTTCCTTCTCACTGATTAGAGGAGCAAGGAGCAATTCCTTGTCCTTCTTCTGAAGGGGAGGAGGCAGCAGGCCTCATACATCTGGTACCCAACATCTTTTCAATGTGACAGGCCCATCAGTTGTTGTAGGTCTGCAGCCTACCTTCTGGACAGCATGGTTTTCTCTGAACACCAGAGTTCTTGCCATTTTCTGCTCATCATGTCCAAGCAACATGAGGCCATCCATGCAGAGTCATATGAAGCAGTGCTGCCTGGTGTCCACATGACCACAGTTATTTCAGGCTGTGACCTAGAGCAAGAGAGTTATCTTTGCCTGAGCTCAGGTCTGAGCCCTGAGCTGCTGTTCATTCCAGAAGACTACAAGTTCAGCCAGAGGTTTGTGGCAGGTAGTGTCAGCTCTGTGACTGGGCCCTGTAGCTGGTCCCTGTATCTGTCTGAAAAGAGACATTTGGTTATACCATACTCTGTTTCTGAGCTTTGCAGGCATAGCTGGTACTTGAAGCCTTTCCCACCCCAGCAGAGATGAACCAGGTTACTCCATGAAATTGTCATCTGTACCATCTGTCATTTCAATCTAGAAAAACATTGTTTCAGATACATCCCCTTTTCCTTTCAATACATGTACATATAATGTCCTTTACAAGAGTTTTTCTGGTGACTAAAGTTGCTCATTCAGTAAAGCTCAGAAATGTGGATGACCTCATGTTGCTGAGACATGGTGAGCAGGGCTCTGGGAAGCTCTGCCTCAGGTGGGACCCAGAGCCATGGCATCCCCCAATCAGCTCCTCTGTGTCCTGTTACTCTGGCTCCCATGTGAGGGATCATGGGATGGTTCTACATGTCTGTGAAACCTCTGTCATTGTGGTTGGGTCCTGTGTCCTGGAACCTCTGTTTAGCAAGCCTAGTGATTTAAGCTCAAGATCCTGGCTCTACTGTGGAGACTGGGGTATGACCTAGACTACACATGTGACCTTTCTGTTCTCTTTCCATCTCGGGGACCACAGGAGAAATTGTGCTGACACAGACTCCAGCCTCTATGGCTTTGTCTCCAGGGGAAAGAGCCACCCTCACCTGCAGGGCCAGTCAGAGTGTTGGCAGCTACTTAGTCTGGTACCAGCAGAAGCCTGGGCAGGCTCCCATACATCTCATCTATGGGGCATCCAGCAGGGCCAGTGGTATCCCAGCCGGTGGAATTGGGTCAGAGACAGACTACACCCTCCCATCACAGCCTGGAGCCTGGGGAGGCTGCAGTGTGTGACTGTGTGTAAGGCCACACAGGTTAGCACAGTGGTTCAATACCCCACAGAAACCTCACAGTCCCCTCTGCCACCCTCCCCCTCATGTAAAGCGGCTGCCCCTAGAGGCCCCCAGTCAGATCCTTTGCACTTTTCTCTTCCCACTGCACCTGGAAAGGTTCTGTGAGTAGAAACCAATGTTCATTCAGGTATGAAAGATTCATGGTCTCCTGGGCCCTCTTTGCTTCCCTGGAAGAAATGTGAGTGATTAGAGAGGATGGGGACACTTGGTATTATTTCCCTATTTACCAGGTGAGGATGGAGTCTCTGTAAGAGCCATAAGATCCCAAGCACAGGCAATTAAAGGTGAATTGCTCAGGGTACTTTGATTCCCTGATGTTTATATCCTCCTCATTTTGACCTCAACAGTATGTGGTTAAATCTGTCCATGCACAGACACTGTCAACAAAGGTTCCAGAAATTGCTCCGAGGTCCTACTCACATTTAAGCCAGGGTAAGAGGGAGGATCCCCCTCTTACACAAGGGTCTGTGCTCAGATGTCATAACTTTTTGTTGTTGTTGTTCTGTGTGCAGCACAAGGAGTTTCTTTCTGCTATTCCTGCTTCTCCACAGATAGAGAGCCAAGGGTTCCCGGGGGGGGGGGGGAATTTTTGGAAGGGCAGCTTTCCCAGGACCCTCCCAGGGAGCTGACATCTGAGTGACCTGTCCTATCTTTCTTTATCCTGTCACAATCCTGCCTCCTGGTGTCTGATCCTGAATGGGAAAGGGTGTTAATACAACTCTAGCATAACACACCTGCACATGACTTTCTTAAATATTCAATCACTGAGGGAGTTGTTCAGGAAAAACCTCTAGAATACATTCTAGGAAATTTTGCAATGGGGTTTCATCCATGCAAATGCCAGGAAAATGCCAGCTGTCCTGACCAAGGAACTTTCAAAATCTAAGCTCAGTATCTTACATGCAGAATCTGATAACTACCCCCAAAGGAGCATGTTCCTGTGAAGAGGCACCATGATCTCCTCCACCTGCATGAAGGGCCTCAGACTCCCCTTCTCACCTCCCAGTCGACAGGTAGCCTCCTGACCTTCCTGGAATCCTCTGCTCCCAGTGCTGCAGAGGCAGATGTGAGCTGAGGCCTCCTGTCTTCCATGCCAGCTGGTTTCACAGGAAACTCTCTCTATTCACAAACCTGGACATCCCAGTTTGGCTTCCATGTGCATCAGCAGTAAGTCCTAGTTGGTGTCAGTTATTTTCAGGGAAAGCTTTGGAACCCCAGACCAGCCCAGCTCTAGAGCTCAGGTTTGCTAGCAACCCCCCCCCCCACACACACACACACTAGATGGCTTCCTCATGAATCTCTTCCACTCTCTCCAGGACAGTCTTCCTGTGCCACTCTTGCCATTGTGCACTTCCCACTCAGACATGTGATGGACACTTGCCCCTCTCTCCTCAAGTTTGGTGAAGGAAACCTGTGACATCTTTGCACAGACTCTTGTGTTTGAATTTAACATTTGACAAACATGCCAGGTGATTCACCATGATACAAGGGAGTCCTGGTCTTTAGTGATGCTGCTCTGACTTCTCTTCTTAGTCTTTATAGTAAAATCAGCTGCTTATTAGATTTTGTTTCATGGGAAATGGAAGAAGCACATTTTACTTTCCTTCTGAGGAGTGAAGGAAATTATGTGAAGGCAGGAGATGTGATGAGCAGAGTGATGACTAGAAGCACTGATGGCAGAGCTCACTCTGAGCTCTTTCTGGGCACACATTCAGTTTAGACCCTTATTTGCATAATAGAGAAAAAAATCTATTTTGCACAGGCTTGTGTATTGAATATTATAGAACAACATTAAAGAAGGTTTTCTTATGGAAAATATATTTTTGTTTGCTTATTTGAGGGTTGAAAAGCCTATTATTAAGATGGCAATCCATGTCAAATTGGTAAACAAGCTCAACGCAATCAGTATCAAAATCTCAGCTGCCTTCATTTATCTATTTCATAATTGTCAGTCTGATCTTGCAGTTAACATGAGGATTTAAGGGACACAAGGAGACTAAATAATCTTGCAAATGAGAAATGCAGTGAGAGTATTCAGTTTTTGATTTTTAATTTAATTTTGTTGGCTGTTTCTCTGTGGTGCTGGGGACAGAACCCAGGCCTCCCCCATGCTACCAGTGCTCTCACAGTGACCTGACCCTGACTCTCCTTCTCCCTACTGACAGTGCTAGGGAGCAAGGTGCTTTGGTCCTGGCATAATGACAGCTGTGTGGATGGTGGGATAGAGCTGAGGCCACACTCACATCTGGGGTAGTTGATTTTTGGCAAAGGTGGCAAGACCATACAAGGGAGAGATTGCTGTTGAAAACAGTTAGACCTGGAACACTGGGACCCTGGAATGCAGAAGGATGAAGCTAGGCCCATGTGTGCACCATGTGTGACAATTACACAGCATGTTACAAGGCCTGAACTCAAGATTAAAAACCATAAAATACCATGACACAACAGAGATGTGAATCTGTCACTTTGCATTAGGCAGCAGTTTCTTAAGCCAACCAAACAGCACAAGCAAATGAGACATCAGGAAATGGAACCCCTAATCTCCCTACTTTGAGGAAGGTGCATAGATGACCCTTTTAAAAGGAGAGAGGAGTGTACACCCTGTATCTGACAGGAGCCACTTGCATGAGTGGGTTCTCACTCGTGGCCATTGGAAGAGGCCAATGGACAAGGACTGGCAACTCCCCATAGGCTCTGGAGCTGTGGAAACCCTGATTTAAAGACAGAGGAGGAGGAGAGGGAGGCATGGAGGAAGCAGAGCTCTAGTCATAAGGTGCTCAGTGGGCAAAGGATGGTGGAGAGCTGGGCTCACAGAGAGGGACCTTCACAGAGGGACATTCACAGCCTTCATCTCACAGCTTGGGGTACCCTTGTGCAGGACGTTTTATACTGCTTCCACTAAAAAGAAAGAAATCATTCAAATGTTTGTACACACATTCATACTAGGCAGATCTGGAACAGGACTTGAGGGTCCAGAAATGTCTTTTGTGTCAACAAAACCAGTATTCTCTCATATTTTGGAGGGACATAAACTCAGAATATATGTGTCACACATTCATATATTTTCTATATTTATCCATCAAATTATTTGGACTAAGGATTGTTTTTTTTTTTTTTTAATCAGCTGAAATGAACTTAGAGATTCATAGTAGCACTTTCTGGTAAACTGGGAAACCACAAAAGTGCAGGTCTGTGTGAATACTAATGGTCAAGGTCACTTCATTGAGAACAACATGTGCTCCCCCAGGTTGTGTCTGGGAGCCTCTGTCTGCCCTGGTGATGCTCCAGTGTGGTTCTGGATCTAGTCCCTGTTTTCTGAGTATTCTGCGCATGGCCTCTTGACATCTTTCCTGTATGGCCATCATTCTATTCAAGATCATATACTTTGCCTTCAAGGCTTGACAAATCTATCTTCAAAGTGGCCTGAATGATTGGTGACTGTTTTATTGAATTTAAATTTGATTTATTGGGTCATTTGCAGGGTTTCCTTTGGTTCTTTGTCAGAGTCTCTGGGTCGTCAGTGAAGTCTTTGACTTCCTGTATTTTCTAACCTCACTCCTGGCATCTCCTTTTAGCTCACTGGACACCTTAGTCTTGAGCTGTGTAAATTTTATCTCTGATGTTCGCCAGAGTGGTGTTGATAGTGTCAGGGGTTGGAGTGCTCTGGGCTGTTTATTCTTTGATGGGTTATTTGTTCCTTTGATTTTTCATTTTCATCCATCTATCGGGATGGCTATTGCTTCCTCTTTGAAGCAAGACACTGTTTCATGAGCTTCTTTCCCTCCAGGCCCCTGGGTTGAGCAAATATCTAGATATTGATACTCTAACTCAGTGGGTGGCCTCTGCTGTTCCCAGTATCAGCTGATCTTTGAAAGAAGCCACCAAGTGGAGCAGATTCTATGCTTATTAACTATAAATGGTGCACTGTCACATGTGAATCTTATTTACAACTGATCTTATGCACTGTAAATAAAATTTGAAATTGAACTTTATTTGTGTGCTTGCTTCATTTTGAATGTTCAATGTCACATGTGGCTAATGGCCAGCATATTGGACAATGTGGATACACAGTTCACCACCATGGCAGAATCAATGTGAGTGTAAAGATTAACGTGATCATTTCTGGTGTTGTAACTAGGAGCACAAACCTTTGAGCCATTTGTCACCAGCCTGGGGGTGTCAGGTCCTTCCTGGTTGGAACAGCTGCTGTGGTCTAGGTGTGGCTCTGGGAAGCTTCTGCCTGGCAGGAATGACTGACTGATGCACTGAAAGGTGGACAACAGGAGGCCTGGGATCCTCCCTCCCAGCCTTACAACTTGCAGTCCTCAGTGAACTTTCTGAAGTCACACCTTGTCATCTCTCCTGGGTCACACAGATCATCCTGACCTTTCTTGTGACTAATTTCTTTTTAGACCCCTGGGTGTCTGTTAGTCTTCAGTCCTGGACTAGCAGAAAAGATTCCTGACATGAGGGGACAGCTGTTTTCCCTGCAGAACTCAGTATCCTGGTGGTGGTACAGTGGGATCAGCATCTTGAGTGACACTGAAGACTCAGAGTGAAGCCTCACTGGGACTCAGCCTCTAAAATCCTGCGGATGTTATGCCACAGAATGACCAGTAGATGGCAGACTAAGGACAATATACTGAGAGAGCTGCCTATTTCCACAATATTAGGCAATAATAGAGTGTTGTGTCCTCTTATCAACAGGGAGCGCCTCCATCTTCACCAGTGTGTCTGTGGTGAGAAGAGACTCATGGGAGGAGCTGGCAGGGGCTGCCTGCTGGGGAAAGCTGCTCTGTGCTCTTGGCCTGGAAGCCCAGCCTGGCCCCTGCCTCTCTGTCCCCAGAGCCTACATGATATGGATGAATCCTGTTCTCTGCTTTTATAGGCTGAAGCCTGACCCCAGTGTGGCTGCTGGTGGAGAAAAAGACAGTTAGGAGTCATGAGGGTCAAGTGAGGGTATATTGTGTCTCTGTGGACCTGGGACCTTCCTGGCCCCTGTTCTTGCTGCTGCTCTGACTCTGGTGGGGTGGGAGGACCCTGCTTCCCCCTCAGTGTTATACTGAGCACAGGGTTTCTTGCTCATGAAGTTGTTCAGCTGGTTTTCTTTCTGTCAGAATCTCACCAAATTTAATGAGAGCCTGTTTGGGAATCTTGTGTGAAGTTTTCATGATCATTTCCCACCTACTGTGACAGCCAATTGAGATCAAAGCCCAACTTCTTAATCCCTGGGACATGACCTGTTTGGGGATACACATGAGGTCCTGTGAGATCTGATGCAGAGGTGCTAGAGTCAGAGGGTGAAGTGACATGGGACCTCAGGATGCCTGTCCATGTATTCCAAGTGGATCCTATGACTGTGGTGAGTCCAGTCCCCAAAGCACTTCCATCATAAAATTGGGCAGTGCTGGGCCCAGCTGGTGCTGCCCTATCCTGAGTCCAACAGTCCCCATGTGGTGAGCGGCTAAGTCACTCAATCACTCAGTGCCTCAGAGCATGGGGCCAGAGCTCAGGGATATTCTGGAGGCTGTTTTTAGAACTGGGAGTAGTTGCTTCTTTCTTCTGGATCCCTGGGGATGGCCTGCTCTTGTCTAGTACTCTGCAAGTCTCTGCTGTGACTCTTTATTGGGGACTTGTCAGAGGCACACACACTGTCCTCATCTAGTACAAGCCCACATGGGCCACATGACTGGGCTCCTGGGTCACAGCACAAGCCTGCTGCAGAGTGTCCTGCTCTGTACCCCTCAGCACAGACAGGCTTCCCAGGTAGCTGATGAGTGGTTGGTGCAGCTCACCCAGCATGGAGGGTGCCATCTCAGCTCTGCACAGAGCCCAGCCAGCACTGAGCTACATGTTGGGGTGTTTGTTAATCACTTCTTTTCTCCAAAGGGAATCTAGTGCCTAGAGTTTTCTGTTTGTTTGTTTGTTTGTTTGTTTTTAATTTGAATTTTAAATAAATTTTGCCCATTCTTAGTTTTTCCTCTATAACATTATGGTGATTTTTGTAAGCACATAGTCATATTCTTGGGGTGTTTCTTGTGGGTTTTCAGGCTCAGTGACAAGATGGTGCTGACTCAGCTTTAGCTCTTCTGATTGTGCCTGTAGGGGACAGAGCCAGCATCACCGTGGGCCACTGAGTTCACTGGCACTGCCAGACACCTCATCAGCTTGCAGTAGCTCCTCTCAGGTGTGCTTCCCCTTCCCTCTCAGGGTCCCAGAAGTGCAGGTCAGGGGTCTGGATCAGGATCCCCTCCCAATCAGCAGCCTGCACTTGGACATGCTGTAGCTCATTGCTTCCTGCACAGCCACAGTCCTCCTCACTTGGCTGCTGTGAGAAAACACCTGGCTGCTTTGAGAAAACACCTGGCTGAGCCTGCAGAGCAGAGACCCTGGGGAACTCCTGCTCTGCCCCTGAGCCTGGCATTGCCAGCCGGGCAGTATCATGAACAGAGCCCAGGGGCTAACCTCCCCCAGAGCTGAAGCAGGAGTCCCTTCTTTACATGCCTCTGCACCAGCTGCCACTCTGCACACTAGAGAATGGTGCTGCAAGTGACTTCTTTACATAATATAGATGTCTTTTATAACTGGGGTAAAATTATATGGCTTTTCTTTTCAGGCTGCAGGTGCCAGTTTGTTTCAAAAGGATATTAAAAGAGTATGATTGTTAGACACAGGGTGTGGCTTGGAGCTAAGGTGACAGCACATTCCATGGATGCCTGCGTTGGTTTCCATGTATTAAGAAGTGGTACATGGACCCCCTGAAGCCTGGGAATTTCCTTCAGATTCACATCACCTGAAGGATCTTTGACCAATTGAGAATTGGACTGAGACTTCAGGAGACACTGAGTATTTGGGCCTTGTTGTAGGAAAACTGACTGAAAGTCAGCAGAAATGTGGACATCCCGTGACAGTCTCTGCAAAGCAGACTCTCCCAGGAGGTATATTGGCTGGACTAAGGCAGGGAATCAAAGTGCTTTATGGCCAGCCTTGGGCAGGACAGGGCTCCAGGCTGGGGAATTGAGATGAAGAATCCTCAATCCTCAGTTTGACTCTATCATAAAAGATGACTGCACAAGGAACAAAGCACTAAGAGAATATGAATTTGGTAGCTCAAGGAAAGGTGGAGAAGCTCAAGGGCTTCTTCTTCTCATATCTTTGTTAACTTGAAGCCCAGGTGGGTCCTTCTCACCCTGTGAGTGGATCCTTGCTGCACTTCAGAGACTTTGACCATCTTTCCTTCCATCATCTACATACTTTAATGACAATTTGATAATAAAATCCCTTTCTCTCACCATTTTTCATCACCAAAGCAAACATCCTATGTCTAATATTTTAATTTAAACCTTCAGCAACTCTGATCACTTAATTGTGTTTTCTACTTGCTCATTCCTTTAACTATTTTTTTTTTTTGGTATAAAATTTCAGCATTGAGAAAACAGACTTACATTTCAGCCAGTGACAATTTCTATAGCACTTTCAGTAACTTGGTCAAAAAAATTATGTGAGTGTTTAAAAATTTATTTGCAGCCAGAAAACCAGCATTGCAAAGCATTTTGAGCAAAACACTATGCGAGGAAGAAATGAAAAACAATAACCAAAACCATCAGTAGGAAGTGCCTCGGTAAAGACAGAGGGCAAGGGGAAAGATAATCATGGAGAAACAAACTAAATTTTTTTAAAAAAAGGATAAATAATCAAACATGGATGGAAGTACAAACCATATATCAATAGTAACTCTGAATGTTAATGGCTTAAACTCTCCAATAAAGCGACATAGGCTGGTATCATGGATTAAAAAAACAAATCCAACAATATGCTGCCTCCAGGAGACACATCTGATTGGAAAAGACATAAACAGGCTGAAGGTGAAAGGATGGGAAAAAATATACCATGCACACGGTCCTCGTCAGCAAGCAGGGGAGGCCATCCTCATATCGAATAAAATCGACTTCAAGACTAGGTTAATCAAAAGGGATAAAGAAGGAGATTATATACTGTTAAAAGGAACCATTCACCAACAAGACATAACAATTATCAATATTTATGCACCAAATAATGGTGCTGCGACATTCATAAAACAAATTCTCCTCAAGTTCAAGAATCAAATAGACCACAACACAATAATTATGGGTTACTTCAACACACCTCTCTCACCATTGGACAGATCCTCCAAACAAAAGTTGAATAAAGAAACTATAGAAACTATAGAACTCAATATCACAATCAATAACCTAGACTTAACTGACATATATAGAATATATCAACCATCATCAAATGGATATACTTTTTTCTCAGCAGCACATGGGTCCTTCTCAAAAATAGACCATATATTATGCCATAGGGCAACCCTCAGTAAATATAAAGGGGTGGAGATAATACCATGCATTTTATCTGATCATAATGGAATGAAACTGGAAATCAATGATAAAAGAAGGAAGGAAAAATCCTACAACACATGGAAAATGAACAATATGTTACTGAATGATCAATGGGTTACAGAAGACATAAAGGAGAAAATCAAAAAATTCTTAGAGATAAATGAAAATACAGACACAACATATCGGAATCTATGGGACACAATGAAAGCAGTTTTAAGAGGAAAATTCATCGCCTGGTGGTCATTCCTCAAAAAAAGGAAAAAACAACAAATAAATGAGCTCACACTTCATCTCAAAGCCCTAGAAAAGGAAGAGCAAAACAACAGCAAATGTAGCAGAAGACAAGAAATAATTAAAATCAGAGCAGAAATCAATGAAATTGAAACAAAAGAAACTATTGAAAAAATTAACAAAACTAATAGTTGGTTCTTTGAAAAAATAAATAAGATCGAGAGACCTTTAGCCATGCTAACGAGGAGAAGAAGAGAGAGAACTCAAATTACTAACATATGGGATGAAAAAGGCAATATCACAACAGATGCTACAGAAATACAGAAGACAATTAGAAATTATTTTGAACACCTATATTCCAATAAAATAGAAGATAGTGAAGACATGGATAAATTTCTTAAGTCATATGACTTGCCCAGACTGAGTCAGGAGGATACACACAATTTGAACAGACCAATATCAATGGATGAAATTGAAGAAGCCATCAAAAGACTACCAACCAAGAAAAGCCCAGGACCGGATGGGTATACAGTGGAGTTTTACAAAACCTTTAAAGAAGAATTAATACCAATACTTTTCAAGTAATTTCAGGAAATAGAAAAAGAGGGAGCTCTTCCAAATTCATTCTATGAGGCCAACATCACCCTGATTCCGAAACCAGACAAAGAAACCTCAAAGAAAGAAAACTACAGACCAATATCTCTAATGAACCTAGATGCAAAAATCCTCAATAAAATTCTGGCGAATCGAATACAAAAACACATCAAAAAAATTGTGCACCATGATCAAGTAGGATTCATCCCTGGGATGCAAGGATGGTTCAATATACGGAAATCAATAAATGTTATTCACCACATCAATAGACTTAAAGATAAGAACCATATGATCATCTCGATAGACGCAGAGAAAGCATTTGACAAAGTACAGCATTCCTTTATGTTCAAAACATTAGAAAAACTAGGGATAACAGGAACTTACCTTGACATTGTAAAAGCTATCTATGCTAAGCCTCAGGCTAGCATCATTCTGAATGGACAAAAGTTAAAGGCATTCCCTCTAAAATCTGGAACAAGACAGGGATGCCCTCTATCACCACTTCTATTCAATATAGTTCTCGAAACACTGGCCAGAGCAATTAGACAGACGAAAGAAATTAAAAGCATAAAAATAGGAAAAGAAGAACTTAAATTATCACTATTTGCAGATGACATGATTCTATACCTAGAAGACCCAAAAGGGTCTACAAAGAAACTACTAGAACTAATAAATGAATTCAGCAAAGTGGCAGGATATAAAATCAACACGCATAAATCAAAGGCATTTCTGTATATCAGCGACAAAACTTCTGAAATGGAAATGAGGAAAAACACTCCATTCACAATATCCTCAAAAAAAAAATACTTGGGAATGAACCTAACAAAAGAGGTGAAAGATTTATACAATGAAAACTACAGAACCCTAAAGAGAGAAGTAGAAGAAGATCTTAGAAGATGGAAAAATATACCCTGTTCATGGATAGGCAGAACTAACATTATCAAAATGGCGATGTTACCAAAAGTTCTCTATAGGTTTAATGCAATGTTAATCAAAATCCCAACGACATTTCTTGTAGAAATAGATAAAGCAATCATGAAATTCATATGGAAAAATAAAAGACCCAGAATAGCAAAAGCAATTCTAAACAGGAAGTGTGAATCAGGCGGTATAGCGATACCAGATTTCAAACTATATTACAGAGCAATAGTGACAAAAACAGCATGGTACTGGTACCAAAACAGGCGGGTGGACCAATGGTATAGAATAGAGGACACAGAGACTAATCCACAAAGTTACAACTATCTTATGTTTGATAAAGGGGCTAAAAGCATGCAATGGAGGAAGGATAGCATCTTCAATAAATGGTGCTGGGAAAACTGGAAATCCATATGCAACAAAATGAAACTGAATCCCTTTCTCTCGCCATGCACAAAAGTTAACTCAAAATGGATCAAGGAGCTTGATATCAAATCAGAGACTCTGCGTCTGATAGAAGAAAAAGTTGGCTCCGATCTACATATTGTGGGGTCGGGCTCCAAATTCCTTAATAGGACACCAATAGCACAAGAGTTAATAACAAGAATCAACAAATGGGACTTACTTAAACTAAAAAGTTTTTTTTTTTTCTCAGCAAGAGAAACAATAAGAGAGGTACATAGGGAGCCTACATCCTGGGAACAAATCTTTACTCCTCACACTTCAGATAGAGCCCTAATATCCAGAGTATACAAAGAACTCAAAAAATTAGACAATAAGATAACAAATAACCCAATCAACAAATGGGCCAAGGACCTGAACAGACACTTCTCAGAGGAGGATATACAATCAATCAACAAGTACATGAAAAAATGCTCACCATCTATAGCAGTCAGAGAAATGCAAATCAAAACCACCCTAAGATACCATCTCACTCCAGTAAGATTGGCAGCCACTATGAAGTCAAACAACAACAAGTGCTGGCGAGGATGTGGAGAAAAGGGTACACTTGTACATTGCTGGTGGGACTGCAAATTGGTGCAGCCAATTTGGAAAGCAGTTTGGAGATTCCTGGGAAAGATGGGAATGGAACCACCATTTGACCCTGCTATTGCCCTTCTTGGACTATTCCCTGAAGACCTTAAAAGAGCATGCTACAGGGATACTGCCACATCGATGTTCATAGCAGCACAATTCACAATAGCTAGACTGTGGAACCAACCCAGATGCCCTTCAATAGATGAATGGATTAAAAAAAAATGTGGCATCTATACACAATGGAGTACTATGCAGCAATAAAAAATGACAAAATCATAGAATTTGCAGGGAAATGGATGGCACTAGAGCAGATTATGCTTAGTGAAGCTAGCCAATCCCTAAAAAACAAATACCAAATGTCTTCTTTGATATAATGAGAGCAACTATGAACAGAGCAGGGAGGAAGAGCAGGAAGAAAAGATTAACTTTAAACAGAGACATGAGATGGGAGGGAAAGGGAGAGAAAAGGGAAATTGCATGGAAATGAAGTGAGACCGTTATTGCTATACAAAATTATATATAAGAGGTTGTGAGGGGAATGGGAAAATAAACAAGGAGAGAAATGAATTACAGTAGATGGGGTAGAGAGAGAAGATGGGAGGGGAGGGGAGGGGGGATAGTAGGGGATAGGAAAGGTAGCAGAATACAACAATTACTAATAGGGCATTATGTAAAATTGTGGATGTGTAACCAACGTGATTCTGCAATCTGCATTTGGGGTAAAATTGGGGGTTCGTAACCCACTTCAATCTAATGTATGAAATATGATATGTCAAGAGCTTTGTAATTTTGTGAACAGCCAATTTAAAAAAAAATTTAAAAAAAAATTATTTTTTCAGAACTACACCCAATACACTGCTTTATTAACGTGGTATTTCCATCTCTAAAACCTGAAGACATCCTTGTCACAGGAGCACATGTTGAGGCCCATCCTCCCTGAGGTTCAGGTCTAGGCCCAGCCAGGCTTCTCTAGAGGGTGTTTCCTGGAGGAGTGGGAACAGCCTCTGAAGCAAATCCTAGGAACTGCACCAGTGGCTTAAGGCCCAACCAGAGGTCTGGAGTTGGGGCAGCAGGGCTGAGGTGGACCCCTGACAGCAGGAAGGCCCTGAATGCTTCTGGTATTTTCACCTCCCACTTCCACCCATCAGCAACCATTTTCATTGCCACATCCCTCTGTGACTGTGATGGTCCCTACTCACTCCCTGTCAAGAGGACCATTGTGATGTCATTGTTCTCATGTTGATAATCCTGGAGGATCTCCAGATGCCAATGTCAACATCCCCATCACAACTTCCAAGTTCCTTATGCTCTGTAATGTAGCACCTGTAGTTTCCACATAGTAGGAATGGGTGTCTCAGAGGGAGATTTATCCCAATGCAATACACTACATTATTAAAAATGATATTTATATATTGTGGCTCCTATAATCCTACTGTTATAACAGCAATGGCTGTAATATCCCCAAAACTATCTTGCCATCAACTAGAATAAAGTGGCAAGGCAGATTAATAAAGCAAATGATCAAGAAGAGATCTGAGGCTCAGAGTCCTCTGTCTGTGGGGTGAGAGAGAGAAGGATTCCTATTTCACAGGGTCTCAACTGCACTCCACAGGAGGATGCAATTTGTCAGAGTCTCCATTTGTAACAGTCATCCCTTCACCTTCTGAATAGCCCTCATTGATCTAATGTTTATTTTTTTCTCTCTATCTTCTCCCCTCTCCCCCTCCCTAACAAGATTAGGGAGACAGTGTTATCTTTCTTCCCCTGGTTAATTGCCCTTGAACACATCCACTACAGGAAGGAGATGCCTACTGAGGATCAGCAAAGTGAATAACTCCCAAGTTAACAAGTGAATCCTAACAGATCATCAGGCTGCCCTGGGACCCTCTACCAGAGCACACCTGGAATGTAACCCTTGAAGAGTTCCTTTACAACACCCCATCCCTCCTGATCAGAAGAGTCACGGCCTTCGGGACTCCTTTGCTAGCAAAGCAATAAAACTTCCTTTTCCTTTTTTTCAAAACTGTCTCTTCATTATTAAATTGGCATTAATTGGCATTGGGAACAGGGACCAACTTTTGGTTGCACATTCTTTTGGGGATCAAGAGAAAAAGAATCACCACTAAATACAATTTATCCAACAATCAGTAAAGGGAAATTCAATGCATATGGAACTGCCTTAATTTTTCTACCCATCAGTAAAGGGGGAGTGAGCAATTCCCTCAGAGATGCCAGCCATGCAGGGGATGTGTTTCCAGCTCAGGATGGGGCCAGGAAAAGGCATCCTGTGTGGTCAGCATACTGATGAGGGGCAGGAAACATTGGCAGGGCAGAGGAGATTGAGGAGAGAGGAGAGGACACAAAAGCCCTTCACAGCCTCCTGCTGAGGTTGCCTGCAGCTCAAGCCCCTGTGGAAAGGCACAGGATGCCCCTTGGATATTTCCAATGACATGAGGAGCTAGGGTGTGTGCACCTCCTCTTGCTGTCACCCCCTGTGCTATCCTGGAGACCCTCATCTCAGGCTCTGTGTCCACTGTGTGCAGGAAGAGCATCCTCCCCAGCTCCAGAGAGCCAAGTGAGATATAGATGTGGCTCAGGATTCAGCAGAAGCACAGGAAGGGAAAGGCCCAGGGTCTGGCAGCCTTAGGCACCAATTCCTAATCCTACCAGAAAAAGCTGTGTCCTCATTTCAAGCTTCAGGAGATCTCTTTGGAACTGGCTCTGCCTAAGCTGTTTGATAGCAAGTGCTCTTGAAGTTTAGGCCCCTGGAAAACCAACAGGAAGTTCCTGCCCAGGTGCACCACTGTGAATGGGCCACCTGCAGTCATTATCAATACTAGCCCTGGTCCCCAGGCTCCAGGGTAGGGGTGGTGGGAGGCAGAGCTGGCTATACTTCTCCTGATGATGAACTGCGGTGTATGTCCAGGGCAAAGCCACAGAGATGAAATAATTTTTTCAAATCTTTGTCCAAGGTTTACCTGTCCCAAGCTGTTTCCTTTCATGCATCTGCCCTGGATTTACAGGAGGCAGAGACTGTTTCCTGAAGAAGCACACAGGGAGGGTAGAATTGGGGGCAGAATGATGTCCTCCCTGTTAAAGCGCTAAGTAAGAAAGAGGCACATATGGTGCATGTCAGGGATATGTGTTGAGTGGCAGTGACCTTTCCTGTGATGGCATCTGGTATCACTAACGAGCTCTTCATGTGGTGAAATACAGGAAATAACACAACATGGGACATAAGGGGAGCAGATGGGGAACCCAAATCAAAAATAAGGTGCAATCCACATAGTCCCTGGGCAGGAAAGTCATCTGTAGCTCTCAGTGAGAAGGAACTGGAGTTACAGTCACCGACGTTCATGGTGTTGTCCTTCTGCACCTGCAGTAAATTGCCTGAGTACATCATAAAATCCTATTGTATACATTTAGCATGCTTCCATAAACTTTCTCTTTTGTATTTAAATAAATAATATTAAGGTAAAGTCTCAATTATGTTATAAAAACAACAGATTGTTTTCCCACTGAGAATTATTTGACAGTAAGTCAAAATACTAATCATCTACCCCCATAAGAAACATAATTTCTGTAATATTTCTGTTTCTTTGGCCTGAACTGGGACACCAAGGAAAACTGGGCCTGTGCTGAGTGACTGAGAAGAGCCTGCCCTGCAGCTGTGTCCAGCCTGCCCAGCTCTGCTGATTTGCATATGCCCACAGCACAGCCCACTGCCCTGAGGTCTTCTTAAGAGGCTGCTCACAACCTGTTCAGGAGTAAGTCCCATTTGGGGCACAGCATAGCCATGAGTGCCCCTGCTCAGCTCCTAGGGCTCCTGCTGCTCTGCCTCCAGGTAAGAAGGGACAGTGCTGAGGATTTGCTTTGCCCTGTGTGGTCAGTGTTACCTGGCTCTTCAGGGAAGTGCCTTTATAACACATTTAATAGAGTGAATGTTTGCTTTTGTATTTCCAATGTCAGGTGCTAGATGTGACACCACAATGACCCAGTCTCCATCCTCCCTGTCTAAATCTCAAGACAGAGTGGGTGGCAATCTCCTGCAAGGCAAGCCAGAGCACAGGTTCTGCTGCAGCCTGGCATCAATAGAAAGCAGGGCAAACCCCTAAGCTCCACATTTATTGGGCACCAGTTTACAACCTGGAGTCCCCTAGAAGTTCAGTGCAAGTGGATCTGGGACAGATTTCACTCTCACCATCAGCATCCTGGAGCCTAAAGATGCTGCCACTTATTACTGTCAACTAGATTATACTTACCACCACACAGTTACACAAGCCTCCCAGGGAGCAGAAGTGTGAGGCTGGGCTGCCCCAACTGCTCCTTCTGCTGCCTCCACCAATGAGGGCACTGCTCAGAGGCAGCCAGTCTCTGAGGTCACTGGGGCATTTGGTGGAAAGGCCAGGGAGGCTCCTTTTTGGCCTTACTCATTTTCTTCCTCCTCAGCTTCAGAAATGCAGGTCTGACAATGTGTCTACTGATGGAATTAGGTGCATATCAGTGCACCTGCCTGGGGTGGGCGGTTGGTTATGGCATCAGACACAGAGTTTCACAGAGTTTGAAGAATGCATTTGTATTTTCCCATATTTATTGGATTAAACCCTCATAATATCCTGGATATGATTAATTTAGAATGGTAGAAGAGGCTGTCCCTTCCTCCACAATCATCTGTGGGCTAAACATGGTTGTCCCATGAAGCTAATGGATGGACTCACCTGAGATGCATCCAGAACTGAGGACTTCAGGGCACTTCTCTGTGCGACAATCACCTGCGTGCTCCTGATACATCCCAATGGTTCTGCAATGCCTGAAGCGAGGAAATGGGCAACCACCTGTCAAAGCAAAGCACTGGAGACATGAGTTTCTCTGAAATTAAGGGGTGTTTTGTACCTTTACAAGTCTTTCTCTGAGCAGCACCATGTCCTGGAACAAGCTCCTGCAGGGACCAGTAGCAAGGCTCCACAGCAGAAGGAAAACTGTCCAGGGGACATGGTTTTGTTGTAAAGGAATTTGGGGAAGGAAAGATGGGGGCACCTTGCTGGAAACTACACTTGAAAGAAGATCCTAATTGTGAAAGAATAGGAATGAGGACTAGGTGCCTGTATTTGGTCTTTTCATTCATGGGTACCAGGGGACCAGGATCAAGGTGCTCCACATCCAGGCAGAGGAAGTACAATACCAGCAGGTTCCCCTATGACCAGGACTGAAGCTTTGGATACCTGCAGATCAGACTCACATTACTCAACCACATGTCCTCATGGCCCCAAGACAGGATGGACAGGCTTTAGCTTCCCATCTCTTCCCGATGGTGGCCACTGTGTCTCACTGACTGAGGAGTAAAGGAGAAATATTGCATTCGGTTATATGAATACTGCTGATGATATTCAGAACCAAATGGGCAGAAATCTTATGCCTTTTAGCCACATTTATTGTCTCACAATCAAGAGTTTACCTTGAGACTTGGATCAGATTTTGGACTAGGACTTGTGCATAAGCAGGAATTGTTAAGATTATGGGGACTCTTGCAGGGAGATTAAATGTATTTTTCATGGTGAAATGGACATGAGTTTCAGGGGTACAGGGCAGAATGCTGTTGTTTGAATATAAGGTGGCCCCCAAACAATAGTTAATGCAGGAATGTTTAGATATAAAATTTTGAGATTATGAAAGTGGTAACCTCAGCAGTGGATTAATCCATTTGGTGGATTTATAATTAAATGGACAAACTGGGTGGTGACTCTGGGTATACTGGGCATTCCTGCAGGAAGTTAGGCCATTGGGGACATGTCCTTGAGAAGTCGACCTTGTCCTTGTGGCTTCTTAGGAACCATGAGATGAGCAGCTTCTCTTCTCCATGCCTGTCTGCCACAGGCCACATTTTGGACCAGAGGAATGAAATCAAATCAGATAACCATGAACTGAATCGAACCTCTGAAGGTGTGAGCCCCAAAAAACATTTCCTCACAAGAAAGAAGTAAAAGTGAAAAATGTTTAACTCTTCCATGAGTATTGTCCAGTCCAAGCCTCAAACCTCATTCAGCTAACTCAGGTCCTGAGCTCCCTCCTATGGCAATGTCCACAGGTCCACATGCCCCACTTACACCCAGCCCAGGCCTTCTCTCTGGGGCGGCCTCCAACCCCAGCTGCCCCAAGTACAACAAGCTTCCACCCTAACAAGTTTGGAAGTTGCTTTAGTCAGCTATTTCACTTCTGGAACCAGGAACCTGAGAAAGACAACAAGAGGACAAGTTTATTTGAGCTCACTGTTCCTAGGTCTGAGTTAATAGACAGCCAAATGCATTGCTCTGGGCCCCATTTGAGGCAGAACATCCTGGCAGAAAGGTGACAGGGAGAAATTTACTTAGGACATAGGATGTGGCACCATGAAGCCGAGAGAGGGGGGCACTACACATAAGGGGCAAAATCTATCACTCAAAGGCACGTCCCCATTGACCAACCTCCAGCCACATCTTGCCTGCCTACATTAACCACCTAGTTAATCTTCAGGGGATTAATGCACTGATTATGGATTAGGTGACAACTCATAATCTGGTATTTCATCTCTAAACACCCTTGCATTGTCTCACACATGAGCTTTTTGGGAGCATCTTATATCCACATCACAACATTGTGCCCTGACCCCCCAGGTGGGCTTATACCCACCTCACAGTGTGAAATACATTTAGACCATTGCAGGAGTTTGCATACTCTTAACAGTTCCTGAATTGCTCAAGTCCAAGTTCAATGTAAATTCTCATTGTGAGCCCCTGTAAAAATCAAAATCATGTTACATGTATCCAATATATAAAAGCACCAAGTAAGCATTTCCATTCCAAAATAAAAAAAAAGAAGAAAAAATTAAAAAGGAAGAAAGTCACAGGGCATACAAAGAAAAAATGGGACCAGTATGCCAATATCCAGCTGGGTAAATTAGTCCTGTAGCCCCACATCCAACCCCTGGGGCACATGGCACTCTGATATTCTCTCCAAAGGGCTGTGGAGCTCCATAGATGGCTTTGTGGGTGCAACCCACATGCTTTCTCTCTGGTCTTGTTTCTGCTGGATCCTGCAGCTTTCCTCAGCAGATGTTTTGTGTTACTGGTGTCTCTCAGTCTCGGGGATCTCCAATGGACCTTCCACTCCTTCCACTTTCCCAAACATTGCCCTCTCAGAGGCACCCCACAGGGACTCTGACCTTAGCACACTTAGTCTGGCCTCCCAGGACTTCCTTTGAAATTAGGTGGAAGCTTCCAGAAACCCCTAGCTCATTCTTCCTGCATTCCTGTAGAACCAGCACTGTCATATCACATGACTAAATCCATCAGGGTCACAACATGTGAATTTAGGGACTAAAGACACAGATACAGAAAGTACCTTTTCTTTGGGTTCAGTGACTGTTCTTCAGCAACAGCTCCCATAAGGAGGACAAGAAGGCAAGAAAGAGAGCTGGGAGGATGGGCTGAACTCTTTTATTGGGGAGAAGCCATTCAAATGGGGCAACAAGTCAGGTTTACAAAGGAACAGGTGAAGGTAACTCAACCCCTGTGGGTGACGCCTATAGCTGGAGCCATGCCTCATTATCTGAGTGGGCAACACTCAAGTTCCTGCAACCTGGCACTGCCAAGCCATACTGAAGGCAATAATTGGTCAGAACCTGGTGCATCAGGACTTGAAGGCATCTGCATCCAGGGCAGCTCACGACCCAGCACCACTGTGTTGATGCCAATGTCTGCCACCCTCTTTAAAAGTAGGCAAGTCTCCAGGAACCATGGCTGAGGAGGTTTCTGAGTGTCTGGGGAGGTGACATGGTGAAACAACTCCCTTCACCATCCCAAACCCCATGAAAAAAATCTGATTTCTATATTCCAACAAAAGCTGTATAGAAAATGTGTTTGACAGATACTCATTTAAATAATGATCAAAAACATAATATTCATTCTTTTACTCAATAAAAAATGCTTACATGCAGGACAAAAACATAATATTCATTCTTTTACTCAATAAAAAAAATTCTTACACACAGGACAACATTGTCTTATTGATGGTTAAGGAAACAATCTATTTTGCACCGCTAGGTTACTCAAAGGTAATGATTTCCATATTAAACATAAACATATTCCACATCTGTAAGTGGAGAACAAAGAAAATATAATTTATGGGAAGGTGTTTGTAGCACAAGTCTTCAGACTGTACTTAAACCCCTATGCACCAGTGTGAAAAGATATATCCAAAATTCTGTTGTCATCTGCACAGTCCCCTGTGTGTGTCCTGGAGCTGCTGCCCACTTCCTGAGCAGAAAGCTCATAGGCCCTGCAGGTGCAGCAGCCACAGCACCAGCCCTCTGGGAAGGCAGCCTCCAGGTACAATAGGAGCAGCGGCAGAGCCCAGGGGATGCTGGACACCAGGCTGGGCTCAGGGGGGAAAGTGCAGAGCCTTGGAGAAGGCCAGGAAGGCCTGAGCAAAATCATGGACATTTGTGTGCAAAGTCAGTCCAGGGCATGGCCAGGAAGTCCACAGAGACACTTTGTCACTCCTTGATGAGGGCTCAGGCCCAGGAGGACTTCCAGTGAGTTGTCACCTTGTCGTCTGCAAAACAGACCCTAAGGTATCGTGCTGCCCTCCTGTATGCCAGGGTGCTAGTAAGGTCCCTCCTGCACCCAGACACCACCTACTGCCACCTGATTCCCCAGGGCACTTCCTCTTGCCTTTGTCCACTGATGTCCCTCTTACTATCCATCAGAAACATTGAGAGAGGACTCACTTCTGGTAAAGTGAGAACACACAGGGTGTCACTCATGTTAGCCTTTCTTTCTGTGTCCCAGGAGAGAGGTCACTGTCCCTTACTGACTCAGCAAGAGCATTAGCAGTATCCAGCCTGGCACTATCAGATCCAGGCCTGGTTGCTGAGCTCCTGCTGCCTCTTGCTGCCCTCTGCACACCCTGCCTGCCTGGAAGGGCTGGGGGCAAGGACACAGGTCATTCTGGCCACCAGCAGCCACACTTCCTTCAAGGAAATTAACTTCTTCCTGTCCCCACTAGGGGACAAACCTCCACTCAGATGCTGCCTAGCACAGGACTGCTGATAGCCTGAGGACCTTCAGGGGAGTAGGTTGGGGACAGCTCTGAAGTCACACCCTCCCTCCCCCTCCCATCACTTCTCCCTGGATCCTGGGCTCCTCCAGTGTTTCTCCTCTGCCCTCCTGCCTGGGTCTTCTCTGTCCTGTCCCCTCCTACTATGAATTCATACCTGTCACTCCTAACTTCCCACTTGGCTGTCCTCATGTAGGTCACAACCCTGTGCTCCTGCATATCCTGTATGTGTGACTGCCATGTCCACTGTAAGCAGAGTCCCTGCATCATATGAACTGTGGATCTGCCACAGGCACTTGTTTCCTTCTAGTATGAGGAGTGGCCAACAGCATGTGTGAATGGCTTTGTTTTGTGGCCATGCAGTTACTGAGCCAGCTCTTCTGCCCTGTGTGGGGAAACAACCATTCAGAACTGCTCATGCCCAGGTCTGGACATATAAATTCTATTTGGACCACAGAACAACTGCCCATCTCTATGACACTTGCTTCTCTCTTTCACTGGAGCCATTCACATCCCCCAGTGTCCTGAGCAATGGGAAGGTCACTGTTCCAGGGAGCAGGATGACCCTATGCAGGTCCTGAACTTCATGGTGCTCATACTCAGTCCTGAGAGTGGAGAGGCAGCCATGGGTTTAGGCAAGAGATGCCAGCTTTACCTGCCTAGGGTCAGAGTGTCTGAACTTAGAGTCCCATGGGCAGGGTGGCACAAACCTGTAATCCTGGACACCTTGAGATTGAGGGAGGAGGACTGCAGGTTTAAGGGCACCACAGGAAAATTATAGAACACAGTATGTAAACAAAAGGGAGCTGATTTGGATGTAGTTAATCGTGACCTAACATGTGAGAACTCTGATTGCATCACTGCAGCTAACAAACTAAAAAAATAAGTTAATAAATAAATAAGCAAATGAATAAATAAATAAATATAAAAGCATATGTTTAACAAAAAGTCAATAAATACTTATATTCATAGAAATATTCACACTAGAGTTACAGAGTAAACACAGACTTGTCCATAGGATTTATATTTTAAATATTACATATGTGGCATGCAGTATTCCTTTAGTTGTAAATTGAATTGTGGCAGAGATGAGGCTCTGTGGATCTTTACTGACACCCCTCTCTGGTCTAGCAGGTCTCTGCCCAGGACAGTGAGCTCAGCACTGAGTGCAGAGCCAGGTGAGAGCTGACTTCTTGTCTCTGAACCTCCCCTGGTCATGGCCTCTCTGCCTGGCTCAGCCCCTGGGAGTGCAGTACATTCCTCCCCTGGCTCCCCTGCCAGGAAGTCTGAGGGCAGAGCTTCTGCTTCCTTAGGTGCTCACTACACTGCCCAGGAGAACCTCCTCTTCAGAGCCCAGAGCCAGAGCCTATAGATCTCATGCAGCTCCAGCCTGAGTTCAGCCTTGGGTGAGCTCATGCCCCAGACTCTCCCATCTACATCACCAGCAAAATCCTTCCTTCATCAGATGCTCTACACACATTCCCACAATTGTCCACCTGCAGTGTGTCACTTGCTAAAGAGAAACTTGACCTGAATGTACTTTTCCCAGTCCCACAGTAAAGATTTCATTGTAGTCTGTCTTCCCTAAGGAACTTAGCACAAGCACAGAAATATTTAAAATAGGGTGAAGCATTTAAACCTTCCCTTTTTCCTTTAGTTTACTGCTCTTCATCTCTGTCCTGCTGTTTGTGGTAGGAACAGGTGAGCCTTCCCAGACCAGGGCAGGAGAAAGTATCAGGGGACAACTGATGATCCCAGAAATAAAGTGTAACTGAGGGTGGGAGGGTATGGGGCTCTGACTCAGAGGCAGAGAACTGTGCAGCATGCACCAGGCCTTGGGTTCAGTCACCAGCACAAAAGGGAGAAATTAAAGAAAAAAAATAAAAGAATAAAAGAAAAAGAAAAAGAAAAAGAAGAAGAAAGAAAGAAAGAAAGAAAGAAAGAAAGAAAGAAAGAAAGAAAGAAAGAAAGAAAGCAAGCAAAGGAAAGAAAAAAGAATATTATGGACAGTTATTGGGATGGTTTTTTGATAACTCTGAGAAGAACAGGGGTGAAGAACTTTGACCTGCTTTATTTCTGTTGAAGTTACAAGGGGACCTGATGGAGGATATGATGTGTAGGGACACTGCTGCCCTCTTGAGGTCATGAGGCATTACTAGGACTTAAAATCACATGTGGTAATACTGGTAAAGCAGAATTATATACAGAATCTGGATCTTTATTATTTTTACTAAGATGCTGACCATGCTCTATATTCTCCAAACTTCAATCTCTAAAATGCCTTCATGGTTTGTAAAATTATTCTTCCTTCTTTTATAAGATAGTTAAGTTGATGAGCCTGGCTGGCCATAGACCTGCTGGTCTGGAGAAGATGGGCACCATGATGGGTATGAGGGTGCTCTGTGGGACTCTAAAGTAGGGAGGGCTGGGTCCATGGGTGGGTCCCTCCTCCCTGCTTCTTACCCATGCTTTGCCAATGTCCAGAAACCCCAAACACCTCAGTGAGTTTATACATCTTCCCCTCTTGCTGCATTAATTTCTGTTTTTACTTCCAAAGCATAAACTACCCCCTTGCTTCTGTAATGTCTCCTCCTCCTCCGAGGGTTAACAACACAGAAATTTGCTTAAGAAACAAGGACAGCCTGTTCTGAACCAGAAAGGGACTACAGATCACCCCTCACAGCTCAGGGGGATGACTGTGTCCTGTGGCCCCAGGGATCCATGTTTACCCGCAAGCAAATGTGAGCTTCCCTGGTCTGACCTAGGACACCTGGACACACTGAGCCTGTGTTGATTGACCAGGAGGAGCCTCCCTGCATCTGTACCCAGCCTGCCCAGCCCTGATGATTTGCATGTGCCCACAGCACAGTCCACTGCCCTGAGGACTTGTTAAGAAGCTGCTCACACTCTGTGCAGGAGTCAGTCCCTCTCAGGACACAGTATGACCATGAGGGCCCCTGCTCAGCTCCTGGGGCTCCTGCTGCTCTGCCTCCCAGGTAAGGGGAGACAGTACTGGGGATTTACTAGTCACAGTGTGGTCAGTAGTGCCTGGCTACTCAGGAAAGTTCTCTTGTAACATAATGGTCATAAGAATATTTTTTTATGTTTCCAATGGCAGGTGTCAGATGTGACATCATGATGACCCAGTCTCCATCCTCCTTGCCTGTGTCTTGTGGACACAGAGATACCCTCACCTGCAGGGCCAGTCAGGGCATTAGCAGTAATTTACTCTGGTACCAGCAGAAACCAGGGCAAGCTCCTAAGCTCCTCATCAGGTATGCAAATGCTTTGGAATCTTGGATCCCCTCAAGGTTTAGTGGCAGTGGATATGGGACAGATTTCACTCTCACCATCAGCAGCCTGGAGCCTGAAGATGATGCTGATTATTACTGTCTACAAATCTACAGTTCCCCTCCCACAGAGACACAGGCCATGACAAAAACCAACCAGGGAGCAGAAGCTTGAGGCTGCCCCAGCTACTCCTCCTCCTGCCTCCACATGCTGAGGGCACTGCTCAGAGGCAGCCAGGCCCTGAGCACTACAAGAAGGGTCAGTCAGAGGAACAGGGGGGGCTCTTCTGAACCCTGACCCTTCAGCTCAGCCTTAGCAGGTAATGAGCTTACTATATGATAAAGAAAACAATTTAACACCTGAAGAGACTGAATTAGGCATATAAGGGGTTGTGCAGCAAAGATAGGCCTCTCCATATATTCCACATGGAAATATTTCAGACTTTATTTTTTAGTATAGTTTAAGTATCCAGCAAAATTGGGGTGAAATACAGAGTTCTCCTGTGTTCTCCATGCTCCCACAGCCCCTCCATCACCACCCCAGACTCTGTTGCTTTTGTTACAATTCATCAACTGCTACCCATGTCTAAAGGTCACACCAGTGTCACTTTGTGTATTCTATGGAAGTAGAAAAGTGGACAGTGGTGTGTGTCCAACAGTGTGGCCTGGCACTGTGCAGGTCCTGCCCTCACCCTGTCTGAGCTCCAGCTGCTCCTCACCCCACTCTCTGCTGCACACCTTCATGATTTTCCATCCTGTAGTTTCACCTGGGCTGACAGACACCTGCCTGGCACTCATAGCATGGAAGATGTTCAGCCTGGCCTGTCACCCTGAGTGCTGTGCACACAAACCTCGTCCAGGAGTTTCCACTACAGCATAAAGAGTTGTTTTCCTTTTTTCTTTTTCAAGTTTTTCTTCAAATTTGGTATTGAATCCAGACACGCACTACCACTCAGCTACATTCATGGTCATATTTGTATTTATCTCTATCTATATCTATCTATATGTCTATCTATCTATCTATCTATCTATCTATCTATCTATCTATCTATCTATTTTTTTAAAACAGGATCTCTCTAAGTTTGTAGGTACTTTCTAGGTTGTATGGAAATCAACCCTGAGTCTTTTGACCTGTGGACCTGGAGTTGCACCTGCTGTCCTCTCTGGGGCTAAGAGACCTGGAGACCTGGACTGGGAATGTACCTGGTTTCTCTCCTGAAGTTTGCAGCCTCTTGGCCTGGGATCCAAACAGCGATGGGCAAGGCAATGCTGTTGACAACCTGTTTTGACAGATTACCAGGCCTTAGAGGAGACAAAGTTTGTGGATTATGAACAATTCCCTTTTGGAAGAGGTATGACCAGTTATTTAAAAATGGGTCAGAATTTACAATAAGTCCTTTCCAAATAAATGATAATTTAAAGGTCATTACTAGAGCATCAACTGCCAATAATTAGCATGAACAAACAAAGATTCTACATAGTCATCTACTCCCCCCATTTAGGCTTATGAACCAATGTTTTGGAGGTTCCTCCCTGGACTCCTCTAATATCAGTCTCTTTTCACCCAGTTCATGTGACCGCTGGCACTTGAAGGCATCCAACTCACCAAGAGTGCTGGACACTCTTGACCCCCATTATTCTATCCACACCATGAGACCAGACCACCAGCTGACATCCATCTGACCATAGTGGACCTGACTGACACTGGAAGGCCGGGAAGGTTGTCATCTGTGTCCTGTGTCAGCCAGAAACATGTGGAGATCTCTTGAGCGCTTTCATGGTGCTATAATTCTTACATAATACACTATTCAACCAAGCAACTCATTTCCAGAAAATAACCAACTTAGTGCACTTGACCATATATTATCATAAACGCAGGTGCAGTGGTGTTAACAGAAGAGAAACCCACTCAAATCAAGCTATGCTGGCCCTGGGCCTTGCGGAGTTGATTCCTTGTCTTGCCTGGTGTGGAGAAGGCTAAGAAGCACTGACCTCTGTGGTTCTGTTTCTCTCAGACATTGAATATTCGCTCTTCAGAATCGCAGGGTCATCCCCAACCTCTCTATTGTGCCCATGCAGCACCTTGAGAACTTTTATCTGGTCACTTGAGTTTTCTGGTCAAAAATTCTTGACCCAGAGGTTTGTCATTGTCATGCTTCCATTAAACTGAGTGAAATGATGAACACATGGTCATCAGATCCCATAGGAAAAGGCACTAATTGTGAAGAAAGGGTTTCATTTTTGAGGCAAGGACTATGCACCCTGGTAATCAATGGCTAATAGGAATCTACCTACATGTTTTAAGAAAGTGACTGGAAAATGTGTCAATTCTGGAAGAGCTTCAGGAATGGTCCTCCAATGACATTTCCACTGGTGACAACTGGGAGGACAGTTGAGCAGGTGTCAGCAAGAAGCTTCAGGTGATGCAGGAAGTGGCCAGCACAGGTCCAGGTGGCGTCTTGAGACACAGGGAATGTGACCTGCACAGAGAGACAGGGAGACATGACCTCCAGCCACAGCCTCCTGGTGAGCCTGAGGCTGAGAATCATGGGATCCAGTCCCTTCATTCCTCACTGTGATGTCATAGTGTCACCTGGATAAGACAGAAGCCATCCTGGCTGCTTAGCCAAGGTCTGATCATGGCTGTGGACTAGGATCAGGAGGCAGGAAGAGCAAGTTCATGCTACTTGCAGCCTTAACCCCCTCACCCCTGGGCCTGTGTGTGCCGAGGTCAGGAGACAAAGCCATGTGTGTGGCAGGTGTATCTGTGAAGCTCTAAGCTGCTCTGCCCACCTGCTTTCCTTTCAGCAGCACAGCACCAGCCAGGGGTGGGCTCTTAAGCCTTCACCTCAGGATCCTCCTGCGTGGATCTCAGACAGGTGGGGTTAGGGGAGCCCAGCAGTGAAAGAGCAGCCCCTGCCCATCAGGTGAGAGCAGGTGGGCTCCAGGGAGAGCAGGCCTGCTGGGGGTGGGACCCTTAGGTGTGTGGTCAACACTGCTAGTGTGCACACACACACACTCACACAAACCCATACATACACACACAGACACACACTCACACACACACACACATAGACACACACAGAGACACATAGACACACTCACACACTCACAAAGACACACACATTTTCACACAGACACACACACAGACATACACACACACAGACACACACGGAGACACACACTCACACACACATAGACACACATACTCATTAAATCACACACACTCACACACACTCACAAACACACACAGACACTCATTCACACACAGACACATATTCACACAGACACACAGAAACATACACATACAGATACACATATACAAACACTCATACACACATACACACACACTCACACACAGACATACACAGATAACACAGACACACATACTCACACACGTAGACACACACACTCACACTCATACAGACACACACACAAAAACACACACATTCACACACAGACACACAGTATCACACACAGACACACACAGAGACGCACTCACACACACTCACAAACACATACACACACACTCCAACACAGACACACACAGACAAGCACACATTCACACACACACACACACAGACACACACATAGACACACACACACACTCACACATTCACACTCACAAACACAGACACACATCCTCACACACTCACATAGCCACACACATATAGACACACACACTCACACACACCCACAGACACACACACACACACACACACACACTCACACACACTCACACACACAACCCACAGTAGCCTGAGATTAAGGTTGGGAGAGAAATCATGAACATGGTTCAAAATTCTAGGTATAATCTTCCAATTCTCTCTCATTTGAGGACCCATAGGTGCTACTGTGATGATGACCCTGGCTTCTCCATCCTGCCTCTCACCCATCCACCTCTTGCAGGTCCACACAGATCCTTCTACAGACAGATAGATACATTGATTCTTGAGAAGGCAGGAGAGTCTATGTGGCTTCTGACCTTTTGGGCTTCCAAATGACTCTGGGTGTTAGGCAACTTCAGTCTCAGGCAGAGAGTCAGAGACAGATTTCATGCTGGACCTCAGGAGAGTGGAGGCTGAGGAGGCTGGTATTATTGCTCTGAGCAAGCTGTAAAAATTAATTATAAAAATTAAGTTATAAAACCCCACAAATCTCCTTGCTTGGTGGCCCAGCTGCCACATGTGCTGCTTGTCAGGGGAGAGGCACTGCAGATTCTCTGTCTGTTGGAGAGAAAGATCCTGGGTTATCAGGGGTACAGAGTGTAGTCATGGACTCTGGACTATGTACATAGCTTAGGGCTCAAGCTCTTTTTAAGACCTTGTCAGAGGGGCAGGGCATAAGCAAGAGGGTGAAGGGTCTTCAGGAGCCTCTGGTCAACCCAGCATGATGGAAGGGGATCTGAATGGCAGCTCAGGCTGGGGCTCCCTCCTATCAGGTGCCTTCACCAGAACCAGGCTCAGAATCAGGTGGTTTGTGGCAACCCAAAAGTATGTGTTTTCTTTAGCGTTTATTTTGGTGTAAACCTCTGCACATGGTTGGACATGAGCAGGGCTGTGATGACCTCCTCTGCTTCACCCTTCTTTGTACTTCATTTATCTCTGGTCCATGTCCTTCTCCAGCTCAGGGTTGTGCTCAGCATTTTACACCACTCTCCCAGGGGAGCCTCATGTGGATACCTTTGACCAGATTCCATCATGGGTTCTGAAATAACAAGGGAGTGGTATGAATCCATGTTATATTTTTAAATAATGAGCCAAGTGTGAAAGAATTACAGAACTTAAAATAGATGCCACATTCCAAAAACTATGGGTTGGTGTAAGAATCTGTAAGACAATACTTGCTCAAATGGAGAAAAATTCTGTTACTCGTAGGGCCCTGGCACTGAATGAGAAGGTGAAGGGGGGAGGTAAAGGTCAAGTCTTGTTCAGCACACAACCGTGGCCCTCATTGGCTGGTGTGAGCACACTGTTGGGGTTAGGCTTTACTATTCAGCTAGATGGAATCTCTTCTCTTTCTCAGAGAGAATCTCAAATGTCACAGACCCTGCCTGGCCCTCAAGGTTGTGCTTGCCCACTGCAAAACTTATGGAAATGTGGTGTGTCCTGCACTCTCCAGGGGCCCAGTGACTCAAGGGTCAGTGAAGCTCCTGTACAAATGTGCTTCTGTCACATCACACAATCCTAGTCCACCCAGTGGGGGCAGGGGAGAGTTCTCATCAGGTGACCCTTCCCACAAGATAGACCTGTGGTGAGTCTAGAAAGAATGGTCATTCAGGAGGGACCTGTGGACAAGATGGATAGGAGGTTGACCAGGAGGCAAAGCTAAGCTGGGAAAATGAGAAGTAATACAAGAGCCCAAGGTCATGTCCCTGACACATACAGAGATGGTCAGTGCAGAATCACAGGAGAGGAGGCCCCACGAGGACTTGGCATCCTTCCACTTTTGCCATCCCAGACTTAACAAATGCCCTCAGTAGAAACCCAGCCTGCTGTTGAGGACTCAGCCATGTAAATCAACCTCACAGCTCAAGGCAACTTCCAAAGCCCAGTCAGGTCCACTTACCTTGGGCAGCCCCTCTGCCAGGACCATGCCAGAATGCTGGGGATACTCAGGTTTAATATGTTAAAGAAGAAACACAAAATACAGGTAAACTTCAGCTCACTTAAAAGTCCGAACCTGTCTCAGGAGTTGTAGGTCTCCTTTTCATTTCTTCCAAGGCTTCTGAGTGTGACAAGCTTGAGTGTAAAGTGATTATTTTATGGTTATTTTCTTCTGTCCTTAGTGCAATGATTTTGATGGTCTGCTGAGGCCTGCTACATCCTAAGTGAAAGGGGAAGTTCATTTTTTAACCAAATATAATGTATGGGTTCCAGGTTTGTTGTTCAGTTTTATACATGTAGATTTGGAGACAGCAATACCTGTATACTATGTGGACATAAATGGGGAAAATACAGAAAACTCTGAAGAAATGATGATGGTCAAAGCCAAGCTCACCATGACTGAGAGTGAGGGGCTCCATATTCCAGGGTAAGGGCGGGGCCATGACGCTTGATTCCTCCTCTTTTAAACTGTATTCTACTAACTATAGTGATCCATGAACAAGTGTTTTAATATGCATAATAGAATTTTTTTAAAAGACTTGAATTAAATGAACAAATTATCCTACTTAGGAAAATATACTGTGTTTGAGGTTTCCACTTCCAACTTAACATATCCCATCAAAAATACAACTAAAACTAAAATAAGTAATTTGTTAGTGTAATGTAAGGAAAACGTTGCAGAGCAGTTAGAAAACTCAATCCTTCAAATTGAAAGAATGTTCTCATTAAATAATTTTTTATATCTTAAATCAATTTCATGAATAAAAAGTTGTGTTTTTTTTTTATTTTTTTCCAACTGATGAGTGTGTCATACTAACATTATTTAACTAAAGATTTCTGGGAGTCTTTTTCCCTATTGAAACAGAAAAATGAAATAAATTAAGAAAACTAAAAACTGAATGGGAAAACCTGACAAAAATTCTGATTACACTCCAAATTCTTCTGAAACACAAAAGTCAAATCCTGGTGAAGAAAAGACCACTTGAGTTACACCAGGAATCACCTGGACCTTTGTACACCTTTCCCTACCCCATCCCTGTGGAAAGAGGCAGGACAGAGAACAAACGGCCCAATTCCCTGATCCCTCCAGTGATCCAGGAGGAACAGAGCAGCACTTACTTATGACTTTCTACCTCAACTGTGGGCTAACTGGTGGACTGCTGTCTCTATCACATGACTCAGAACTCATACAGGGACAAGTGCAGGGCTCAGGTCTCAGGTGAGGGAAGTGTGGACAGCAGTGGTGGGAGCCACTGTGTGTGACCACTGTGTGAAGGAAAAGGGATCAGGAAATACACACTATACCCAAGCCTTAAAGAAGCTTCCATGGGACCCTAAGTATAACCAGCTCATTTCTAAACAGCCATGGATTCTGGAGAAATTGGGAGGGGAAGCACATACTCAGGCACCTGCATGCCCAGGAAACATAAAAGCCTTTACCTTACCCAGGCAGACCCCAGTCCTCAGAGCAAGCCCTGATAATCAATGAAGGGGTTCAACATCAGAATCCAAAGACTGGGCAGGTGAATGTTTAATTCAAAGGCTGGATTTCAACAGAATATGGCAAGGCACACAAAGGAGCAGGGAAACATGAGCCATTCAAAGTAATAAAAAACTTTAGAAACCACCCCAGCAGGAAAAGACATTATAGTGACAGGACATCACCTTTCTAATGCCTGCCTTACAGAGGCAGATTTGAGGCTGAGGATGCCACTGTCCATTACTATTGCTGTTACCGCTGTTGATGGGTGACGAGTCCTTGCTTCCCCAATGTTGAAGAATAACACCAAAGAAGCACGCCAAAGCAAGGTCAGAGTAGAAATTAGAAGTTTATTAAAGGACAGCAGAAAAGACTTCTCCCGGAAAAAGAAGGGGACCCAAGAGGTGGAATCTGTGGAAGGGCTGTTGTCTCCCCTTTTTATAGTTCTTTCAGTGATGGAATGTAGGTGGGAAGGCCCGAGGGGTGGGACACAGGTGGACTTAATTATCACCTTTTGGGATGGGATTATCACTTCTCTGGGATGGGCTATCTCCAAATCTGTTGGGGCTGTTTCCTGGGTTTCATTAACATTCCTTTGGGATGGACGTTGGCCTAGGGCCTTTTCAGGAATTCATTGACATTCTATGAGTTGTCCTGCGTTTCCTGGAATCATTCTCAGCATGGTCTCCATTTTAGATTTCACTTGGTATTAGACCCGATTTATCTAACTACACTGACTACCTAACTTTAAATCTGGCTTCATTGCCATGGCATGGGGCAGACTGTGTGCCTGTCAATTAGCATCCTGGTGGCAGAAGAAATTGTGCTGATGCTGCTTTTAAAACTGTGCTGTCTCACATGGATCACAGTAGCAACAGTGACTCTATAAATTTAGATTTAAGTTAAATTTTACAATGAACATTTCATTGGCACTTGGTTCTCTCCCATGCCTAATCTCACAGGCCATGTGTGGCTAATGGATGCCACATGGGACAGCTCAGATATAGATTTCTTCATCATGGCAGAAGATTTTGCTGGCCAGTTTGGTCTAAAAGATTTACAAGGTCTTTCATGGAGCTGCAGCTCAGAACACAAACCTCACCAACCACTGGTGGCCTCAGGTCCTTCCCCAATTGGTCTAGCTGCTATGGTCCAGATTTTGCTCTGGAAGTCTCCTGGGATGATGGGAATGGGCTTGTATGGACAGATCTAGACTAGAAGAACAGGGTTCCAGCCACCTCTGACAGCATGTTCTGCAGCCCTCAGGAGCCTTTGTAAATCCACACCTGTTGCATCTCACCTGGATCACAGTGTCCAGATGTGCCCTACTGTTCTAGGACTATTTTATTTTCTGAATATGAAATTATCTGTTTGTCTTGTTTCCTCAAGTTGGTGTCTACATCAGAGGAGGGATCATATTCTGTTCTCTACAGAATCCCTCTGGTGACTGATGCAATAGAATGAGCTCCATCAGGAAGAAGAAGGGACTCCAGGAAGCTTCCTTGGTACCATCTCTGACCCTGTAAGATGCAATACCAATCATCAATCACTAGGTGTCAGAACAGACCACAATTTGCAAAGAGAAGCTTGATCTTGAAAATGCTAGGTAAGTAATAGAGTGATACTGTCCTTTACCTACAGGGAGATTCCCAGGCTTTAATGGGGACTCTGTGTGGTCAGGAGCATGTGGAGGACCTGCCTGGGGGCTGAGGTGTGGACAAACCTCTCTGTGTTGGTGCTCTAAGACTGGATGCCCAGCCCTGCCTTTACAACCCTCCACCTAGTCACTAAGGCTTAGTATTAGTAAAACTGCCCCCATTCATATGTTGGTGCTCACCTCATTGTTGGTGTATTTGCAGAAGTGGTTTATAAGAAGGGATGGAGATTAAACTAGGACCAAGGTGAGGCTGATCCTACAGGAACTGTGTCCTTCTGAATTGATGTCCAGGGAGCTCTCTGTCTAGGGAGCTCTCTCCATCCCTCTCAGGCAACAAGGAGAAGAGTGTGAGGACAGACAAGAAGTTATCCCTAGAAAGAGAGCCTACAACAGAGGGTTCATATAGATGTGTTTCTCTATGACAGTCCCTGAAAAGCGACTGAGGCATGACAGGAAGGTATGCCTTGTCCTTGACCTCTCTCTCTCTCTCTCTCTCTCTCTCTCTCTCTCTCTCTCTCTCTCTCTCTCTCCTTCTCTGTTTCCCCTCTTCCTGTCTTCCTGAGGTGAATCACCTCTGCCCTGCAACAGAAGCCCTGCCAAGTTGCCGCAGTCAGTGGCATGAAACCTCTGAAACCAAGAATCAAGATCAGCCTTTTCCCTACGTGGTGCTGTGTGGGGGTGTTTGCTCACAGTGGTGGGAAGCTGATGAGCACACCCTCCACCTTGTTAAAGGCAGCTGTTCCTCCTAGGTTTGCAGGACAGTCAGCTTCTCTCCATTTCATTAATCTCAATGTGTCTGGTGCTTCCACCTACTGGCCTACTTTGAATTACAAGTCATTTGTCTCTTAAGAGAAAGTTTTGTTGTAGCACATACTTGTTTCTCTTTAATGGGCTCCATAGTTTTGCCTTGGCTTTTGCTAATCCCACTGTAAAAATAAGAATTATTTCTGCATACTGAATTATTTTCATCATTTTCAGGTTGCTTTGTGAAATTTATCCCTGATCTCAGATTCATGGATAATACTTGAAATATCATCCCCACATATCATGAATCAATTCCTTTGTGGAAACATAATGAGAACTGGGATAATAGTGGCCATAAGAGGGTACTGTTGTCTGTTGTCAGCTGTCCATGATCACCATCACTTTGGGGAGCATAGATAACAGAATCCATTTTTTTTTATGTGTTCCCGTAGAATTGCTCAACTGGGGCACTCGTGTGATTCAGAAATCAAAGTGAATAATTCTACACCTACAAGCACCTATTGTCAAAGGCATAGACAGGAGATATCAGTAGAATCACCAGGTTATGAGGTACAGGAGGCTGAGAGGACCATCTGCAGTCTGGTCCTCTCTGGAGGACTCTGAAAATACAAAATTAGGCAGGGTTTTTTTGTTTTGTTTTGTTTTGTTATTTTATTTTATTTTATTTTATTTTGGTGCCAGAGATTGAACTCAGGTGCACTCAACCCCTGAGCAACATCCCCAACCCTATGTTTGCATTTTATTTAGAGACAGGGTCTCACTGAGATGCTTAGCACCTTACTTTTTCTTGAGGCTGCTTTGAACTCATGATCCTCCTGCCTCAGCCTTCCAAGCCACTGGGATTACAGGCGTGTGCTACCATGCCCAGCCCAAATTAGGCAGTTTTTATAGACAGAGGAGATATCAGCAGAATGACCAGGTTATGAGATATAGGAGGCTAAGGGAACCACCTCCAGTCTGGAGCTCCCTAAAGCACTCTGTGAATACAGAATTAGGCAGTCTTTACCTTTACTGACAGATGAGTTCAGGATTTGGGGGAGAAACAGATAATCCCCTATTTCTAAGACCAATATCCCTAACAGCCAGACCTGCTAATACAATTAATGTCTGTAGTGTGAACTTCAATCCCTGTATTAAAGCCAGTACTTCTTTGAGTATCTGTTAGCTGTATAAATCTCATACAATACCACTATATGGACTCCCAGCTACACTACTCTGTGTCATTTAGGAAACAAGGAGAGACACACTCTGGTCTGCTCTGATGGAGCTGAGGGGAAGGAAATATGGTGAATACACAAAGAGGTACCCTCTTCCCTTCCAGGCAATGTGCTTCAGGGCCTGGCTGCCTCTGAGCAGTGCCCTCAGCAGGTGGAGGCAGCAGGAGGAGCAGCTGGGGCAGCCCAGCCTCACACTTTCCTGGGACATTGATGTCAAGGCCTGTGTCACCTTGGGCAGCAAACTGCTATGCCATTGACAGTAATAAGTGGCAGCATCTTCAGGCTCCAGGATCCTCATGCTGGATGTTAAATCTGTTCCAGATCCTCTGCCCTTGACCCTGGATGGGACCTCATATTTGAAAAAAGTTGCAGAATACATCAGGAAATTGGAGATTTCCCTGATTCCTATTGATATCAGTGTCAATATCTAAGGCTCTGACTTGCCAGGTGGGACATTGTGATTAAGTCTCCTTAAGATATAGACATGGATTGTGATTATCTATATCCACATTTGGTGTTCCTTGGATTTAAAGACTATAGCTCCTCCTCTGTATTCTTTAGTAATCTGATCAATGTATTCAGAAAGAGAGGTCCCCTCTCTGCCAAAGCTCCTCATTGACACTCTTGGATCTACAATTGTCTTCCTCCATTTATGTAGAATTCCTACTAAATTCTTTTTCCATTTATGAAGACTGTGTTATCTGGATGTCACATCTGGCATTTGAAATTGGAAATGTAAAAACCAATATCCACATACTGAACCTTGTTATGAGAGAATGTGTTTATAGACCAAGTACATTGGACTCCACTGTGCTGGGTAAATCCCAAAGTGTTGAAATTTTCTGCTTTAAAATAAAAGTAGCAGGGTCCCCGGGAGTCCTATTGGCACCCTTATGTCCATGCTGTGTCCTGACTGGAAGTGATTTCGGCACAGACTGTGACCACCCAAAGAAGAAGTCCTCAGGGAGTGGGCTGTACACTGGGCACATGCAAATCTTCAGGGCTTGGCAGGGCTTGGCACAGATGCAGGACTAGCTCTTCTCACTCTTTCAGCAGAAATTCAGTGTCTGTCTGTTTTCCTGGGCATCACATATTTGCCCACAGAATATGTTCTATCTTGGGGGTGGGGGGGCAACAAACAGCCTCATCTTGCTCCTTCTGCATGGCCTGTTAGTTCCATCTCCTCCAGCTTCAGCACATTCTGAGCTTGCTAGATTCCACCTATGACAGGAACTGTCCATTATGACACAATTCCATCATATGCATGAGTGTTCTAGTTTCTTTTTGGGTACCCATCATAACCCTGAGGCCAGGGCCGCTTTCTCTTTACTCTGATTTCCTGACACTGTGGCTCATTCAGGGAAGCAATAGGAAAACTTGAGGAGCCACGATCTATTTTGAAGAGTTATCACCTACCTGATCCAGTTGTCATGTATATCTAAGCATCTTTCTTCCTCCATCTCTGAAGGCTTGATCCCACTGCTTCCATCAAAGCCATCCAAGATCAGGGATTTCTCCCTCCCCATCTGAGCACTATGAGCTTCTGTCCTAGCTCCTCATGATTACACATCTCCATGCCTGCTGTCTCTGGATGCTCAGGTTCATGCTTCTGCTCACTATAGTCCCATAACTCAAGTCACTGTCTTCAGAGATGGAGGTCCTTCCTCTTCCAAGTGCTCATTGATGCCCTTGAATGTCCTGTGATTCCTAAGTGTGCATTTCTGTCATCAACAAGTATATACCAGTTCCTTAAAGAACCCAATTCTAATGGCTGTTTTAGGACTGCAGGACTCAAGCAGGGTGAGGGAGAAACATGGATGAGTGCAGTCTCATTGGTCCTGAGGTTGCCCCTAATTGGGATTAGTTGTATCTTTGGCTCACTGTGGGCATCCAAGAAAGAATGAAGAGCAGAGTACTCAGAGGGATGAGGTTCCTATGAAAGGAACAGAGTCCAGCATGGTGAGTGGGATACTCCATGAGGCACAAATTGGAGATGGCCAAGAAGTGGTGTCAGAGTGCAGCAGGAGTGTGGGTGTGTTGGGAGGAGTGGGGACAACTTCCAGAACCCACATTTCCCTTCATTCCTTGCTAAACTCTTTTTCAGTTGCTTGCCTGCTTCTTTATCTCTTTGCTATGCTTAAATCCAGGGGCCCTGCGGGCAGCCATTAATACTCTGTTCCATTCTGACCTAGAGGAGATGGACAAGATTAGAATATGCAGGTTTCAGAAATTTTGTAGATTCAAAGGGTGTCAATGAGGAGCATTGCAGAGACAGAACATCCCCCTCTGAAGACTTTGATCTGATTATTATATAATACAGAGGAGGAGCTGTAATCTGTAAATCCAAGGAAGATTATATGTGGATATAGATAATCACAAGCAGAGATAAGAAGGTCACTCTCATTCCTCTGGTGGACAGAGACACCCCCTGACTTTGGATGACTTGGATGTATATAGAGGGACAAAACATTCATGGACAATTTCTTGCTTAGATGGAGATGAGAAGAAGAGTAAGTGAGGACAAATCATGCTCATTCTATATATTGTGATTCCACCCCGGCTTCCATATTTACATTGATTTTCTCATTCACAGTAAGGTCACCAGGGAAATGGACCAAAGAGAAGCTAGTCTCATTTCACTAATATCTGCGGGGGCTCAAGCAACACTCATTTAACTTACTTGCAGTTATTGGATTTCTGTTCTATTGACAGCCCCTGTCAGGGTGAAATGGAGACCAAGGAAGCACATGGCCACCTTCCAGAGATCAAGTAATACTCTACACTCAGGGCACAAGGAGGATGTTGTCCTTTGTAACCCAAAAGGAACACATTATCCACAGCCAAGTCCATGGTGACCTGTTTACTCTAGAGACACTTGGACACCCTGACCCTGTGCTGAGTGACTGAGAGGAGCCTCCCTGCAGCTGTACCCAGCCCTGTCCAGCCCTGCTGATTTGCATGTGCCCACAGCACAGCCCACTGTCCTGAGGACTTCTTAATATGCTGGTCACATCCTGTGAAGGAGTCATTCTGAGACAGGACACAGCATGGCCATGAGGGCCCCTGCCAAGCTCCTGGGTCTCCTGCTGCTCTGGCTCCAAGGTAAGGAGGGACAGCACTGGGGAGTTAATCAGCCTACTGTGTTCAGGGTTGCTGGCAAACATAGATGTGCCTTATAATGTGAATAATTTTTTATTGTTGTTGTTCATATGTATTCAATGTCAGGTGTGAGATGTGACATACAGATGACACAGCCTACCTCCTTCCTGTCTGCATCTCGAGGAGACAGAGTCACCATCACCTGCAGGGCCAGTCAGGGCATTGGCTATGCTTTATCCTGGTACCAACAGAAACCAGGGCAAGCTCCAAAGCTCCTCATCTATGCTGCAAACAGTTTGCAATCTGGGGTCCCCTCGAGGTTCAGTGGCAGTGGATCTGGGACAGATTTTACTCTCACCATCAGCAGCATAGAGCCTGAAGATTTTGCCACTTATTACTGTCAGCAGTATAGCAGTTACCCTCCCACAGTGACACAGGCCATGACAAAAACCTCCAAGGGAGCAGAAGTGTGAGACTGGGCTGCCCCAGCTGCTCCTCCTACTGCCTCCACCTGCTGAGAGCATTGCTCAGAGGCACCAGGCCCTGAGGAGCTTTTGGTAGAAAGAGCCAAAGAGGATTCTCTGTACCCCCATTACTTGTTCCTCCTCTGCCCAAGGGAAACAGACATGAATATGCTCCCCTGAAATCAATGAAAGCATTTGTTAGACACAGGGAATTTGGTTATGGTTTCCATTGGATTCATACATCAAAACACAAGCCCCTAATGGTGTCCCAAGTGAGAATTTTCTAGGTGATAAAAAGAGACATCTAATCTGCCCTGTAATGTCCTAGGGTCTGGTAGTCAGAGAAGCTGACACAAGAAACAAGGATCCCTGCTGTTCACCCAGAATCCATAGAGAATATTTTACTGAAATTAAAGAGTGCCCAACCCTGGGTCCTCAGAGCTGTGCAGAAGGCCTGAGGTTGTGTTCTGAAGCTGCCCATGGACTCTAGTACTCATCAGGTGAGTCTCCCCTTCCCCTGCCTCCATATGTCACCTGCAAGAGACAATGAATGATGCACTTTTATGACTTCCAAAGTCAAGGAATTGCCTCCATTGAGACATTCTACAGGAAATCAATAAACACCCATGTTCTGATCCTGAGATTCTAGGAATATTACCTTACATCAACAAAGGAAGGTGGGATTACATTAAAGATTCATGTCCTGGAGATTTTCCTGAATATTCTGCAGGAGAGCAATGTAATCACTAGGGCCCTTAGAGTGGGAATGAAGGATAGTCACAGTCAGGGGGTGGGACAATGGGGAGAGGTCTTGAGAGATGGAGGAAGGGCCAGAAGAAGGAAATGCAAGAACCTAGGAGCTGGAAAGCCTGAAGCTGGATTCTCTGCTCAGGAGCCTGCAGAAGGCACCCAGCCCTCCTGCCCTGGTTTCAGCTCACTGGCAATCTGAGCTCCAGGACACTGAGATAACCCACTGTGATGCTCTAAGCCTGGGAGGTGATGGTGGTCTTTGGAGGCAACAGGAGGGACTGATGCAAGGGAAGGGACAGAGACACCCTGGCAGTGGCCATCCACTGCCCCACCAAACACTTTCACATTCCTGTCATTTGGTTTCTACTTTTACATGAGGCAGAAAACCTTTTACCCTAAGAACAGATCTTTCCAGAGCTCGTCTCAGGTAGAAATACCTAGATAAATCTTCCCCCATGTGGGGTCTGCTCACAGCACCTGAGGAGAGAGGAGGGTTTTGCTTGCTCTCTGCTCATTGGTCTCCATGTCAGGGGTATGGATTAGATTCACAGGGGAGAGTGAGAGGGGATGAGTGAGTCAGCATTGGGGGCAGAGGGCAGGAGGGAGGGTCAGGGCAGTGCAAGGCACAACCCTGCCCACATCTGGAATGAATGCAAGTAGGGCAGGGAAGGCTGCAGGGCTGTATTTTGCAGAAGAACCTGTAGAGGCCTGAGTTTCAGGTCAGGTCAGTAGGGATTGGGCAGAGGCAGCAAGAGCTGAGATTCCCTGGCTTCAATTTGGATCCTCTCCTCCCACCTCACAGGCCATGCTGCACCTTTGGGAAGACTGTGACCACGTGGAAGAAATGCATCTAAATTCAGACAGACCTGGGTTCAGAGCCAGCCCCAGCCCTCACAGTCCACATGACATTGTTGACCACACTGTCCTGGGATGAATGATTCCCTCCTCTGCGGAAAGCCACAGCAAAAATATCAGAGGGGGTCCTGGGATAAACCAAATGACTCACCTGAAATATGATGCTATAAATAGACAGTCACAGAGTTTCCATTAAGTCCCTCTGAATATCTTAAAATGAGGATACTGTGTGATGTCCCAGTAGTGAGATGTCTTCACTCACCACTGTTCCTTCTACAGAAAGCAAGTGCCTCTCTGCACTATGGGGTTCTACCTGCTGTATATCCAGCACTTCTTCATCCAGCGTCCATTCCTGTGGATCACTAGGATGTTGATGAGGACACCTGCAGCCATAGTCTGGTGTTCCCTGGGCCTCATGGTATGAGTTACCAACACCTGCTGTAAACACTTACCAGAGATTGGAGATCACAATGAAGCCAGATTTAAAGTTAGGTAGTCAGTGTAGTTAGGTAAATCGGGTCTAATATCAAGTAAGATCCAAAATGGAGGCCATGTTGAGAATTAATTCCAGGAAAAGCAGAAAATCTCTTGGAATGTTAATGAAGTCCCAGAAAAGCCCAAGGCCCAGAGCCCAACCCAAAGAAGTGTTAATGAAACAGCTCCCAGTAAACTTGAAGATGCTAACTCAAAAGTCCTTCCTGCCCAGATTATTCCTTTGGCCCACCTGTGCCCAACCCTTAACAGAACAAAGACAGGAATGTGACAGTATAAAAGAATGCCTAAACTATAAAATAGGGAGACAACCACACTTCCACAGATTCCACTTCATGGGTCCCCTTCTTCCTCAGGAGAAGTCTTTTCTGTGTCCTTTAATAAACTTCTGCTTTCCACTCTGACCTTGCCTCAGCGTGCTTCTCTGGTATTATACTTCAACATTGGGGAAGCAAGGACAACAGCGGTAACAACAGCAACATTACTACCATGCACCACAGTGCTGCAGGCCAGAGTCCCAGTGGCCAACACCAGGTGTAGAGGTGACAGGGGATAGTCTGGTCCTCCATCTCCAGCTCTGGTGGCTGCACCCCATGAATTTGTCTCACCCTTTATCACCCTTGACTTTCATCCTTTCATCCATGTTAAGTGTCTCTCTACATTTTTACCTGATTTTTATGAGGCCATTGGGCCTGCATTTTGGGCACACCTGGTTAGCACAGGATAATCTCTAATATTTAAATAGCCATAATTTCCAATTGCAAAGGCACTTTTCCCATATAAGCCTTCATGAAGTAGGACTTAATACATGGCAACCACACTCAATTACAACCCACTCAAAACCAACACCCATGGGCATTCACACACTCTATCCCTCCTCCCCCTGGATTTCCCTGCTCCACCCCTGCCCTCAAGAAGAAATCCCCTTCCCTTCTTGGTGTATCCATCCCACTGTGCACACTCAGGCTCACACAGAAGGACCCTTGCTCAGGATTGACTTAATGACCTCCTCTGTCACAATCATCATAGAAGGAAATACAGATCTAAAGTGGCCCTTACCCACCTGAGGATCAGCTGTCTCTCTGGAGGCCAGTTTTGGTCTCTACAGATATGTGGCACTTCCATGCTCATGTGGCCCCCCTGACCTCAGAGGGGGTTGGCATGGCCTGACTGAAACAGTATCCACCTGTGCTTTGCATCCTAACCCTTCAGCACACTGTGGAAAATAGAGTGGGTGAGGGTTGAAACTATGGTAGTATCTCCCTTGGTCAAGTTAATGGGTTGTTTTGGAGCACCTTAAGAATGTATTTTCTGGGCATATCTCAGTTCAAGGGTTGGAGGACATTCTTGAATTATGAGTGCCATGGTCACTTTCGCTAAAGTAAATATCCTTTTACACGAGGCTTCTTTGCACACATCCATGGTTCCCAGGTCAGTGGCAGTGGTTCTGGGGCCGAATCATGACTCCCATCCCAGTGAAGAGCCTGGGGGTGCTGCACAGAACTTCTGTGGGTGGGACACTCAGTGGGTCCCAACATTGTAGAGCAGGCCTAACAGCAACATGTACGTAGGGTCAGCCCTCTGCTCATTGGAAGTGTAACCTCCATTATAGGTATTGCTCTGAGTAACCAGAAAGAAAAATTTGATGGCTATTCATGATGTCCCAAACAAACTTTTTCAGTGATCAAGAACCCAGAGATACTGAGAGTCATCATGGCTAGCGAGAGTGGCCCATGGTCCTCTGCACCCCTCAACTGGATCCTAGAGGAGCAATACCTATGCAGGAGAGCCCCTGTCCCCATCTCTGAGAGATGACTTACAGGCTGATCCTCACAGGTCCTAGAAAGTTGCCTTTCAGATGCTCCAGACAGCCTGGGTCCCCAAATGACACAACTTGTGAACCAAAGAAAATGGCTTGGGCTGTTGTTGCTCTAACAAGACACCTGTTCTTGACTCACCCTGTGACAACTGGGGTTGGCCAGATATTACTTGGTGAACCTCAAGCACTTCCCAAGGGACTCTGTGACCTCTTCTGTTGAATTTCCTCTCTGTGTTAGATGCTGTGTGGAGAAGGGCTCTGTGGCTGTCCTACTGTAGGGGTGTAGGTCATTTTGGGAGTGATTTCCATCCCTTAAAGATAGGATTCTATACCATCCCAACAAATAATGCATGTGAAGTTGTGATCACTCTCAGATAGAGAATGGAGGTGAGTTTTTTAAAAGCAAGGGATGGCCTGGTACAGAAGGACACAGGAAGTTGTCCCCACTGAGGGGGTTTCTTTTTAGGAGGTCTGAAGATGTCACCAGAAATAAGAAAGAAGAGTGGCATGAGCCCAGAATGTAACTGCTGCCTAGAGATTTAAATATACTCCCTGGTGTGTGTCAGGCTGGATCTCCATCTACTCAGTCCAAATCAACTGTGTCCCCAGAGGCCCCAGAGGCCCCAGAGGCAGAGGGGTCATCATCCTGGGTCTTACTCAGAGCAGGGAACAGTCAGCACTCAGCTACCAGGTAGGTCATTTTCCTTGTCACTAAAGATCAGAACTGAGAGACCCCAAGTTGTCTCCCAGCAGGTCAGGCTGACCTGAGTACACTTGTGTGATTAGGTGAGTGAGGTGACATTGGAGTAGGCAAGAAATGAAATACCTGTTCTAAAATATTTTTTTTTTTGAATAATAAAAAGTAAAAAGAGTATAGTGAGAGTCATTTATTGAAGGAATCAAATATAGTCATGGCCTTCAGAGAATTCAAAGATATTTTAATTTTTGAAAATGGACAGTTTTTTTAGATATAGAATGAAAATTAATAGACTTATTGTTTTATATATGATTTTGTTTATGTTGATATATGTATATATGTATTGTTTCTTTTTCTTTCTTCTATTTTTTGTTTTTGTGGTTTTGCCGGAATTGAAACTAGAACCTCTTACATGTTATGCAAATGTTCTAACACTGATCTACATCTGAACCTCTAACTAGATACATTTTCTTTTTTTTTTTTTTAAAGAGAGAGTGAGAGGGGGGGGGAGAGAGAGAGAGAGAGAGAGAGAGAGAGAGAGAGAGAGAGAGAATTTTTAATATTTATTTTTTAGTTCTCGACGGACACAACATCTTTGTTGGTATGTGGTGCTGAGGATCGAACCCGGGCCGCACGCATGCCAGGCGAGCGCGCTACCGCTTGAGCCACATCTCCAGCCCGATACATTTTCAAAGATATTTTAAAATTCTAGAATATTCTGTTTCTACCCAGTGATCATAACTTGGGTGGGTCTCTAATGTGAGAAGGTCATTATCAACTCTAAGGACAACAAAGGAGCTGGTGACTAGTCACACTGTCCCAGTGCACACAGCAGGTAGGACTGTATCTAGGGGTCCTGTCAATCAGCCTCCTGCTCTGCAGCCCAATTCAGTTCTGAGCAGAGGGTCAGATTCCTTACACTCCCAACAGTGGGAAGGGTGGGGATGTGCTTTCTGTTCTCTGTGAAGCCACCCCAGTCCCCAGAGTCACAGTCCCAAACACAAAACCAGGCCCTCTGTTGGAAGACAGATGCCCTAATGTTACTGTGCTACTCCTCATGCAATATACCTTCTCAAGCTCATTCCAGGAGAGAGAAAACTGACTCCCCTCAGAATTTATCTCCAGCATCTGGGAATGTCTTTAGCACTGGCCCAACTTGTATTTTTTATGGGATGTAGACAAAAGACTGTACTCTGTTTTGTGCCTCATTTTTTATGATAACTGAAGGCCGGAGACTCTATATAATCCCTTCTTAACCTATGCAAGAACTTTTTATGTCTGTGATCTATTTCAGTGACCCAGGTTGCCATAGAAGGTCAATAATTTTGGTTCATACTAGAATCATTTTTTTTTTTTTTTGCAGTGTAAGAGAATTTGAGGAAAACACTCCTTGGACAACCAACTAGTGGCATCATTTGTGTGTCATGTCCCCTGGCTTCTTTCATGATGTTACAGTTTCTTCCCTGTGTCTTCATTATCCCTCAGCTTGAAAAATCTTTTAGGATGACACTCTGCACCCTCCACCCAGGCTGTCACATGAGCAATCTGGAACCTGGATTGGCCCAGGTGCTGTGTCTCCAACACGGGCCAAGCGAGAGAGAAGCAGCTGTGATAATTAACCTTCCATATTACTTTTAACTGTAAAGTCAAAATTTAATGTACAATAATTAAAGTTTTTTCCATGTTGCTCAATTTACTACACATTTTCAAGAAGAACTAGAGAGTTTATTTCCTCTTTTATTCTCATAACTACTCCCTCCTGGGAAATTCACATAAAACACATTAATGGGTCCAGGGAAATCAGAGCATCTTTGTCTTTGAAAACCAGAGTAATTTTCCTAATAGAAATTATGCCAATGAGAAAACTTAGTAAACAGGCTTTTATTACTTAACTTTCTTCTTTTTTCTTTTGACTTTTCATACAGAAAACCTCTTATTGATCTTTTTCTCTAAATCTGACCTATATCTAGCCTGCTTCATCTCTCACCTGCACAACTAAAGTTTTTGTAACTTCTTGAAGGTTCTTCACCACTACCGTGTGCATCTCCAGTACACGAAGTTAAGAGGAGAGAGATTGGCCATGGGAGGGTGGAAAGCTGCAATTAGATTTCCAGTAGCAGCAAAGATGGAGTAACTCTATAGCTATTTGTACCTCATATTGCAACTATAACCCTGGCATTAATATAAAAGTGAATTGCCTGAGTGTGCTTCAAAGAAGACCTTGGCCGTGGATGTAGAAGGATAGGAAAATGAGAATCACCTACTGCTGGTGAGCTGCTGAGGGACTGCAGCCATGGTCACTGGTGGTTCTTTGTTACAGTACACAAACTACCCCTCCTAAAAAAACAAGAGAGACCCTCCTTGCAGCCGTAGTACTAAAGAAGAGATACTGAGGAATGAAGAAGGGACCTCACTGATTTTTCAAGCTTCCCTTCCCTTTTCTTTTCTGTATTTACCACAAAATAAATACCATAGATTTTTCAAATCAAAATTATTTATCAGGAACTAGAGTGCTTCAGGACAGACTAAAGTTCAGACTCAAGAGAGTCTTGTGAGCAATATGTATTCTTCATGTTCAAAATTGCCTGATAGATCAGCATTCTCCAACTTAGCATAGGATATTTGCATTTTAATAGCACCCCAAGTGATTCTTCTGTTGTATGAATACAAGTCAGCAAACTAACATTTGAAGGAAGCATTTTCACTACATTTCCATATATATACCACATGCCAGCCCTTTTTTTTTTTTTTTTATTTTGAGGCAGCATCTTGATAATTTGCTTAGAGCCTCTTAAAGTTGCTGAGGCTGGCCCTGAATCTACCATCTTCCTGCCTCAGCCTCCATTTAACTGGGATTACAGGCATGCACCACATGTCCGGCTCTGTCTACTGATATTTTTAACACAGTTAATTACTTAGAATAGTGCAGCACACATAGGAGATCATAACCAAATTTTCTTATTATGTGTCCTAGAAACTAGTAAGGTAAGACCAGGCAAGATAAGGGTGGAAAACTGACCACAGGGCTTGAATTTCAAGTCTGGATGTGACCCATGATTGACAGACAAGTCACAGGCTTGAGGCAATTGTGGACACAGTTAACAGAGCAGGCTGAGGGTAGTGACAGAGAGCACCACAGGCTACACCCACTGAGAAGGCCTTCGCAGAGGAAGTGGGACATGAGAATACTTGTGACCTAGAGGAATAGAAAGGAAGAAAAGTCCAATTCTGAAACAGATCACCATGCAAATGCAAAACTCAAACCAGAAGTGGCTTCCTGGAGAGGCTGATGGACAGGGGTGGTTAGAAAGGCTGACTAGGTCTGGTGGAGACAGCTGGAAAATATGGTCCTGCACCTTGAGCCTGGGAAGCTCTTGGGAGAGGGAGCCATGGAGCAAGGTGACAGAACCAAGAGCAAAATATCAAGGGCAATGTCATTGGACACAGGAGAGGAATTTCTCTGTCAGGGCCTGAGCACCCTAGCCCTGGGCCATGAGATGCAGTGGAAGCCTCACGTTGACCAGAAATGTGAATCCAAATCTATGGACATGTCAGGGAGGCAGATGTCCTGGACACCTAACAGCAAGTTCCCTACAGTCATCACAGAGACTCAGGCCAAGGCTTCCTGATGCTCCACACTTAGGGCAGCTGCTCTACTCAATCTTCCCCAGAGTTGCATATTCTCCCACGACCATGCCAGAGATGAGGCTTTGATACAGTGATGAGAAACAGGACTGAGCAGGAAGGAAACAGTGTGTGCAGCAGAGACTCGCTGACCGAGGCCCTGGGAGGACATGTGTGGGAGGCCAAAGCACTGTGGCAGGAGCATAGAGCACAGGGGACAGCAGGAACCATCCATATCCTCAGCCTGGGGCTGCTGGCGGTGAGAGTGAAATCTGTCTGTGACCCACTGCCACTGAACCTCCATAGGACCCCAGGGCCCTGGGTGGGTTTAAGCAGTTAGGGTCAGGTCTCTGCTCTACCTAGTCCAAGGATTCCTTCTGGTTGAACACAATGCTGCCTGGAGGGGCTGGGCTTATGGCTCAAAGGTGAGCACTTGCCTTGCATGCACGAGGCAGTGGGTTTGATCCTCAGCAACACATAAAATAAAATAAAATAAAAAAGACTTGTGTCCACCTATAACTAAAAATAAATATTAAAAATAAAAAATACTGGCTGGATTGCTGCTGATGGTGACCCCCTCTCGGGCAGACACAGCCAGGGAGCCAGGAGACTGATTATTATAAGGTCCTCAGTCCTGCAATCAAAAACATACAAGGACCACACACCAACTACCAGTATATTAAAATATTTCTCAAATGTACATTTTCTGATTCTTAACAAAGAATTGGGTTGGTTTATATGATTTTTCTTTGTGTACGTTGCAGTCACTCTGTGCTTTTGAAAAAATCACACTTGTGTGAACCTCTCAGCTGAGCCCCAGAGCACCATGCAGAGGAGGATCTGGGCTGTGTTACCATCTTGCTGGTGCTCACCAGCTGTTCTAAGTCCCCATCTACATGGAAAGTGTGTTTACAGAGCTCTGAGCAGCTGTCCTTGAGCCCCCGGGAGCCTGCCAAACACCAGAGTGTCAAAGCAAAGTTCACACGTGGAGAGGCCAGAGGAAAGGTGTCAGAGAGGACAAAATAGGGCCAGAGCCAAAGGAGAAGGGATCATGTGCCAAGGAAACCACCAAAAATCCAGGTGTAGATGCAGTTTTCATCAACCTGCCCAATGACATGTTCTCATCAACTGTCCACTTTCAACTTCGCTGCAGTTGGGAGAAATGAGTAATTTTGCATCACACACTCAGTGCAGGTGAGCACAAACTCCCAAACATTATTGAAACATTTACACGTGGTGTCGGTGCATGGAATATGTTCCTGTCACTGGACAGATTGAGCACAGAGAACACAACCTCTGTCTCTGTCCCAGATCTCTTCTGGACTTCAAATAGATACTTCAAGTTCCTCTTTGGCCACTAGAAGGCACCAGGACACATCCACCCAGCTCTCTGGTGCTTCCCTCAGCACAGACACTTCTCAGAACAGGAGCCACAACCAGAGTGAGAATCACACTTGTCACTGCTCTTTATGTCACCTGGCTTCTCAATGGCATCGCGTGTCCTCCCCAGTCCCTCTGTCACTGACGGATCTCAGGTGCCAATGGCTCCTCCTGAGGTAACAGGTGACAACTTCAGGTCCCAACCTCTGGTAGGACAGGTCTTCATTTAACCCTACCCAGGATGAAAACTGTTTATAACATTGTGCACCCACAACCTCATGTCCAGTGCTGGGCCCAGGGACTTGAACACATCAGGCAGAAACCCTGGCCTCATGGGAGTTTTATTTTAATGTCATGGGCAGGCAATAAAAGATCAAATAGAATTTTTTCTCTGCGGTTACACTACTGCTTTGACACCTTGCCCTGGAGCACTTACCTCCCTCAGGGAAAGTGAGGCACTGAGTGTCCACGTCCTGTCCTTCAGCATGGACAGACTCAGAGGAAGAGAGGAAAAGCCAGCAGGTGAATTCCTGTGCTTCCTGGGAAACAAAGTCACATGCAGCATCATTAATGGGCCTTTGTCCCTTGACCCATCTGTTTATGAAGGACATTGTCTTTCACTGCATCCTGCTCCTGCTTCATGAGTCCATACAATACACAGCCCAGTGCCCAGAATCTGTGCTATGTAACCATCTAGGAGGACAAAATGGACCCACATTTAGCAGAACATCTTTTACTATGTCTAATATTTATTTTTGGTGGAGATCACTCTGTTCTTCCTTAATCTTTCCTCTTTATTTTTTTTTCTTAAAACATGAGATTTTTCCAGACAAAGGGGGGAGTGAATCATTTTCATTGTGTCCTCTGAGCTGAACTCAGTACTCCTTAAACTCTGATCTTCTCCTTGTGGGTTCTTCAAATCAGAGTCCCAGTTAGAGGTGGGAGAGCCAACATGTCCTCTCTTGTTCCTGGGCACTGCATTTCCCTTCCAAAGCTCTCAATTGCTGTTTGGCAGAATTATAGGTTTGTGGGACACTCACTCCAATCTTATTCCAAAGATGCAATGGGGAAGTTTCACTGGTCAGAGAGACCATCTCTGTGTTGGTCCAATGGCCAGATAGGTCAGGGAGTGGGCAGGCTGGCCTGCATAAGCCATCCTCCTGGGAACTAGCTGTGGTCACATGAGAAGGGCCTTCACTCCTTCTGAGTGCAGTGCCCCAACTGATCTAGGGAGCTTCCAGTAGATCCGGATTCTTAAAGTTCTACCAACTCCTAATATCACCAGTTTGGGGACCAAGACTCCAGCTCCACCCATTGGGAACAGACAACAGCAGATGGCAATAAAAACGGGTCAGGGTTTTTGCAAAGTGATAAGAAAAACCTTTCTCTTTTTCAACAATAGATGTTTCATCTTTGAAAATTATTGAGGAAATTTCAAACTTACAGACATTTATGAACAGCACAAAGTTTTTCTTTCCCACTAAAACCATTTGAGAGTCAGCTTAGACCTGATGGCCCACCACATTTTACTATGTGCCTCATCCTGATGATGTCCTCCTACACAAGCCAACACCACAAAGAATTTAGAGATCAGCCTTAGCACATTGTGCATCCAGTTATCAAGTCCACCTCAAATCCCGTCACTGTCCCCATCTGCCATTGGTCAGGACGTGCTGTTGTCCCAGTTCACACGCAGTCCTCAGTGGCAGGTCTCCAGACTCTTTCTGTCAGGAACACTTGCAGTGTTCCCCTGAACATCAGGACCTTGTCACTTTTGAAGAGGACACAGCAATTGCCTTATAGAATGTCCCCTGTAGGAGTTGCTGTCCCCTCTTGATTACATTTCACTAGGCAATCTGTGGTAGTGTACCTGCTGTGCTGATATGGGAAAGGACCACTGACTGGGGGTTTGAACAGCAAAAATGTATTGTCTAGCAATTGTGGGATCCATAGATAGAGAGGAAGGCACCAGCAGGCTGTTCTCCTCAGAGGCCTCTCTGAGTTCCAGGATTCATACTTCTGTGTGTCACATGGTCTTTCCCAGGTGTATTTGAGTTCTAAGTTTTTCTTTCTATGAGGCCATGAGGCACATTGAATTAATACAGACAGAATACCTCCCTTTACATAATTATCCTTTTAAGCACCTTGTCTCCAAACTGTCACACCCTGTGTCACTGGGGTCACAACCCCAACATTTCAGCCTATACTACACAGAAATGTCCAGAGGAAAGCTGTGAACCTGATTCAGATGGTGTCACCTGAATTCTCTGCTGCACATTGACCTTCCTCCTTCACAATTAGAAGCGATTTGTGGACAATATCCTTAATGCTTCATAAGTATCCCTTTCTTCATTAAGATAGAAGTATCAATTCATAGATTTGTATTTTATTCAGTGGTTTATAACATATATTCATCATTTATTTTTTTGATGCTCAAATATTTGCAGTGTAGCTAGTTGGAGTCCCGTTGAAATTGTTTTCTCTTTTGATAGGCTACGACCACCTTGTTCCTTTAGTGTACCCTTAGTCCCCAGATGGACCAGGCTCCATGTCCATTTTCCTATTGTGGATTCTGTAATAAACATTTCTTCAAGGATTGATGGTTCATTTTACAAAAGAATAATGGTATTTAAAAACCATGGGTGTTTTTGAGACTAAAAGACTATGTATTCTAGACTAGAGGAATTATCTATTTATGTATGTATTAACAGACAGAGACATATATATATATATATATATATATATATATATATATATATATATATATATAATTATGCAAGGTGTTCATGTCTTACTCTACAAGAGTTGTGAGTGTACATTGATATCTTTTATTATGGTCTAAAATCATAGGTTTTATTCAATTAGTCTCCCTTCAAGTAAGTAACTCCTTTCTGTAACTGTGAGGATCTTGGTTCTAGTTATCATAAATGAATTGGCATTTTTTATCAATTCCTATTTCATCACCTTTTTCACTGCTGTGACCAAAGGATCTGACCAAAACAATTTTATGGAAGGAAGATTTTACCTAAAAGCTCATGGTTTCAGAGGTCTCAAACAGCCACACTCTTTGGGACTTGAGGAGAGGCAGAACAACTTGGGAGGAGAGTGTGGCAAAGGGAAGCAGCTCACCTGATGATCACCAAGCAGAGAGAGAGAGTGAGACAGAGACAGAGGGTCCACTTGCCAGATACAACATATATACCCTAAAGACATGCCCTCAATGATCCACCACCTTTACCCACTCCCTACCAGCGTACAATTACCACTAAGTTATTCCCAACAGAGGATTATTTCACTGGTTGGCTTAAGAGTCTCACAATCTAATCATTGCTCCTCTAAACCTTCTTGCATTGTCTCACACATGAGATTTTGGGCAACACCTCACATCCAAATCATAATGATCCCCCTTTTCAAAAGCAGTCCCCAGCTGTCATCCTCACCTACCCCTCCTTGCATCCACTCTCTCTAACATACCCACCACCTGCACCACTCTGACATTCTTCTTTTGCCACCATCATATCTGTCTCCCTGCATGGGTATCTTTCTCATCATGCCTGGGCTGTCTCCTATGCAGGGGACTCCAAGTGTCCTCCTTGTCTCACCACTGTTGGACACCACACCTGGACAACACTACCCCCATAGGTGGGGACACCCTCAGGACCCCAATGAGACTGCAAGTCCCCATGCAGGGCTTCACACACCCCCATGCTTCCCTTGCACCCTGCCTGGTCCCCACTGTTCTAAACCAGGCACTGAGAACTGAGTTGTCTTAGGAGCTGACTGACATTTGAGATGTGGAATATACATTTTAGGGAACACAGCAGAATATCAGTGGCACTGGGTGGACATAGGATGTCTACTTCTGAAAGCAATGACTTGGGTTGCCAGAGGAGAGAGAATAGGAGCAATGCTATGGGTAGCCAGCGAACATAAATCATGCACATATATCATCTTGAGCTGAGCTAGAGAGGAAGCTCATGCTCCTCAATGGGAGGGAAGATAATCACTTACTTTGGGTGGAAGTAGTTGGGCAGAGCATTCATAAATGGAGGAAGACAACTTTCTTAGCTGTAGTCATGAGATTGAGTAAAAGCAGATGACACCGTCCATTATGAAGTGTGACTCCCCATTTTTTCTTATTGCCTCTCTACTTCAAATCATGAGTATTGGAAAATAAGAGCAAAGAAAAAGTTTCTCTGTGTCAGTGGTTTCTGTTATTCCAAAAAAATGTAGCTGGTAAACTATCCTGCAGTGTCTGGGATTGTGCCATCATGGAAAATCCCTGTTATAGATGGAAGAAAGTAAGCACTGAACTTGGAAGAGATCAAGATAACAAGCTACTCAGGGGTACTATACAGAGATGGTCTTATGGCCCCAGAGAGAAGCAGATTATCTGTGTTGCCCTGGAACATGGAGGGATGATGGTTCTGTGCTGAGTTACTGAGAGGAGCCCTCCCTACAACTGGGAGGGAAAATCAACTCCTTAGCTTTATGGGAGAAGCAACTGGAATGAACAGAGAATTTCTCCCCTGGAAACAGGGAGGACAAAGGAAAGGACACATTTTCAAGTGTTGAAGGAAAAGACTGTGGACCCAGAACTCTAGATCTAAGAAATGTTGTTCAGCAATCAAGATAAACTCAAGAGCCCTCAGTTGTAGGAATATAGATGTCCCTTATTCCTGCCATAAGGGACATCTTATTAAAGATAAAGTGCATCTTGAGGGAGACTCCCAGAGCCTGCAGGAGGTCCCCCCCCATGGGTTGTGGGTGATGCTGTGTTTGTAGGAAGCCACCATCATGCACATATTGTTCCTGGTCCTGGAGCACACAGTAGGTCCTGATGTGAATATTCCTGTCTCAATCACACCCTCTTTGAGTGTCTGTGGTTGAGTCCTGTGTCCTGGCACTCTATTTAGCAAGCCCAGTGATTCAAGCTCAGGGTGCTACAGGGTCCTGGCTCTACTGTTGAAACTGGGGTATGATCTAGACTGCACAGGGGACCTTTCTGTTCTCTTTCCATCTCAGGTACAAATGACACAAACTTTGTGCTGACACAGACTCCAGCCTCTGTGGCTTTGTCTCCAGGGGAAAGAGCCACCCTCACCTGCAGGGCCAGTAAGAGTGTTGGAAGCTACTTAGCCTGGTACCAGCAGAAGCCTGGGAAGGCTCTCAGATGCCTCATCTATGGAGCATCCAGCAGGGTCAGTGGCATCCTAGCCCAGTTCAGTGGCAGTGGGTCAGGGACAGACTACACCCTCTCGATCAGCAGCTTGGAGCCTGGGAATGCTGCAGTTTATTACTCTCTGAAAGGCCACCCAGATTACCACAGTGGTTCAGTTTCCAACAAAAACCTCACTAACCCTGCTGCCACCCTCTCTTCCCTGGGGCACAGCAGTTGCCCCTAGAGGCCCGCAGTCAGATATTTTGTACTTTTTTCTTTCCCTGCTCCTGCAAAGTTTGTGTGAGAGAGGAAATAAGACTTCATTCAGGTATGAAAGATTCATAGTCTCCTACACCCTCCTTTACTCACCTGGAAAAAATATGAGAGATTAGAGAGGACGGGGACACTTGATATTATTTCCCTACTTCACCAGGTGAGGATGGAGTCTCCAGAAGAGTCATAGTATCCCAATCACAGGTGGAGTTAAATATCCCTAAGAGAAATTGATTTTTAGATATTTATTTCCTTCTCATTTTAACATCAACAACATCTTGTTAAATCTGTCAAAGCATAGACACTGTCAATTTTGGCTCCAGAAGTAGCTCCAGGTTCTGCTCACATTTATTTCCTTTCAAAGCCAGGATAAGATGGGGGAATCTTTAACACTTTCTTTTTGGTTTTGTCCACACAAAGCTTCTCAGTTATTCCTGCTTCTCCACCTATAGACAGCCCAGAGTTCCAAGGAGATGGGAATTGGTTGAAGGTCAGGCTTTCTGATGAGCATGTACCTCCATCCATCCTAAGGAGCTACCATCTGAGTGATTTGTCTTTTTCCTGTCACAATCCTGATACCCAATGTTTGACACTGAATAATAAAGAGTGTGAATAGAACTGTAGCTCAACACGCCTGCACATAAATTTCTTAAATAGTCAATCACTTAGGGAGTTATTTAGGAAAAACCTCTGGATCCCATTCAAGGACAATTTGCAATAGGTTATTTCAACAATGAAATGCCAAGAAAATTCCAACTGTTCTAGCAATGAACTTTCTTTTTTTTGTTTCCCCCTCTGGCCAATAAACTTTCAAATTTACAAGCTCAGTATCTCACATGCAGAACCTGATACCTACCCCCAAAGGAATATGTTCCTGTGAAGAAGCACCATGACCTCCTCCACCTGCATGAAGGGCTTTAGACTCCCCTTCTCACCTCCCAGTCCACAAGCAGCCTCTTTCCCTTCCTGGAATCCCTCTGCTCCCAGTGCTGGGGAGGCAGAGGTGAGCTGAGACCTCCTTTCCTGCATGCCAGCTGGCCTCATAGGAAATCTCACTCTTTTTGCAAACCTGGGTGTCCCAGTTTGGCTTCCATGTGCATCAAGGGTAAGGCCTGGTTGGTGTTAATTACTTTCATGGAAACATTTGGAATCCCAGACCAGCCCATCTCTGGAGCTCAGGTTTGCTAGCAAGACCCCTCCCACTAGTTGCTTCATCATGAATCTCTGCCACTCTCTCCAGCACAAAGTGTTCCTGTGCAACTCGTGCAATTGTGCTTTTCCCACTCAGCACAGGAGATTGGCATTTGTTAATCTAGTGCTCTCTCATGTTTGGTGAAGGAAACTGGGATGTTTTTTACACAGACTCTTGTGCTTGAACTTGAACCTTTGAAAAACATGCCAGGTGTTTCACCATTTTACAACAGAGTCCTGGTATTTATCATTGCTACTCTGACTTCACATTAAAATCAGCTGTTTATTATATTCTGTTACCTGGAAAATGGAAGAAACACATTTTCTTTTCCTTCTGAGGTGTCAAGGAAATTATGGGTTGGAAGATGTGAAGAGCAGAGCGATGACCAGGAGCACTGATTGCAGAGTTCACTCTGGGCTCCTCCTAGACACACTTTGACTGTAGAGCCTCAACCTCCTTTGCACAATAGAGATAAGAAGTTTATTTTGCACAGATTCCTGTACTGAATGTGACATAATGATATTAAAGGAGACTTTCAAAAATAAATATATCTTTGTCTGCTTGTTTTTGGGTTGAAAAGCCTAATATGAACATAGCAGTCCATCCTAGTGTCTTGCAAAGCAGAGCAGGAGAAGCACAAGATCAAAGCCACCTTCATCAACAAGAAGGCACTAAGCAACTCAGGAAGACCCTGCCTCTAAATAAAATACAAAAGAGGGCTGGCGAAGTGGCTCAGTGGTTGTCTGCCCTTGAGGTCAATCCATGGAACCAAATAAATAAATAAATAACAAAAAATAAATGTAATATAAGATAGCAGTCCATCTTAAATTCATAAGCAAACTCAATACAATAATTATCAAAAGCACAATTGCATCTTCTTTATTTCTTTCTCTTTTTTTGCATAATTGTCAATCACTTTTTACAGTTAACAGGATAATTCAGGGACACAATCTTGCAAAAAAGAAGTTCACTGAGAGGCCTCAGTTTCTGATTTCTAATGTTTTTAATTTAATTTTGTTGGTTGTTTCTCTGTGGTGCTGGGGACAGAACCCAGGCCTCCCCCATGCTGCCATGCTCTTACAGTAACCTGACCCAAACCCTCCCTTCTCCCTACCACAGTGCTGGAGGGTGAGAAGTCACTGTCCCCTGCAGACCGAGTAAGATCATTGCATCTTCCAGCCTGGCACCATCAGGACCAGGCCTAGCTGCTGAGCTCCTGCTGCCTCCTGCTGCCCTCTGCACACCCTGCCTGCCTGAGAGGGCTGTGGGGCAGGGACACAAGCCATTCTGGCCCCCAGCAGCCACACTTCTTTCAAGGCACATTAACTTCTTCCTGTCCCCACTAGGGGACAAACCTCCACTCAGATGCTGCTTGTGCACAGGGTGGCTGACAGTCTGAGGAACCTCAGGGGAGCAGGTTGGGGACAGCTATGAAGTCACACCCTCTCTCCACTTCACATTTCTTCTCACTGGATCCTGGGCTCCTCCAGTGTCTCTCCTCTCCCTCCTGCCTGGGTCTTCTATGTCCTGTCCCTTCCTACCCTGAGTTTACACCTGTCACTCCTCACTTCCCACATGGCTGTCCTCATGTGGGTCACAACCCTATTCTCCTGCACATCCTGGCCCTTGTCATGCCTCTGACTGAACCCCTTGGATTCTCATGGGAGGGTCGAAGGCGGTTCCTAGTTGTCTTTAGAGACCAGAAAGGAGAGCAGCAAGTGTTCAGTGCTGTATGTGTAGATGCCATGGTCCACTGTGAGCAGAGTCCCTGCATCATGGCAGATGTGACCTGCCAGAGGCACTTGTGTCCTGCTAATCAGAAGAATGGCCACCAGCGTGTGTGGATGGGTTTGTCCTGTGATGATGCAGTCACTGAGCCAGCTCTTCTGCCCTGTGTAAGGAAGCAACCATACAGGAGCTGCCCATGCCCAGCTCTAGACATAGAAACAACTGCCCATCTCTAAGACACTTGCTTCTCTCTGTCACTGGAGCCGTCACATCCCTCTAGTGTCTTGAACAATGAGAAAGTCATTGTTCCAGGCAGCAGGTGGACCCTGTGCATATCCTGATCTCCATGGTGCTCATGCTCAATCCTGAGAGTAGAGAGGCAGCCATGGGTTTAGACACGAGATGCCAGCTTTACCTGCCCAGGCTCAGGGTGTCTGAACTTAGAGTCACATGGGCAGGGTGGCACACACCTGTAATCCTGGACACCTTGAGATGGAGGGAGGCAGACTGCAGGTTCAAGGCCTCCCCAGGAAAACTATGGAACACAGTATGTAAACAAAAGGAAGCTGACTTGGATGTAATTCATTGTGGCCTAGCATGTGAGAATACTGACTGCATCACTGCAGCTGAGAAACTAATAAACAAACAAACAAATAAATAAATATAAAATCCTACATTTATCAAAAAGTCAAGAAATACCTATGTTCATACACATATTCATACTAAAGTTACAGAGTAAACACAGACATAATCATAGGATTTATATTTTAAACATTACATATGTGGCATGTAGTATTCCTTTTAGTTCTAAGCAAATTGAACTCTGGCTGAGAAGAGGCTCAGGGGGTCTTTGCTGACCCCCCGCCTCTCTGGTCTATCAGGGTCTCTGCCCAGGACAGTGAGCTCAGCACTGAGTCCAGAACCAGGCGAGAATTGACTCTTGATCTCTGAACCTCCCTTGGTTGTGGCTTCTTTGCTTGGCTCAGCCCCATGGTGTGGAGCACCTTCCTCCCCTGGCTCCCTGGCCAGGCAGCCTGAGGGCAGGGGCTCTGCTTCCCCAGGTCCTCACCACACTGCCCAGGAGAACCTCCTCTTCAGAGCCCATGGCCAGAGCCTGCAGCTCTCAGGCAGCTCCAGCCTGAGCTAAGCCTGTGTGGGCTTCTGCCCCAGCCTCTCCCATCTACATGACCAGCAAAGTCCTTTCTTCATCAGATGCTCTGCACACATTCCCACAATTGTCCACCTGCAGGTTGTCACTTTGCTAAGGAGAAACTTGACCTGAATGTACTTTTCCCAGCCCCACAGTAAAGATTTCATCGTAGTCTCTCTTCCCTAAGGAACTTAACACGAGCACAGGGAATTTAAAATAGGTGAAGCTTTAAAAACTTCCCCTTTTTCCTTTAGTTTACTAGCCACCAGTTCTGTCCTGCTGTTTGTGGTAGGAATAGGTGAGTCCTCCCAGACCAGGGCAGGAGGAATTATCAGGAACAACTGATGATCCCAGAAATGATATGTAACTGAGCAAGGGAAGGAGGGCCTGGGGCTCTGACTCAGAGGTAGAGAACTGTGCAGCATGCACCAGGCCTTGGGTTTAGTCATCAGCATCAAAGGGAGGAAGAAAAGAATGGAAACAATGAAAGAATGAGAGAAAGACAAAAAGAAAGAAAAGTTGGAAGAAATGAAGGTAGGAAGGAAGGAAGGAAGGAAAGAAGGAAGGGAGGGAAAAGAAAAGAAAGGTTTCTGATAACTTAAAGAAGAACAAAAGTGAAAAACCTTGTCCTGCTTTCTTCCTGGAAAAGTTGCTAGAGGACCTGACGCAGGACATGATGTTTAGAGACAATGCAGCCATCTTGAAGTCATGAGGCATTAGTAAGAATTAAAAGGCCCTGTGGTAATACTGGAAAAGCATAGATATGTAAGGATTCAGAATATTTGCTGTTTTTACCAAGATGCTGCACTAGCCCGATATTCTCTAATCTTCTATAGTATTTTCACTTGTTAGTAAAATTATTCTTCTCCTAAATGACAATGAAGAGGAAGAGCCTGGCTGGCCTTAGACCTGCTGGTCTGGAGAAGATGGGCACCATGATGAGTATGAATGTGTTCTGTGGGACTATAAGGCAGGGAGGGCTGTGTCGATGTGTGGGTCCCTCCATCCCTGCTGTGCCAATGTCCAGAAACCCCAAACACCTCAGTGAGTTTATACATCTTCCTCTCTTTTTGTCTTTATGTCTGCTTTTACTTCCAAAGTATAAACTATTGCCTTGCTTCTGTAATGTCCCTTCTTCCTTCAAGGGTCACCAACACAGAACTGTGCCTAGGACACAAGGACAGCCTGTCCTGATCCAGAAAGTAACTACAGATCACCACTCAAAGCTCAGGGGGCTGATTGTGTCTCGTGGCCACAAGGAACCATGTTTCCCCCAAGCAAATCTGAGTTGCCCTGGTCTGACCTGGGACACGTTAATACACTGATCCTGTGTTGATTGACCAGGAGGAGCCTCCCTGCAGCTGTGTACAGCCTTCCCAGTCCTGCTGATTTGCATGTGCCCACAGCAAAGCCCACTTCCCTGAGAATTTCTTAAGAGGCTTCTCACACCCTGTGCAGGAGTCAGTCCCAGTCAGGACACAGTATGGCCATGAAGGCCCCTGCTCAGCTCCTGGGGCTCCTGCTGTTCTGCTTCCCAGGTAAGGAGGGACAATACTGGGGATTTACTAATCACAGTGTTGTCAGTACTGCCTGGTCAAGTCCTCTTGTAACATAACACTCGTAATAATATTTCTTTCTATGTTTCCAATGACAGGTGTCAGATGTGACATCACGATGACCCAATCTCCATCCTCCTTGCCTGTGTCTCGTGGAGACAGAGTCACCATCACCTGTAAGGCCAGTCAGGGTATTGGTGGTTATTTACACTGGTATCAGCAGAAATCAGGTCAGGCTCCTAAGCTCCTCATCAGAAATGCAAACACTTTGGAATCTGGAGTCCCCTCCAGGTTCAGTGGCAGTGGATCTGGGTCAGATTACACTCTCACCATCAGCAGCCTGGAGCCTGAAGATGTTGCCAATTATTACTGTCAACAAGGTAGCAGTTTGCCTCCCACAGTGACACAGACTATGACAAAAACCTCCCAGGGAGCAGCAGTGTGAGGCTGGGCAGCCCCAGCTGCTCCTCCTGCTGCCTCCACCTACTGAGAGCACTGCTCAGAGACAGCCAGGCCCTGAGCATTACAAGGGGGTTTGTCAGAGGATCCAGGGGAGCTTCTCTGCACTCCAACCCTTCTGCTCAGCCCCAGCAGGCAATGAGCTCATTGTATGATAAAGAAAATAATTTAAGACCCGAAGAGACTGAATTAGGCGGTATCAGGGGTTATGCAGAAGATAGGCCTCTCCATGTATTCCACATAGGAATATTTTAAGACTTTGATTTTTAGTGTAGTTTAATTTTCCAGCAAAACTCTGTGATGTGCAGGGTTCTCCAGTGTCCCCTCTGCTCCCATAGCTCCTCCATCACCACCCTCAGACTCTGTTGCTTCTGTTACAATTCATCAACCACTGCCCAAGTCTACAGGTCACACCAGGGTCATTTTATGCATTCTGTTGAAGTAGACAAGTGGACAGTGACATGTGTCCAACAGTGTGGCCTTGCACAGTGCAGGTCCTGCCCTCTCACTCTCTGAGCTCCAGCTGCTCCTCACCCACCCTCTCTGCTGCAGACCTTCATGATTTTCCATCCTGTAGTTTCACCTAGGTTGAGTGACACCTGCCTGGCACTCACAGCAGGACAATGTATAAACTGGCCTGTCACCCTGAGTACTGTGCACACAAACCTCCTCCAGGGGTTTTCACTACAGCATAGAGAGATGTTCCTTTTTTTTTTTCAAATTTTTATTCAAACTTGGTATTAAATCTAGACATGCACTACCACTCAGCTACATTCAAGGTCGCATTCCTCTCTCTCTCTCTCTCTCTCTCTCTCTCTCTCTCTCTCTCTCTGAGACAGGATCTCTCTAAGTTTTTAGGTCCTTGCTAGGTTGCATGGACACAAACCCTGAGTCTTTTAGCCAGTGGACCTGGAGTTTCACCTGCTGTCCTCTCTTGGGCTAGGAGACCTGGACTGGGAATGCACCTGGTCTCTCTCCTTTTGAGGTTTGTGGCCTCTTGGACTGAGATCCAAACAGAGATGGGCAAGGCAATGCTGTTTACAACCTGTTTTGACAGATTACCAGGCTTTGGAAGAAACAAAGTAAATGCATTAGGAACAATTCCCTTTTGGAAGAGGTATGGCCAGATATTTAAACATGGGTCAGAATTTAAAATAAGTATTTCCAAATAAACGATCATTTAAAGGTTATTACTGAGCATGGACTGCCAATGATTGCTACAATTCTTCCATAATACACCATTCAACCAAGCAACTCATTTACAGAAAAATAATCAACCTAGTGCACTTGACCATGATATTATCATAAATGCAGGTACAGTGGTGTTAACAAAGAGAAACCCACACAAATCAAGCTATGCTGTTCCTGGGCCCTGTGAGGTTGATTTCCTGTACTGCCTGGTGTGGAGAAGGCTCAGCAACACAGACCCTGTGTGATTCTATTTCTCCCAGACATGGAATATTAGCCCTTCAGAATTGCAGGATGATCGCCACCCTCTCTATTGTGCCCATGGAGCACCTTGGAAACTTCTATCTGCTTATTTTGGTTTTCTGGTCAAAAGTTCTTGACCCAAAGGATTGTCATGGTCATTCTTCCATTAAATTCAGTGAAATGATGAACTCATGGTCATCAGATCCTATAGGACAAGGGACTAATTGTGAAGAGAGGGACCCATTTTTGAGGCAGGAGGAGCACGTTCAGGCTACTTGCAGCCCTAAACCCCTCACCCTGGGCCTGTGTGTGCTGAGGTCAGGAGACACAGCCAAGTGTGTGGCAGGTGTGTATGTGAAGCTCCAAGCTGCTCTGCCCACCTGCTCTCCTCCCAGCAGCACAGCACCAGCCAGGGGTGGGCTCTTAAGCCTTCACCTCAGGATCCTCCTGCGTTGATCTCAGACAGGTGGGGTTAGGGGATCCCAGCAGTGAAAGAGCAGCCCCTTCCCATCAGGTGAGAGCAGGTGGGCTCCAGGGAGAACAGGCCTGCTGGAGGTGGGACCCTTAGATGTAGATCACCACTGCTGAGGCACACGCACACACACAAACACACATACACACACTCTCACAGACACACATACACACAGACACACACACAGATACACACACATACACAGAGACACACACAGAGACATACACACAGAGACACACACTGACACAGACACACTCACACAGACAGAGACACACATGCACAAACACACACATACACACACTCAAAAATTCACACAGACATACACATACTCACACAGACACACATACACACAAACACTCACACACAGACACACACACAGACACACACTCACACACACAGACACATACTCACACAAAGACACACACAGATATACACAAACCTACAGACACACACACACACAGTCAAACTCACACACACTCCACATACACTCACACACAGACATACACACTCCCACAGACACACACACACTCACATCACGGACACACACATTACAAACTCACACACAACTCACACCCACAGACACACACACACTCACACACAGAGAGACACAGACACTCACACTCACACTCAAACACAATCACACACACAGAACCACACATACTTGCACCCATAGACACACACACAGACAGACATAAACACACCCACAGTCATACACACTCACAGACACACATACTCCACATATTGACACACACAAATACACACAGACACACACACACACACAGTTAGTGACACCTTTCTCTACAGGGCACTCCCTGTGCTTTTCAGTCTGTGTCACTCTACTCTAGGACAAGCTGAGCACCCCTCTCCTAACATCCAGAATCCAAAGTGCTCCACAATATGAGACATTGGATGTTTCCAGGGGGTTTGGAATTGGATATGGGGATGCTCAGCTGGTAAAGTGACTCAAAGTTTCTAAAATATGAAAACCACTCAAATATGAAACCCTCCTGGTCCCCCACATGTCAGGTAAGGGTCATGGAAAAGCAGAGAGTTCCTGCAACACAGTATCAGTTCCCTGAATCTTTTTAGGGGTCCCCCCATCTCAACATGTCTTCCACATGGATTTAAAAGTCCGCAGTCAGATCTTGCCCTCTACTTCAGGCAGCAGCAAGGACATTTTCTCACTGGTTTCCCTCCAAACATACAAGATATTTTAAGTGATTTTGTTCAAAGGACAGAACCCATGTCCTCTTTGTGCCCCTTACACTATGACCTCTGAGATAAAAGCTCAGCTAAAACCTGGTCTTGACTGACCAGGACTCTTCTACTTAACTTCACAAAATGAGGCTCCCTGGTCTGGCACAGTGGTGCAGGCCTGCAATCCCAGCAGCTCAAGAGGCTGAGACAGGAGCATCATGAGTTCAAAGCCAGTCTCAACAAAAGTGAAGTACTAAGCAAATCAGTGAGACCTGCATCATATTCAAAAGGTTCAGAGTGAAAATCATCTGCCTCATTAACAGCTGTTCCCAGAGCAGAATTCCAGAACCACCTGCTGGACGAGAATCAGCATCTTACACTGTTGAGTAGTTTATATCCATGAGATCTGAGAGTCTAACTCTGGGACACAATTATTTCAGATAGATTTTCTTAATTTCTAGTGCAGCTTTTTATGGAAATTTCCACCTAAAACCATAATAACAAGCAGTGCATGTTGATCCTTTATATGTTGCTACAGCAAAACATCTGAGTTAGCAAGTACTGTGTAAGTAAAGAGGTGGGTCTAACTGACGGTGTTCAAGACTGAAGGTCCAAGGATGGGCAGTCCCACTGTCCTCTGGTGAGGCCCCCTGGCCTGTGTCACAGTGGTGTAAAAGTGGACAGGGAACCAGCTGCACACTGCAGGGCTAGGCCTGTGGTGTGGCCTCATGACAACCCACTCTGCTGAGGACGCCCTCAGTGTGTGAGAGCAGCACTGTCCTTCCAGAGCATCAGATCCAGACCTGACCCCTTCCTACCAGGCCCCACCTGTTAAAAAATCAATCATCTCTCATCTTGGCCCCACTGGAACCAAACCTCCAGCACCTGAGCACATATGGGAAACCAACAAGGAACTTTAGCAACCCAATTTTACCTTTCCATTATTATGTAATAAACTTGAAACATGTTAGCATTATTACCCTTCAGCAGAGTATCAAGGTGACAGGCGTTTCTCATCATCTCCATCCACTACTCGCCTGCTCTGCTGGTTTGAGCCTATGGTGTGCTCCTGCACTCCTTCATGAGAATTTTGTGGATGTCCTGCATCATTATTGTGCCACAATGAATGTCACATTACACATCATGGTAAAGCACACATCAAAATAACCACAGGGGGAGACCAGGAGGGCAGAGCAGCTGGGTCAGGGGAGGGAGGGAGGGAGGGAGGGAGGGAGTGGAAAAGGACTGGGCAGGAGACTGGGCACAGCATGTGCTGTGCTTCTGACATCCAACACCTCACTGCTGTGTGTGCTCAGAACGCACTGGCACCAGTAAAATTCAAGTCCCTTATTGTGGGAATGCTAGATTATATAATATTTTAACCTACCTATTTAATTAAAACAGAATGAAATTCAGTTTTAGGGGCTGTTGTTGTAGCTCAGTGGTAGAGGGCTTGCCTTGCCCACGTGAGGCACTGGGTTTAACCCTTAGCACCACATAAAAATAAATAGATAAAATAAAAGAATTGTGTCCCTATAGAATGAAAAATATTTATTTAAGTATTCAGTTTTAATATAAATAGTAATCTAGTTATTAAGGAGTTAAGAAAAATTTAAAGTAAGTAATAATTGAATAAAAGTGTACAAAACATAAAAGTTCTGGAAATTTCTCTGTATACTCATAATATCAATTTGGTGCAATCAATCTTGAGAATCCTGAGAACTAAGTATAAACAGGCAAGTGTCTCAGAGTGTTTGAGGCACAGCAATCTCTGACTCTCTGCACCTGGCATGTTCATGAATTGATCCTCCATTGAGTGGTGACAGGCTGTGATGTAGAGAAGGTGGCCTGCTGCCCTCAGGGGCTTCAAGGCTCAGGATCCACCCTGACACCTAGGTTTGGAGAAGCCCCTCTGAGAGGATGGGTCTCTAGTCTCAACAGGGACCCACTCTCAGCTCACACTGAAGACACCTTCCTTTGGACACAGGCAGGAGCAGAGGGCTGTGTCTCTCCTCCTGGCCACACAGGAGTATGTGTGCTGCTGCGCTACAGGGTCCTCAGAACACAGCCTGGATCCAACTTTATGCAGCTCTATGGATCCAACTGACAGCCTCTGGCATCAGAGTCCAAACCACCAGGAAATCATGTACCTAAGTCCCTACTCTTTCAGTTGAACCTTATCACCCTAGAGACCCACAGGCCCATCCCCACCAGGATCCAGGAAAGTTAGTCTCACCCACCCTGATAAACCCTGTTAATCTGTGTCCAGGGGAGAGGGATTAGCTGTGTCCACTGCTCAGGTTGATGTCCACACAGAGCATGGTGAGCTGACCACGGGAGCTTGAGAGTCTGCCTTGGGCTTAGAAATACTGCCTGCTCTTATCTTTCCATTGGCCATTTAGGAAAATAGTTCTGATCAACAAGGAATTTTTAAAATATTTTATTGCATCTTCAATTTCTGAGATAAAAGAACTAATCAAAATGGAGGCTTTTAGATATTTTGTGTACATTAAAGAAATGGCAGCATTTCCTGACATTTTATTATATTAAAGATTTTTTTGTGAAGGCAAATTTTTCTAAACTTGATTTATTACTAATCAGATCCTATAGATTTCTTTCTGCTCTTAGTTTTCCCACAATCCAGGTTTCCACAGTGGGAATGGGCACATGAGTTTCCCAGGGCTGCTCAATAGGCACCTCATACCTGGCCTCACTCAGAAGAGTTCACTCCCAGCTCTGGAGGCTCATGTCTGGAATCCAGGGGCAGCAGGCCAAGCTCTCTCTGCAGTTGAAGATGGCCCCCATACCTTCCCCTTCCAGGTTCTGCTGGCCCAGGCCCTGCTTGCCTGGTAGCAGCTGAACCCCAGGGACTTTCCAGGGTCCCTGTGCTCTCCTTCTGCCTGAGGGCTTCTGCTTGTGCCATGTGTCCTCCTGTCATGTCAGCATTGGCCTTCAGTTGTCCTCTGTGCTCCATGGTGACCATTCCTTAACCACCTACCTCCAGCAGCCCTATGCCATGTCATGTCACATTGTGAGCTACTGAGTGATTGACTGTCACCATGTTTGGGGACAACACAATGAAACCATGAAGTGGAGTTAACCTTATTTCTCATTTGACACCCATTAGGACAGTTCTTTAAAAAGAGCCGTGATATTGATAATTGTGCACACTCTCCTTGATATTGATTCTCTTCTCCTTTCTTTTCCATCTGTCAAAAGCATGGCTGATTAGGAGGCCCATAGTTGGGAGGAGGACCCAGAATGACATGTCTCACATCACATATCAGAAGGAACAACATCAAATTTAAAGAATGGAGCAAACCATGAGGGTGAATGAAATATCAGCCAGGTAAAGGTGACACCATAGATTCACACCCTCCCCAGATGTTTGTCAGTCAATCATTGCTGCACTGGAAATCAGGGTGAAGTTCAAGGTCATTTCAGTTTCTCCTCCAATCTGCCTAACAGATCTTACCATTGGGGTTTCTCAGAGTTTATACAGATCAAGCTCCAGGTTAAACCTGCTCTATAATCTATATGCTATTATATTCCTTGAAACTGAGTGTATCTAATCCCAAATTTTGTGGAACAGTGTGACTTATTCTTTCAATAGCTGCAGGATTCTGAGTTCAGGACAAAAGCAATTTGACACTGGAACCAATTTTCAGGAGGTGTGAAAATCCAGGTGACCCTGACAGCTGAGAGTGCTGTTTTTCTTCACTCATATACTGTGTGTCCTTCTAAGGACTCATGGCTGTGGCAACCCCACACACAGACCAGGAGAGAGACAGATTCCTACCCAAGACAAGGAAGGAATAGGACTCCTCAGAGGACTTGCTTCTACACAGTGGGAAAACTCCTGTGGGAAGATCATTTCCCCAAGAACCATTGGAATTTAAGAGTCAAGTATTGATTTTGAATGTGAGTGAAAGATTTCTTTCTCCCTGTCAGGTTCTTTTGACTTTTGCAAGGACCCAGGGAGAGACCATTTCCAGCACTTGTTAACATGGTAACAGGAGCCATTGCAGGAGTTTTAAAAGAGCTAAAGCAGGTGGGTTAGCAGGGAGGAAAGTTCCTCTGTCAGTTCTAGTGGGTGCAGGGTGTTTTCCTTCTCCAGGCTACATGGGAGGGAGTCAAACAGCCTGGCTATTTACACCCCAGACATTGCCCTACAAACACTGTCCACTTTCTCATGTCAGGTGCTGTATTGGTGCTTCCTACTGAACTCACTGAGACTTTGGCAAAGATTTTCACTTTCACCATCAGATCCTCTGCCCACAACTGCAGGCAGCCTGGGCTTAATCTCCTTCATTTTCTTCCAGTCACAGAAGACATATTATTTATTCAAAGTCAGTCCATACCCCTCCCCACATTGGTTCTCTCCACTCAGCTGCACCCACCAGGGCATTTGCATTTTGCTACCTGGGGAGGACCTTCTTGCAAGGATGACATAAAAGCTCAGCTCTAACCTGGCCTTGACTCACCAGGATTCTTCAGCTCAGCTTCTCAAAATGAGGTTCCCTGCTCAGCTCCAGGGGATACTGCTGCTCTGGATCCCTGGTGAGGACAGAGGGGATGAGGATGGAAAAGGGGGAGGGGTGATCTCAGTGCTTCCTACCTGTGAGCTCTGTATGTGTCAGTTGTGTGGGTGTCACTGCATAGGATGGGGCATGTGATGTTCAGATCCATGAAAGGGAGGAAGTTTCTAGAGGAAAACCAAGTCATCTACTGGTGAAGACTGGGCCATAGAGGGAGGAGAGTGGTGTGGTCAACCTCTAGACAGGCATTGTACACATAAAACTCTATCTTATATAACATTGGGTGTTTCTGAATTGAAACCCAAACTATATACTCAAGAATGCACAAATAATTTAGTTGAAAAAGGAATAAAAGAGAAATAATTAAAATATTTCATAATATTATGAATAAACTTTCATTTTTGTCATTATTTCAGGATCTAGTCAGGACACTGTGATGACCCAGACTCCCCTCTCCCTCTCTGCCACCCCTGGACAGTCAGCCTCCATCTCTTGCAGATCCAGTCAGAGCCTCCTACACAGCAATGGAATCACTTATTTGTATTGGGTTGTGCATAAGCCAGGCGAGGCTTCACAGGGCCTAATTTATGGGGTTCCCAACCGATTCACTGGGGTCCCAGACAGGTTCAGTGGTAGTGGGTCAGGGACAGATTTCACATTGAGAATCAGCAATGTGGAGGCTGAGGATGCTGGGGTATATTACTGCTTGCAAAGTACACATGTTCCTCCCACAGTGGTGTAGCCCTGAACAAAAACCTCCCTGGTTGGGTGGCCCAGCTGCCACCTGAGCTGTTGGTCTCGGCAGAAGCATAGCAGATTGTCTGAGAGGAAGAAGCTGCAGCTGAGGGCTCTGGACCTTGAGTTCTATGGCCACAGTTCAGTCACCACCAACTGCAGAAGCCCTGGCATGGAACCAGCAGAAGGGAGACCCTGGGGAATAGAGTTGGAGTGCTCCATGTTGAAATTAAGTCAGCTGAAGAGGCCCTAAGAACCATGCAAAAACAGAGTTCTTCTGTCAAAACAAAGATGGGCAATATTTTCATTATAAATCTAATCTTTATTTTTCACAGTATTTTAAAGGAATAGGTATTGAAACAGTCATCCTGTTGTGTTCATGCACGCACAACAAAAAGATGCAAATGATGACATTAGTAACACCCAGGGGTACTGAGTGGTAAAGGAGGGTCCTATTTTAATGAGATTGAAGTCAAATTGTCACCAGCTTTTGTTAAAGTGTTAGAAATTTAGTATGCTATAATTTACACCAAATTAACAAAAATAGGGGGGGGAAGCTATCATATAGACAGAAAAAAAATGGGAAGGGAATTGAAACATTATACTCCCAAAATAAACTAAAGAGAAAGGTGGTTGAGGTGGAGGATATTTAGGGATTGAAAAAGCACCAGGAAGAGAGAAAGCACAGAAGAATGGCAAAGGGAAGCTCCTCCCTGTTTGTAATTTTGCTGAATGTAAATAGGTGAACATCCAATCAAAATGTGTAGATTGGCAAAATGGATTGAAATTGTATATGTACATGTTCCTTTTGTAATCTCACATTAGGTCTTAGAACAAGAATAGTTTGATGGTAAAAACATGAAAAAAATCAAGAAATGTAGTTGTGTTATTATCAGAAATACATATTTTTTTTTTTCAAATTTGATTGGGGAGACAAAAATATTATACAGTGATAATGTGGTCCATTCTCCAAGGTGATAAATATTACAAACATACATGCACCAAAAATCAAGGCTCCAAAACAAATCTAAAAGCAGGGACAGATTTGAGGGACAAATAGACAACAATACAGTAAAAGAGGAGACCCAATTATTATACTTTCAATAGTTCCTGGGACACTCAGACAGAGGACAAGTCAGGAAAGAGAGAACTGTAGCCATGCCTCCCACCTAACAGACATGTATGTGGATTCCTGCCACAGTCTGGCTGGGCACAAATCACGAGCCACTGAAGCAGGAACAAACTTTATTTCTGAACTCCACCAGCACACTCCACAAACGCTCACGGGAACTCTCCCAAACGCCACGTGGCTCCTCCAGGAACCACCAACCAGAAATCCCTCCTCCAGCACTTCCCCAACCAATGCAAACTCTCCAGGAATCCCCATGAGAACTTCAAAGTAGTGTGAGAACTCCAAAGTAGTGGGCCACGGTGGACAGGAAAGGTCTAATATACAATTAAATCAATCCAGCATCATCTTAATGGCTCGCCTCTTAACCAATACTATTGGCAAAATTCCAGGGGCCATTCCGACTCGGTTGTGGCTCTCAACCTCTCCCCCCTTCTGTTTAATTAAACAACAAGCAATGTGGCTTAGAGATCGTGCCTGTTAGGTTGTCCAATAATACATATTGTCCTTACCCGTCATCGGATGATCTGACCTCAAGGCATCAGCCTCCTGTCTTAGGTTGATACAACTGCAATTGGATCTTACCTGTCACTGACTACCGGTCCAGAATATAGCTATACTTGTGGATAGGCCTTTGCACCAGTGGGGGGTGAGGTTCTTTGCCTCACTTCTGTTGGCTCCCCAATTTTAGACCATCACTTGCAGAAGGGAGGAGGATGCAAAATGCCATGATACCAAGCCAAATGATGGCTCTTTTTGAAAAAATTGTACCACTGATGACACCATCTGCAAAGATATGCCAGCACTACCACAATTCGCTGCACCAACAGATAGTTCACAATGCATACAAGTGATACATAGTCCAGGCAAGTTCTGCAAGCAGTTCAAAGCAGAGGATCTATTAATATGTCCATTTCCTCCCAAAGTATATTGACTTCTTGATTGAGCATCACTGGTTGAGTTATTTATTATTTATTGATGCATCAGTTTATACAGTTTGTTGTGAAAGCTATTGAAGAAGCTATAGTTTGGTTTTATCTTTGTATTCACCAGCACTGGGATTAAGATAGAAATTCTGGCAATAATGGCTAAAAAAATATGTAACATTCCAACAGGTACTAAGAAAACAATTTTCTGAACAATTTACATTATCCTGAACAGAATTATTAAATATAATGAAAAGGAAAGGTGAAAGTAAACAAACAGATCTGTTAACCTCCTTTTTTGTTAACATAGTAAAATAATCCTCAATAGCTGTTTACCCAATTTAAGTTAAACCATTTAAGTCACGTGAATAAAAAAAAAATTCAGATCCATTTTTTCGTGAGAGCTCCTCATATATATGGACATAGGCACATACAGACATACAACACAAAACAGAAGTGTGCACAGATAACACAATACATACAACACATAACATAATAGTAAAGGCCCTGTAGCTTTTCACAGATGAAATCTCCATTGCAATGTTAAAAACTACACAATCAAAAAATAGAGCTTATCAGAAAAACATTAACCTAGGTCTGTATGAACTCAAAAAATAAAATAGAACTTCATGATGTGGGAAAAGGCAATAATAAAATAGATATTGAAAAAAGCATGCTGGTTACCACCTGGGTTTTACTCTTATTTGGATATCCCATCCTTTTTCCTGTAACTTGCATATGGGTGTGAAGGTATTCCCACAAGCAAGCCTCAAGGTTTTTATATTTGAAATAGGCCTAAATGATGTTCATAATTCATTAGCCTCCAGGTGTGGGAGAATCACTGTCACAGATATAAGAACAGCCAAGCTGCAGCTCTGGATATCAGCTGTTATGGATTTGAGTAAAATCATCTTCTTTTTGGTCTGTAGAAATCGCTTTGGTTACTCTACCTGGAATCCAAATTGGCTGCTGTTCTCCCGGTGGAATCACAAAAACAGAACCCCAACACCAGACAATCACTGGGTCAGGACCTTTCCATTGTCCTGTTAGAATATCCTTCCAAAGTACCTTGGGCTTATGTACATTTTTTGGATACATATTCCTTTCTGCAGCACTATGCCCTGATGAACCCAAATTTTAAAAGTATTGAGTAAGAAGGGTTATTTTAAGTTTATCTTTGGGGGATATATACCCCTTTCCAATTCCCTCTTTTTTTGCTTTTATAAGTACATTTTAATAGTTTGATGAGCTCTTTCAACTATGCCTTTTCCCTGTGGATTATATGGGATTCCTGGTATATGAGTAATGCCAAATGATGAGAAAAATTGTTTAAAAGAGGTAGAAGTATAACCAGGACCATTATCTGTTTTTAACTGTTTTGGAACGCACACAGTGTTGGCAATGAGCTATAATATCTTTAGTTTTTTTCTCTGGCATAAAGGGAGCCATCAAAAATCTGGAGGAAGTATCAACTGTAACATGCAAATGTTTTAATTTTCCAAATTCTGGCAAGTGCATGACGTCCATCTGCCAAATATGGTTAGGTATCAATCCTCCAGGATTGACTCTAAGATTAATTTGTGTTAAAAAGGTTGCACAATTTTGACATTGTTTTATTATTTGTCTAGCTGGTTCCTTAGTTATTTTAAAACTGTTTTGTAAAGTATTAGCATTGACATGGAACCTTTTATGAAAATTTATAGCTTCTTCTAGTGTAGAGAAAATATATATGTCATGTGTAGTTTTATCTGCTAAATAATTGTCCAAACTAAGGGCTCCAGGCAATCCTGTATGTGCCATGATATGTCCTATAAATAATGGATCTTTTCTGTTCCAGATTAGACTGTGCATAGTGGAAAAAAAGAGAGAAAACATTAGAGGAAGGAATAATCCTACCAGCATCTTCAAGGGATACTATAGCATTAACTATGTAGACTATCAGAAAATAAATTAAATACAGAATTTTTAAACATCACAAAAGTTTGTAATACTGCATTAAGCTCTACCTTTTGAGCTGATTGTCTGGGTACTAAAAATGTAAAAGTTTGATCAGGGGTAACTACTGCTGCTGTACCATTATTTGACCCATCAGTGAATGTATTTGGAGCATTCAGGATAGTTGTTTTTCTTGTCATTCTTGGAAAAACTACAGGATGCAAATACCAAAAATAAAATAAAGGATTAGATGGTAAGTGATTATCAAATAAAACATTAGATTTACACATGATTATTGCCCAAGTATTTAACTCATTAGCTAACTCATCAATTTGATCCATAGCATATGGAGTAATAATTTTATTGGGAGAAATTACAAATACTTTCTTTGCTGCTTTTATTCCTTTGAGTATTAATTGTCCTACAGCCTCAGGATACCTAGTAAGAATAGTGTTAGGAGAATAAGATAAATGTAACCACAATAATGGACCTTCTTGCCAAAATACTCCTGTAGGAATATTTTTTGTTGGTAGTACAATAAATAATAAAGGCAAACTTATATCAATTGTATCCAAATGCATATTTTCCATATATGTTTCAATAATTTTTAATGCCATTTTTGCTTCAAGCGTTAACATGCGGGGTGAATTTGGATCTGATGGACCTTTTAGGATATCAAATAAAGGTCCCAATTCTCCTGTTGGTATGCCTAGATAAGGCCTTTTCCAATTTATGTCTCCTAATAACTTTTGAAAGTCGTTAAGTGATTTGAGTTGATCTACTCGTATTTGAATTTTTGGTGGATGGACCATGGTTGAGGATAATAGAACTCCTAAATAATTAATTGGAAAACTTAATTTTATTTATCTATTGCTATCTCTAGATTATAATTTTTTAATAAGTTTGTAAGTGTGGCATAACATTCTAGCAATGTGTTTTTATCTTTGTGTGCTAATAATACATCGTCCATATAGTGAAATACTTGTAGTTCAGGATTTTGATTTCTAAGTGGCTGGATTGCTGTGTTAACATAAATTTGACACAGAGTTGGGCTCTTAGCCATCCCTTGAGGGAGTACTTTCCATTCATATCTCTGATTAGGACCTTCATGATTTAGTGCAGGGATAGTAAATGCAAAACTTGGACTACCCTCGGGATGAATTGGAATTGAAAAAAAAAACAATCTTTAATATCTATAGATAAAACATACTAGTTTTTGGCAAAGCAGACAATTGAGGAATCCCTGATTGAGCAGGTCCCATAATAACCATCTCATTGTTAATGGTTCTTAAATCTTGCAATAATCTCCATTTACCAGATTTCTTTTTTTATGAGAAAAATGGGATTATTATGGGGAGATATGGAAGATTGTATATGTCCCTCCGCTAATTGTTGTTTGACCAGGTCATTGGATGCTTGCATATTTTCTTTAGTCAGGGGCCACTGAGGAACCCATACTGTTCTTTCTGATTTCTATGTAATTTTGATTGTCTCAATCACCCCTTCTGAAAACCTAATCCATGTCTATCTATTTCTTGATCTATTTGAATTGGTGCTGCTATACCTTGTTCTTGTTATCCTAATCTTTTTTCTTTCCTAAAACCTTGTCTATCCCTAATAGTGGGCACATTTGGATTGATGTTATTTGTTAATGTCAAACCTAATTGATCTAGGACATCTCATCCCCATAAATTTATAGGAAGATGATCCAATACATATGGCTGTACAGTTCCTTCACATCCTTCAGGATCCTTCCAATCTAATATCATTGCACTTCTATGGGGATTAGTCACCACTCCTAGGCCTCCAAAAATTTCAGTGGCTTGTTGTAATGGCCAATGTTTCAGCCATTCCTGACGAGATATGATGCTAAGGTCTGCACCTGTATCCAGTAGCCCATTAAATTCAAATCCTTGAATATTTAGTTTTAGCATTGGGCAAGAATCTAAATTTAAATACAGCATAGCCCAATCTACACCTGTGAAGCCTAATCCCCTGGAACCTCTTTCTATAGTACTATTGGAAAATTTATCATGCAGGCTGTGTATTATTAATAACTGTGCTATTCTATCTCCTGGTGAAATTACTGAACTACCACTTGGAGAACTGGCTATAATTTGTATTTCACCTTAATAATCGTGATCAATTACCCCAGGACTTATCATAAGTCCTTTTAGAGTAGAAGATTTGCATCCCAATAATAAGCTTACTGTTCCTTGGGGAAGAGGCCCTTTTACCCCTGAGGGAATGATTTGAACTCCCATCTCTGGAGTTAGTACTGCTGTGGCAGAGGCGCTGATGTCCAATCCTGCACTTCATCTTGTTTGTTTGATGAGAGATCTAATGGACAATGTGTCCTGGGTACTACCCTGATGGTGTCACTGGGTTCCTCCAGTGCCCCGTATATTTGTGGTCATGGGCCCCAGAGCATTGGGCCCCCCTGTCCTTTTTTTGGCAATGGAGCCCGATGCCTTTCTTCATGATATCGTGGGTAAACACCTGGTACTTGTCTGTTTTTGGATAACAGAGTACCCTCTATGGTGGTTTGAGAATGGCATTCATTAGCCCAACATCTCCCTCTATGGCATCGTGGGCAAATACCTGGTATTCTACTCCTTTGATACCTAGCTTTTTTAAACCCTCGTCCTATGGGACAATTCCTTTTAAAATGTCCTGTGTGTTCACAATTGTAGCATGTTTTCAGCCTGGTATCTAAAGCCTGTTGTAGTGCAGCTGCCAAGACTTGCCCTTGTTCATTAATGTCTCTACATAATTTAATATATGTGTTTAAGTCTCCATTTTCCCATAGTCTAATGGCCCTCTTGCACCATCTGTTTGCTTGCTCCAAGTCTAGATGTTTAATTAATGGCATTGCCTGTTATGTGTCCCCAAAAACTCTGGTAGCTGTTTGACTAAACCTATCTACAAATTCAGCATAATGTTCATTAGCTTCTTGTATTATCTTAGATAATTGACCTTATAAATCTCCATTTCCTTGTAAAGTCTTCCATGCCCTAACTGCATCTGCAGCAATTTGTGAGTATACAGCAGGATCATATTCAATTTGTTGCCCTTGACACTCATAAGGTCCTTTTCCTAACAATATATCTATGTTTCTTTGAGTGTAACCGGCTGCTGCATTTTGCCTAGCCGTCTCCATGCAAAATTCCTCATTGGCAACCTTCCATAACAAATATTGTCCTCCATTTAGCACAGATTTACACATGCTAGCCCAATCTGCTGGCGTCATGTCCAAGTTGGTAATGGATTCGACCATGCTTAAAGTGAAGGGTGCTTGGGGACCATAGGTTGTTACAGCCTCCTTTAACTGCTTCACTGTTTTGAAATCTAAAGCACGGTGAATTCGCTGCCCTCCTGCCTCCCCAAGTACAGGGCATGCTAATCTTTGAGGTCCTGTCTCAGGATCCCATCTATCAACTACGGGGGTTGGGGGCCCCATAGGATATGTTGTCTGTACATAATTTAATATATGTGTTTAAATAGGTGGAGCAGTTGGTTGGACACTTACACCCTCTGGTGATAGAAAAGTGTTAGTAGCAGCCTCCTGTTGTAACTTTTTCCCTGTTAGTTCTTCCTCCTTTAAATTTTCTTCGTCTGTCTGACTAGCTCGAGTGACCTTCTCTTTTACTTGTTCTAAAATGTCTTTCTCCATGGTCTGAACCTCTAACAATTTACTTAACACTCTTTTGGTTTATTTTTTACTAATTTCTAATCTACTATAAAGATAATGCAACCCAACAAGATAACACAAAACAAAACCAAAACAGAATGAAACAAAAACAGAACAAAAAATTGTTGTATCAATTTTCTTATTTTCTTGAAATGTATTTTTTTGGTCTATCTCTCTCTCTTCCTCAGGGCCGAACAAGTTCAAACCTTGAGCCAACGATGTTTCCCAGTTTGCCTGAGAAAGTTCTAGAGATAGGTAGCTTGAAACAAAAACAAAACAAATCAAAACAAGAACACATTGTTTTTTGAAATGGTCACCCATTCTCTCGCCTTCCCTCAGAAGGCGAGTAATTTCACTTACCTCCAAGCTTCAGGCGTTCCCTGCATGGGCCACCAATTGCGGCAGTCTGGCTGGGCACAAATCACAAGCCACTGAAGCAGGAACAAACTTTATTTCTGAACTCTACCAGCACACTCCACACACACTCCCGGGAATTCTCCCGAATGCCATGTGGCCCCTCCAGGAACCAACAACTGGTAATCCCTCCTCCGGCACTTCCCCAACCAATGTGAACTCTTCAGAAATCCCCACAAGAACTCCAAAGTAGCGGGAGAACTCCAGGGTAGTGGGCCAAGGCAGACAGTAAGGTCTAATATACAATTGAATCAATCCAGCATCATCTTAATGGTTCACCTCTCAACCAATACTATTGGCCAAATAACTTGGGCTATTCCAACTTGGCTATGGCTCTCAACAGATTTCACCTACAATGGCTTGCTGCATGATTGCTCAAATGCACATGGAATGCTCTCCAAGATCCTGCATGTGTTAGGCCACAAAACAAATCTCAATGATGTTATAAAGACTTAGAACATAGAACATGCATATTATCTACTCTGATCACGATGATATGAAGTTACAATTTAACAACAAAAAATGAACAGGAAAATTCACACATATGAGGTGATAATGCACTCATATAAGAACTGGCTCAAATGAAATGCTTTAGTGAGATCTTCATTTCTGGGACCAAAAGACCAGACATGAACACTGAGAGAAGGAAATGTTTATTTTGGCTCATGGTTTTGGAGGTTCAGTCCATGGACAACTGGCTCTATAGTCCTAGGGCCAAGGTGAGGCAGAATGTCACAGGATGGGACATGGCAGAGAGAAGCAGCTCAGGTCATGTCAATATGAGAGGGATGGGGAGAAAGAGGAAAGGACACAGGAAGGTCAACTAATCCAGGGCATGCCCCCAATGGCCCATCCCCTCTAGCACTGCTCCACCTGCTTACACTTCTCACTGACACTGTCCATTCAGACTAAGATGAACTGATGATGTCATACTCTCCTAATCTGAATGGTTGACCCCTGAAGATGCCCAGGATAACAGAGGGTTTTGGGAGACATTTCACATTCAAATCCTAACAATTCACTCCTGACCTCAAAAATCTCATGTCCATATCACAATGCAAAGTGCATTGAGTCCATCTTCGAGAATCCCATAGTCTTCACAATTTCAGCATTACCTTAAAGTCCAAGTTCAAAGTCTCTGAGACCCAAGGAAAACTCAGGGTGGTGAGCCCCTGTGAAAGTCTAAAGCAAGTTACATATGTCCATCATCCAGTGGCTGAATGTCACCATTCTCATTTCAAAGGGGAGGAATATAAGCACAGCAAGAAGGGATGATGCCAAAGCTTTACTGTAAAATCCAGTTGGGCAAAACCACCCTGAAGTCCCTATCCAGCACCTGGGCATCTGGCACAGTGAAGTTCTGTCCAAAAGGTTGACACAGGGCTCTGCCCCTGTGGACTTCCTGGTTGCAGACCCCATGGCCTCTCTTCCCTCTTGTCTTTGCTGGATTCAGAGTTTCCCTCAGCAGATATCTCATGCTGTTGGCATCTCTCAGTCCCAGGGTCTCCATTGTATTGCTACCTCCATTCTCACATCTCCACACCTTGTCTTCTCAGAGTCTGCTGCAGGGAATCAGCTCTGATGCACCCCGCCTGGCCTTCAGGGCCTCCTTTGAAATCTCAGTGGAACTTCATGACCCCCGACTCCTGCATCCTGCATTCCTGCAAAACCAGCTCCACGTGGGTAATATCCATGTCTGCCACCATCTTGAGCTGTCACAAAGCCTCCTGTGACCACAGATATACATTCCTCTGAGTGCCTCGGTGGCTGAGCACAGGAAATTACTTCCTAGGAGCCCCCATGCAAGCAGGGTGTCCCATGGTCTCTTTCCAACAAAAATTTAACTTTTACATCTTTAATGGTGATATTGGTGTAGTCTTTCCAATTCTTGAGATGTCCCCAATCCAGTTTTTCCATTGTTCATGGGAACAGCACTTGTCATCTCCTGTGCTGAGCACCTGCTGTGCAGAGCCAAGACCTGAGCCAGGAACCGAGCTCCTGACCCATCTTACCTGCAGGGCCTTGCTCCTGTCCAAGTTCATGGTTTTAGATAAAAATTCACCCCACCTGCTCCCTGAGAGGGTGTCAAGCTTTCCTTTGTGCATATGGTGATCTGGGACTCCTTTAAGGGCAGATGCAGTTGGGTAGTTGGGCATGCTGGGACTGCAGGGCACATCCCTTCCCTTCCTCATCACCCTGCAGAGGCTGGGAGCAAGGGCCAAGTGTGGCAGTGGGGCTGGACCCTGAGCACCTCTGGGACACTCTTCATCACTCCCCAGCTGCTTTAGCTGCCCTGGCCCAACTGCTGAGCTAGGAAGCTCTTCCTGGGAGCCCTAGGAGACCCGCAGCAGCTCCGGAAGTGTTTTGCATGGGAAGCATGAGGCTAGGTTGGCCTCTCTAGACCAGGAGCCCTCAGCCTCCTGCACCTTTAAAACTGACCCCCCTCAGGGTCACTCAGGCCCCTTCCCTTGACTCTGGTAAAACCTTAGCCTTTGCATATCCTGGGAGTTACACACCTAGATGCCAGCTCCCTCTAGACTAGTATGTTTTCTGATCCCTGGTGCAATTTCGGTCTTCTGTACTTAACTAGTTGAACAACTTACTGAATAGAGGGATCATTTGAGTTTCCTACAGAATCTTCCCTAGTGATGGATGGAAGAGGATCAGTTTCATGAATCTGGGATTCCACACCCCAAAATCTCCCAATTGCTATGCCTCAACTTTGCCACTAGATGGCAAACAATCCCACAAAGAACCCAGCCTAGGATCCTGACCTCAGAGGCCCTGGGAAAGCAGCAGAGATCCCTTCCCATGAGGAGCCCTCAGGCTTGGGAACTGTGCCCAGTGCCCAGGCCCATGCCCGCTGGGGCTCTGTGCACAGTGGGCCAAGTGTACTCACAGGCAAGTTTTTGATGTTTTCTATTTTGCTTTATAACCTGTGATCGTCACAAACTGAGAAGAATGTCCCTCCTGTGAGGACTGATTGAGTGGGGTCAGAATTAAGGGTCAGCAGTGGGCCTGGATGAGTAAGAGGACAGGGCCACAGCTCTGAAGACGATGCAGCCATGTGTGCAGTGGGTGAGTTGCCCTCATGAATCACCTTGAAGGGACAAAGCCCACTGCAGTCTCCACTGTAGTATGGAGCAGACACTGGGGACATCACATGGAGGAGGGGAAGGGAGGCGGGGAGAAGAAGCTGCTATGTCAGGGCTTCCCTCAGGCTGTTCCCAGGGTGGTAAGCTATGTGAGGGTCACTGCTCACTCTACAGGGGCTCAGGTGTCCTGAGTGCACTTGGAGCTCCAATAGGAGACAACACTGCTAGAGATGGAGCCCATCTGAAGAGGATCAGCTGCTCTAGACATGAGAACAGCAGCTCTGAGCCTGGACTCTGGCGAACAGGCCTTTACTCCAGTGCTCCAGGCCCATGGCCCTGCAGAGTTGTCCCAGGTCCTGGAAGAAGGGCAGGAACAGAATCCTCACTAGGAGGCTGGAGTTACAGAAAAGGCAAACATAAAGGAAATGGGGGACCCCCAGTCTCTTCACCCTCTGTGTGGGCTGAACCCAGGCCTGTGTCTGCAGGGCAGGGCCTCCACCTTGGAGCAGCATCCTCATCCCACTGTCTGTCTCTTTGAGAAACATTTGGATTGTTCCCAAGTATCCATAATTCAAAAATGCCTTAGTGGTCAGTATTGAGTGTACAGGTCTCAGCCCTGGACACTAATGAAGGGTGAGTTTGTGTGCAAATAACCCCTGGATCCAGAAAAACTCCCATTTGAATCCCATCAGCAGACGATGCAAGACAAAGGCCATTCCACCAAGAACAACTGTCACCACCAGCAGGAGGTCACTCTCCCAAACACTGGTCCCCAACACAATTCTTAAAAATCTTCCCTCAAATTCATGTCAAAAATAACATTTTATCTTATTTGTTATTTTCATAACTTACAATGGATTTTCATATATTTATTGTATATTTTAATTTTCTTTCTTTGATTTTTGCATTCCTGGTCATGACCCATTTTCTTTGACTTGTTTATTTTTATTACTGATTTGAGGTGCTCTATGTGACCTATTGATACAGTTCTTTTTCTATATAATGAACTATGTCCTGTTAGGCATTACTTGTGTTTACCTCTTTTTAGTGTATCTTAAAATGCTAAAATTTAACCTTTTAATATACTGTATTATCTGTATATTTTTGGGAGGGGTGTACTTAGGATTGAACTTTATGATTAACTACAGAGCCACATCCACAGCCTTTTTTATTTTTTATTTTGAGACAGGGCTTTGCTAGATTGAGGAAGCAGATATTGAACTTCTGATCCTCCTGCCTCAGGCTTGCATTTGCTAGGAAGATAGGTGTTCACCGCTGCACTTGGCTTATTATTTGTATTTTTTCATTGATACTTTTAGTTGTAGGTGTACACAATACCTTTATTTTATTATTATATGATGCTGAGAATCAAACCCGTGCTCACTCATGCTCAGAAAGCACTCTACCACTGAGCCACAACACCAGCATGTGTCATCTGTATGTTTAAAAAGTGGTTATGCTGTTATTATCCACAGCTTACATAATATGCATTTTATTTGATGCTATGAATTCAAATTAAAAATATAAGTTAATAATATGTTGATTTACTAATTATATCTTATATGCAAACAGACAGTTTATCCATGTGTGTGACATGTGCTCCTTATCTTTCTAACCATCATGGGCTCTGGCTCTGGCAAGACTTTGAGACAGAAGGTTTATTCACATTCTTCTTGGTGTCAGTCCCCACGACCATGGAGCATGTGCTGAGCTCAGCTGCCCCACAGAGCCAGGCCCAGGGCTGAGCTCCTGGTCTTGGACTCTCAACTTGGCAGGGGGCTCAGAGCTCCACTCAGCACCTAGAACTGTAAAGGATTTCCCCCCTGGATCCCCTGCCTTGCAGCTCATGATCAGGGCTCTGCTTCCCCAGGCCCACAGCCCCACTGCCCAGAAAACTGATTCCTCCCAGCCCAGGGCCACATCCCAGCCCTCAGGCAATGCCAGTCTGAGCTCAGTCCTACAGGAGCCTCTGCTCCAGCCCCTCCCATTGAGTCCAGGGCCTGAGTCTGCTCTGTGTGTAAATGCAGGGCCCCATTCCCACCATGGTAAACCAAGATGATCACCTGAAACCAGGATCTGCAGTCACTGTCAGCCTCAGGTCAGATTCACTGAGCACCTGCTCTATCCTGCTGTGTATGGTAAGGGCAGGTGAGCCTCTTCCAGTCCAGGACAGGAGCAGGGGTAAGAAGAATCTGCCATCAGCTCAGAGATGAGACACAAGAGGGTAAAGGAATGGGCAACTCTGGGCACAATCTTGAACCTTGGGATGAGGGAATGTGGAGGGATTCGTTCTGCATTTCTTCCTGGAGTGGCTGGGGACACGAAAAGCTTAGAGCCCCTGCAGGAGCCAGCTGCAGGGGAACAGCTCCAAGCAGGCCCAGGCCATGTGCTCTGTCTGCTTTCTTATGAGCTGGACTCCTCCAGGGCTCAGGCTGTGCTAAGGCAGCTGTTGGAGCTGAAGGAAGAAGCAGAGGATTGCAAAGTCATCAGGTTGACGCCACTAGTCAGCCCCCATGCTAATGGCTTATGGAAATGTGATGAAGTGGCAGCAAAGGGGGCTGATATGGGAGTCCCCAAACCAAACGAGGATCACTGAGTCCCTGATATGAAGATGTCCAGGGGTATCTCCAAGTGGCACAGTCACCAAGTAAACTTGGTATTATCTTTGTGCTTCTGTGGGACCTTGCCCGATATAAATGTAGTTCTGTTCTAGAGCTGTTCCAAATGCTTTTGAATAAATCCAAGTTCTTCCAATGCAATTTTTATTTTAAAAAATTATTTCACAATTGCATAATTTCAAATGAAACCCAAGGTATCATCCTACCAGGAACATGCGAGAGCATATTATTAGCCTGATGTTCTCCTCTGTAACACTTCACTACAGATTCTCTACAAGAACCTTCTCCTACATAATCCTCATATTAGGTATGAAATACTTTGCTCAATCCAGACCTTAAGTCTTCTTCAAAATTGGACAATTGTCCTGAAAATATCCTTAGTAACAAAATGTCTCCAGAGAGAAATAGACTAAGAGGCAAATCTGAGCTGCCCTGGTCTGACCTGGAACACATGGGGACACTTGGTCAGTGTTGAGGGGCTTAGAGAAGCCAGCCCTGCAGCTTGGCTCATGCCTGCTCAGCCTTCCCTACCCTGCTGATTTGCATGTGCCCACAGCACAGGCCACTGCCCTGAGAACTTCTTAAGTGGTTGCTCAGACACTGTGAAGGAGTCAATCCCAGGCAGGACACAGCATAGCCATGAGGGCCCCTGCTCAGTTCCTGGGGATCCTGCTGCTTTGCCTCCCAGGTAAGGGGAGAAAACATTGCACAAGTTCTCAGCCTTCCAGAAAAGTCTCTTGTGACATTATTAAATGTGTGTATATTTGTGTTTGTTTCCAATGTCAGGTTTAAGATGTGACATCTAAATGACTCAGTCTCCATCCTCTCTGTCTGCATCTCAAGGAGACAGCATCACCATCACTTGCCAAGCAAGTAAGAATATTTACAGCTATGGAGTCAGGTATCAGCAGACACAAGAGCAAGCTCCTAAGCTCCTCATATATTATGCAACCAATTTGGAATCTGGGGTCACTTAGAGGTTCTGTGGCAGTGGATCTGGGACAGATTTCACTCTCACCATCAGCAGCCTGGAGCCTGAAGATGATGCCACTTATTACTGTCAGCAGTATTACAGTTCCCCACCCACAGTGACACAAGCCAGGACAAAAACCACCCAGGGAGCAGAAGTGTGAGGCTGGACTGCCCCAGCTGCTCCTCCTGCTGCCTCCACCTGCTGAGAGCACTGCTCAGAGGCAGCCAAGCTTTGTAAGTCCTTGGGTGGTTTTCTTGCAGGGGGTCATTGAGGCTTAACAGTTGTTTCTCTGAGCAGCACCAGGTCTGGGGAGAATCTTCTGCAGTGATCAGTGGCAAGGATTGATTGCAGCAGAAAACATGTCCAGTGGACATACTGTTGATGTTATGGAAACGTGTGGAAAGAAAGCATGAATTTTTGGCTTTCAAATCACATGTAGTAAGAACAAAAGGGGGTGATGCTACCCAGGAGGGAGAGTTCTGGGGAAGGGTGGCCTTTAGGAGAATTTTTTTTTTGGTTATGGGTTGTGTAGGGTTGACATTCAGAAAAGTCCTGGAAAGGGAGACACAGTGGGCAGGTGATGTCCACCTAGGGTTTTGTTCAAAGATTGAAGAATGTGGAAGATACTTTTACTGTTTTTTTCCAGTAGCTGTTAACTGATGACTTCCCTCATCTTCTCACTCCATCCCCTAGTCCTTTTAATTAAATTAATGACATCTCACAATTTCCATTCATCACACCTCACAGATCATGACTGAAAGAGGTCAACAAATGTGTCCTTCAACCAAAGAGAAAATGGCTTGTTCAGACCCCAAGCATCGTGACTTTATGGTCCCTGCATTGCTACCTAGAGTGTTGAGAATCCTAATATCCTTAGGCTTCTGAGTTCTGGGATCCCAACCCCTGGACAGCTAACATTTTTAAAAAAAAACTATGTATCATTTCTAATATAACCATAATCCTGCCGAGTGTCTGAAAATCACTTCTGACTTTTTTGTCTAAACAATCACAATAGCAAAATGTGTTTCACATGTGCAAGAAAGTGTGCATTACTCTAATATGACACTGCCAACAGAAAAATTCTCAAACAGCATCTCCAAACTTGGCCACATTAGGGCGCCAGTGCACAGCAGGGATGGCAGACAGCCCTCCATGTTGTCCCTGGAAATCATGAGCCCAGACTGACCTGTGGTTATTGCTGTCACCACTTCACCATCCCCTGTCAGACTCACACTTTCCATTGAGGAATAACATCACCTTTTCCCACTGCCCATTGTTCCAGCAGAATCCATGTCCCTGGGGCCATGGGCACACAGGAAAGACTCAGAGAGAACACTCAGTGGGTAATTGGTGAAAACCAGTACTTCTAACACATCCAGGGAGAAGCAGGACACAGCATGGCCATGAGGGCCCCTGGTCAGCTCCTGGGGCTCCTGCTGCTCTACTTCCCAGGTAAGGGGAGAAAACACTGCGCAAGTTCTCAGCCTTCCAGAAAAGTCACTTGTGACATTATTAAATGTGTGTATATTAAATTGACACTATTAAATGTGAACAATACTACAGATGAGGTGTGTGGGTTTGAGCAGATGCCTCGCTGGGGAACTGCACTTAAAAGAGGGTCCTTGTAGTGAAGGAATAGGAATGAGGACTAGGTCCCTGGAGATTGTTCTTGTCCTTGATGGGCATCAGGGTGACAGGATCAAGGTGCTCCTCACTCAGCTAGAAGGAAGTGCAGGCCCCTAAGGCCAGGGTTAAAGCTTTGGAGACCTGCAGACCAGATTCACATTGCTCCCAACCACAGTGTACTTGGAGCTTCAAGATGGACAGACTCTGGGTTCCCAGCTTCTCAGAATGGTGGGTAGAATCTCTTAGTGACTAAGAAAACAAAGAGAAAAAGCATATGTAATGATATCCATATCAATCATGATATTCAGAAAAGAAGAATGGACAGGCTGTGGTGTTGCACCTCTGAAGTGCAACAACTTGGGAGCCTGTGGCAGGAGGATTGGAAGATCAACACCTGCCTCAGCAAACTAGTGAAGATCTAGAAACTTAGCAAGATACTGTCTCAAAATTAAAAATAAAAAAATAAAACTGGTGGGGATGTGGCTCAATGGTTAAGTGCCCCTGGGTTCAAACCCTGTTGTCAAAACAAACAAACAAACAAACAAACAAACAAACACCCAAATTGGCCAGTTTTCTTTTTTTTCTCTTTTCTTTTTCTTCTTTGCACATCACTGGGCTCATAAGAGTTTGGTTGGATTTTTGGACCAGTTGAAATTGTTAAGACTATGGGAACTCTTCAGGTGGAATCCATGCATTTTGCCAGTTGAGTCACACCTTGAGTTTCAGGGGTCCAGGTGCAGAATGCTATTGTGTGGATATGAGGTGTCACCTGAAAGCTCCCGTTACTGCAGGGACATTCAGAGGTGGAAGGATGAGGGCATGAAAGCTGCAATTAATCCATTTAGTGGATTTATAACTCAATGGACTAACTGGGTGTTGACCAAGCATGCTGGGCATTCCTGGAGAAAGGGCACTGGGGACAGGTTCTTGAGGAGTCTGTCCTGTGACCCCGGCACCTTCATTTCTCTCTCTGCTTCCTGGGCACCAGGAGGTGAACAGCTTCTCTCCTCCATGCCCTTCTGCCATGGGCCTCACTGTGGGAGCAGAGGAAAGCATTCCAACATCCATGACCTGAAGTGAAGCTCTGAAGCTCTGGGCCCCAACCACTATTTTCTCTCCCTCCCCCCACAAGAAGAAGAAGAAGGAGAAGGAGGAGGAGCAGGAGGAGGAGGAGGGGAGGAAGAGGAAAAGGAGGAAGGAAAGAAAGAAAGAAAGAAAGAAAGAAAGAAAGAAAGAAAGAAAGAAAGAAAGAAAGAAAGAAAGAAAGAAAGAAAATGTGAAAGGTTTAACTCTTCCATGAGTATTGTCCAATCTGAGCCTCAAATCTTATTAAAATAACTCATGTCCTGAGCCCCCTTCCTATGGGCTATCTCCACATGTCAAACTGCCCCACTCACCCCAGTCCAGGCTTCTCTCTCAGGTGTCCTCCAACCATGGCTTCCCCAAAGCTCGACCAGCTTCCACCCTAACAAAGTCGGAAGTACTTTTTGTCCCCTTTTTCACTGCTGTTACCACAAAACATGGCAAGAACAATCAGAGGAGGACAGGTTTATTTGGCAGCTTACTGTTCAGAGTCTCAGTCAATAGACAGCCATCAACACTGCCCTGGGCCCCTGGTGAGACAGAACTTCCTGGTGGAAGGGTGAGGTGGAGGAGTATTGTTTAGGAAGTGGCACCAGGGACCAAGCGAATGACACTAAAGATGAGGGGCAAAATATAGCACTCAGAGCCATGCCCCTAAAGACAGCCTTCTCCGTCCACACCCTGCCTGCCTGGAGTAACCACCAATCTAATCTCCATTGGGAGATTAATGCACTGAGTAGGAGATCAGGTGAAGACTCTCATAATCCAATTCTTTACCTCTAGATAGCCTTGCATTGTCTCACATGAGTTTTGGGGGACCTCTTAATTTCACATCATAAAATTATGCTTCTGTTCCCAAAAGATCATGCCCATCTGACAGTGTGAAACATACTTTGTCCATTTCCATGAGTCCTCCTAGTCTTAAGAGTTCCAGGATTGCATGAAGTCTAACTTCAAGGCAAACTCTTAGTGTAAGCCCCTGTAAAAATCGAAAGCATGTTACATATATGTACTATACAAAGGCAAAGAATAAACATACCAATTTCAAAATAAAACAGAGAGAGAAAAAGTAAGAAAAAATAAGGGCCTACAAAAAATGGATGGGACCAAGCAATCCAGTTGGGAAAACAAACCCTGTGGCTCCTCATCCTGCCTCTGGGGTTATGGTGTTGAAATCTTCCCTCCAAAGAGCTTGGGTAGCTCTGCACCTATGGCCTTGTGGGTGGTGACTCACATGACTTGTCTCTTGGCTTGTTTCTGCTCTATCCCTGCAGCTCTCCTCAGCACAGGGTCTGTGCTTCTGGATTTTCTCTGTGGTTGACACCAAGATGTGTCACCATCTTGAACAGTAGCCCAGGGTCCAGGGACCATGACTGCCTCAGCCTCTGAGTGTGTGGGTAGGTGAGCATGGAAAAACTGCTTCCTTCACTCCCAGCCCCAGTCAAATTAATCTGACTTGTATATTCCAGCAAAAGGTTGTACAGAAATATGTTTGTTAGATTCTCATTAACATCATGTTTATTCCATTATCCAACATGTCATTTAGAATAAAAGAAAAAAAAAGTTTTCAATCCAGGACAAAAATGCCTTATATATAGAAATAACCTATTTTACACTGTTAGCTTATTTTAAGTTGAAGATTTAAATTTTTAATCTAACTGTATTTCACAAAGAAAATAAATTTCAAATGTGGCTATAGATCATCTTCAGGTTGCACTTCTACACCTGTGCACAAGAGTGAACACACATACATCCAAGCTTGTATGTATGTTACCTGCACAGTCCCCTGAGTGTTTCCTGGAGCTGCTGCCCACTCTCCTGAGCAGGACATTCATCTGGCCCTGAGGTGCAGCAGCCCACAGCACCAGCCCCCAGGGAGGGCAGTCTCCAGGTGTAGCAGGAGCAGCTGCAGAGCCCAGGGGATGCTGGACACCAGGCTGGGCTCAGGGGGACAGTGCAGAGCCTTGGAGGAGGCCAGGCAGGCCTGCTCCAAAGCATGGACACTTGTGTGCAAAGTCTGTCCATGGCATGGCCACGATGCCCACAGAGACACTTTGTCACTCCTTGCTGAGGGCTCAGGCCCAAGAGGACTTCCAGGGAAGGGCCACCCTGTCCTCTCCAAAACAGACACTAAGGTACTGTGCTTCCCTCCTGATTGCCAGGATGGTAGTAAAATCCCTCCCAATCATCCTGCACCCTGACACCACCTACTGTCTCCTGATCCCCCAGGGCAATTCCTCCTGCCTTTGTCCAGTGATGTACCTCTCACTATTCATCAGAAACATGGAGAGAGGACTCACTTCTGGGAAAGTGAGAACACACAGGGTCTCACTCATGTTAGTCTTTCTTTCTGTGTCCCAGGAGACAATCCCTTACCAACTCAGGAAGAGTTTTAGCAGGGTCCAGCCTGGCACCATCAGGACCAGGCCTGGCTGCTAAGCTGCTGCTGCCTCCTGCTGCCCTCTGCACACCCTGCCTGCCTGGGATGGCTGTGGAGCAGAAACATAGGTCATTCTGGCCACCAGCAGCCACACTTCATTCAAGGAACATGAACTTCTTCCTGTCCCCACTAGGGGACAAACCTCCACTCAGATTCTGCTTATGTACAGGGCTGCTGACAGTCTGAGGACACTCAGAGAAGCAGGTCGGGGACAGCTGTGAAGTCATACCCTCCCTCCCTGTCCCATCTATTCTCTCTGGATCCTAGCTCCTCCACTGTCTCTCCTTTCCCTCCTTCCTGGGTCTTCTCTGTCCTGTCCCCTTCTACTCTGAGTTCACACCTGTCACTTCTTACTCCCCACATGGCTGTCCTCATATAGGTCACAATCCTGTTCTCCTGCACATCCTGGCCCTTGGCCTGCCGCTGACACCACCCCTTGGATTCTCATGGGAGAGTCAAAGGTGGTGCCTGGTGGTCTTTAGAGACCAGAAAGGAGAGCAGTAGGTGTTCAGGGCTGTACATGGGTCTGCCATGGTCCACTGGGAGCAGAGTCCCTGCATCATGTCAGCTGTGACCTGCCAGAATCACCTGTTTGTCCAGTCAGAGGGGTGGCCAGCAGCCACTGTGGGTGGGTTTGTCCTGTGTCCATGCAGTCCCTGAGCCAGCTGTTCTTCCCTGTGTGGGGGAAGGCAGCAGGAGAAGCTGCCCTTGCCAACTCTAGACACAGAACTTCTGTCCCCTTGGGTTCAAGAACAAATGCTCATCTGTGTGACACCTGCTCCTATCTGTTACCATAGCCCCGTGGGTCACCCAGTGTCATGAGGAATGGGAAGGTCACTTTTCCAGGCAGCAGGAGGACCCTGTGCAAATCCTGAACTTCACAGTGCTCATGCTCAGTTCTGAGAGTGGAGAGACAGCCCTGGGTTTAGGCAACAGATTCCAGCTTTACCTGCCCAGGCTCAGGGTGTCTGAACTTAGATTCCCACGGGCAGGATGGCACACACCTATAGTTCTGGACACCCTGAGACTGAGGGCACACAGAAAAATTATAGAAACACTGTATATAAATAAAATGAAACCAATTTGGGTGTAGCTCATTGCTGGCCTAGCATGTAAGAGACTGTGTGTAGATGACCAGAACTGACAAATTAACAAATAAAAGATAAAAAATAAATAAAATCACATATTAAACTAAAAGTCTTGCCATATATATGTTCAGACATATACTCATACTAGAGGTGCAGAGTAAACACAGACATATCCACATAATTTATTTCCTAAATATTATATATGTGGCATATAATATTCCTTTCATTCATTTCTAAGAAAATCGGACTCTGGCTGAGATGAGGCTCTTGTGGGTCTTTGCTGACCCTCACAGCTCAGGGAGCTGAATGTGTCCTGTGGCCCCAGGGAACCATGTTCCCTCAAGCAAATTTGAGCTGCCCTGGTCTGACCAGGGCCACCTGGGCACACTGAGCCTGTGTTGATTGACCAGGAGGAGCCGGCCCTGCAGCTGTGCCCAGCCTGCCCAGCCCTGCTCATTTGCATGTGCCCACAGCACCGCCCACTGCCCTGAGAACTTCTAAAGAGGCTGCTCACACCCTGTGCAGGAGTCAGTCCCAGTCAGGACAAAGCATGTCCATGAGGGCCTCTGCTCCTCTCCTGGGTCTCCTGCTGCTCTGCCTCCCAGGTAAGGAGGGACAGCACTGTGGATTCACTAATAACAGTGTGGTCAGTGCTGCCTGGCTACTCAGGAAAGTCCTCTTGGAACATCACTACTTACAAGGATATTTATTTTTATGTTTCTAATGTCAGGTGTCAGATATGACATCACGATGACCCAGTCTCCAACCTTCTTGCCTGTGTCTTGTGGAGACAGAGTCACCCTCACCTCCAGGGCCAATCAGGGTATTGGCAGTAATTTAAACTGGTACCAGAAGAAAACAGGGCAAGTTCCTAATCTCCTCATCTATCTTGCAACCAGTTTGCAATCTGGGGTCCCCTCAAGGTTCAGTGGCAGTGGATCTGGGCCAGATATTTCTCTCACCATCAGCAGCCTGGAGACTGAAGATTTTGTCACTTATTGTTGTTAACAAGATAGCAGTTACCCTCCAACAGTGATATGGGCCATTACAAAAACCTCCTAGAAGAAGAAGTGTGAGGCTTGGCTGCCCCAGCTGCTCCTCCTCCTCCCTCCACCTGCTGAGGGCACTGCTCAGAGGCATCAGGGACCCAGGGCCATAGGGAGGGTTTGTGGAAGGATCCATGAGGCTCCTTTGCACCTTGACACTTTCCGTCAACTTATCCCCAGCAGATGACCATGATAACAGCCTCAATGATATGTAACAAGACAGAATTTAGACTTTCAGGGACTCTAATGGCAATAGTTGGTGTCGTGCAGCAAAGACAGGCCTCTCCATGTATTCCACATGGGAATATATAAAGACTTTGATTTTCAATGTAGGTTAAGTTGCCAGCAACACTGGGTGAGGTACAGACTTCTCCTGTGTCTGCCCTGTTCCCACAGCCCCTCCACCACCACCCCCAGACTCTGTTGCTTCTGTTACAATTCATCAACCTCTGCACAATTCTCCAGGTCACACCAGGATTACTTTGTGTATTCTATGAAAGTAGAAAAGTGGACAGTGGTGTGTGTCCAACAGTGTGGCCTGGCACATTGCAGGTCCCGCCCTCACACTGTCTGAGTTCCAGCTGGTCCTCACCCCCCTCTCTGCTGCAGACCTTCATGATTTCCCATCCCTGTAGTTTCACCTGGGCTGAGTGACACCTGCCTGGCCCTCACAGCATGGACGATGTTCAACCAGGCCTGACACCCTTAGTGTTGTGTACACAAACCTCCTCCAGGGGTTTCCAGTACAGCATAGATAGTTGTTTTCTTTCCTTGTATATTTTTTTTCAAATTTTTATTCAAACTTGGTATTAAATCCAGACACACACTACCACTCAGCTACATTCACAGTCATATTTGTATCTCTCTTTCTCTCTCTCTCTCTCTCTCTCTCTCTCTCTCTCTCTCTCTCTCTCTTTATTTATTTTTGAGACAGGATGTCTCTAAGTTTTTAGGTACTTGCTAGGTTACATGGACATGAACCCTGAATCTTTTGGCCTGTGAACCTGGAGCTGTACCTGTTGTTCTCTCTTGGGCTAAGAGACCTGGAGACCTGGACTGGGAATGCACCATGGTCTCTCTGTTTCTAAAGTTTGTGGCCTCTTGGACTGAGATCCAAACAGAGATGGGCAAGGCAATGATGTTCACAACCTGTTTTGACAGATTACCAGGCCTTGGAAGAAACAAAGTGGGTGCATTAGGAACCATTCCCTTTGGAACAGGTATGGCCAGATATTTAAAAATGGGTGAGAATTTTAAAAAGTACTTTCCAAATAAATGATCACTTAAAGGTCATTTCTGGGCAATAATTAGAATGAACAAATAAAGATTCTACATAGTCATCTACTCCCCCATTTAGGCTCATGAACCAATGTCAAGGAGGTCCCTCCCTGGACTCCTACAATATCAGTCTATTTTCACTCAGTTCATGTGACTGCTGGCACTTAAGGCATCCAACTCACCAAGAGGGCTGGACACTGTTGATCCCCATTATTATATCCAAACCATGAGACCCGACTGACTACAGTGGACCTGGCCGACACTGGAAGGCTGGAGAGGTTCTTGTCTGTGCCTTTGCTTTCAGTCCTGTGTCAGCCAGAAACATGTGGAGATCTCCTGAGAGCTTTCATGGGTGCTATAATTCTTCCATAATACACCATTCAACCAAGCAACTCGTTTAAGAAAAATAATCAACCTAGTGCACTTGACCATGATATTATCATAAATGCAGGTGCAATGGTGTTAACATAAGAGAAACCCACACAAATCAAGCTATGCTGGCCCTGGGCCCCATGCAGTTGATTCCCTGTCCTGCCTGGTGTGGAGAAGGCTCAGAGGCCCTGACCCTGTGTGGTTCTGTTTCTCTCAGACATTGAATGTTCACTCTTCAGAATCCCAGGGCCATCCCCACCCTCTCTATTGTGCCCATGGAGCACCTTGGAAAATTGTATCTACTCACTTGGCTTTCTGGTCAAAGTTCTTGACCCAAAGGTTTGTCATTGTCATTCTTCCATTAAACTGAGTGAAATGATGAAGACATGGTCGTCAGATCCCATAGGACAAGGGACTAATTATGAAGAAAGTTTTCCATTTTTGAAGCAAGGACTATAGACCATGGTGATCAATGGCTAATTGGAATCTATGTCTGCATTTTAAGAAAGTGGCTGGAAAATGTGTCAATTCTGGAAGAGCTTCAGGAATGGTTCTCCTGATGACATTGCCACTGGCGACAGCTGGTAGTACAGTTGAACAGGTGTCAGCATGAAGCTTCAGGTGATGCAGGAGTGGCCAGCACAGGTACAGTCAGTGTCATGGGGCACAGGTAATGTGACCTGCACAGAGAGACAGGGAGACGTGACCTCAAGCTACAGCCTCCTGGTCAGCCTGAAGCTGAGAACCATGAGATCCATTCCCTTCCTTCCTCACTGTGATGTCATAGTGTCACCTGAATATGTCAGAGGACATCCTGGGTGCTTAAGCCAAGGTCTTATCATGGCCGTGGACCAAGATCAGGAGGCAGAAGGAGCAGGTTCAGGCTACTTGCAGCCCCAACACCCTCACCCATGGGCCTGTGTGTGCGGAGATCAGGAGACACCGCCACGTGAGTGGCAGGTGTGTCTGTGAAGCTCCAAGATGCTCTGCCCACCTGCCCTCCTCCCAGCAGCACAGCACCAGCTAGGGGTGGGCTCTGAGGCCTTCACCTCAGGATCCTCCTGCGTTGATCTCAGACAGGTGGGGTTAGGGGAGCCCAACAGTGAAAGAGCAGCCCCTGCCCATCAGGTGAGAGCAGGTGGGCTCCAGGGAGACCAGGCCTGCTTGGGGTGGGGCCCTTAGGTGTTGATCACCACAGCTAGGGCACACAGACATAGACACACTCACACACAGACATAGACAGACACAGACTCACATGCACAGACACACAAACACACTCACATTCACAGACACACACACTCACATTCACAGACACACACACATACTCACACACAGACACACACTCACACACACAGACATGCACACAATCACACGGAGACACACACAGACACAGAATCAAACACACTGACATACACACATATGCACACATGGACACACACATTCACACACAGACATACACACAGACACACACAGACACACACTCACACACACAGACAGACAGACACACACCCACAGACACACACACAGACATATACACTCACACACAGTCACACTCACACACACTCACACAGACATACACACTCACACAGGCAGACATACACACACAGACACACACACTCACACAAAGATATACACACTCACAATCATAGACACATACTACACATACTTACACACACTCACACACATACACACACACTCAGACAACAGACACACAGAGACACACACACACTCTCAATCACACACAGAAACACACACTCACACAAACATACACACACACTCATACACACAGACACACACACATTCACACCCATAGACACACACAGATAGACATACACACACACACAGACACACACACTCACAGATACACATACTTCACATTCTGGCACACACACACAGACACACAGAAACAGACACACACACAGACACTCACACACACACACACACACACACACACTCACACACATGCACATACACTGTTAGTGACACCATCCTCTACAAGGCACCCCCTGTGCTTTTCAAACTGTGTCACTCTACTCTAGGGCAAGCTGAGCACCCCCTCTCCTAACATCCAAAATCCAAAGTGCTCCACAATATGAGACATTGGATGGTTCCAGGGGGTTTGGAATTGGAGATGGGGATGCTCAGCTAGTAAAGTGACTCAAAGTTTCTAAAATACGAAAACAACTGAAATATGAAACCCTCCTAGTCCCCCACATGTCAGATAAGGGTCATGAAAAAACAAAGAGTTCCTGCAACACAGTGTCAGTTTCCTGAATCTTTTTATGGGGTCCCATCATATCAACATCTCTTTCACATGGATTTAAACTTCCACTGTTGGATCTCACCTTCTACTGCAGGCAGCAGCAAGGACTTTTTCTCATTGGTTTTCCTCCAAACCTACAAGACATTTTAAGTGACTTTGTTCAAAGGACAGAACCCATGTCCTCTTGGTGCCCTAAACACTGTGGCATCTGAGATGAAGTCTGAGATAAGAGCTCAGCTAAATTTGGCCTTGACTGACCAGGACTCATCAACTCAACTTCATAAAATGAGGGTCCCTGATCTGGCACAATGGTGCAGGCCTGTGGTCCCAGTAGCTCATTAGACTGAGACAGGAGGATCACGATTTCAAAGTCAGCCTCAGCAACAGCAAGGCGCTAAGCAACTCAGTGAGACCCTATCTCTGAATAAAACACAAAACAGGGCTGGGATGTGGCTCAATGGTCAAGTGCCCCTGAGTTCAATCCCAATACCTGTCCCCCCAAAAAAAATTTTAAGCTCCTTTCTCTGCTCGTTGGGCTGCTGATCTCTTGGATCCTTGGTGAGGACAGAGTGGATTAGGAAGGAGAAGGGGAGGAGGGTGAGCTCTGGGTCCCCACCGCCCCCCATGTTTGCTCTTTATTTGTGCTACAAATGCAAGTTTTCACTCCAGGATGGACATGTAGGATTGTGATGGATAAAACTGACGAAGATTTATGAAGGTAAACAATCTTGGTACCAGTGGACACTGGGAGATATAAAGAGAGGGTTCTATAGGTGAGTTTGGTAGACACTGCACCTGGCAATTCTAAATTCCAATAGAATGTGGGTATTTTTTGAAATGAACCAATTTCAGTCCCTTCTACTGCCATACACACACACTCACTCACACACACACACACACACACACACACACACCTCACAGTAGCCAGAGATTAAGGTTGGGAGAGAAATCATGAACATAGCTCATAGTGGTAGGCATAACCTTTGATTTCTCTCTCATTTGAGGACCCACAGGTGCTACTGTGATGACCTAGGCTCCTCCCTCCAGCCTCTCACCCATCCACCTCCTTCAGGTCCACGCAGAGCCTTCTACAGACAGATGGATGCATTGATTCTTGCAGAAGAAAAGAGAGTCTATGCTGCTTCTCTTCTTTTGGGCTTCCAATTGTCTCTGGGTCTCAGGAAACTTCTGTGGCAGAGGGTCAGGGACAGATTTCATTCTGGACCTCAGGAGACAGGAGGCTGAGGAGGCTGGTGTTATTGCTTTGTGCAAGCTATGAAAATTAAGTATAAAAAATTAAGGTATAAAACCCCACAAACTTCCCTGCTGGGTGGCCCAGCTGCTACACATGCTGCTTGTCAGGGGAGAAGCACTGCAGATTCTGTCTGTTGAAGAGAAAGATCCTGGGATCTCAGGGCCACAGAGCATAGTCAAGGACTCTGGACCATGTACCTAGCTTAGAGCTCAAGCTCTTTTTAAGACCTCATCAGAGGGGCAGGGCTGTAGCAGAAGGGAGGGTTAAGGGACTTCTGCCAGGGCCATATAAGAGTGCTGGGAACAGTCAAGATGTTGTAGAGGAAACAAACAAAAAAAAAACAATGAACTTCAGCTCCCCTAAAAGACCCAATCTGCCTCAGGGGTTGTAGGTCTCCTTTTCATTTCTTCCAAGGCTTCTGAGTGTGAGAAGCTTGAGTGTAAACTGGTTATTTTATGGTTATTTTCTTCTGTATTTAGTGCAGTGATTTTGATTGTCTGCTGAGGCCTGCTAAATCCTAAGTGAAACTGGAAGTTCATTTTGTAAACTGAATATAATGTATGGGTTCCAGATTTTGTACTGATTTTTAAACACCTAGACCTAGAGACATCAAAACCTGTATCCTACATGGACACAAATGGTGAAAATAAAGAAAAGCCTAAAGAAATGATGGTAATTGAGGACTAGCTCACATGACTGATAGCAAGGGGCTCCATATTGCAGGGTAAGTGCAGGGCCATAATACTTCACTTCATCTGTTTCAAACTGTGTTCTACTAACTACAATGATCCATGAACAAGTGTTTTAATATTGTATAACAGAATTTTTTTTTAACAAAAATGAACTAAATGAACAAATTATCCTACTTTCAAAAATATAGTATGGTTAAGATTTAGACTTAAAACTTAATATATTCTATCAAGAATACAACTAAAGTTAAAATGAGTAATTTGTTAGTATAACGAAAAGAAAATATTTCAGAGCAGTTAGAAAACTCAATCCTTCAAATTGAAAAGAACGGCCTCATTAAATATTTTTTTTTAATTTAAATCAATTTTATCAATGAATAGTTTTTTTTTTTAATTGATGACACGGTCAGCGTAACACTATTTAAATAAGGATTTCTGGGAATTTTTTTCCCTATTGAAACATAAAAATAAAATAAATTTAAAAAACTGAAATCTAAATTGGAAAACCTGATAATAATTCTGATTAGACTCCAAATTCTTCTGAAACATAAAAATGATAGTCTTATCAAGAAAAGACTACTTGAGTTACAGCAGGAATCACCTGGACCTTTGTACACCTTTCCCTACCTCATCCCTGAGAGAAGAGGTAGGATAGAGAACAAAGGGCCCAATTCTCTGATCCCTCCAGTGGCCCAGGAGGAACAGAGCACTTGTGACTTTCTACCTCATCCATGGACTGCCTGGTGGACTGCTCTCTCAATCACATGGCTCTGAACACAGATAGGGAAGAGTGCAGGGTCAGTTCTCAGGTGAGGAAATTGTGGACAGCAGTGGTGGGTGCCATTGTGTGTGACCACTGCATGAAGGAAAAGGGATCAGGAAACACACAGCAAACCCAGGCCCTAAAGAAGCTTCCATGGGACCCTCAGTATAACCAACTCATTTCTAAACAGCCATGGATTCTGGGGAAATGGGAGGGAAGAACATTCTCAGGCAACTGCATGCCCAGGAAAGATCAAAGCCTTTACCCAGGCAGAACCCAGGCCTAAGATCATCAGTGAAGGGGTTCCACATCAGAATTCAAAGACTGGGCAGGCGAATGTTTAGCTCAAAGGCTGCAGTTCAACAGAAGATGGCAAGGCACACAAAGGAGCATGGAAACATGAGCCATTCAAAGGAACAAAAATCTTTAGAAACCATCCCAGCAGGAAAAGACATCAGAGTGACAGTACATAACATTTCTAATGTCTGCCTTACAGAGGCAGCTTGGAGGCTGAGGATGGCATTGTCCATCACTATTGCTATGGCATGGGGCAGACTGTGTGCCTATCAATTAACATCTTGGTGGCAGAATAAATTGTGCTGATATTGCTTTTAGAACTGTGCTGTCTCACGTGGAGCACACTAGCCACAGTTACTCTATAAACTTAGATTCAGTTAAATTTTACAATCAACATTTCCTTTGCCCTTGGTTCATTCCCATGCTTCATCTCACAAGCCATTTGTGGCTAATAGCTGCCACAGGGGACAGCTCAGATATAGATCTCTTCATAATGGCAGGAGATTCTGTTGGCCAGTATTGGTCTAAAAAAATCACAAGGTTTATCATGGAGCTGTAGCTTAGAACACTAACCTCCCCAGCCACTGGTCAGAAGCCTGTCATTCCTCATCTGCTATAGCTGCTGTGGTCCAGAATCTGCTCTGGAAGGGTTCTGGGATGGTAGGAATGGGGCTGCATGCACAGATCTAGACCAGGATAACAGGGTTCCAGCCACCTCTGACAGTATGCCCTGCAGCCCTCAGGAGCCTTTGTAAATGCACACCTGTGGTATCTCACCTGTATCACAGTGTCCATCCCCTACTGTCCTAGTACTATTTTATTTTCTGAATTTGAAATTATCTGTTTGTCTTGTGCCCTCAAGTTGGTGTCTGCATCAGAGGAGGAATCATTTTTTGCTCTCTACAGAATACTTCTGGTGATGGAAGCAATAGAAATATCCTCATCAGGAACAGAGAAGGTACTCCAGGAAGCCTCCTAGGGACCAAACTCTGACCCTGTGAGGTGCAATAACAATAAGCAACCAGTAGATGTAAGAAGAGTCCAAAATTTGCAAAGAGAATCTTGCTCTTGAAAATAGTAGGTAAGTAATAGAGTGATACTGTCCCTTACCTACATGAAGATCCCCAGGCTTGATTGGGGGACTCTGTGTGGCAAGAAGCATGTGGAGGACTTGCCTGGGGGCTGAGGTGTAGACAAACCTCTCTGTGTTGCCGCTCTGAGACTGGATGTCCAGCCCTGCCTTTGCACCCCTCCACCTAGTCATTAAGACCACTTCCTTAGTATTAGCAAAACTGCACCCATTCATATGTTGACACCTCACCTCATTGTTGGTGTGTTTGCCTAAGTAGTCTATAAGAAGGAATGGAGGTTAAACAAGGTCATCCAGATGAGGCTGATCCCACAGGAACTGTGTTGTTTGGAATAGACATCCAGGGAGCTTTCTGTCCAGGAAGCTCTCTCCATCCCTCTCAGGCCACAAGAAGAAGCCTGTGAGTACATGAAGGGAACCCTAGGAAGAAAGCCTACAACAGAAGGGTCATCTGCTGCCCCTTGACTTTGGATTTTCAGGCTGCAGAAAATTGAGAAGACACACATTTTCTATCTGAGCCACTGAGACCAGGAAGATGTGTCTCCCTATGACAGTTCCTGAAGATTACTTCAGAATCTCGACCTTCCCTGAGAAGGAGCAGCCTCAGGGCCAACCTCATACAAATGGACCTGCCAGGCTCCTCTCTCTCCTACTCCTCTGACTTGTGAGGAAGGAAGACCCTCGTACTCAATGTGTAACATGTGATGCTTCTTTGCACATGATGTTGTCCACCTGCTTTTTCTCTGATCACAGTCACAGCACATAGAGTGAACACGTGCTTGCTGTTGATAGTTGAGGGTCTTCGTGTTACTTCTGATTAGAGGCTATTGAATCCTAAAATGGACCATGTCTCTAGCTTCTCTCCTTCTGTCATATAAGAGAGGATCTCTATCCTTTCTAGTGCCTGCCTGAGGATCAACAGCACAAACCAGGCCTGGGTCCCAGCTCCTGCTGGCTCTCGCTGCCCTGGCGATGGTGCCTGGTGCATCTGGACAGATGCTACTCTGCCAATAACTGTGCTGTTTTCAGGACATGTGCCTCCTCTGTTACCTGTAAGACATCAATCTCACTCCAGCTTCTGCTCCACCAGGAGGCTGCTGAGGGTCTCAGGCCATCCCAGGAGAAGGGTTGGGGACAGCTCTGACAGCCCCCTTCTCTGCCCATCTCTCCATGTGGCTCTGGGAAAATGACCCATCCTGTGAATGTCCCTCAACTGTGAATGGAACACTAAAGATTCCAAGGTTGCCTGCAGCTGGACCATACCATACACCATGAGATATACACACAGATTGGAGAAAATCACAGGGCTATTTTATGCCCTTGAATATCTTAAAATGAAGACACTAAGTAAGATATTCCTAGTCAGTTTTCATTCTTAACTGAAAGTCCTCAGGGTCACCTTATTCTATGGAGCCTGACCCTGCTCTAGGCCAAGCCTGCTCCTGGGCACCACTAAGGCCTACGTAAACCCATTACAACTCAGAAGCATCTCTCAAGGACCTGAGTTTCTTTCCCATGAGTGGAATCATCAAATGAACAGGAGCCATGTCCCCAGGACTCCGCTTGAGGCAGAATCCTTGATTTGGCCATTCCAGCTACAATCACTGACCTCCCCATGATTCTTTGTTCTCTGCCTCTCCTGAGCATCCACATGCCCCAGCCTCCTAATCATTCCTACCAGAGTGGAGTTAAGCCCTCTCCCCTATTGCTCGCATTCCAAATAACTGTCTCATTTCTAGCTGTTGTGTGATCATTCATAGAAAATACCCTGGAGCACGTCTAGATGTCTGACCTAAGGTTGACCCTGAGCCTGGAAGAACCAAAATACTCAAACCAACAGAAACTTAGACCCAGGACTGTAAGTTCAGTCCCCTAAAATCAAAAGCTGTGGTGCTGACCATGAAATCAGAACACCGAAAAAAATAATAAAAACTTTCAAAAATACAACCACATCCAATCAAGACCACCCAGGACATCATGGACTCCCCATAGCCCTTAGAATCCCACATCACTGACCAGTGGTGGATGTAGGTTTAATCTGTCCTCCTGTATCCATGTGGGTTGATCTGCAGAGAAGTCCTTCCCTTTGCTACAACCCCAGGCCATGGTGGGGACATGCCTGTCTTCACCACCTGTGGGGGCTGTGAGCTCTGGCTTGGTATCTTACACACTGTGCGCAGATGTGCATTTCTTCCACCAGAGAAGCCTCTTTCTATGCACTAATGCAACATTAGAAAGTCAATGAGATACAGATGACCCCAGCCCCTTCAGTCTTGGTTTTCTAAGCCCTGTTTGTGTCAGCCGATTAGGGCTGTCATAACACAGGATCAAAAAGCTGTTGCCTTAAAACAGGAGATAGTTGTTCAGGGATTTGGAGTACAGAAGGCTGGGTCTCTTTCCATGGGAAAAGCCCAGGGCACTAGTGGCAGGGCTCCTGCACCAGCCCACACTGTCTTCACTTTCTGGAGGCTGCAGCTCCCATGGCTGAGGCCACATCCCCGCAGTGACTATGTCCCTATTCACATGGACTCCCCTCTTCTATGTTAGATTTCCTGATCTCCTATGAGAACACCTTCAGTGTCCATCTGGTGAATTATGGATATTCTCCCCATGTGTATATCCTCTATCACATCTACCAGGCCCATTCTATACGAGGCAGGCCAGCATAGGGGAGGACCTGCACTGCTGGCCCCACAATCAGAGACCTGAATGGTGAAGAACCAAGTCTCCATGTTCTCACACCACTGTGAGTCTCTTCCTGTACTCTCAGCTTCTCTCCTTCATGGTCACCAGTGACCTCACTTCTCCAAGGGTCTCTGCACCCTGGAGGGGCTCACATAGGAAGAGTTGCTGAATGACCTACCCTGTCACCATTTCCATGCAAAGGACAGACACAACCAGGATGGCCCTCCACCATGGGGTAAATGTGGTCCTTACAGAGGAGAGTCCTGGGTTATTTCTACCTGGACCCATGATTGTCTTTAAGGCTGAGTGGCCTTCAGGACTCAGGGAGGGAGCAGGTGACCCATGGCTAAAAGGGGACCCATTTCATGGGTGGCACATATGTTGTGGGCCAAGTGATGTCACTATAATTCCAAAGTATAAAAGGACTACAATGTTGGCTGTATTTTTCCTTAGTTAATTTCTTGAAGTAATTTGCAATGTTTTCAGTGTTGAATAAAATCAGATTTCTAGTCCCATGTCATCTCATCATTTGGGGGAAATCATTAATATAGCAATATAATATCCAAAGGTTCTGGTCTGGAACTCCAAAGTCCAGCACTTGTGCACCCGTCCTTCCTGAGCCCTCAGCTATCCTGGGGATGGTTGAAGATCCATGCCCCCACTTAGTTCTTCCTTTATTCACTCAAGGTGAAGTTCAGGGACTCACTGGAATTTCTCCTCACAGAGTCCAGTGATGAAGAACGTCAGTGGGCCTAGTCCTCCTGGGACACCTAGTTGTTGGGCTTGGCATCTACTTGAAGAAGCAGCAGAGCTTCCCCTGACTGTCATGGAAGCAGAGTGCACAGGGACCTCTCTGCAGGTGTCTGGCTGTCTCTGGGTGACCTAACTCTATCTTCTGGAGAGGAGCCTGGGAGCTGAGAGCACATTTGTCCCACTCAGTGCAGCTTCCAAGGGACCAGAGGCTCATGCATGCCCTGGCCACCTCCATAGAGACACAGGTGGAGAGAGCCTGCCAGCCCTGGGGGATCCTGGAGAGTAGCTCTGCCTCAGGCCATCAGGTATGCAAATGAACTGCACTTCCAGCTGTGCAGGTGGCCCTGAGCAAGAGGCCCTGAGTTCAATCCCAATAGTGCAATATTTTAAATATTTCAAAAAATCAACAGTAAAGCCATTGAATTCTGAGATATTCTTTAACAGATGATTTTATTTCCTCCTTGTTTCCCTTCCTTCCTAAGTTTTAGGAATGGACCCTGGGCCTGTCATGCATTAAGCAAGACCTCTGCCACTGAGCTACACCCCAGCCCTTGAGGGGAGAGTCTCGGTTACTGATTCCATCTCCTTCTTTATATTGCTCTATTCAGATTGTCTGTTTCTCCATGGCTTCGTCTTTTTGGTTGTTTCTTTCTAGGACTTTATCCATTTTTTCTAGGTTATTCTATTTACTGGCAGAAAACTGTTCATTCTATTCTCTTATGATGCTTTGAATGGCTGTTACTACATCTAAATTTTCTTTTATTTCTAATTTTATTTGAGACTCTTTTTAATTTAGTCTAGTCAACAATCTGTCAATTATATCTATCTTTTCCTAAAACCAATATTTTGTTTTGCTTCTTTTCTATTGATGCTCTCATTTCTATTTTATTCTGATGTTTGTAACATCTGTTCTTCATGGTAACATGGGGCTTAGCTGGTCCATCTGTTTCTCCTCCCCTGGGTGTAAAGCCAGCTGTTTGGACATCTCTCCTTTTTCAATGAAGGCAGCTACTGCTGTAAACCTTCCTCTTTGAACAGCCTTTGATACACCCTATAGGCTTGGGTGTGTTGTTAGTATTCTCATTTGTCTCAGGACAAAAACTTTTATTTCATTTCTTCTTTGACCATTTGGTTCTTAAGGACCATATTTAAAATCTGCACCCATTTGTGAATTTGCTACAATTATTCTGTACTGAGTTCTAGTTTTATGGCATTGTGTCAGGAGAAGACTCTTGGTGATTTCAGTCTTCTTAAGTAGCCATGGCATGTTTAATGGTCTAAATTATGCCCAGGAGAATGGTCCATGTTTGATTGAAAATAATGTATGTTCTGTTGCTGTTGGAAATGAGGTCTGGTAGATGTCCATTGGGTCCATTTGTCTACAATGGTGGTTCCTGTCTATTCATTGCTGAAAGTAGGGGACCCTTGTGCTCTTGTATGATTGTATTGCTGTCTTCATTTCCCTGTGGATCTATTAATGTTTGCTTTCTATAATTAGGTGCTCCAATGTTGGGTGGATATACACTCATAATCACAGCTTCTTGATGAACTGGCTCCAGTGTCTTCTGGAATAATGTTTATTTCCCTTCATTCCCTGTTTAGTTTTGTGCTGATGCCTAGTTTATCTGCTGGGACTGCAGTTGTCCTTGCTCTCTTCTGGTTTCTGAAGACTGCTTTCTGAGAAGAGTAGCTATTGGAAAGTGCATTTTAATCAAAATAATGATTTTCCTCAAGAGCTCCAGTGAGTTCAGGTTGTATAAATTAGTGTAACTGAACCTAATAATTGGTTACAGTTCAAAAGACCAACTATATTAATAGATGATGTAAAATATATGTTAATTTTTGCATGTATTAATAATTTTTAGTTAAGAAATATCTCAGTGTGCTTGGAGGAAGCAGAATCAGAAGGCAGTGTGAGCACAGAGTTTCACTGTGAGGACAGAAAGGGAGTGCTGTTAATGAGCATCCAAGGACCCTCTCAGGCAAAGAAAACACACCCTAAATTATGACAGTGCTATCAGAGAAATGGTTTAAAAACTGATATAGAAAATAAGAAAAAGTTAAGAAAAAAATCCATTAGTCTCCCAAATAAGGGATCACACTGGTCATGAAAATATGCTCCAATAATCTGGGACCATTCTGGTGCACAGCGCCCCCAAGAGGTATGCTATGGATTTGCTCCAAGAAATCCCCCTGCCCGGGGCACCTAGCATCTCCTCTAAGCCACACGCCATCACATAGCCACTTTTCCCGTCATTTCTAGAAGATGATATTCCATGAGATTTTGGGAAAAGGATCACATGTTCATATTAAGGATTAAGTAATGAGATCAAGTAGCTTCTTTTGTTTACTCTTTCTTAAAAGGAGTATGCCTCATTCTAACTACAAAAGCTTACACAAATAAGAACCAGAATAATTAGGGATGTTTTTCTCTCACAAGTCCAAGAAGAAACTCCTCTGGGACTGCATGAGGATACCAGCTCTGCAGCTGCCAAGCAGGGTCCGCCCCACCCTTTCTGGTCTGCATTTTTCCCCAGAGCCTATTTCTGCTTCTCAAAATCCCTGTGAACAGACCTCTTGGTGACCCTGAGCAGCAGGAATCTCAGGCAGGGCCCGTCTAACCATGGGTTACATGGCCACACTCTTCTGATTTCTGCTGCTCTAGCGTCCAGGTGAGGGGGGAGCACAGGGTACAGCCTGAGCTGATGCAGTTCTCTCCTCCTAGTGTGAGATGCTCCTAGGGTTTTTTGCATATCTGGCCCATAGTGCTCTGAGATTAGGGGACCCAGACAGCCAGATATACTGGGGGAAATGGAAGGGGACACATTTGACAATAGGAATGCTGTTTCTTTCTTCCCAGCTACATTAGAATGTTACATTCTACATTAGAATGTTACATTGGTTGACAAGATCACGTAGGCTGAAATGTTCTTCAATGGCTGTTTTCAAGTAGCAGAACCATAGAAACTGGTATTTTCTCAGTTTAAGAATCTGGAAATTTCAGAAGGCGAAAATACAATATACTCATATGTTTGAGTCCTTAGGTCTTAAGGCCCCAAAGATTGCATTGGTGCTGGGTTAAGTTCAAAAGCAGAGAATCCTGAAGTTTGATTCCTGCAGGGAACAGTGGTCCAGTGGACTAGTGCACATGGTAAGAAGGGGAGATGGAAAGAGAAAAGACGAGAGCTTCTCCTACTTTTGTCCTCTCATTCAGGCTTATTCAAACAGCTTCCAGAATTTTGGGGGATACAGAACAAGCAATGCCATTAATAAAACAACTGGCTTATGACCAAGCAAATTGTTGCTTCAGAGAGTTCATTAGACCATGGGACATGAAGATTTAAACACATATATTAAATTATGTATAGACATTAATGAAAAAGAGCAAGTCTTGGCAGCTGCAGTACAACAGGCTTTAGATGCCAGGCTGAAAACATGCTACAATTGTGAACAAACAGGACATTTTAAAAGGAGTTGCCCCATAGGAGGAGGGTTTAACAAAACTAGGTATCAAAGGAGTAGAATACCAGGTATTTGCCCACGATGCCATAGAGGGAGACATTGGGCTAATGAATGCCATTCTCAAACCACCAGAGTGGGTATTCTGTTATCAAAAAACAGACAAGGACCAAGTGTTTACCCATGATATCATGGAGAAAGGCATCGGGCTCCATTGCCAAAAAACGTACTGGGGGGGCCCAATGCTCTGGGGCCCACAACCACAAATATACAGGGCAATGGAGGAACCCAGCATCACCATCAGGGTAGTGCCCAGGACACATTATCCATTAAATCCCTCATCAGACAAATTAGAGGGAGCACAGGGTTGGATATTTGTGCCTCCGCTAGACAAGTACTAACTCCAGAGATGGGAGTTCAAATCACTCCCACAGGAGTAAAAGGACCTCTTCCGCAAAAACAGTAGGCTTATTATTGGGATGCAGTTCTTCTACTCTAAAAGGAGTTATGATAAGTCCTGGGGTAATTGATCCCAATTATGAAGGTGAAATAAAAATTATAGCTAGTTCTCCAAGAGGTATATCAGTAATTTCACCAAGAGATAGAATAGCACAATTATTAATAATACCCAGCCTGCATGATAAATTTTCTAGTCGAACTGTAGAAAGAGGTTCCAGGGGATTAGGCTCCACACGTGTAGATTGGGCTATGCTGTCTTTAAATGTAGATTCTCGCCCAATGCTAAAACTAAATATTCAAGGACATGAATTTAATGGGCTACTTGATACAGTTGCAGACCTTAGCATTATATCTTATCCAGAATGGCCAAAACATTGGCCATTAAAACAAGCCACTCAAATGCTTCAAGGCCTAGGAGTGGCAACTAATCCCCATAGAAGTGCAATGGTATTAGATTGGAAGGCTCCTGAAGGATGTGAAGGAACCATACAGCCATATGTATTGGATCATCTTCCTATAAATTTATGGGGATGAGATGTCCTAGATCAATTAACCTGCCCACTACTAGGGCTAGACAAGGCTTTAGGAAAGAAAAAAGATTAAGAGAACAAGAACAAGGTATGACAGCACCAATTCAAATGGATTAAGAAATAAATAGACATGGATTGGGTTTGCAGAAAGGGCCACTGAGACAATCAAAATTACTTGGAAATCAGAAAGACCAGTGTTGGTTCCTCAGTGGCCCTGACTAAAAAAAAAAGATATAAGTAGCCCATGACCTGGTCAAACAACAATTAGCGGAGGGACATATACAACCTTTCGTATCTCCCATTAATACTCCCATTTTTGTCATTAAAAAGAAATCTGTTAAATGGAGATTATTGCAAGATTTAAGAGCCATTAAAAATGAGATGGTTATTATGGGACCTGCTCAATCAGGAATTCCACAATTGTCTGCTTTGACAAAAACCTGGTATGTTTTAGCTATAGATATTAAAGATTTTTTTTTTTTTCAATTCCAATTCATCCTGAGTATAGTCCACATTTTGCATTTACTATCCCTGCACTGAATCATGAAGGTCCTGATCAGAGATATGAATGGAAAGTACTCCCTCAAGGGATGGCTAATAGTCCAACTGTGTGTCAAATTTATGTTAACAAAGTGATCCAGTCACTTAGAAATCAAAATCCTGAACTACAAATATTTCACTATATGGATGATGTATTATTGGCACATAAAGATAAAAAACACATTTCTAGAATGTTATTTCACACTTACAAATTTATTAAAAAAAACTTATAATCTAGAGAAAGCAATAGATAAAGTACAATTAAATCTTCCAATTAATTATTTAGTAGTTCTATTATCCTCAACCATGGTCCATCAACCAAAAATTCAAATATGAGTAGATCAACTCAACTCACTTAACGACTTTCTAAAGTTATTGGGAGACATAAACTGGATAAGGCCTTATTTAGGCATACCAACAGGAGAGTTCAGACCTTTATTTGATATCCTAAAAGGTTCATTAGATGCAAATTCACCCTGCATGTTAACGCCTGAAGCAAGAAAGGCATTAAAAATCATTGAAACATATATGGGAAATATTCATTTGGATAGAATTGATATAAGTTTGCCTTTATTATATATTGTACTACCAACAAAAATATTCCTACAGGAGTATTTTGGGAAGAAGGTCCATTATTGTGGTTACATTTATCTTATTCTCCTAACACTATTCTTACTAGGTATCCTGAGGCTGTAGGACAATTAATACTCAAAGGAATAAGAGCAGCAAAGGGAGTGTTTGGGATTTCTCCCAATAAAGTTATTACTCTATATACTATGGATCAAATTGATGAGTTAGCTAATGAGTTAAATATTTGGGCAACAATCATGTGTAAATCTAATGTTTCATTTGATAATCACTTAACATCTAATCCTTTGTTGTCTTTTTGGTATTTGCATCCTGTAGTTTTTCCAAAAATGACAAAAAAAATAAAAATAAAAAAACCCTATCATGAATGCTCCCAATATATTCACTGATGGGTCAAATAATGGTACAGCAGCAGTAGTTACCCCTGACCAAACTTTTACATTTTTACTACCCAAACAATCAGCTCAAAAGGTAGAGCTTAATGCAGTATTACAAGCTATTGTGATATTAAAAGATTCTGTATTTAATTTATTTTCTGATAGTCTACATAGTTAATGCTATAGTATCACTTGAAAATGCTGGTAGGATTTCCACTTCCTCTACTGTTTTCCACTATACAAAGTCTAATCTGGGACAGAAAAGATCCATTCTTTATAGGACATATCAGGGCACATACAGGATTGCCTGCAGCCCTTAGTTTGCGCAATGAATTAGCAGACAAATCTACACATGACATACATATTTTCTCCACAATAGAAGATGCTATAAATTTTCATAAAAGGTTCCATGTCAATGCTAATACTTTACAAAAGCATTTTAAAATAACTAAGAAACAAGCCAGACATATAATAAAACAATGTCTAAATTGTGTGACCTTTTTACCACAAGTTAATCTTGGAGCCAATCCTAGAGGATTGGATGTCACACACTTGTCAGAATTTGGAAAATTAAAATATTTGCATGTTACAATTGATACTTCTGGATATTTGATGGGCTCCCTTTATGCCAGAGGAAAAAAAACTAAAGATATTATAGCTCATTGCTTACAAAATTTTGCCACTGTGGGCGTTCCAAAACAGTTAAAAACAGATAATGGTCCTGGCTATACCTCTAACTCTCTTAAACAATTTTGCTCATCATTTGGCATTACTCACATAACAGGAATTCCATACAATCCACAGAGACAAGGCATAGTTGAAAGAGCTCATCAAACTATTAAAATGTACTTATTAAAGTAAAAAGAGGGAATTGGAAAGGGGTATATATCCCGCAAAGATAAACTTAAAATAACCCTTTTTACTCTAAACTTTATAAATTTGGATTCATCAGGGCTTAGTGCTGTGGAAAGTCATATGTATCCAAAAAATGTACATAAGCCTAAGGTACTTTGGAAGGATATTCTAACAGGACAATGGGAAGGTTCTGACCCAGTGATTTTCTGGAGTCTGGGTTCTGTTTGTTTGTTTCCACAGGGAGAACGACAGCCGATTTGGATTCCAGAGAGACTAATCAAAACAATTTCTACAGACCAAAAAGAAGATGATTTGACTCAAATCCGTAACAGCTGATATCCAGAGCTCCAGCTTGGATATTGTTACATCTGCAACAGTGATTAACCAAGATGCTTTTTTCAATATCTTTTATTATTGCCTTTTCCCACATCATAAATTTCTATTTCATTTTTGAGCTCATACAGACCTAGGTTAATGCTTTTCTGATCAATTTTATTTTTTGACTTTGGAGTTTTTAAACATTGCAATGGAGATTTCACCTATGTAAAGCTTCAAGGCCTTTACTATTGTCTTATGTGTTGTATGTTATTTGTGCACACTTCTGTTTTGTGTTGTATGTCTGTATGTGCGTATGTCCATATATCATATATGAGGAGCACTCATGAATAAATGGATCCGATTTTTTTATTATTCACGTGATTTTAATGGTTTAATTTAAATTGGGTAAACAGCTGTTGAGGATTGTTTTAATATGTGAACAAATAAGGAGGTTAACATATCTGTTTGTTTACTTTCGCCTTTCCTTTTCATTATATTTTATAATTCTGTTCAGGATAATGTAAATTGTTCAGAAAATTGTTTTCTTAGTATCTGTTGGAATGTTACATATTTTTTTTAGCATCATTGTCAGAATTCCTATTTTCATCCCAGTGCCGGTGAAGACAAAGGTGAAACCAAACTACAGCTTCTTCGATAGTTGTCACTACAAACTGTATAAATTGATGCATCAATGAATAATAACTCAACAAGTAATGCTCAATCAAGGAGTTGATTTATTTTGGGAGGAAATGGACATATTGATATATTGCTTCACTTTGAACTGCCTGCCGAACTTGCCTGGACAATGTATCGCTTGTATGCATTCTGAACTATCTGTTAATGCAGAGAATTATGGTAGTGCTGGCGTATCTTTGCTGATGTGTCACCAATGATGCGATTTTTCCAAAGGAGCCATCAATTGGCTTGGTGTCATGGCATTTCTGTATCCTCCTCCCTTCTACTTCTGATGGTCTAAATTTGGGGGCCAACAGATGTGAGGCAAAGAACCTCTTCCCCCCACTGGCACCAAAGCCAAATATGGGGGCCAACAGAGGTGAGGCAAAGAACCTCACCCCCCCCCACTGGTGCATAGGCCTATGCACAAGTATGGCTATATGCTGGACTGGTAGTCAGTGATGGGTATGATCCAATTGCAGTGGTATCAACCTAAGACAGGAGGCTAACGCCTAAAGGTCAGCTCATCCGATGACGGGTAAGAACCATATGTTGAATTGGACAACCTAACAGGAACAGTCCCTAAGCCACATTGCTTGTTGCTTAATTAAACAGAAGGGGGGAGATGCTAAGAGCCATAGCCAAGTAGTATGATGCATGGCATTTTTGGTTGAAAGGTGATGCCAGCAAGCCATTGAGATGATATGATTATGTTAAGATCTCCATTCATATGGATATTAGACACCTGCTGTCCACTTCAGCCAGCTAAGGGACTCCTGGAGAGTTCCCATTGGTTGGGGAAGTGTGGTAGGAGGGTATTCTGGAGGAGGGATTTCCTGTTGGGGTCCGGGAGAATGCCGCATGTGTCGGTCGGCATCTTTTTCCTGGGAGCTTATGGGGCATTGGCAGGGAGTTTCAAAAATAAAGTTTGTTCCTTCTTGCATGGCTCATGATTTTGCGACCAGCCAGACTGCAGCAAACAACCTTAAAATCACACATTAAACCACAAGTCAAGACATATCTATGTGCAGATATATACTCATTCTAGAGATGCAGAGTAAACACAGGTAGATCCACATAATTTATCTCCTTCATATTTCATATGTGGCATATAATATTCCTTTCATTCATTTCTAAGCAAAATGGACTCTGGCTTAGATGATCCACTGGGGGTTTTTGCTGACCCTCCTCTCAGGTCCAGCAGGGTATCTGCCCAGGACAGTGGGCTCAGCACAGAGTGCAGCCGACCCACAGGGTAAGCCCAGCACTGACTCCTGGTCTCTGATACTCCCCTGGCTATGGTCTCTCAGCTTGTCACACGACATGATATGTAGCACCTTCCTTCTCTGGACCTGTTGACCACAGCCTGAGGCAGGGCCTCTACTTCACCAGGTCCTCAGCCCCACTGCCCAGGAGAGCTGAGTCCTCGCAGACCAGGCCAGATCCTGCTGAGCCCCTCCTGAGCTCAGCCTGGCTGAGCCCCTGCCCAGCCTCTCCCATCTACAGCTATGGGCCAGTGACCACACAGACTCCATATTACTCTGAGACTCCACCTTCTGTAAGAAGTGCTTCTCCCATGAGAACCCCGGCCTCTGTGCCCATCCACAGTTGCTGGAACAGAAGTTTGGAACCACAAAATGGCAATTCTTATACAATATAAAGTTGTTCTCTCTGTGGTCCCCACATTTCCTGGGCCATGCATTTTGTCAGAGAATGGTCATCTAGATGTTGGTGACCATTCTTTAACTTGTGCTCAACTAGAGTGATTTTGACCCACTTCCCTGCTGGTAACATTTTTAGATTATGTTATTTTTGCTTGTGGTTTTGAATTATCAACCAGCAACTGGTGATTAATGTACTGCCATTTTTTACTTACAGTATAAAAAGTGGACTCAAACCCCTGGAGGGAGTCCAAGGATGTAGACTTGCCACCTGCCCCTTGGCTCGCCAGCTCATGAATAAATGTCCTGTTTCCTACTTTAAGATCGCCATGACACTACTACAGAAGCAAAGTCTTTCTTTCCTCTAAAGCTCAGAACACATTTCCGCAATTGTCCACCTGCAAGTAGTCACCTTGCTAAGGAGAAACTTGACCTGAATGTACTTTTCCCAGCCCCACAGTAAAGATTTCATTGTAGTCTCTCTTCCCTAAGGAACTTAGCACAAGCACAAGGATATTTAAAATAGGGTGAAACTTTTAAAACTCTCCCTTTTCTTTTAATTTACTGCTCACCAGATCCATCCTGCTGTTTGTGGTAGGAACAGGTGGGCCCTCCCAGACCAGCAGGAAAAAGTATCAGGGGACAACTGATGATCCCAGAAATGATATGCAAGTGAGAGAGGGAGAGGATGAGGCTCTGACTCAGAGGTAGAGAACTGTGCAGCATGCACCAGGCCTTGAGTTCAGTCATCAGCTCCAAAGGGAGAAAGAATGGAATGGAAGAATGAAAGAATGAGAGAAATAAAGACAAAAATAAAGAAATGTAGGAAGAAATGAAGGAAGAAAGAAAGGAAGGGTGGGAAGAGAAAAAAAAAGATAGGTTTCTGAAAACTAAAAAAATAAAGAACTTTGTCCTGCTTTATTCGTGGAAAAGTTGCTATAGGAACTGATGCAAGACATGATGTTTAGAGACAATGAAGCCCTCTTGGGGTCATGAGACATTACTAAGACTTAAAAGCCCCTACGATAATACTGGTAAAGCAAAAATAAAAAATGATTCAGAATCTTTGTTGTTTTTACCAAGATGCTGGACCAGCCCTATATTCTCTAATCTTCTATAGCACTTTCACTTGTTTGTAAAATTATTCTTCTCCTAAAGAACAGTTAAGAGGAAGAGCATGGCTGGCCTTACACCTGCTTGTCTGGAGAAGATAAGAACCATGATGGGTGTGAGTGTGCTCTGTGGGACTCTGAGGATGGGAGGGCTGGGTCCATGGGTGGGTCCCTCCTTCCTGCCTCTTACCCATACTGTGCCAATTTCCAGAAACCCCAAACACCTCAGTGAGTTTACATGTCTTCCTCTCTATCTGTCTTTATTTCTGCTTTTACTTCCAAAGCATAAAATATCCCTTTGCTTCTCTAATGTCCCCTCCTCCTCAAAGGGTCCCCAACACAGAACTGTGCTTAGGACACAGGACAGCCTGCCCTGAACCAGAAAGTGACTACAGATCATACATCACAGCTCAGGGGGCTGACTGTGTCCTGTGGCCCCAGAGAACCATGTTTACCCCAAGCAAATCTGAGCTGCTCTGGTCTGACCTGGGACACCTGGACACACTGAGTCTGTGTTGATTGACCAGCGGAGCCTGCCCTGGAGCTGTGCCCAGCCTGCCCAGCCTGCCCAGCCCTGCTGATTTGCATGTGCCCACAGCACAGCCCATTGCCCTGAGGACTTCTTAAGAGGCTGCTCACACCCTGTGCAGGAGTCAGTCCCCATCAGGACACAGCATGACCATGAGGGCCCCTGCTTACCTCCTGAGGCTCCTGCTGCTCTGCCTCCCAGGTAAGGGGGGACAGTACTGGGGATTTATTAATCACATTGTAGTCAGTGCTGCCTGGTTACTCCAGAAAGTCCTCTTGGAACATAATGCTCATAAGAATATTTCTTTTTATATTTTCAATGTAAGGTGTCAGAGGTGACATCATGATGACTCAGTCTCCATCCTCCTTGCCTGTTTCTCCCGGAGACAGAGTCACCATCACCTGCAGGGCCAGTCAGGTCATTTAAGATTATTTACACTGGTATCAGCAGAAACCAGGAAAAGCTCCTAAGCTCCTCATAAGATATGCAAACACTTTGGAATCTGGGGTCCCCACAAGGTTCAGTGGCAGTGGAATTGAGAAAGATTTCACTCTCATCATCAGCAGTCTGGAGACTGAAGATTTTGCAATTTATTACTGTCTATAAGGTAGCAGTTTTCCTCCCACAGTGACACAGGACATGACAAAAACCTCCCAGGGAGCAGAAATGTGAGGCTGGGCTGCCCCAGCTACTCCTCTTGCTGCCTTCACCTGCTGAGGGCACTGCTCAGAGGCCCCAGGATACCAGGGACACAGGGAGGTTTTGTGGAAAGATTCAGGGGGGCTCCTCTGCACCCTGAAGCTTTCCTTCAGATCAGCTCCAGCAGGTGACAATGATAACAACCTCAATGACATGTTACAGGACAGAATTTAGACCTCAAGGGCCTGAAACAGGCAATAGTTGGTGTCGTGCAGCAAAGACAGCCCTCCCCATGTATTCTACATGGGAATATTTTAAGACTTTGATTTTCAGTGTAGTTGAAGTTTCCAGCAAAACTTGGTGAAGTGCAGGGTTTTCCTGTGTCCCCCCTGCTCCCATGGCCCCTCCACCACCACCCCAGACACTGTTGCTTCTGTTATAATTCATCAACTTCTGCCCAATCTACAGTTCACACCAGGGTCACTTTGTGCATTCTGTGGAACTAGTCAAGTGGACAGTGACCTGTATCCCACAGTGTGGCCTTGCACAGTGCAGGTACCACCCTCACACTGTCTGAGCTCCAGCTGCTCCTCACTCCCCTCTCTGCTGCAGACCTTCATGATTTTCCATTCTGTAGTTTCACCTGGGCTGAGTGACATGGGCCTGGCATTTACAGCAGATAAGAGATTCAGACTGGCTGTCAACTGAGTGCTGTGCATGTAAGTTTCATTCTTTCATGGATTTTCATTACATGATAGCTGTTTTTTTTTTCTTACTCTCTCTTTTTTAATTTTTTCTTTAAACTTGGTACTTAATACAGGCATGTGCAACCACTTAAGTATATTCACAGTCCTCTTTTTTTTTTTTTTTTTTTTTGGTTTATTTGGTTTGGTGGGTTATTCGTTGTTTGTTTTTGTTTTGTTTTGTTTATTTTGTTCTCTCTGCTTTTTTAGGTCCTGGCTAAGTTGTTGAACCTAGCCTTAAATTTGTGCTCCTCCTGCCTCAGCCTCCCAGATGCTGGGGTTAGAGGCAAGAATCACTGCAGACTTCTTGATAGCTGTGTTCTTTTCAGTACTGAGTTCGACTCTACTTTCTGGCTCTTCAACAGTATTGATCCATTCCCCTAGTGAAGGGCAGGCTTTTGTCCTCCAAGTTTTCAATGCTGAACACAGTTCCTATAAGTTTTCCTGTGCAGGTTTTGGGGTTTTGTTTTTTAGATTTGTGTTAACACATAGCACATGTTTAACATGTGTGTTAAACACAGGGAACATTATTGCTGCGTGCTAGGAGCCACAAGCAAATAATATGATGCATGGCACTTTCGGTTGTAAGGTGATGCCAGCTAGCCATTGAGATGATAAGATTATGTTAATATTTACATTCATATGGAAATTGGACTCCTGCTGTTCACCTTGGCCTGCTACAGGACTCATGTTACGGGACTCCTGGAGAGTTCCCATTGGTTGGGGAAGGATAGTAGGAGGGAATTCCGGGGGAGGTCTGGGGCCCCCGGTTCCAGTAGACCCGACTGCGTGGGTGGACCGGCTGGCTTGTCAGGCGTGTAGGCGGATTGGCAGCATTTTCAAAAAAAAGTTTTGTTCCTGCTTGAGTGGCTCGTGATTCTGTGCCCAGCCAGACTGCAGCAGCTGCGTGTTTGGTAGCAGAATGTCTAGTGTTATAGGATCTGTCACACTGTCTTCTGCATTCTGTCTTCATCGTGGAGACAGCTTGTGGACACATCCCAGAACACTCAGCTGCTGGTAGTGCTTGTGACTGCAGCCAAGACCAGCTCAGCAATGGGATGGAGCCTGGGCTCCCCTCCTGCTGCCTGTGTGGTGCTTGCTCCTGGACTTGGCCATCCCTCACAGAGGTGTTTTCTTATGTGTTTTAATTTGCATTTCCCTGGTGACTTGGGGTGTCACAGTGATGTTTGGACAGATGTCCACAATGTGCTGTGGTCAAACACAGCTGTCAAATGCTTGTCATCTGTCCCTCCTTTATGGTCCTTCTCTTCCCTGTGTTCCTAGATCCATATTCCTATCACATATTATTTCTTTATAGAGCACTTTGTACCCACTTTGGGGTTAGATATGTATTATTCTCTCTTTTTTTCCTACACCTGAGGAGCTCTTGATTTTACCTTAATTTCTGATGTACATTTCCCTGGATCTAGAGTTCTAGGTCAACAGAATTGTCCTTCAGCACTTGAAAGTGTGTCCTTTCCCTTGTCCTCCCTGTTTTCTGGGGAGAAATTCTCTGGTGATTCTAGTTGCTTCTCCCATAAAGCTAAGGATTTTGTCTTTGTCTTCAGAAGCTGGAAGTGTAGCTGTGAGGGGAGCTGAGAGGTACCTCCTGTTTTATTCTGAGTCTCTGTGCATTTGCCTTCTCAGGGTACTCCCAGTCTTTTTTCATTGTAGTGGATGCATTTTTCAGTTCTGAAACTTTCATTTTTTGCATTTGTGCAGTTTCAGTACTCTTGCTAATGCTTTCTGATTATTTTTCATTTCTTTCAAACACATTTTCAGGTGCTTGTTGGTGCACTATTAGGGTGGCTGGTTTAAAATCCTGATCATATAATCCTTAGATACATTTCAAATCAGTGTTAATGTGAACTGACTGAACTTTCTCATTCACATGAGTTTACCCAGGATTTTATAGAATGAAAGATGTTTTCTTTTTTACCTGGACATTACTGGTATTGGGTCCCCTCATAGGCCTAAAATTCTTAATTTCTAGCAAGCTCCTATTTAGTGCCAGTGCTTTGACTTCTGGTCTACAGAGGGCCACAACTCACCCCAAAGAAGGGTTTCTTGTCTTGCTAGGCCCAGGAAGCACATTCTTATTGGAAGCACTTAGTCCCCACAGAGGCCTGAATTCAAGGCAAATCCTCTTAATCACTCGTGGTCCATTTCATATCAGTGGGACAAAATTCCAACAGTCATCTAACTTAGAGGATAAAAAGGTTATTTAAGTACATTAATTCATAAAGTCAGTCCATGATCAGCAGACCCCATTGCTCTGGGCCCAGGTGGGCAGAACATCATGGAAGAAGGGTGTGGGGGGGGAGAGCTGCTTCACCCTTGGTGGCCAGGAGAGAGGGGAAGGTGTCTCAGGGAGGATGCACCTTCCAGTGCTCATCCCCAGTGACCACCTGCTCCAGACACACCCCTCTGCCCTCAGTCACCACCCAATTAGTGAACTCAGACCAGGAAGGACTGAATAACCTCAGCTCTCCTAGTCTTGTCATTTCACCTATGAATATTCCTGCATTAACACAGTAGGTGTAGGGGGTCACCTGAAGTTGAAACCAAAGCACACTCACAGTCTACTGAAGTGCACATGCAATGATATCAATATAACTCTTTTTTTGTCTACAGAAACTTTTTTTTCTTAAAACAGTGACTCTTGATCTGGAATCAAATACCACACATGGCCCATGATCTGAGGGAAGTATGTCATGGAGCAGAAAACTAAGAAGTCCTCCTCACTGTGCCTTTTCCCCCTTCCCTCTTTTTGCCACTAGCCTGCCACAGCAAAGCTTCAGCCTCTGCTGAGCCCTGTGTTTGCAGGGACAGGAATTAAAATATTCTCCCTATTTTCGTTTCTTCTGATTGTTCCCAATTTTATTCTATCTTCATTTGAGAACAGCTATCATCTATTTTGACAAGTGTATATATTCTCAGGATCACTTGGACTCTGATTTCTGTCTTCTCCCTCCATGCCCTGAAATAACCTGCTTTCCAGGAATGCACGCACACATCTTTGACAAGGATACATATCTCTCCACACAGAGCTTGTGACCATACACTCTTCTTAAATGTGGGCTGGCTTGATAAAATAAATCAGAGCCACCCATCATTCTGGCTACACTGTGGGGACAATCACCTTACCTTTGCCATCTTATGATGCTAATGCATTCAAGTCAAAGCTTATCCGGGCCCCCCTACTTCTTGGCATTAACCAATGAGGACATCCTCATGGTTCTCAGAGTGAGCTCATGATGAGGTGTAGGGTAAGAGAGAAACTTGGTATGGACACTTGGTCTCTGTACATGGATTATAACTTTGCTCTGAATCTGTTGATTCACAGAGGTGTCATCTGCATCTTAGAATAAAGTGTTTTCTATCTACTCTTTCACTTTTTCAAAATGATATTTGGCATAAAACGCCAACATTGAAAATACAAATTTGGATCTCAGTTGATGAATTTGTTAATAATTTTAACAAATTATTAGTTTACATTACTTTGTAGTCATTTATTTTTCAGTATTGCACAGATTTTATCCCAAACATTGCAAAAATATTAATAAAATGATACCTCTGTCACCTCTAATCTCAATCTCACCCAGCTGCTGCTCCACCAGGAGGATGCTGTAGGTCTCAGGCCATCGCAGGAGGCAGGCTGGGAGCTCTGATAGCTCCCTTGTCCACCCCTCTCTCCATGTGGCTCTGGGCAAATGACCCATCCTGTGAATGTCCCCTCATGTGTGAATGGAACACTAAAGATTCCAAGGTTGCCTGCAGCTGGACCACACCATGGACAATGAGATATACACACAAATTTGAGAAAATCTTCAGGGCTGTTTTGTGCACCCCTGAATATCTTAGAATGAAGACACTACATAAGATATTCCTAGTCAGTTTTCATTCTTAACTGAAAGTCCTCAGTGTCACCTAATTCTCTGGAGCCTGCTCCTGCTCTAGGCCAAGCCTTCTACTGGGTACCATTAAGGCCTACAGTGCAAATGTAAGCCTATTGCAACACAGACACATCCCTCAAGGACCTGAGTGCCTTTGCCATGATTGAAATCATCAAAGGAATAGGAGCCTTGTTCCCAGGACTCCACTGGGGGCAGAATCCTGGCTTTGGCCATGCCAGCCAAAGTCACTGACCTCCTCATGTTTCTTTGCTCTATTCCTCTCCTGAGCATCCACATGCACTTGCCTCATAATCATTCCAATCTCCCCTACTGCTCACATTCCAAATAACTGTCTCATTTCTAGCTGTTGTGTGATATTTTATAGAACATGCACTGGGAAACACCTAGAAATCTGACCTAAGGTTGACCCTGAGCCTGAAAGAACCAAAATCCTCAAACCAACATAATATTAAACCCATAACTGTAAGCTCCCCTAAAATCAAGAGCTGGAGTGCTGACCATGAAATCAGGATAGTAGTAAAAATAGTAATAAAAATAGTTTCAAAGATACAACCGCATCCAATCAAGAACACCCAGGACATCATTGACTCCCCATAGCCCTTAGAATCCCACTGTACAGGCCAGCAGGAGATGTAGGTGTAAGCTGTCTTCCTGTCTCTGTGTGGGTTGATCTGCAGTGAAGTTCTTTCCCTTGCTACAAACCCAGGCCATGGTGTGCACAGGCCTGTCACTCCCTGTGAGGCAGTGAGCTCTGGCTTGGCATCATACACACTGTGGGCAGATGTGCATTTGTTCCACCAGGGAAGCCTCTTTCTCTCCACTCTGTTCAGCATTAGAAAGTCAATGAGGTTATCAGACCCTTCAGTCTGGGTTTTCTAAGCCCTGTTTGTGTCAGCTGATTAGGTCTGTCATAACACAGTATCAAAAAGCTGTTGGCTAAAAACAGCAGAGAGACACTCGGGGTTTTGGAGTGCAGAAGACTGGATCTCTTTCCATGGGACAGGCCCAGGGCACTGGTGGCAGAGCTCCTGCACAAGCCCACATTTTCTTCACTTTCTGGAGGCTGCAGCTCCCCTAGCTGAGGCCACATCCCCGCAGTGACTATGTCCCTGTTCACATGGCCTCCCTTCTTCCATGTTAGATCTCGTGCTCTCTTATGAGAACACCTTTAAAATCTATCTGGTTAATTCTGGATCATCTCCCCATGTGAATATCCTCCATAACATCTGCAAGGCACTTTCCATACAAGGCAGGCCAGCATAGGGGAGGACCTTCCCTGATGACCCCACACTCAGTGACATGAATGGTGAAGAACCAAGTCTTCATGTTCTCACACCACAGTGTCTCCCTTCCTGCACCCTCAGCTTTTCTCCTTCATGGTCACTAGTAACCTCACTTCTCCAAGGGTCTCTGCACCCTGGAGGGGCCCACATAGGAAGAGGTGCTGAATGACCTGCCTGTCACCATTTCCATGCAGAGGTTGGACACAAGCAGCATGGCCCTCCATCATGGGGGAGATGTGGGCCTTACAGAGGAGATCCTGAGTTGCTTCTACCTGGACCCTGGATTGTTTTCAAGGCTGAGGGGCCCTCAGGACTCAGGGGGTGGAGCAGGTGACCCTTGGCTAAATTGGGACCCACCTCATGGGTGGCACATATGTTGTGGGCCAAGTGATGTCACTACACTTTCAAAGTACAAAAGAACTACAGTGTTGGTTGTATTTTCTTAGTTAATTTCATGAAGTAATTTGAAATGCTTTCAGTGCTTGATTAGAATCAGATTTCTAGTCCTGCCTCATCTCATCAGATGGGGAAAATCTTTAATATAGGAATATAATACCCAATGGTAATGGTCTGGAACTCAAAAATCCATCACCTGTCCACCTGTCCTCCCCTGCCCTTAGCTATTCTGGGGACTGTTGAAGATCCATGCCCCACATAGTTCTTCCTTTATTCCACTCAAGGTGATGTTCAGGGACTCACTGAACTCTCTTCTCACAGAGTCCCATGATGAAGAATGTCAGTGGACCTAGTCCTCTTGGGACACCTAGTTGCTGGGCTTCTGTCTCCTTGGCATCTACTTGGAGAAGCCTCAGAGCTGCCCTTCACTGTCATGGCAGCAGAGTGCACAGGGACCTCTCTATAGGTGTCTGGCAGGCTCTGGGTGACCTCACTCTATCTTCTGGAAAGGAGCTTGGGAGCTGGAAGCACCTTTGTCCCACACAGTGCAGTCTCCAACGGATCAGAGGTTCATGCACCCCCTGGCCACCTCCTTAGAGGGGCAGGTAGAGAGCGCCTGCCAGCCCTGCATGACCCTGGAGAGTAGCTCTGCTTCAGGCCATCAGGTATGCAAATGAACTACACGGCCAGCTGTGCCTCTTTAACCCCTGGACATGAGTGCCAATTCCAGAGCACATGGACTTACAACAGGTGCCCACCCCCCCTGCCTTTTCCTTGGTTCCAGAGCAGCAAGTTCTGTGGACATTGCAGGATGAGCCTCTTGGTCCACGTCCTCTGCCTCCTGGTGGTAGGTTTTCAGGGTAAGCACATTCAGGTGGAAGACATTAAGCTGGGAATTTGGCTGTAGGCCTAGCGATACTGTTTGTCAGTGTGCTTTGGAAATGATGGGGTATTATGGTGAGTTGTTTTCATTACTGGGAACCCAAGACCAATCCTCAGGGTGACAGATAGGCAGAGACAGGGAGATTTGAACCTGCCTTGGGCCTCTCTGAAAGGTGGGGGCACTGTTTTTCTAACATTCCTTTAAGAGTAGTAACTCATGGTGCACCCTGGATGCTGTGTCCTTTCAGACTGCAGGGGGAAGATCACCCTGACTCAGTCCCCAGAGACACTGGCAGCCTCTCCAGGTGCCTTTGTCTCCATCACCTGTAGAAGCAGCATGGTGGTAGGTACCTCCAAGGCCTGATACTGACAGAGACCACAGAAGGCTTCCAGGCTTCTCATCTTTGGGGCAACTGCCAGGGCTGCTGGAACCCCTTCACAGATCCTGACAAGTGGCTCAGGTTTTGACTTCTCCCTGTCCATCCATGGAGTGGAATCTGAAGATTTTGGAGTGTTTTACTGTCAGCAGCACTTCAGCCAGCCTCTCACAGTGACTGAGCCCAAGCAGAAATGTCCCCTGTGTGTTCCAGAGCCTGCCCTAGTGCAGACACCTGCTCCCTGCAGGGGGTGCAGCCTGGGATGTGTGAAGAGGCCTTTCTACAGCTCTGCATGTTCTCAGAGCTGTTCTTTCTGACCTGCTGAAGCAGGGGCAGGGGGCAGTGTGCAACTCACATTCCACCACAGGGGAGGGGTACCCAGGGATTTGTAGATCCAGGTTTCCATCATCTATCACTGCATAATAGAGCCCCTGACCCTCAGAATGAATGATGGTTCACTTCTTCCTGAGAGGCTGTGGCATGGCACTGGGTCCTCTGCAGCTGTGCCTGGCTGCTGCATGCAGCTGTCAACAGCAGGTTAGCTGGGCTAGAGCCTCATGCTGACCTCATCTATCTGCCTCTCAGTTGTATTTGCTTTCAGCCAGGGCTCCTGAGTTCTCTTATTAATGACAGGCCAATTGCAGGAGTCATGGGTGACTTCAAATGGTTTTTGTTTGTTTGTTTTATTTTGTTTTCTGTCAATGATGCTGAGCTCTTCTGCACAGCACCAGAGGCAGAGCACTCCTCCCCATAAGAAGGAGCCTGCTCACAGTCCTTAGCTAGCTCCCTGCAGTGCCAGGGCCAGGCTGCCCACAGGTGTGGATGTGGGTGTGGCTGTGGGCTGGGTGCTTCTCCTGCAGGTGGCCTCTGTCTCTCCACTGGACAGCCTCCGTTTTCACATTCCAAGGGTAGAAGGTGGTCGGTGCTGCAGGGTCAGCCCTGGGTTCTTGGGCAGTGTATCCTTCACACATTCTGCAGGTAAAACAAGTCCGGAGTTTGGAGTGCTCCTGCCTCTTCAATTTTTGGTAGTTTAAAAATTCTCAATACTTTCTTTGGTGGGTGGGGAGTTGTATGGGGAATGGAACTCAGGGGCACTCAATCTCTAAGCCACATCCCCAGCCCTGTTTTGTATTTTATTTAGAGACAGGGTCTCACTGAGTTGCCTAGTGCCTCACTTTTACCGAGGCTGGCTTAAAACTTATGACCCTCCTGCCTCAGCCACCAGAGCAGCTGAGATTACAGGCATGTACCTCTGTGATGGGCAAGTAGGATCAATTTTATTTAAATATTTGAGGGGCTGGCTATGCAGCTGGGTGGTAGAAAACATGCTGAAATGCAAGAGGCCCTGAGTTCAATCCCAACAGTGCAATATTGTAAATATTTCATAAAATCAACAGTGAAGCCATCGAATTCTGAGATATTCTTTAACAGATGATTTATTTTTCTCCTCTGTCCCTCTCTTCCTGGGCCTGTCATGCACTAGGCAAGACCTCTGCCACTGAGCTACACCCTGGCCCTTGGGGGGAGAGTCTCAATTACTGACTCCATCTCCTTCTTTATATTGCTTTTTCAGATTGTATGTTTCTCAATGACTTTTTCTTTTTTTTTTCATGATGTGATTATGTTTTTATTGGTTGTTCAAAACATTACAAAGCTCTTGACATATCATATTTCATACTTTAGATTCAAGTGGGTTATGAACCCCCATTTTTACCCCATATACAGTTTGCAGAATCACATCAGTTACACATCCACATTTTTACATAATGCCATATTAGTAACTGTTGTATTCTGCTACCTTTCCTATCCTCTACTATCCCCCCTCCCCTCCCCTTTCCTCCCATCTTCCCTCTATATCCCATATGCTGTAATTTAATTCTCTCCCTTGTTTTTTTTCCCTTTCCCCTCACAACCTCTTATATGTAATTTTGTATAACAATGAGGGTCTCCTTCCATTTCCATGCAGTTTCCCTTTTCTCTCCCTTTTCCTCCCACCTCAGGTCTCTGTTTAATATTAATCTTTTCCTCTTGCTCTTCCTCCCTGCTGTGTTCTTAGTTGCTCTCATTATATCAAAGAAGACATTTGGCATTTTGTTTAGGGATTGGCTATCTTCACTTAGCATAATCTGCTCTAATGCCATACATTTCCCTGAAAATTCCATGATTTTGTCATTTTTTAGTGCTGCATAATACTCCATTGTGTATAAATGCCACATTTTTTATCCATTCATCTATTGAAGGGCATCTAAGTTGGTTCCACAGTCTAGCTATTGTGAATTGTGCCGCTATGAACATGTTTGTAGCAGCATCCCTGTTTTACGCTCTTTTAAGGTCTTCAGGGAATAGTCCAAGAAGGGCAATAGCTGGGTCAAATGGTAGTTCCATTCCCAGCTTTCCCAGGATCTCCATACTACTTTCCAAATTGGCTGCACCAATATGCATTCCCACCAGCAATGTACAAGTGTACCCTTTCCCCCACATCCTCGCCAGCACTTGTTGTTGTTTGACTTCATAATGGCTGCCAATCTTACTGGAGTGAGATGGTTTTGTTTTGCATTTGACTGACTGCTAGAGATGGTGAGCATTTTTTCATGTACTTGTTGATTGATTGTATGTCCTCCTCTGAGAAGTGTCTGTTCAGGTCTTTGGCCCATTTGTTGATTGGATTATTTGTTTTCTTATTGTTTAATTTTTTGAATTCTTTGTATACTCTGGATATTAGGACTCTGTCTGAAATGTGAGGAGTAAAAATTTGTTCCCAGGATGTAGGTTCCCTATTTACCTCTCCTATTGTTTCTCTTCCTGAGAAAAAAACTTTTTTAGTTTGAGTAAGTCCCATTTGTTGATTCTAGTTATTAACTCTTGTGCTATGGGCGTCCCATTAAGGAATTTGGAGCCTGACCCCACAATATGTAGATCGGAGCCAACTTTTTCTTCTATGAGGTGGAGAGTCTCTGATTTGATATCAAGCTCTTTGATCCACTTTGAGTTCACTTTTGTGCATGGTGAGAGAAATAGATTCAGTTTCATTTTGTTGCATATGGATTTCCAGTTTTCCCAGAACCATTTGTTGAAGATGCTATCCTTCCTCCATTGTATGCTTTTAGCCTTATCAAATATAAGAAAGTTGTAGTTTTGTGGATTGGTCTCTGTGTTCTCTATTCTGTACCATTGGTCCACCTGCCTCTTTTGGTACCAGTACCATGCTGTTTTTGTTACTATTGCTCTGTAATATAGTTTGAACTCTGGTATTGCTATACTGCATGATTCACACTTCCTGCTTAGAATTGCTTTTGCTATTCTGAGTCTTTTGTCTTTCCATATGAATTTCATGATTGCTTTATCTACAAGAAATGCTGTTGGGATTTTGATTGGCATTGCATTAAACCTATAGAGAACTTGGGGTAATATCGCCATTTTGATGATGTTAGTTCTTCCTATCCATAAACAGGGTATATTTTTCCATCTTCTAAGGTCTTCTTCTATTTCTCTCTTTAGGGTTCTATGGTTTTCATTATATAAATCTTTCACCTCTTTTGTTAGGTTGATTCCCAAGTGTTTTATTTATTTATTTATTTATTTGAGGATATTGTGAATGGGGTGGTTGTACTCATTTCCATTTCAGAAGATTTGTCACTGATATACAGGAATGCCTTTTATTTATTTGTGTTGATTTTATATCCTGCCACTTTGCTGAATTCGTTTATTAGCCCTAGTAGTTTCCTTGTAGACCCTTTTGGGTCTGTTAGCTATAGTATCATATCATCCGCAAATAATGATAATTTAAGTTCTTCTTTTTCTGTTTTTATGCCTTTAATTTCTTTTGTCTCTCTAATTGCTCTGGCTAGTATTTCAAGAACTAAATTGAATAGAAGTGGTGAGAGAGGGCATCCCTGTCTTGTTCCAGTTTTTAGAGGGAATGCCTTCAGTTTTTCTCAATTCAGGATGATGCTAGCCTGAGGCTTAGCATATATAGCTTTTACAATGTTGAGGTAAGTTCCTTAGTTTTTCTAGTGGTTTGAACATAAAGGGATGCTGTACTTTGTCGAATGCTTTTTCTGCATTTATCAAGATGATCATGTGGTTCTTATCTTTAAGTCTATTGATGTGGTGAATAACATTTATTGATTTCCATATATTGAACCACCCTTGCATCCAGGGATGAATCCTACTTGATCATGGTGCACAATTTTTTTGATATGCTTTTGTATTCGATTCACCAGGATTTTATTGAGGATTTTTGCATATAAGTTCATTAGAGATATTGATCTGTAGTTTTCTTTCTTTGAAGTGTCTTTGTCTGGTTTCAGGATCCGGGTGATGTTGGCCTCATACAATGAATTTGGAAGAGCTCCCTCTTTTTCTATTTATTGAAATAACTTGAAAGGAGTTGGTATTAATTCTTCTTTGAAAGTTTTTTAAAAATCCACTGTATATCCATCCAGTACAGAGCTTTTCTTGGTTGGTAGTCTTTTGATGGCTTCTTCTATTTCATCCTTTGTTATTGGTCTGTTTAAATTGTGTGTATCTTCCTGATTCATCTGGGCAAATCATATGACTTAAGAAATTTATCAATATCTTCACTATCTTCTATTTTATTGGAATATAGGGTTTCAAAATAATTCCTAATTATCTTCTGTATTTCTGTAGCATCTGTTGTGATATTGCATTTTTCATCCTGTATGTTAGTTATTTGAGTTCTCTCTCTTCTTCTCTTCATTAGCATGGCTAAGGGTCTGTCGATCTTATTTATTTTTTTGAAGAACTAACTTTTAGTTTTATCAATTTTTTCAATGTTTTTTTTGTTTCAATTTCATTGATTTCCACTCTGATTTTAATTATTTCTTGCCTTCTACTACATTTGCTGTTGTTTTACTCTTCCTTTTCTAGGGTTTTGAGATGAAATGTCAGTTCATTTATTTGTTGTTTTTTCTCTTTTTCTGAGGAATGAACTCCAGGCAATGAATTTTCCTCTTAAAACTGCTTTCATTGTGTCCCATGGATTCCGATATGTTGTGTCTGTATTTTCATTTATCTCTAAGAATTTTTTGATTTCCTCCTTTATGTCTTCTGTAACCCATTGATCATTTAGTAACATATTGTTCATTTTCCAAGTGATGCAGGATTTTTCCTTCCTTCTTTTATCATTGATTTCCAGTTTCATTCCATTATGATCAGATAAGATGCATGGTACTAGCCGATGTCTCTTGATTGGTGAATTTAAGCCATTATTGTTTAAGGTTACTATTGACATATGGTTTGTACTTCCAGTCATGCTTATTTATTTATTTATTTATTTATTTATTTATTTTAATATGGCTAGTTTTTCCTTTTTGGTTATTTTTTTTTCTTCCCTTTACTTAGTTACCTCCCACTATTAGTTTTGGGTGCTGTTTTTCATTTTTTTTTTCTTGTAGTGTTTTGCTCAAAATGCCATGCAGTGCTGGTTTTCTGGCTGCAAATTCTTTTAACTTTTGTTTATCGTGAAATATTTTAATTTCATTGTCAAATCTGAAGCTTAATTTTGCTGGATACAGTATTTTTGGTTGGAATCCATTTTTTTTTCAGCCTTTGAGATACATTGTTCCAGGATCTTCTCTCTTTCAATGTCTGTGATGAAACATCAGCCATTAACCTAATTGGTTTACCCCTGAATGTAATCTGCCTCCTTTCTCTCATCACTTTTAATATTCTCTCCTTGTTCTCTATGTTGGATATCTTCATAATTATGTGTCTTGGAGTTAGTCTATTATGGTTTTGTACGTTTGGTGTCCTGTAGGCTTCCAGGATTTGGCAATCCATCCCATCTTTAATTTCAGGGAAGTTTTCTAAGATTATTTCATTCAATAGATTGTTCATTCCTTTGGTTTGAACCTCTACACCTTCTTCTATCCCAATGACTCTCAAGTTTGTTTTTTTATGACATCCCATATCTCTTGGATGGATTACTCATGATTTCTTATGATCCTTTCTGTGTTGACTATATTCTTTTCAAGTTGATAAACTTTATCTTCATTATCTGATGTTCTGACTTCTATTTGATCTAGTATATTTGTAATATACTCCTTTGAGTTTTTAATTTGGTTTATGCTTTCCTGCATTTCTAGTATTACTGTTTGATTTTTTTAAAATCTCTTTCTCCTGGTAGAGCTCATTCTTTGCCATTTGAATTTGCTTATGTAATTCGTTTTCAAAGTATACTTTCATTGTTTGGACTTGCTGTCTAAAATCTTCTCTAAGATTCCATTCCATGTGAGTTAGGTATGCCTTGAGTTCTTTCTCTGTCCATTTTTCTGATGCCTCTAGGTTCTCCTGTGAATTTAAGTTGTCCTGCATTGTTTGTAATCATTTTTTCACTTTTTTTTCATGGTGCTCATGTTACTTTCCAACTCTGTTTGACTGCTGTGTTTCTGTTTTCTCCTTTAAATTTGTTTTGTTTTTATAGTTCCAATATCTTCCCTTTGTGTTGGGAGACAATGTTTAGAGATGTTGGATTTAATTGTGATTTAAGGTAAATTTTTTTAGTTTCATTAAAGGCCTACAGATTTTGATGGTATATAGTGAATTGAGGTTTGAACTTAGGATTTTATGTTGAGGTAGGGCGATTTGATGGTATGGAGGTTAGTATTTGTTAGCTTCTTTGGGGGGTTGCTCAAATGCAGGCAGATATTAACAAGAGAATAGACAGGAGTACTTGGGGGTTGTTAAGGGCTTAGGCGAACTATAGACCAATTCGTAGTACTCATCTATTTGCATTTAGTAAGTTGTATGTAATCTGGGTAGTCATGCTTAAGATGAAAGATGGGAAAATGTTAAGGAAGCAAACCAAGAAAGAGAGACGGAGAGAGGAAAGAAAGAGAAAAGAAAAAGAAATGATAAAAAATAATAAAATGCAGTAAAATAAAAATTACAATGAAAAAAATTAATTAAAAAATTAAAATTAAAAAATTAAAAAAAGAAAGAAAAATAAAAGGGCACTGTTAGGCTTCTATTTTTTTTTTTTTTTTTTTTTTGCTTCCAGTAGGTGGTGCTGTGCCTTCTGGGCCAAGATTTGGCCCTCCGGCTGTAGGAAACTATCCATCTTAGGCCGCTCCCTCCCTCCCCCCCCACCCCCCCCATGTCTCTGAAAACCTGTTAGCTTAGGTTTCTTCCTGGTCTCTAGTCACCTCGCTTCTCCTGCCAGCCATGCCTTTCCCAGTGTGATACCTCTCGGCAGTTCAAGCTACACTCTGGGCCTGCAGTTTCCTGGATGTGGAGTGTGGCTATTCGGAACCAGCCTCTATTGTTTTGATTCCATCCACTAGCCCCTCCTCTGAGAGCTGGTAAAACAGGTTTCATTTTCAAGACTGGTGGGAGGGGAGGAGTTTGATGTCAGGTGCCTTTACCTTTCCCCATGCCTCTATTCTTGCTCACTCTGTTATCACGCCCCCAGAAAGCCGGGGAGAGATTTTATGCGATTTCCCCGCTGTATGGGAGATGGTCTAAATGATACACACCTGTTCTATTGCTGAACGTGTTGCAATCTTTCGAAAACTGGAGATGGTGACGTCAGCTCTCCAAGATGTTTGCCGCTGGCTTCCTTGGTGGGCTGTCTGGTGTGGAGGACAGAACTGCACCGCTTCCTTCCCCCGTCTCAAACCCAGAACTCAGCCTGGAGCACAGTGAGGGCACAGCTGGCAGAACCCCACAGAATCTGCAGCACCGTTCCTCTGGATTGCTGGCACACCGTTTCCTGGCACACTGCACTCTCTAGCAGCGGGGCGGGCTGCCTATCAAACAGCCTGAATCTCCGGGCGCATGGTTCACTCACGGTTGAGCCCCAGTAACCGATCCTCGGGCGATGGAAATCCTTCCTCTAGGTTTCGGTGCACCCCAATTTTGCTGGAGATTCCAAACAAGATAGCTTTTGGCCATTCTAACTTGTTATTCACCTGCGCAGTGACATGGTACACCAGGGTGATGCACTCTATTCGTCGCCATCTTCCGTCATCTCATGACTTTTTCTTGATAGTTGGTTCTGTCTAGGACTTTATCCACTTTTTTCTAGGTTGTTCTATCTATTGGCTGAGAACTGTTCATTCTATTCCCTTACAATCATTTGAATGGTTGTTACTAGATCAAAATTTTCTCTTTTATTTCTAATTTCATTTGAAACTCTTTTTTAATTTAATCTAATCAACAATCTGCCAATTAGATCTATCTTATCATAAAACCAATATTTAGTTTTGCTTATTTTCTATTGTTTTTCTCATCTCTATTTTATTCTGATGTTTGTAAAGTCTGTTCTTCATGGTAACATAGGGCTTAGCTGGTCCATCTGGTCCTCCTCCCCTGGGTGTAAAGCTAGCTGTTTGAACATCTTTCCTGTTTTCAATGAAGGCAGCAACTGCTGTAAACCTTCCTCTTTGAACAGCCTTTGATGCACCCCATAGGCTCAGGTGTGTTGTTAGAATTCTTATTTGTCTCAGCACAAAAATATTATTTAATTTCTTGTTTGACCATTTGGTACTTCAGGATGATATTTTAAAATCTGCACCCATTTGTGATTTTGCTACAATTATTCTGTACTGAACTCTAGTTTTATGGTATTGTGTCAGGAGAAGACACTTGGTGATTTCAATCTTCTTAAGTAGCCATGACGTGTTTAGTGGTTTAATGTATGCTCAGGAGAATGGTCCATGTTTGATTGAAAAAGAATGTGTGTTCTGTTGCTGTTGGAAATGAGGTCTGGTAGACGTCCATTGGGTCCATTTGTCTACAATGATGGTTCCTGTCTATTCATTGCTGAAAGTAGGGGACCCATGTGCCCTGGTATTATTGTATTGCTGTCTTCATTTCCTTGTGGATCTATTAATGTTTGCTTTCTATGATTAGTTGCTCCAATGTTGGATGCATACACACTCATAATCCCAGCTTCTTGATGAACTGGCTCCAGTGTCTTCTGTAATGACCTTTCCTTTAATTCCCTGTTCACTTTTGTGCTGAAGTCTAGTTTACCTGGTATGACTGCGGTGGTCCTTCCTCTCTTCTGTTTTCTGAGAAGAGTTGCTATTGGAAAGTGCATTTTAACCAAAATAATGATCATCCTCAAGAGCACCAGTGAGTTCAGGTTGTATAAATTAGCGTCACTGAACATAATAATGGATTACAGTACAAAGCCCAACCATATTGATAGATGATGTAAAATGTATGTTAATTTTTACATGTATTAATAATTTTTAGTTAAGAAATATCTCAGTGTAATTAGAGGAAGGAGAATCAGAAGGCAGAGTGACCACAGAGTTTTACTGTGAGGACAGAAAGTGAGTGTTGTTAATGAGCATCCAAGAACCCTCTCAGGCAAAGAAAAGACACTCTAAAGTATGACAGTCCTATCAGAGAAATGGTTAAAAAATTATATAGAAAACAAGAAAAAGGTAAGAAACAAAATCCATTAGCCTCTCTAACAAGAGATCTCACTGGCCATGAAAATATGCTCCAATAATCTGGGTCTTTTCTGCTGCACAGCTCCCCCATGAGGTATACTATGCATTTGCTCTAAGAATTCCCCTTGCACAGGGCAACTAGCATCTCCTCTAAGCCACATGTCAACACAGAGCCACTTTTTCCATCATATCTAGAATTTTATATTCCATGGGATTTGGGGGAAAGGATTACATGTTCATATTAAGGATTAAGCCATGAGATCAAGTAACTTCTTTTTTTTACTCTTTCTTAAAAGGAGGATGCCTCATTCTAACTACAAAATCTTACACAAATAAGAACCAGAATAATTAGGGAAGTTTTTCTCACATAAGTCCAAGAACTCCTCTGGGATAACAGGTGGACACCAGCAGGAACTGAGCCCCCAGAACACCAGCTCTGCAGCTGCCAAGCCGCGTCTGCCCCACCTTTGCTGATTTGCATGTTTTCCTGAGTCCATTTCTGCTTCTCAAAGTCCTCATGAACAGGCCTCTTGGTGACCCTGAGCAGCAGGAGCCTCAGGCAGGGCCCATCTATCCAAGGGTGACCTGGCCAAACTCTTCTGCCTTCTGCTAATCTAGTGTCCAGGTGAGGGAAGAGCACCATAGATAGCCTGAGCTGATGGAGTTCTCTCTTCCTAGTGTCAGATGCTCCCAGGGTTATTTGCATATCTGGACACAGTGCTCTGAGGTTAGGGGACCAGGATAGCCAGGACTATTGGAGGAAATGGAGTGGGACACATTTGACAACAGGAATACTGTTTCTTCCTTCCCAGCTTCCAGTGGGATCCTGGGGCTGATGCAGTCACCTTGCTCCCTGGATGTGTCTCAAGGACAGAGCACCTCCATCACCTGAACTGCCAATGAGAGCCTAAGTGACACTCTCTCCTGGTACAAGCAGAGGCCATGCCAGGCTCCCAAGATTCTCATCTGTGAAGCTGATAAGTGATAATCAGGCATCTCAGATGGGTTTGCTGGGGTACAGTCTCAGACTAAATTCATTCTCAAAATCAGCAGGGTTGAGGCTGAAGTTGCTGCCAGCTCTGACTACCAGCAGGACTCTACTGTCCCTCCCACACAGTCACAACCCCATGCACAAACCCTCCTCCCAGGGATGGTACAGGGGGGTCACATGGTGTCACCAGCTGCCCTCTGCCATGGGGCATGCTCAGAGGCACTGGGTCTGGTTGAAAATACTGGCTGGGCTCATGGTGAAGGCCTGAAAGGGATATCAGACTTCTGAAAACAAGCCATTCCACTACCATCACCACACTCCACAGCCAGTGGCCAGGGACTGAGATTTGGAGATTGCTGGGTGTTGAAACCACACTAAGGGCTCACGTGTCTAGTGACTGATCTCTAGTAATCCTGTACAGATGTGGCTTTGGAGGTTCTCAGAGCTCAGCTTGCTTCCTGTGTTTGCAGGAGGAGATGGAAACTGACTCTGAGGCTCTGGCTTAGTAACTCCCACTCATGCCTTCATTTAAAACCAGATGCAATTAAATCCAGAAAAGCACACGTGTTCCAGTAAGTGAATATAAATGACCAGCTGGGTGAACATGAACATTCTGCACTCCCTTAGCCACTGCTCCGTGGGGGATACAGGTGTCCCAGCCCCTCACATGCCCTCCTACTCCTCCCACTCACCCACCCACCTCCACTTCCCATCAACACAGGTCAGGTCTCCAGGAACTTCCTGTCAGTGGACCTCCTGGATATTCCCTTTGGCATCTGGCTCTTTAAAAATAGTTAATTAATTTATTTGTTTTAATGTAACAATAGAATGTATTTATGCACTTTGATACACATAGATGGGATATAACTTCTTATTTTTCTGATTGTGCACTTTGTAGAATCATATTGGTCATGCAGCCACATATATACATAAAGTAATAATGTCTGTTTCATTCTATTATCTTTCCTATCCCCACATCCCCTTCTCTCTCCCCCATCACTTTCTTCTACCTAATCAAAGGTAGAGTTATTCTTCCCTAGTGCCCCTCACTTTATTGTAAATTAGCATCTGCATAAGAGAAAACATTTGGTCTATGGTTTTGTGGAATTGGTTTATTTCGCTTAGCATGATATTCTCTTTTTTTAATGAGAGAGAGAGAGAGAGAGAGAGAGAGAGAGAGAGAGAGAGAGAGAGAGAGAGAGGGGGAGGGAGAATTTTAATATTTATTTTTTAGTTTTTGGCGCACACAACATCTTTGTTTGTATGTGGTGCTGAGGATTGAACCCGGGACTCACGCTTGCCAGGCGAGCATGCTACCACTTGAGCCACATTCCCAGCCCTAGCATGATATTCCCTTAACTCCAACCATTGACTGGCAAAAGCCATAATCTCACTCTTCTTTAAAGCTGAGTAATATTCCATTCAGTATATAAATATAACACATTTTCTTTATCCATTTATTATTGAAGGACACCTAGTTTGGTTCCATATTTTAGCCATTGTGAATTGAGCTACTATAAATATTGATGTGGCTGCATCACTATAGTTTTCTGATTTTAAGTACTTGTATATAAATCGAGGAGTGGTATAGCTGGGTCAAATGGTGGTTCCACTCCAAGTTTTCTGAGGAACCCCCATACAGCTTTCAATAGCGGTTGCACCAGTTTGCAGTCCCATCAGCAATGTACAAGTGAACCTTTCTCCCCACATCCTCGCCAACATTATTGCCTATATTCTTGATGATTGCCATTCTGACAGGAGTGAGATGAAATATTATAGTAGTTTTGATTTGCATTTCTGTAATTTCTAGAGATGTTGAATACTTTTTCCTTATATTTATTGATCTATTGTATTTCTTCTTCTGTGAAGTGTCTTTTCAGTACCTTATCCCATTTATTGATTGGGTTATTTGTTTTTGGGGGGTTAAGTTATTTGAGGACTATATATATCCTAGAGATTAATGCTTTATCAGAGGTGCATGTGGTAAAGATTTTCTCCCAACCTGTAGTCTCTCCTCACATTATTAATTATTTCCTTTGCTAAGAAGTTGTTTGGTTTAATTTGAATCAATCTCATTTATTGATAGTTGATTTTATTTCTTGCACTTTAGGAGTCTTGTTAAGGAAGTCAGATCCTAGACTGACACAGTGAAGATTTGGGCCTAGTTTTCTTCCATTAGGCACAGGGTCTCTGTTCTAGTGTCTAAGTCTTTGATCCACTTTGAGTTGATTTTTGTGCAGGGTGAAAGATTGAGGTTTAATTTCATTTTGCTACATATGTATTTCCAGTTTTGCCAGCACCATTTGGTGAATAGGCTATATTTTCTCCAGTGAATGTTTTTTGCACCTTTGTCTAATATAACCATATTATATAAATTTTTCTATGGGCCTTCTATTCTGTACCATTGCTCTACAAGTGTATTTTGGTGCCAATAATATGCCATTTTTGTTACTGTAAATGTGTAGTATAATTTAAAGTCTGGTATTGTGATGCCTCCTGCTTCACTTTTCTTGCTAATGATTGCTTTAGCTATACTGGGGCTCTTATTTTTCCAAATAAATTTAGTGATTGCTTTTTCTATTTCTATGAAGAATGTCATTGGAATTTAATAGGAATTGCATTACATCTGTATAACATTTTTGGTAATATGGGCATTTTGACAATATTTATTCCTATCCAGGAGCATGGGAGATCTTCCCATCTTCTGAGGTTTTCTTCAGTTACTTTCTTTAGTGATTTGTAGTGTTTATTGTAGAAGTCTTTCACCTTTTTGTTAGATCAATTCCCAGTTTCTTTTAGGCTATTTTGAATGAGATAGTTTTTCTAATTTCTCTTTCAGTGGATTCATTGCTGACATATAGGAATGCATTTGATTAATAGGTGTTGATTTTATATCCTGCTACTTTGCTGAATTTATTTATTAGTTCTAGAAGTTTTTTGGTAGAATTTTTTGTATCTTCAGATATAGAATCATGTCACCAGGAAATAGTGATAGTTTGAGCTCTTCTTTACCTATGTGTACACCTTTAATTTCTTTCTTTTGTCTAATTGCTGTGGCTGAAGTTTCAAGGAGATAATGCTTTCAATTTTTCTCCATTTTGAATAATGCTGGCCTTGGGTTTAGCATAGATAGCTTTTACAATGTTGAGCTATGTTCCTACTATCCCTAGTTTTTCAAGTGTTTTGAACATGAAGATGTGCTGTATTTTGTCAAATGCTTTTTCTGAATCTGTTGAGATGATCACATGATCCTTGTTTCTAAGTCTATTAATATGATGAATTACATTTATTCACTTCCATATGTTGAACCAACCCTGCATCCCTGGGATGAAGCCATTTGATCATGGTCCACTATCTTTTTAATGTTTTTGTATGTGATTTGCCAGAATTTTATTGAGAATTTTTGCATCTAGGTTTATGAGGGATATTGATCTCAAGTTGTCTTTCCTTGATGTGTCTTTGTCTAGTTTTGGTATCAGGGTCATATTAGCCTCATAGAATGAGTTTGTAAGAGTTCCCTTAATTTCTATTTCATGGAATACTTTGAGAAGTATTGATGTTAATTCTTCTTTGAAAGTATTATAGAACTCAGCTAGAATCCCTCTGGTCCTGAGTTTTTCTTGGTTGGTAGGCTTTTCATGGCATTTTCTATTTAATTACTTAAAATCGATATGTTTAAATCATGTATAACCTTGTCAGTCGTATGTCTCTAGAAATTTGTCAATATCTTCAATATATTTTATTTTATTGGAATATAAATTTTCAATATAGTTTCTAATTATCTTCTGTATTTCAGATATGTTCGTTGTGATACTTTCTTTTTCATTTTGTATTTTCATAATTTGAATTTTCTCTTCATTAAAATGGCCAGGGGTTTACCCATTTTATTTTATTTATTTTTTCAGAGAACCATTTTTTTGCCAATTTTTTCAATTATTTCTTTTGTTTCAATTTCAGCTCTGAGTTAATTATTTTCTGTCTTCTACTGCTTTTGGTGTTGATGTGTTCTTCTTTTTCTAGAGCATTTTTCTTTTAAGGAATGAACTTCATGCAATGAACTTTCCTTTTAATGTCCCAGAGATTTTGATATGCTGTATCAGTGTTCTCTTTTACCTCTGAGAATATTTTTATTTCATCCTTGATTTCTTCTACTATCCATTTATCACTCAATAGTGCATTATTTAATCTCAATTTGTTACAGTAGCTTGTATTTTTTTATTTTATCATTTATTTCTAATTTCATTCCATTGTGGTCTGATAGAATGCAGGGTATTATCTCTGTTTTTTTGTACTTAACAAGAGTTATTTTGTGGCATAATATTCGGCCTATTTTAGAAAAGGAGCCATTTGTTGCTGAAAAGAAAGTATATTTGCTGGTTGATGGATAAAATATTCTGTATATGTCTGTTAAGTCTAAATTATTGATTGTATTATTTAGTTCTATAGTTTCCTTATTTAGTTTTTGTTTGGGAGATCTGTCCAATAGTGAGAGAACTGTGTAAAAGTCACCAAGTATTATTGTATTGCAGTTTATTTGGCTCTTGAAATTGAGAAGGGTTTGTTTGATGTATAAAGATGTTCTAATGTTTGCGGCATAAATATTTATAACTTTTATGTTCTGCTTATATACTTACCTTAAGAAGTATGAAATGTCCTCCTTTGTCTCTTCTGATTAACCTGGGTTTGAAGTCTGCTTTATCTGATATGAGGATGGAAACCTCTGATTGTTGACACAATCTATATGAGTGATAAATTTTCCACATCCTTTCACCTTCAGCCTGTGGATGTCTTTGCCATGAGGTGAGTCTCTTGAAGACAGAATATTGCTTGGTCTTGCTGTTTAATCCAATCTACTAGTCTATGTATTTTGATTGATGAGTTTAGGCTGTTAACATTCAAGGTTATTACTGAGATATGGTATGTATGCTTTTTCATTTTGATGTATTTCTGGTTTTTGATTTATCTTAGTTTCTCATTTCTTTTGATGTCCCTTTAGTGTAGATCCTCCTTTTGTTGGTAATCACTTTTTTTTCTTCACTTTATCCTCATGGAATATTTTGTTGAGAATGCTCTGTAGTGTAGGCTTTCTTGTTTTCATTTCATCTTCAAATCTGAAAATTAATTTTGCTCGCCACAGATGCCGCTGCCATGTCCGGAGATCTCTTCTCTGGGCATGGTCTATGCTACCTCAGATGCTACTTCCATGCTACCTCTGTAATCACTGCTGCTGAACCCAAGGTATCCTGTCAATAAACTCCACCTGCACTGCTATGCCATTCCTGTTGCTTTTGATTCTACTGCTGCCAGGCTGAGGTATCCTGGATATCTTCTTTCTGGGTGATGCTGCCCTTACAGCTGCAACCCCCTGTTGCTGTTCCAGATTCACCTGAAGCTGACACTGGTTCTGTCCCCAGAGGTTGCCAGGTGATGCTGTTTTCACAGCTCCAGTTGCAGCTGCCACTGATGCTGACAACAACCACCGCCCTACTGCTGCTATGATGTCCTAGAGGACTGCTATAGGGAGACTCCAGGTTTGGTTGCACGAAGCTACACTGATTTTGGGACACCAGCCAGGGCCTGGGGTCTGGGTGTTACCACCACAAGAGCCTCTATCTGGGGATTCCATTTGGGACCTGCAGGTTCAATGTGGAGGTTCCTGTGGGTTTGGAGGAGCCTGGGGTCTTCCTGCTAAGAGTGCTGGTGGCCCTTACTTACTGCTGCATCTCGGGGTTGCTCCTTTTTATGAATGTATCCCTGGTGGCCTTTCTGCAAGTAGGAGCAGCACTGAGATATTGGGCAAGCAGGTGACTGAGCCTGAGGGATCTGAAGCCCAGATTGGTGGAATAGTGACTGGGTTTTCAATGGCTGATGTGGGTCTTGTGATTTTGAGAGATATCAGAGACAGGGCTGAGACACTGTTGAACACTGACAGAGACAGGTCAACTTTCCAGCAAGATTTATTTTATTTTATTTCTTGATTCATTAACATCTCTACTATATTTGTAGCAGAATTTTTTATGCACCAGTATGTGGAGGACAATGATATATGAATGGTGTTTTGTATGTTTATTGTATTCTTATATCTTTAATTTTTTCTCTTTGTTCCTATTCTTCTACTTTCTTGTCTATTTTATTTCTAACTTTTCTCAAACAACAGCCAATCTCTATCAACTCCTCTTCCTTTCCTCCTGTTAATCTTTACTTCTAGCTTCTCTCTTCCTTTCTTGCAAATATTGTGTACTACACTACCTCTGTTCTCTCATTCACCATTTGAAATTAGAAAACATTTTAACAAATTTTCCATTTATACTATATATAGTTATTGAACTCATCATTTTGGTTTAATGCTAGAAAGCAGTAGACACCTTAGTGGGAGTTATTAGGTTTAAGGACATATATTGTCTACACTGGGTGATGTTGATATTGGTCTCATCATTAAAAGTGAGGCACTGGAAACCTTCAGGATCACTACAGGTCTACAGTGTAGAAATTTATGCTGCCTTAAATTTATACTTCTAGATGGCAAAACACATTAACAACATATAAAAATAAAAGGGGGAATAAAGTATCCCAAACAAACCAAGATGCTTCAACAACAGAAGCCACTGATAACATAGTAGAATAATGTCTAAGAGGGAGTTCAGATTGTTTATAGTTAAATTGACATGTGTAGTAAAGAATACCATAAGGAGTGAAATCAAAGAATATATACAGGAACTGAAAAACCAATAAAGAGTCAGAGATTGTAGGGGAAAAAGGCAGAAATCCTCAAAATGAAGGAATCAGTAAACAAAATTATAAATTCAATAGAAAGCATCACCAACAGACTAGACCACTTGGAACACAGAACCACAGACAATGAAGACAAAATAAATAATCTTGAAAGTAAGTTTGTGCAGAAAAGTTTGTAAGAAGCCATGAAAAGAACATATCAGAATTACGGGACAACATGAAAAGAATAAATTTAAGTGGTATCAGAATAAATGAAGGAGCAGAGATACAAACCAAAGGAATGCACAATATTTTCAAAGATATAATAGCAGAAAATTTCCCATACCTAAATAATAGAATGGAAAATCAAATACAAGAGGCTTACAGGACCCAAAATACACAAAATTATAGCAGACCCACATCAAGACACATTACAATGAGAGTGACTAACACAGAATAAAGGTAAAATCTTAAAGGTTGTGAGAGGAAAATTAAAATTTCATATACGGAGAAACTAATTTGGATCTCAACTGATTTCTCAAACCAGATCCTCAAAGCTAGCCAGTCCTTGAATCATATATTTCAAGCTCTGAAAAAAAAAAATAATGCCATCCAAGAATTTTATATATGACATCTTGCTCTTTTTTTTTTTAAGAGAATTTTTTTTAACATTTATTTTTTTTTAGTTCTCGGCGGACACAACATCTTTTGTTGGTATGTGGTGCTGAGGATCGAACCTGGGCCGCACGCATGCCAGGTGAGCGCGCTACCGCTTGAGCCACATCCCCAGCCCCACATCTTGCTCTTTTTGATAAACATGTTCTTCGAAATTCACCTGTGTGGTGGGTATGGTAAAAGTTTGTTCCCTTTAACTAAGGATAATTTCCTATTATATGAACATGTGAGTCAATCTTCATGTTAACGAGTTGGCATAGGTTTGAGACTGTTGTTAATGTTTTAGAAACATTCTTGCAACATCCTTGGTAGACGTGTGCATTCACTTGTCTTGAGTATATTCCTAGGTATGAAAGTGGTGAGTCAGAGTTTTTCTGTGCAGTTTAGCTTCAGTGAACACTAAAATAATACAGTGATGTTTTCTAAAATAGTGAGCATGTTTGCAGTCTACCAACCTGTACCATACAGAAAAGTTGCAGTTGTTATAAAACCTCCCAAATAATATTTGATATCATTATCTTTGTGAAATTGTATCTATATTGGTACAACCTAAAATGCTATTTATTTGATTAGCAGTGAAATTGAGTAATTTCTCATGTCTGGATATTCAAGAATATCCAGACATTTTGATATTTTCCATTAGGAACAGCTAGTGATCAAATCAAATCATTCTTACCTTTATGCTTTCCTCCATTTTGATATTTTCCCTTAGGTACACAGCACACTTCTGGGTGTGACTGTGAAGGTATTTCAAGAAATTTTTGGCAGGTTGATGGAAGTGAGTCAAAGACCCAGCCTGAATATGAGCAATATAGTAGGAGAAATCACCATCTCTTCTCTCTCCACTTCCACACTTGACCAAGTGCACTGACCCACTTGACCGCTGTTCCCTGTGAGTGCCAAATACTAGGTTTCTTAGATTTTGAATGTGAACTTGCACCAGTGAACCTTCAGGGACTTTCAGACCTAGGGATACAAACAGGGGAGCATATTGTGCATTTTCAACCCCAGAACCCCCATCTTCTTGTACTGAGTAACTACCAGTTTCCCTGGTTATCCTGAGTGAAAATAGTCATTGGGGAACATTTCAGCCTGTGTGACTTTGTGACTCAATCTAATATTCTACTACACATAAATATTAGAGATATGTATGTAGACGTGTATTTGTGTGCATGTATATATGAATGTATTCTGTTTCTCTGGAAAACACCAACTTGTACACTGACAAAAAAAAATCTTCTTAAAGTATATAAAGACCCAAAGAACTTAAAAACATCATACTACAGGAACACAGTCACATCAATGTTTATACCAACACAATTCATAATATAAAATTGTGGAACCAACCTAGATGCCCTTCAGTCGATAAATGGATAAAGAAAATGTGGTGTGTATACACAATGGAATATTACTCAGCAATAAAAGAGAATAAGCATTCTTTAATCCAGTCAAGGAGACAGCATAAATTGACTATCACAGTTAGAAGTATGCATTGTAATATCTTCTCTAAGTTGATATCTTGCCAATTTGCTTTCTGATTTTGTATTTTAATGTATTTTGTTGATAAACAAATCAAACATTTGCATTCATGGGTTCTGCATCTTTGGATTCAACCAATAATAAGTTGAACATATTTCAGGAAAAAAATGAATCTGTACTGAATATGTACAGACTCTTTTCATCACATTATTCTCTAAATAATATAGTAGAAGAAAACCACATAAAGAGATAATTTAACGCATATGAGGGATGGAATTTTTTACATCAGACTAATTATTCCATAAGCTTTAAATTCACTCTCATAGAAAGTCTCAATCTACATACCACATGCCTGTAATTCCAGCAGCTCAGGAGGTTGAGGCAGGAGGATGTTGAGTTCAAAGAAAGCCTCATCAAAGTGAGGTGCTAAGCAAATCAGTGAGACCCTGTCTCTAAATAAAATCAAAATAGGCTATGGCTCTGTTACCTCTGCCATAGCCATGAACAGCATCAGGGAGGCTTGCACCGACATGATGCACAAGCACAACCAGTGCTTCAATGTCTAGTTTGCCGAAAAGTTCCTCAAGGGAGATGGCTCTAAGGACCCATATGATGACCTCTTCAAGAGCTACCAGCAGTGCATCCAGAAATTAGTAAAAGAGAAAGAGATTCCTATTGAAAGACTGGAGTTCATGGGCCATGGCAAAGAAAAGCCTGAAAACTCTTCTTGATATTAGCTGTCACCTTGAAAATGGATTCCTATGTCAGGAAATTGAAGACTCTGGATGTTGTCAACTAAGGCTGTGAATATAGCTGTAGGATTCAATGAATATAGGAAGAAATTGTTTTATTTCTTCTCTATTGATGTTTTCCTCTCACTTGTAAAAGATGATGAACCACCACTCTGCTTTGAGATGATTTCTCACTTGATCTGGCATCTTCCAGAACCTCAGTGGGCTAAAACTGAACAGTTTCTTGGGATTATGGTTGCAATACCTGGTCTGAAATTAGCTTTAAATATATTTTGTATATAAATTATTGATAAACTAGTCAAGATGAGCAGGGTTGCCTGACTTCTTGGTTTTGCTGCAAAGGACATTAGGTACATTATACTGGGGTTGTTGTTGATGAAAACAGTTGGTTAGGACTTCTTTCTTCTCTTAGGGAACTAATGCTTTTAAAAGGGATCCAGCAAAACAGTTTCATTCAGTTTATTTTTATAACACTTGAAAAAGATTGCTGGTTGCCTGGGTAAGCAAAGAGGAAGACATTATTTTAACAGACAGTTCCCTGCCTTAAGAGGTGTCCAATTAAGACATGAAAGCTTCAAGAATGTTAAAATGAACACCATTTCAGAGCTCACAGCATAGTTCTGGAATTACATTACTTGGAGTTGCTATGGCAAAAGAACCCAAACTACAAAAATTTGTTATTGCCAGTTATCAACCCAAGTTAATGAATTAACTCAACCTGCATATCATGAAAATGTCAAAATGCTGCATCTGGTTAAATGGAGGAGAAAGCTGCTTTCTTCATTTGCCTTGTTTTCTCACCTTGCCCTGTATATAATGCCCATAATCATTATGATTAATGAAATTTTAACATTAAAAAAATAGGTCTGGGGATGTAGCTCTGTGCTTGAGTGCCCCTGAATTCCATTCCTGGAATAGAGTCTTCCTCCTCTGAAAACTCATGAGGCCAGTCTTTACTGTCCACAGTTCCATCAGCATTCTGGTCTATGAGTTTTCATCAGAATCACCCACTAAACTCTGCTCACAACAACCTAAAGCTTTTACAACTTGCATCTCTGTCTTTTCAAAATTGTGCCCACAAGTTCCAAAAAATTTTCAAAGAATCTGAAACATGTGGTTAGGTTAGTCACAGCAACCACCATACTTCTTTGTATGAATTTTTGTTTTAGTCAACTTTTTCAAAATACCAGAGAAGAAAACTCAGAGAAGGAAAAGTATATTTTGGCTCATGGATTCAGATGTCTCTGACAACAGATGGCTGACTCCATAGCACTGAGCCTAAGTGGAGACATGACATCATGATGGAAAGACATAGAGGAGGAAGCATCTCAGGACATGGACACGAGGAAGCAGAGAGAACTCCTCTAACTAGGGACAACATATAAACCCAAAGGAGAACCCTACGTGACCCACCTCCTGCAGTTACACCTTGTCTACCTATAGTTGTCACCATATAATCTGCACTGGTGGATTCATTCACTGATTAGGATAAAGTTTCCATAATCCCATCATTCCACCGCTAAGCTTTCTTTCATTGTCCTGTGCATGAGCTTTTGGGTGGTATCTCATATCTAAATTGTAACAGTGACATTGAGTACTCATTCAAATATTTTGTGACCACTTATACATCTTCTTTAAAAAAAATGTCTCTTCATGTCTTTGGCCCATTTTAAATCATGTTTTTTGTTTTTGTTATTGATTTTTGCTGTTGAGTTTTGTGAAATATTTAGATATCTTGAATACTAACTATTATTAGAAATTTTTGTAAATATTTTCTCTCATTCTGTAAGTTTCATCTTCCTTTTGTTATTTCCTTTGCTTTACAGAATTTTTACTCCCACTTGTCTATGATTGTTTTTGTTGCCCATGCTTTTAGTGTAAAATCTGGAAAGACATTAATAAAACCAATGTCAAGGTACTCGTCCCCCATATTTTCTTTTAGATTTTACATTATCAAGTCTTATATTTAATTCTTTAATAAATTTGAGTTAAATTTTGTATATAGAATAGAACAAGGGTCTAGTTTCATTTTTTGCATGTGTGTATCAATTTTTCCCAAAAGTATTTGTTGATGAGATTTTCTTTCTCCACTGTGTGTTCTTAATGTGTTTGTGAAAGATTGGTTGACCATTTATGTTTAGGTTCATTTCTGGGTTTTCCAGTATATACCAATGGCTTATATATCAGCCACTTTTGCCTGTACCATAGTGTTTCCATTACAATTTAAATTCAGGAATTGTGATGCCTCCAGGATGTTCTTCTTTCCTGAAATTGCTTTGGCTCTTTATGTTCTTTTGGGAATCCACACAAATTTTGCTCCAAAAATACCACTGGGCTTTTGAGAGGGATGACATTGAACCTCTATTTCACTTTGAGTAATATGGACATATTTCAATTCATGGACATGGGATATCCAGTTATTTTTGTCTTCTATAATATCTTTAATTAGCTTTCATTAGTGTAATGTATCAATGTTCTTCTTCTGTTATGGTTGTGCACATCTGTTTCCTGTTTGAAACTGCCTCATTTAGGTTGGAATTTTTCCCCTCAGCTCCTCTAGAAGCTGCATTATTTTAGCTCTTACCTGTAGACTATGATCCTCTGTTAATTATGTTTACTGATAAGATATGGGTGAGAATATCTTTCTAAACTCCAGTTAATTTTATTTTTACACCCAATTGCTCTTTGCAAATTATTTAAAATATGAAAAAGAAATTCCTCATGATCCTTTTTATTACCTTTGTTAGAAATGAGGTGACATTATATATATGGCTCCACATGAATTTCCAGAGTTTTTTTTTTTTTGTATATGCACTGTAGTTGTACCTATAATTCACTCTTACAGAAAAAACATATATCTGTATACATACATATATATAACTTTACATATACATAGTTTTACATAGACATGTGCATGCACACGTGCGTGCACACACACATACATGCACACACATACACATATCCTTTCCTACTGTACTGGGAAAAAATACTCAGGCACTGTGCATCCTGGGAAAATGTTCTTAAATGTTCTATCACTGAGCTATATTCCCTAAAATAGGTTTTAAAATTGAAAATTATCAGTATTCTTTCTTCTTTAAATTTTGTTGTCATACTAGGTACTTTGATTTTCCTTATAAATTCTATAATCAGTTTATCAATTTCAGGGAATCATTTGTAGACATTGATTTGATTGGAGTGTGTGGGTATATGTCTACATTTGGGAAAAAATGATATCTTAATAATATCAAGTTTTTTACTCTATGAACATGATAAAGCATTTATATAAATCTTCCTTAATCCACAACAGGTACTGTATATACTGACAGAGCGTCCAGAGACTTTGTAAAATTATTACATGTTAAGATTTTTCAGTTAGGTCTTTACAAATTTATGCACAAAATATTGTTATTAAAATATAAAAATATTTTACTTCTTTCTTTCAAAATTTTTGCCTTTTTGATCCTTTTTTTGCTTTGTGAAATTTGCTAGGACCTCCAATAAAACAAAAGTGATTAAAGTGGATACTTTTAAAATCAATCTAAAGGATAAATATTAAATATTTTCTCACTGATTATGATGTTAGTTGACACCTTATCAGGAGTATAAACAGAGCCTTCAATGATTGGTAAGGGGGGAGCACCTGAGAATCTGTTGATGGGTGTGTTGTGCACTCCACTGAGTGTTATAGAGAATGACCCAAGGATAGATTCTTGTGTGTGTAGACAGTGCTACTGACTGTCTTCATGGACATGGTGTCAGTGCCCTGAAGGCTGAGATTCCAGGTCCTGCCCCTCTTTACAGGCATGGCTGTCCAGGGGGCATCACTGCTAAGGCTAACTGAATGTTGGTCTTTAGAATTTTTCAAAGAATAATTTTGCTTCAGAAACTTTGGGAAAGATTGATAAGCAAGGGGAAAAATGTGTTGAAGAAAACGTCATGGTTCATTTAAACCAGATACCATCATGATCAGGGGAGATGGCCAGACCCATTAGAGAAGGAGGAAAGGAAGAAAGAAAGAAAGAAAGAAAGAAAGAAAGAAAGAAAGAAAGAAAGAAAGAAAGAAAGAAAGAAAGAAAGAAAACAGGCCCCAAACTTCTTTTATTTTTTTCTTGTTACTTATATGGTTTCTTTCTTCTTTTTCTTTTTTTTTTTTTTTTTGCATTTTTTTATTACTTGCTCATGACAATACAATGATCTTCGCATATCATACATTTAGATCACATGGGGTATGAATTCTCATTTTTCCAAGTGTACAGGTTGCAGAATCACATTGGTTATATGGCCACATATACACATACAGTGTCTATTTTATTCTGCTGCCCTTCCTACCCCCCCTCCCCTCCCTCCTATGACCTCTCCCTACCCAATCTAATGCGACACATTTCTCTTTTTTTCTCCCCCCTCATATCATCATACATGTATTTTATATAACGATGAGGGTCTCCTTCTATCTTCCATGCAATTCCCCTTCTCCTTCCTATTAACTTCTATTTCATCCCCAACAGTTTTACACTAAACCCCTTCTGGCTGATCTAGGTGTTTGGTGAGACAGGAGGACAGGAGGGTAAACTCTTTGATCATAGGTGGAAATTCAACATAAAGGTTGGGACAAGGTCCTTTTCTGACATGACCACTGGACATGGGGTGCTCAAGTGTTAACAGGAGGAGGCAAAGTCTTGGCAGCTGGAAGTTCAGTTCACCCCTCCCAACTGCTTTGCATGCCCCTCCCAGCCCACCCTGCTCTCCAGAGCCATATCAGATTCTGGTCAGGGCTCTGGGAAGCTCTGCCTACGTTGGGACCCAGAAGGAACCATGGCAGCCCCCGTTCAGCTCCTCTGCCTCCTGTGAGGGACCATGGGATGGTTCTGCATTGTAAAAAGTATTTCAATGTGGTTGGGTCCTGGGTCATGGCATTTCTGCTCAGCTAGCAAAGGGTTTAAAACTCAGTGCAGATGAAACTCTCTGGCTCTACTGGGAAGAACAGGTGTATGATCCAGATTACATGGTGACTCTCCTGTTTTATTTTCAATTTCAGATGCCACTGGACATGCTCTGTTGACACAGACTCCAGCCACCTTGTCCTTGTCTCCAGAAGAAAGAGACACCCTCACCTGCAGGTCCAGTGTGAGTGTTAGTAGCTCCTTAGCCTGGTACCAGCAGAAGCCTGGGCAGGCTCCCAAGCTCTCATCTATGGTGCATCTAGCTGGCCCAGTGGAGTCTCAGCCTGGTTCAGTGGCAGTCGGACAGAGACAGACTTCACCACATCCATCAGCAGTTGGAGCCTGAGGAGTTTGCAGTGTACCACTGTGACTAGTGTGGTAACAGGTGTCCCAAAGTGATTCAATGTGTGACATAAACCTTCCAAGACCACTGGATTTATTTTGCTCACACCAGCTTCTCCCTCCATTGGCAGCTTCTGTGGTGCCTGCTCAGCTGGAGCAGCTCTGCAAAGACTTGTTTCTGGAAAGTGAGTTGCTTACAGGAATTCAGCTGATCTCTGGACTTTCCTTGGATGTAATTTCACAACTAGGATCAAGAACAACTCCTCTGCCAAGCACATTGGATCAGATTCACATGAGTGGATGCCTTTAAAGTTATACCTGATGTCCAGTTCAATACGGCATCACTGCATCCAAGGACAAAAGTATGTTTTGTGAATGTGAGATTTACCCAACCAAAGAGCATGTTTAAAAAACCATCAATAGCTAGGTACATGCTTGATATTCCACCTTCTCAGGAGGCTGAGGCTGGATGATCACAAGTTTGAGGTTAGTTTGGGCACATTTGTGAGACCCTGTCTTAAAACAAACAAACAAAAAAAAAATAGCAGTGAGCTGGGGTTGTATCTCCTTGATAGAGCACTTTTGGATTAAAATCCCAGGACTGAAAAATAAAAACAAAACAATCATGTTCAAAACATGATATTATTTCAGGTAATCAACTGAAAACAAACTTCTGTTACAATTTCATAAAATTGATATTCAATAAAAATGTAAATTCACTGTGATATGTCATATATGAGCTCACTGCACAAACCAGTAGAAGTCCTAAGTTTTACAAGTTACAAACATGCTTAGTGACCTTAGAGACACATGAATCACACATAGCATTTGTCCTGGAACTCTGAATTCCAAGCTACTCAAAGTGCTTTGTACTAGAACAATGATTTCCACTCATCCTAAATTTATGAATCAAATCAAGTAACATTCATAGAATAAAGACACATCGTTTAAAGATTTTTTGTCCTTAAGGAAGCATTGAAGCCACTGCAAATTTTTCTGACTGTAAGGAGGAACAGAAGCATGAGGACATTCATTTCTGCTACACCATTCAGTAGAGATGAGGTAAGTAGAGCTCAGATAGAGGAATATGGTTGTGGGTCAAGGTCTCCCAACTGTTGAGGAGCATCACAGAAAAATTGGGAATCCCATTTCAGGAAAAAGCTATTCTTTAGTAGTTGTAAAGATGGATCAACTGGAAACATGTAAAGGACATCTGAGAACAACAGGTCTTGACCGAGGACACAAGTACCTGCTTTGGGTATTGTAATTTCTTGCCCCAAATATCTTTTCTCTTGAAATCTAAGAGTTCTAGTTAATACTTTGTGGTGATATAATTCACACATCACTCAATGCATGACTTAAATTGTACAGTTCAATGGCTTTTAGTATCTTTACAGAGTTGTGTAGCCAACAGAAGAATCAACTGCAGAACACTATCCTCATGCCAAAAGAAGCCTTTTACCAATTAGAGTCACTCTCCATGTCCCCATCTACACATCAGATCCATTCAAATACAAATCCACATCCTGTTTTTATAATTTGGCCAAACATGGGAATTTCAGAAAAATGAATTCACATTTTGTGTGGTCTTTAGTAACTGGATTTATTCATATGGTTCATCCTATGGTAGCATCCATGAGTTCTCCTCTTCTGTTTATGATCAAGTAATATTCCAGTGCATGTATACACACTTTTTATTTTTCCATTCAGCAAATGATGGACATTTGGTATATTGCTAATTATGATGTTTTTGAATAAAACTGCAATAAATACTTATGTACTTGTTTTTTTTTTTTTCCTGTGATACTGAGAATGGAACTTAGGGCCTCCCACATGATAGACAAATGCTTTACCTAAAGAATGTAGTCTAAAGATGACATTCTTAGCCTTTGGAGTGCCAATGTTCCCTTGGACTAATGCTTCCACTTGAGGGAGCCAAACCCAGCATGGGGATGCTGGAGTGCAGGGCACTGTAGGTTTCACTATTCAAGGAATTGCCAGACTGCTTTCCAAACAGCTGTACCATGGCCTGTGTAATAAGGAAGGATCTCATAGGATGATCTATGAGAACCACTGGAATATACCATGTTGTAAGATTCACCCCAGAGTTATTGAGAGTAGGGAACAGGCTGAGGAGCAGAGGGAGAAGATGGGTCAGGTCAGGAAGAGCTGGCTCAAGACCTGGGTTAGGGGACAGTAAGTAGGGAGAACTTTAAAGTTCTCAGAAATGAGAAATTTCCAGAAAAGGTAGAGAGCATGTGAGAAGGAATGCCTTGTCTTTATGCAGTGTGTCTCTCTGCAGGACCCTGGGTTTCTAGATGTCTGAGCCACAATGTCTAATGTAGATGACCAGGGCACTGATGTCCACTCCTTTTACTAATTGACTTCCTGTTGACAGTCCTTACTCCTCGCATGAAATAGAAAGACTTTGAGAATGCAGATATTTCATGCTCCTCTTTCTGTCCCTCACTGTATCAGAGCTATGCATTGCACATAATAGGGCTAAATGCATTTTCCTAGGAGAGGGCCACTGTGAGTCCTGACCAAGACACCTGGAAAATAAGTGGGTAGCCATAGGAAGAATAGGTAATGTTCCTTACTCACTGTAGCTGTCTTCAGAAAAGCACTGAAAGCTGGAGAAGCTGAGTTCTCTCATGCTGAGGGAGGGGCACCTCTCCTACAGACAGGAGGGCATGTTGCTCCACCTGGAAGATGTAAAAAAAGAACTTTTCAAAATACCACTGAAATACAAAAGGATGTGAAATTTGCTTATTTTTCATTGAGACTTAGAATTTTTGACTGTGTTTAGACTGTAGGAATCTCCGAATCAGATAAATACTGAATCTGAAGGGAAATGCCCACAAGCCCTTGAGATGCAGAAAAATGTTGTCAATCTCCAGCAACATGCTCTTGACCGTTCCCTTGTAAAATAAGGCAAAACAACAAACCAGCTCATGGGAAACCAGGGTGAAATTGTGCAGCTCCACCCTGGTTCCACCTCCAGTCTGCCACTAAAACAGCACTTGTATGAAAATTGGACCCCCAGCCCAGGGCAGGGCTTCCCACTCTCAAGGCAGCTCACCTCCTCCCTTGAGTGTGCATCTACCTCCTAAATAAACCCCTGTCAGTGCCTCTTTCTGGCTCATGCTAAACTTCATTTCCATCATGTGTGCCAAGAACCATGCTGGTCCTGGGATGAGTCCCCTTCCTCTGAGAACCCCAGGACCCTTCTCCACAGACACCTTCTCTCCTGGGACAGTGCTGCATTGTCCTAAAAATGTTTGCAAAAAAATATATAAATGCATTATATTCACAGTCTATGGTTAGAACCTCAAAATGAGTCTGATTTGTATTTTCTGGTAGTAATGGTACAGAAAATGAATACGTTTTTTAAGAGAGAGTTAGAGAGGAGAGAGAGAGAGAGAGAGAGAGAGAGAGAGAGAGAGAGAGAGAGAATTTTTAATATTTATTTTTTAGTTCTCGGTGGACACAACATCTTTGTTGGTATGTGGTGCTGAGGATCGAACCCGGGCTGCACGCATGCCAGGCGAGCGTGCTACCGCTTGAGCCACATCCCCAGCCCAGAAAATGAATACTTTTAATCAATCCTGTGTAAACTAGTGCCCTGAGAAGATTTCTGAATCAATATGGATCATGTCAGTTTCATGGCATGCTGTGACTGGAGTAAAAGCATATTTGAAGTAGTAGTAGTTAGTGTAATGATAATTTTGGACAAGGAAATAAATTATTTTAGAGATGATTTCCTGTCTTAACATAATAGATTTCCTGGTGAGTATGATTAAATACTTATCTTAACAAGCCAAATGTAAATAAATGCTTTATAGCAAGTGGTTTTTGACACATGCAAAGATGATCTTCAGAGTGTATTTCTATTCGAATTCACAAGTGTGGTTTCACATTCAAACAAATTCTACTGACTGCAATTGCAAAGTCTCCTGTGTGGGACTTGGAGCTCTGAACACACCCAAGTGAGCAGCACACTCACCAGGACCCTGCAGGGGGTAGCATCCCACAACACAAGCCCCAAGGAATGCTCAGGCTTTTGGTTCAGGAGAAGCTGAGGGGTCCAGGGGATGATGGACACCAGGCTGAGGTAGTAATGGTGCAGAGCCTTGCAAGAGGCCATGTGGGCCTGCATCATGGCACAGGCACCTCTTCTGGGTGAACAGGTCCAGGGCATGGCCAGGACAGCTGCAGAATACTTCCTTCCTTCCCACTGAGTCTCAGGAAACAAAGACTGCCCCCCACCAAGGAAAAGGCCACCACATCCTCCCTGAAGCATCCAGAAAGGCATCCTGCTGCCCCTCCAGCTGTGGGATGCCTAGTCATGCCATTGAGGGGAGCTTCAGAACATTTTAAAATAATTTTGCTTCTCCTGTCACAATCTCACCTGCCACACTAGTCTGGGAGGATATTAACTTTGACTTCATTAACTTCCTTATTTTTATTGTGTTTAATTTCATCTGGTCCTTACAACACACTAGAGGTCACTCAAATACAGTTATTTATATGGTTACTTTGTTACAATTTTTGGGCAATTTTTTTTCTGTATTTGACTCTTTTATTGACAATATATTGCTAGATGGATAATCAGTCAATTTTCATCTCAACTTCCATTTCTCTCTCTTTGAAATGCTAACCTTGGACTACTTTTTAGAATAGGTTTTTCATTGCCTCTTCATTTATCTCTATAAGTTTTTTGGATTGTTGGGCTATAGATATGAGTAATACTGCAATTTAAGCTTGGATTAAAGACAAATTTGTTTTACTGAATTTGGAATGTTAATAAGTCAGAAACAAAAGACATACTTTTTGTTTAAGTGTAATGACCTCATGAAAATTGTAATTGAACATCAATCACTTTTGTTTCTTTCTGCATGTGATGAACAACCTTATCCCCTTTATTTGCCTTAATTGGTAATTTTGGTGCAAACAGACCAAATGTAAATAAATGCTTTATAGCAAGTGGTTTATTTCCTGGGAAGAAGATGAATATGTATTGTCAAAATTAGTGTCAGTAGTCATCAGTGCACTTAGTTGTGCTGCTTCCAGAAGATAAAACAGTAATGCCCTTTTCCTTTTAAAGAGAAGACCTTTTATACACACTAAATGCTGCAGTCTGGATGGGTACAAATTACGAGCCACTGAAGCAGGAACAAATTTTATTTCTGAACTCCACCAGCACACTCCACACACGCTCCCCAGGAACTCTCCCGAATGCCACATGGCTCCTCCAGGAACCACACACCAACCGGAAATCCCTCCTCTGGCACTTCCCCAACCAATGGGAACTCTCGCGGAATCCCAGAGAGAACTCCAAAGTAGCGAGAACTCCAAAGCAGCAGGCCGAGGTGGACATCAGGGGTCTAACATACACAGCTCAAAATAACCATCATCATCCCATCGGCCTGCTGGCATCACCTCTCAACCACTCCATACTGGCCAAAATGCCATGCATCACTTGGACTCGGCTATGGCTCTCAGCACTAAAAAGGAAAGCACTCTCCTCCTCCACCCCTCTTGTAGAGCACCCTATTCCTAGCAGCTCTTGTGATGAAGGTCCAGGAGAATGTCCTGGGTGCAGGCGACACTGGCACATTAAAACAGTGGGTGCAGTTCTTGCCCCTCTAGTGGAAGGAATCTGGGTCTCAGCTGAGGACCCACAGCCTTACACACAGACCAGTGAGAGATACAGGTTCTCACAGAGACTGGGGAAGAAACAGGAACCCTGAGCAACCTGGGTCTGCATGGACAGAAAGAGTAGGAAAGGAGAGAATTCCTTAAATACCATTAGAAATATCATTAGAAATAACATAAATAAAAATATTCCTTGTTTTTCCTATTGACCAGAGAAAATTCCTATGAATAATTTGATTCATCTGGTGCACAGATACAGTGAGGCGAGTATGACAGGATATTTACTACAATGCACATTTTGTAACATAGAATTTTATATTCATACCATGATGTATAAATTCTCTCCCCATTTCATTTCCTCTTTTTTTTTTAAATGCTCTTAACTCTCTACCCACAAGAAATAGGAATTTTTTTCTCCCTGTGAAATTATTTAGAATTGATCGTTCTGGCAAAATTTTGTTTATTAGGTCCCACAGAAAGACCACTTCTAACACTTTGTGCTAATATTCTGAAGCTGCAAACCTGGTAACAACATGTTTCAAAGTCCTCTTCAACTAGCTCAAGACCCTGCAATTATTGAATAAACCCCGGAAGTTCAGTACCAAAGGGTTGTGCCCTGTGTGTTTCTCTAGAGTATCTGGGAGGGGGGCAACCATGGTGGCCATGTGCCCCCTCCAATCTCTGACCCTAGACTGAACTTTTGGCACACACATACACATACTTGAGTCTGATGCTGTGTGATGACACCTAGGTCGTGTGCACCATGGGCTCTTCATATTGGATTTCCTCCAAAAACAGAAGATGTTTTATGACACTTTCTCACAAGAGAAGACCACAGGATTTTATTGTTTCTTCTGATTGGATTGGCTGAACCCACCATGCGATTTGCATGCTGCTCCCTGGGGAGGACCTTCCTGCAAGGCTGACATAAAAGCTTAGCTCTAACCTGGCCTTGAGTCACCAGGACTCATCAGCTTAGCTTCACAAAATGAGGCTCCTTGCTCAGCTCCTGGGGCTGCTGCTGCTCTGGATCCCTGGTAAAGGCAGAAGGAAGGATAATGGGGAGAGAGGGTGAGCTCTGAGGATCCTCTGTTGCCCATGTGTATTGTGTACACATGAGCAATGTGCAGTTCCTGTCCCTTGGGTTGTGTATGTGCTCTTTATATCTGTGAGAAAGAGAAGTCTTAAGAATAAGCAAAGATCTATGATCACGTGAAGACTAAAACTAATGGAGCCAGATTACAGTTGATTTCCTACAGACCCTCTGTGATTTAAACTATCTGTGACTTTTATTGAATATTTTTACGTTAATCAAAGCTATGAAAAACATTTATCCAGAAATTAAAAAAAAGAAAATACAAAAAATAAAACATTTATATATAACCATGTGCTTCTGTCATAATTACAGGTTACAATGGGGATAATGTGATGACCCAGACTCCTCTCTCCCTGTCAATTACCCCTGGACAGCCAGCCTTCATCTCCTGCCGGTCCACTCAGAGTCTCTTACACAGTGATGGCAACAGTTATTTGAGTTGGTACATGCAGAGGCCAGGCCACTCTCCAAGGCTTCTGATCTATATAGCTTCCAACAGGGCCTCTGGGGTCCCAGAAAAGTTCAGGGGCAGTGGGTCAGGGACAGATTTCACACTGAAAATCAGCAGGGTGGAGGCTGAGGATGTTGGAGTCTATTATTGCCAGGATGGTTTACAATTCCTCACACAGTGGTACAGCTCTGAACAAAAACCTCCCTGCTTGGGGTAGCCCAGCTGCCCATGTGGTGACTGTGTAGAAGTAAAATATACACACTTTGTGAGAGGAACAGGCTGAGGACTCAGAAGAATAGGGCACACCCGATGCCTCTGGATAAGGCATGTCTCAGCTAGACTCATCATTCCTGCATTCTGGATATGACCTAAGCAGCAGCACAATGAAGAGTATACCATTGCCCTTGGAACAGCCAGGAAAGAAGATGAGAGATCGGACTTGTAGCTCATCCTAATTTTCTCAACCTGTGCACAGGCAGTGATTACATAAATCTATGGTCACACAGCTGAGGCTGAGAATGGCTCATGGCAATACAGAACTCATGCATTTTTTAATATGTTGTTTTTACTGTGTTTTTTTTTGGTTGGTCAGTTAATAGTATACCTGCAGCAGAAAAATATTTGGTATTATTTAGACAGTGTGTCCCTCTCCAACCCAGCCTTCCGACTTCCACTATTCCTAGCTTATGCCATTTTCCAGTATGTTGAGAGCTGCAGCCGAAGCGGCCCCAGCAAACTTCCAGCTGATTGGCTCACTGCGGCCCCAGCAAGCTTCCAGCTGATTTGCTCACCATGGCCCCAACAAACGTCCAGCTGATTGGCTCCTCTGCGGTGATGCTCATTGGGTAGTTTACCCTGCCCTTTCAGACCAAGGAGCTGTTCATTGGGGGACTCTTTTGGCTCTGCCCACATGACTCAGCAAATCTGCCTCAAGAGCAGGACCTAATAGTTCCAGTGGTGCTCGCCGGAAGTGCTGGAGGTGTAGGTTGGGCTCTCGGGGAATTTCTGCAGAGCTCACATGGTGCGGCGTGCATTCTAAAAATAAAGTTAATTCTTGCTTGCCAAGTGGATTGTGAATTGTGCCCAGCCAGACTGCAGCATTCTGTGGCCCATACGGGGAAGACTGAAGGTAAGTGATAAGGTAAACTGCTTGCCCCTGAGGGGCAAGAATATTCTTTCCTTTTGTTTCACTTTTGTTTTAAGTTGTCTTTCCATCGAGATGGGTGAGACAGAAGAAAAACGCTCACATCTGAGAAAATACTATGTGCATCTGAGGAACAGATAGGGAGAAAGGACAGATGGACATTTCAGGAGGATAGAAAGGCTGATATAATGAATCTTTGTTCCATTTTTGTTTCATTTTGTCTCGGTTTTGTTTTGCATTATCTTAGTGAGGGGTATCTTCATCACAGAAATATGGAATTAAAAATTAGTAAAAAACAAACCAAAAGAATGTTAAGTAAATTGTTAGAGGAAGAAGGAACCCCAGTAAAATCAAGAACAGTTAGGGCATATGTTGAAGATTTTAAAAGGATAGAAAAGGAAAACCCAGGAACTCTGCCAGTTGGCACATTACTGTTATAGGTGTTCGTACAATCTTGTTTGCTTAGTCAAGGAGAAGACATGTTAGATCAAGAAAAAGAGGAGGCCTCTTGAGATAGTCAGAAGGGGAGGAAAGTTTAGAGCATAAAAAGCCATCAGGGGAGAAGTTACAACAGGAGGCTGCTACTAACACCTTTCTATCACCAGAGGGTGTAAGTGTCCAACCAACAGCTCCACCTATGGAGACAACCCACAGAGTTGATAGATGGGATCCAGAGACAGGACCTAAAATATTAGCATACCCTGTATTTGAGCAGGCAGGAGGGCAGCAAATTTACCATGCTTTAGATTTCAAAACAGTGAAGCAGCTAAAAGGGGCTGTAACAACCTATGGTCCTCAAGCACCCTTCACTGTAACCATGGTCGAATCCCTTACCAATTTGAACATGACACCAACAGATTGGACTAGTATGTGAAAAGCTGTGCTAAATGGAGGACAATACCTGTTATGGAAGGTAGCCAATGAGGAATTTTACATGGAGATGGCTAGGCAAAATGCAGCAGCCGGTTATCCTCAGAGAAATCTAGATATGTTGTTAGGAAAGGGACCTTATGAGGGTCAGCAGCAACAAATTGAATATGATCCTGCCATATACTCACAAATTGCTGCAGATGCAGTTAAGGCATGGAAGACTTTACAAGGACATGGAGATTTACAAGGTCAATTACCTAAGGTAATATAAGGAGCTAATGAACCTTATGCTGAATTTATAGATAGGCTTATTCAAACAGCTACCAGAGTTTTTGGGGATACAGAACAAGCAGTGCCATTAATTAAACAGCTAGCCTATGAACAAGCAAACAGATGGTGTAAGGAGGCATTAGACCATGGAAACATGGAGATTTAAACACATATATTAAATTTTGTAGAGACAATAATGAACAAGGGCAAGTCTTGGCAGCTGTAGTACAACAGGCTTTAGATGCCAGGCCAGAAACATGCTACAACTGTGAACAAACAGGACATTTTAAAAGGAATTGCCCCATAGGAGGAGGGTTTCACAAAACTAGGTATCAAAGGGGTAGAATACTGGGTATTTGACCACAATGGCATAGAGGGAGACATTGGGCTAATGAATGCCATTCTCAAACCACCATAGAGGGTACTCCATTTAAAAAAAAATAACAAGGACCAGGTATTTACCCACTATATCATGGAGAAAGGTATCAGGCTCCATTGCCAAAAAACGGACAGATTCTGTATTTAATTTATTTTCTGATAGTCTACATAGTTAATGCTATAGTATTCCACAGGGAGAACAGCAGCCAATTTGGATTCCAGAAAGATTAACTAAGGTCCTGACCCAGTGATTATCTGGAGTCAGGGTCTGTTTGTGTGTTTCCACAGGAAGAACAGCAGACGATTTGGATTCCAGAGAGATTAACTAAAGCGATTACTACAGACCAAAAAGAAGATGATTTGGCTCAAATCCATAACAGCTGATATCTAGAACTCCAGTTTGGCTATCCTTACATCTGTGACAGTGGTTCTGCCACACCTGGAGGTAATGAAACCAGGATGCTTTTTACAATATCTATTTTATTATTGCCCTTTCCCACATCATGAAGTTCTATTTTGTTTTTTGAGCTCACACAGACCTAGTTTAATGTTTTGCTGATCAGTTCTATTTTTTGACTATGGAGTTTTTAAACATTGCAAAAGAGATTTCACCTGTAAAAAGTTACAAGGCCTTTACTATTATGTTATGTGTTGTATGTATTATATTATGTGTGCACACTTGTGTTTTGTGTTGTATGTTTGTATGTGGGTATGTCCATATATCATATATGATGAGTGCTCATGAAAAAAAATGGATCCAATTTTTTTTTTCTTATTCATGTGATTTAAATGGTTTAATTTAAATTGGGTAAATAGCTGTTGTGGATTGTTTTAATATGTGAACAATAAAGGAGGTTACCAGATCTGTTTGTTTACTTTCACCTATCCTTTTCATTATATTTAATAATTCTATTCAGGATAATGTAAATCATTCAGAAAATTGCTTTCTTTTAGTGCCTGCTGGAATGTTACATAATTTTTTTCTTTAGCCTTTATTGCCAAAATTCCTATCTTCATCCCAATGTCAGTGAAGACAAAGATAAAACCAAACTTTGGGAGGAAATGGGCATATTAATGGATTCCTCTGCTTTGAACTGCTTGCCGATCTGTTGGTGCAGCAACTTATGGTAGCGCCAGGGTATTTTTGCTGATGATGTCATCAGTGGAACAATTATTCCAAAAGGAGCGGTCAGTTAGCTTGGTGTCATGGTATTTTGTATCCTCCTCCCTTCTGCTTCTGATGGTCATTCAGCTAATATTTGGGGGTCAAGAGAGGTGAGGCAAAGATCCTCACTCCCCCCCACTGGTACAAAGGCCTATCTAGAGGTGTGGCTGTATGCTAGACCAGTAGTCAATGACGGGTAATATCCAATTACAATGGTACCAACCTAAGACAGGAGGCTGACGCCTTGAGGTCAGCTCATCCGATTATGGGTAAGAACCATATGTAATATTGGACAATCTAAGACAGGCATGGTCCCTAAGCCACATGCTTTTTCTTTAATTAAACAGAGATGGGGAGATGTTAAGAGCCACAGCCGAAGCAGCCCTAGCAAACTTCCATCTGATTGGCTCACTGCAGCCCCATCAATCTTCCAGCTGATTGGCTCCTCTGCGGTGATGCTCATTGGGCTGTTTCTCTGCCTTTTCAGACCACGGAGATGCTCATTAGGGGACTCTTGGCTCCGCCCACGTGACTCATCAAATCTGCCTTAAGAGCGGGACCTAAGAGTTCCGGTGGTGCTCGCTGCAAGTGCTGGAGGTGGTGGTTGGGCTCTTGGGGAATTCCTGGAGAGCTCACTTTGTGCGGCATGCATTGTAAAAATAAAGTTTATTCCTGCTTGACAAGTGGCTCGTGAATTGTGCCCAGCCAGACTGCGGCACCAGTATAGGGAATATTACTGCTCTAAAGTAAGTATCTGAAAAAACTACTCAGTTTTTGTGGTTTTCAGATACCCAGATGGTAAGAGAAATCTACTCAAAAAGAAAGATCAAAGTGTTCAGTCATAGTATGTTACAATATACCCCATTCAAAATAGTCTCAATAAAATTCTGGGAATCAATAAAACAAAAGAAATGAAAGACTTATACAATGAAAACTACAGAACACTAAAGAAAGAAATTGAAGAAAACTTCAGAAGATGGAAAGCTCTCCCATGCTCCTGGATAGGCAGTATTAATATTGTCAAAATGGCCATAATACCAAAAGGGTTATACAGATTTAATGTATTTCCTATTAAATCCCAATGACATTCTTCATAGAAATAGGAAAAGCAATCATTCAATTTATTTAGAAAAATAAGAGCCCCAGAAAAACTAAAGCAATTATTTGCAAGAAAAGTGAAGCAGAAGGCATCACAATACCAGACTTTAAACTATACTACCCAGCTACAGTAACAAAAATAGCATGTTATGGCACCAAAATAGACTTGTAGAGCAATGTTAATAATAGAGGACATAGAGACAAACCCACATAATACAGTTATGTTATACTAGAAAAAGGTGCCTAAAATATTCACTGGAGAAATGATAGCTTATTCACCAAAAGGTGCTGGCAAAACTGGAAATCCATATGTAGCAAAATGAAATTGGACCTCTACCTCTCACCTTGCACAAAAATCAACTCAAAGGGGATCAAAGACTCAGGCACTTTAACAGAGACCTTGCACCTAATAGAAGAAAAATAGGCCCAAATCTTCACTGTGTCAGCCTAGGATCTGACTTCCTAAACAAGATTCCTAAAGTGAAAGAAGTAAAATCAATAATTAATAAATGAGATTGATTCAAATTTAAAACCTTCTTCTTAGCAAAGGAAATAATCAGTAACATGAGGAGAGAGCCTACAGATTGGGAGAAAATCTTTACCACATGCACCATGGTAAAGCATTAATCTCTAGGATATATAAAGAACTCAAAAAACTTAACCCTCCCAAAAAATCAATAAATGAACTAAAGAACTGAACAGACCCTTCACAGGAGAAGAAATACAATCGATCAACAAACATATGAAAAAAGAGTTCAACATCTCTAGCAATTAAGAGAAATGCAAATCAAAACTACTCTAAAAGTTTATCTCACTCCTGTCAGAATGGCAATCATCAAGAATATAAGCAATAGAGCCCTAATATCCAGAATGTAGAAAGAACTCAAAAAATTAAACAATAAGATAACAAATAACCCAATTAACAAATGGGCCAAGGACCTGAACAGACACTTCTCAGAGGAGGACATACAATCAATCAACAAGTACATGAAAAAATGCTCACCATCTCTAGCAATCAGAGAAATGCAAATCAAAACCACCCTAAGATACCATCACACTCCAGTAAGATTGGCAGCCATTATGAAGTCAAACAACAATAAGTGCTGGCAGGGATGTGGGGAAAAGGGTACACTTGTACACTGCAGGTGGGGCTGCAAAATGGTGAGGCCAATTTGGAAAGCAGTATGGATATTCCTGGGAAATCTGGGAATGGATCCACCATTTGACCCAGCTATCGCACTTCTCGGACTATTCCCTGAGGACCTTAAAAGAACGCACTATAGGGATACGGCTGCATCAATGATTATAGCGGCACAATTCACAATAGCTAGACTGTGGAACCAACCTAGATGCCCCTCAATAGATGAATGGATAAAAAAAATGTGGCATCTATACACAATGGAGTATTATGCAGCACTAAGAAATGACAAAATCATAGAATTTGCAGGGAAATGGATGGCATTAGAGCAGATTATGCTAAGCGAAGCTAGCCAAGCCCTAAAAAACAAATGCCAAATGTCTGCTTTGATATAAAGAGAACAACTAAGAACAGAACAGGAAGGAAGAGCATGAGGAAAAGACTACAGTAAACAAAGACGAATGGGGGCAGAGAAACGGAGAGAGAAGGGAAAGCACATGGAAATGGTAGGAGACCTACAATGATACATAAAATTATAAGAGGTTATGAGGGGCAAGGGGGAGGGAAAAAAAGGGAGAGAATTGAACAACAGCAGGGGAGGTACAGAGGGAAGATGGAAGGGGAAGGGAGGGGAGGGGAGGGGGGATAGTAGGGGATAGGAAAGGTAGCAGAATACAACAGTCACTAATATGGCATTATGTAAAAATGTGAATATGTAACAGATGTGATTCTGCAATCTGTATTGGGGTGAAAATGGGAGTTCAAAACCCAATTTGAGTCAAATGTATGAAAGATGATATATCATGAGCTATGTAATGCTTTAAATAATCAATAAAAAAAGAATATAAGCAATAATAAATTTTGGCAAGGTTGTGTGGAAAAAGGTTCACTCATACATTACTGGTGGGAGTGCAAATTGGTGCAACCACTATGCAAAGCAGTGTGGATACTCCTCAGAAAACTTGGAGTGGAACCACCAGTTGATTCAGCTATCCCACTCCTTGGTTTATACCCAAAAGATTTATAATCAGCATACTACTGTGACATAGCCGCATCAATATTTATACCAGCTGAATTGCAATAGCTAAACTATGGAACCAACCTAGGTGTCCTTCAACAGATGAATGGATAAAGAAAATGTGAAAATGTGGTATATTTACTTAATGGAATATTACTCAGCTTTAAAGAAGAGTGAATTTATGGTATTTGTCAGTAAATGGATAAAGTTGGAGAATATCATGCTAAGCAAAATAAACCAATCCCAAAAAAACAAAGGCTGAATGTTTTCTCTAATATGCATATGCTAATTCAAAATAAGGTGGGGGGCACTAGGGAAGAATAGTGTTAACTTATATTAGGCAGAGGGAAGTGAAAGGAGGGGAGTGGAGGGAATGTGGGAATAGGAAAGATAGTAGAATAAAACAGACATTATTACTTCATGTATATATGTGACTGTATGACCAATATGATTCTATAATATGTATATTCAGAAAAATGAGAAATTATATCTCATCTTTGTATAATATATCAAAGTGCATAAATGCATCCTACTGTCATGTATAACTAATTAAAAGAAATAAATTAATACAAAAATTATCAAAAAGAAAAAATGGGCATTATCTGAATTCCAATGTTGGATTCTGAAAAGTTAGAGAGGATAAAAATAATTAGAGTAACACAAACATTGATTCCTCCCCCAATAAAAAATAAGAATCTGAAAATTTGGGGAAGAGTGTAATAAAAGAAGACACGAAAGGCATATAGGAGTCCTCAGCTCATGACACAACACCACACCTCGGGCTCACATGCTGGGCAAGGAATGCTGATGGGGTTGAGCTAGATCTTTGATCCACCTGGTCAGAAACTGAGATGTATATCTTAGCAAGAATCACAGACTTGAAGAACCCTGCCTGGATTTTTCATGTTAGGTCCTCATGTGATTGCAAGCTTATGAGGAAGTAGGACATGCAGAACTCCAGGTTTGAAATAACAAAATGGTTAGTGAACTTCCTGTTGTAATATGCCTTAGTTATGGCATACACTCCGAATCAACCCAGTAGAGCATATGCAATGTTTCAAAAGTTTTTTTTCTGAACAATTATATACCTGGTATTGTTTGAGAAAGGATGCTCATTCAGAACAGACCATGTCATTAAGCTGAACAGGACTAGAAGGAAATTCTGGGGCTGGAAAGATCAGCAGGAGGTACAATGGGAGACTAAGGACCATGTAGCAGACATACATGAAGGGCAGTCAGTGTAGCATTTTCAGTGAGTGGGTAACAATGTTGCAGGTTTGCTCTCCATTTCTGTCCCAGCTACTCAGTCACATTTCCCAGCACAGACATCGACCTAAGTTCCAATGAAAAACCTCACCAGATGTTATGGGCTAAGCTCATGTCCAGTGTTGTAAGGAAGGTATATTTAACTGCCAAACCTCAGCTGTATTCTTTCTTTCCAGGGAGTCCTTTTATTTTAGTGAAGCCAGAATTTCAATGAGCACAAATTTGTGTAAATTCAATAGAATGAAAATGACAGGAGAACATTAACTCAAGTATTCTTCTCTGCAATTTAGGTCATCTGCTCTTCATTTCATTCAGAGCACTCACTTTTCAATTTTTTAATTTTATTTCCATTTTGTTACAAGGTTTTATAATCATGACCCACAATGTTCTAATATAAGATGGAATTTCTGTTCCTTTTTAATTAAATTTTACCACAGAGATGCAGGATTTGCTATTGTATTGCACATAACTAAGCTCCCAATCAATCAATAAGTGTACATGAATGATTACCCAAATGTAGAAAATGAGGAAGAAAAACTGAAAAAAATGATAGTGAGCATTTCATCATTTCAGCAGGTGGGTGAAAATGCCTGCGTTCCCCATTGCAGCAAGCAGTGCACAGCCAGGTACACTCACATACACCCCTGCCGTCGTTATGCTACAATAGAACTAAAGTTAAAAATCACCACCGTGGATGATCCTCCGTGTAGCCCTGACGACCTTTCCAAGATCACGTATCACGCAATGTGCAGATGATTCTCTAGTGTGTCCTCCTGTTCCTCACTTATAAAGAATGGACCAGGAGTGGAGGAGTGGAATTCCAGACAGCAGGGAGCTGCTCAGCCCTATGGGTTGCGTGGACATCAAGAGCTCCTGCCAGGAGGCCACCTGGGCTTCCCTACCTGGGGCTCTGCCATTGTTTCCAGGACACTGAGGACCAGAGAGCTAGGTTTACCAACTGCTGCAGGAGAAAAGCAACCTGGCCTTGTTGTACACACTGTTCTCCTCACAACCCTGCTGGGAACCTCCTGGGTGGGGCTGTCCCCTAGTCAGATGACTTGTGGAGCTGCACTGTTAATGCTCTTTTCCTTCAGACTCCTATTATTACCCCTAGATAGTCTGCCAGTGCATATGGTATTACTCTGTCAACCCTACATGGGGAATCAGAATGTGTACGGAAATGCCGTATGAAGATCATCAAGTGTTTTATTTAACCAAAAGTAAAAGAGGGGTTATCTGTTGTTCTTCAACACCCTGTCTGTTCTTGGTTTCCTTGTCATTTGCTTCCTCAACTGCTGGATTATACAAATACTTAAATAAAGCAATAGACTGTATTTTACTAGACAAGTGCCTGGAACTTACCAATGATATTTAAAACTAAAAACGAAATGGTAAAGTATAAGTTGAGAATGTGCAATGCTTCCAATTAGAAACTAATCATCTCAACAGTTAATTTAAGAATATTTGGAGAGAGAGGAGAAGATGGCGTCAGGGCAAATGCTAGTGTGGCACCCCATGTCACTGTGCTGGCAATGGGCAAGTTCAGAACAGCTGGAAGCTGTGTTGACAGGAATGTTCAGCAAACGTGGAATGCAGTGAAACCTAAGAAAATAGTTTCAACACCTGAGGATCAGCGACCATGGCTCAATCGCAAGTGAATCTGAGCCAACCTGTGTGCGGAGATTCAGGCTGACTGATTGGCGTCCCGCCCTGCAGCTGGATCCTGTGCGCTGATGTGCCAGCAATGCAGAGAAATGGAGCTATGGATCCTGTGGGGCCCTGCCAAACGTGCCTCCATAGTGCTCCAGACTGAGTTCTGGGGTTTGGACAGGGGAGAGAAATGGCCCAGATCTGCCCTCCACACTGGACACACCAGTGAGGAAGCCAGCGTCCACTATATTCAGGAGCTGATGTCATCGTTGTCAGCTTTCAGCAGATATCATCCCATCACAGCAAATTTGGCAGCAGAACAGGTGTGTGACTCTCAAACCCCCTCCCAAACAGCTGGGAAATTTCATGAAATCTCTCCCCAGCTCTCATGGGCGTGAATATCAGAGGCATGGGGAACAAAAAAGGCACCTGACCTCCAACTTCATCTCCCACCAGTGGCAATAACTGAAACCTGTCTCGCCAGCTCTCTGAAGCATGGCTATCGGAGGGAATTGAAAGAATAAGCTGCCGCTTCCCATAAAAAACAAATTTAGGAGTCATTGGGATAGAGGAAGGTATAGAGGTCCAAATCAAAGGAATGAGCAACTGTTAAATAAAATAATTTTAGTAAACTTTCCAGAATAGAAAAATGCAATGGATATCCAAATCCTAGAATCCTACAGGACACTGAATGTATAAAACCACAATAGACAAAAACACCAAGACATATTATTATGAAGAAGTCCAACATACAGAACAAGGAGATAATATTAAGAGCTACAAGAGAAAGGAGGCAGATTGCATTATGGGGTAAAACAAATAGGTTAATTGCTGATTTTTCACCACAGACGCTGAAAGTGAAAACATCCTGGAACAACGTTTTTCAAGCATTGAAAGATATTGGGTGCCAACCAAGAATATTGTATCCAGCAAAAGTAAGCTTCAGGTTTGACAATGAAATAAAAATCTTCCATGATAAACAAAAGTTAAAAGAATTCGCAGGCGGAAAACCATCACTGCAAAGCATTTTGGGCAAAACACTACACAAAGAGGAAATGAAAAACAACAAACAAAACCAACAATGAGAAGTACCTCAGTGAAGGAGTGGGATAAAAAATTAATCAAAGAGGAAAAAGAACCCAAATTTTTAAAAATAATTTAATAAATAAACATGACTGGAAGTACAAACCATATATCAATAGTATCCCTAAATGTTGGTGGCTTAAATTCACCAATTAAGCAACATAGGCTAGTAATCTAATTTAAAAAGCAGATCCAACAATATGCTGCCTTCAGGATACTCATCTGATCGGAAAAGTAATACATAGGCTGAAGGTGAAACGTTGGGAAAAATAATACCATGCACATGGACTTCAGAAGCAAGCAGGGGTGACTATACTCATATCAAATAAAATCAACTTGTATCCTAAATTAATCAAAAGGGATAAAGAAGGACATTCACCAATAAGACAAAACAATTATCAATTTATATGCCCCAAACAATGGTGCTGCTATGTTCATAAAACAAACTCTCCTCAAGTTCAAGGGACAAATTGACCACAACACAATAATTATGAGTGACTTCTACACACCTCTCTCACCAATGTACAGGTCTTCCAAACAAAAGTTGAATAAAGAAACTATAGAACTCAATAACACAATTAATAACCTAGACATAACTGATATATATAGACTATATCAACCATCAGCAAGCAGATATACTTTTTTTTTTCTCAGCAGCACATGGATACTTCTCAAAAATAGACCATATATTATTCCATAGGGCAACTCTTAGCAATTATAAAGGAGTAGAGATAATACCATGCATCTTATCTAATCATAATGGAATGAAACTGGAAATCAATGATAAAAGAAGGAAGGAAAAATCCAACATCATTTGGAGAATGAACAATATGTTACTGAATGATCAATGGGTTACAAAAGACATCAAGGAGGAAATTAAAAAACTCATAGAGACAAATGAAAATACAAACACAAAATATCAGAATTTATGGGACCCAGTGAAAGCAGTTTTAACAGGAAAATTCATTGCTTGGAATTCATTCCTCAAAAAAAAAAAAAAAAAAAAAAAGAAAAACCACAAGTAAATGATCACACACTTCATCTAAAACCCCTTGAAAAAGAAGAGCAAAACAACAGCAAATGTAGTAGAAGGGAAGAAATAATTAAAATCAGAGCAGAAATCAATGAAATTGAAATAAAAGAAACAATTGAAAAAAAATTGACAAAACTGAAAGTTATTTTTTTCAAAAATAAATAAGATCGACAGACCCTTAGCCATGCTAACAAAGAGAGTAAGAGAGGGAACTCAAATTACTAGCATATGGAATGGAAAAGGCAATATCACAACAGACACTACAGAAATATGGATGATAATTAGAAATTATTTTGAAAACTTATATGCCAATAAAATAGAAGATAGTGAAGGCATCAATAATTTTTTTAAGTCATATGATCTGCCCAGATTGAGTCAGGAGGATACACAACTGAAACAGACCAATATCAATTGTGGAAATAGAAGAAGCCATCAAAAGGCTACTAACCAAGAAAAGTCTAGGACCGGATGGGTATACAGCAGAGTTTTACAAAACCTTGAAAGAAGAACTAATACAAATACTTTTCAAGCTATTTCATGAAGTAGAAATAGAGGAAGTACTTTCAAATTCATTGTACTAGGCCAACATCACCCTGATTCCTAAACCACATAAAGACACTTCAAAGAAAGAAAAATACAGACCTATATCTCTAATGAACATAGATGCAAAAATCCTAAATAAAATTATGGCAAATTGGATACAAAAAGATATAAAAAAAATCATGCACCATGATCAAGTAGGATTTATCCCTGGGATACAAGTCTGGTTCAATATACGGAAATCAATAAATGTAATCCACCACATCAGTAGACTTAAGATAAGAACCATATGATCATCTTGATAGACATAGAAAAAGCATTTGACAAAATACAGTATCCCTTTATGTTCAAAACATTAGAAAAACTAGGGAAAACAGAAACTTACCTCAATATTGTAAAAGATATTTATGCTAAGCCTCAGGCTAGCATCATTGTAAACTGAGAAAAATTGAAGGCATTCCCTATAAAATCTGGAACAAGACAGGGATGCCCTCTCTCACACTCCTATTCAACATAGTTCTTGAAACACTGGCCAGAGCAATAAGACAGATGATAGAAATTAAAGGCATAAAAATAGGAGAAGAAACACTGAAATTAGCACTATTTGTGGATGGCATGATCCTATACCTAACAGACCCAAAATATTCTACCAAGAAACTTCTAGAACTAGTAAATGAATTAAGCAAAGTGGTGGGATATAAAATCAACACTCAAGTCTAAGGCATTCCTGTATATCAGTGACAAACCCTCTGAAAGGAAAATCAGGACAACCACCCCATTCACAATATCCTCAAAAAATAAAAATAAAATACTTGAGAATCAAGCCTAACAAAAGAGGTGAAAGACATTTACAACGAAAAATACAGAACCCTAAAGAGAGAAATAGAAGAAGACCTTAGAAGATGGAAAGATATACCTTGTTCATGGATAGACAAAATTAATACCATTAAAATGGCCATATTACCAAAAGTACTCTATAGGTTTAATGCAATGCCAATCAAAATCCCAAAGCATTCCTCGCAGAAATAGGAAAAGCAATCATGACTTTATCTGGAGAAATAAAAGACCCAGAATAGCTATGGCAATTGTAAGCAGGAAGAGTGAAACAGGTGGTATGGCAATACCCGATTATAAACTAGACCACAGAGCATTAGTAACAAAAACAGCATGGTACTGGTACCAAAATAGGTGGGTAGACCAATGGTACAGAATAGAGGACACAGAGACCAATCCACAACATTACAACTACCTAATATTAGACAAAGGTGCTAAAAGCATGCAATGGAGAAAGGATAGAATCTTCAACAAACGGTGCTGGGAGAACTGGAAATACATATGCAACAAAATAAAATTAAATCCCTTTCTCTCACAATGCACAAAAGTTAACTCAAAATGGATCAAGGAGCTAGAAATCAAACCAGAGACTCTGCATTTAATAGAAGAAAAAGTTAGCCCTAATCTCCATCTCGTGGTGTCAGGCTCCAAATTCCTTAATAGGACACCTATAGCACAAGAATTAAAATCAAGAATCAACAAATGGGACGTATTGAAATTAAAACTTTTTTTTTTCTCAGCAAGAGAATAAGTGAGGTAAATAGCCTACATCCTGGGAACAAATTTTTACCCCTCACACTTCAGATAGAGCAGTAATGTACAGAGTATACAAAGAACTGAAAAAAGTTAAAAAAAACAACAACAACATCAAAACAACAACAAATAACTCAATCAACAATTGGGCCAAGGATCTAAAGAGATACTTCACAGAGGAGGATATACAATCAATCAACAATTACACGAAGAAATGCTCACCATCTCTAGCAATCAGAGAAATGCAAATTAAAACCAGTCTAAGATACCATCTCTCTCCAGTAAGAATGGCAGCCATTATGAAGTCAAACAATAACAAGTGCTGGTGAGGATGTGAGGAAAAAGGTACACTTGTACATTGCTGGTGGGACTGCAAATTGGTGCAGCCAATTTGGAAAGCAATATGGAGATTCCTGGGAAAGCTGGGAATGGAACCACCATTTGACCCGCTATTCCCCTTCTCGGACTATACCCAAAAGTCCTAAAAAGAGCATACTACAGGGACACAGCTACATCAATGTTCAGAGCAGCATAATTCACAGTAGGTAGATTGTGGAACCAACCTAGATACCCTTCAACAGATGAATGGATAAAAATAATGTGGCATTTATACACAACGGAATAATACTCAGCACTAAAAAATAACAAATCATGGCATTTTCAGGGAAATGGATGGCATTAGAGCAGATTATGCTAAGCGCAGTTAGCCAATCTCTAAATAACAAATGCTGAATGTCCTCTCTGATATAAGGGAGGTGGCTCAAAACAAAGTAGAGAGGAAGTGCATGAGAAGAAGATTACCATGAAACAAGGAAAAGAAGTGGGAGGGAATTGTAGGGAGAAGGGGAATTGCATGGAAGATGGAAGTAGACCTTCATAGTTACACAAAATACATATACGATGGTGTGAGGGGGGAAGGGAAGAAAAAAAGAGAGAGATAAGTGTCACAGTAAAATGGGTATAGAGAGTGATGAGAGGGGAGGTGGGATAGGGAGGGCGGCAGAATACAACTGTCACTAGGATTGCTGTATGTATACACATAGATGTATAACCAATGTGATCCTGCAATTTGTACATGTGGAAAAATGAGAATTCATACCTTATTTGAACCAAATGTTTGATATGTGAAGATCATTGTATTTTCTTGATTAACTAATTAAAAAAAAAAGAATATTTGGAGTTCCAGAAAGAGAGAGAAGAGAAAATTGGGCAGAAAGAACTTTCAAACACATGTTGTTTGTAAAACCAAAATAATTAGTGATCAGCAGAAGGGCGTAAAATAAAAAGCTAAGGACAGTACTGCTGACAGAATGCAATCCTGGATAGAAATATGAAGCTGCATGAAAGAACAAGACTGGAAAGGGGACACATATGTATAAATGAGGATTAGCCTTGGCTGCACATAAGAGCCAGAGCAATATCATGCAATTTGAGGTGCATACGTAAGAACAATGTGAGAGAAATTAATAAAAAAATGGGGATGTGAATGGAATTAAATGACCTAGTAGATTTAGAAATGAGGCATCATGTGATGTTAGGTAGGTAAGGAAATATCTTGTAAATGAATCTGTAAACACCAATTTAATGTAACAAAAAATCGACACTATGAATGTACAGTGCACAACATAATTTAAATCTGTGAAGATTTAAATCTGATGTGCTCATAAATTGCATGTGGATGTGTACATTGGAAAAAAAAAATCATGAAAGGTGTTCAATATGTCTAAGTTTTATTAGAGCATTATTAAATTTCAAGGATTATAACCAAGATATACAAGTGAATATGTCCACAAAGGGATATATAGATGAATGTGCATAAAATATCTAACTTTATGGCCAAATGTTGGATACAATCTAACTAACTTAACTACAAATGTATGAATTGTGGAATATTCACAGAACAACTGTATATAACAACTATAACATTTACTATATTGCAGCAGGAATCCACTGTATCTCAAACAGAAAGATAAGGGAAAGATTCTAGAAACGAAAGTATGCTTACTTCAGTGTACATGATGTTCCATTCCAGGAACAAGAAAACTATTTGACAATCTGCAGAGTAGCAATTTCCTTTCTAGAGGTTAGAGACAAATGTTGACTTGGAAGACATTCAAAGGAAGTTTGGAGAGCTCTATATCTTGATCTGAAAGATGAATATACAAAAAAAATGCTTGTTTGTACAATTCATATTTCTTCAATTTATACAGTGTGTCTTTTCTGTGTTTAAAGACCAAACTATGCCTTTATGTTATATGAACATCTACTGAAAGTGGTATATTTATAGACATATTACTTTTAATGAAGCATAAAATGTACCCAGAAAAATGCTAAAAGCCTTGAAAACTGGGAGAGGAAGTAGTTCAGTAAAACTATATTTCAAATAATTAGAAGTATAAATATGTGTGTATAAATTATATGTATAAATATAAGAGACTATAACTGGAGATATGCAATGTTTTGAAATATCTGTTGAAGAAGACACAACAGATGCTCTAAATAGTGGAAGAATGTTTAGCTGGAGCAAAAAACTGGACACCTATCAGAATGAAGTGAAATACAACATGAAAAAAAAAACATTAAAAAGTTCAAGACTTGATAGAATTCTGAAAATTCTACAAGGTATGAGATTGATACACAGAGAGGATATTGAGAATGCTAAGGAGAAATCAGTCGAAAGGAACAAAAAGAATTAGCAATTTCATACATGTGACTTACAAATACTTTCTCCCATTCAGTGGGTTGCCTTTCACTCTGTTGATAGAGTTTTTGAGACTTTTGATACACGTATGTTTTTAACTTTAATTTTTACTCTTATTGACGCTGGTTTTAGTGCCACCTCCAAGAAATAACTGGCAAATCCAATGTCATAAAACATTTTCCTGTATTTTGTTTTTCAGTTTTTGCTCTTACTCTTAGGCCAATGTTTTGTTTTGTTTTGTTTATGTATTTATTCATGGATCAAGTTAAGTATTCAACTTAGTTCATCTATTAGTATCTGATTTTTCCTACACACTTTACTGAAAAAAATTGTCCTCTCCCATTCAACTGTGTCCCTGGCTGAGCATCATTAAACCTTAAATGTGAAGTTTTCTTTGTGAACTCTGGATCTTACAGCCGTGTGTCTGTGTTTATGCCAATACTGTGTAGATGGGATCTTTTAATTTTTAATATGTTTTATTGATGTAAAATTCACAAGTATATTATTTGGTCATTTTTATAATTTTCAGTTGGATTATTGATTTTGTTTTGCTTTCTTTTTGTTGTCTATGTAGTTGTGTTAGTTCCTGATATATTTTGGATATTAACCCCTTATTAGTTATATGATTTACAAATATTTTCTACCATTCTTATGGGCTGTCTTTTTTTTTTCTGTTGATAGCTCCTTTCTGTGATGAAGCATCCTAGGTTGCTGCAGTCCCATTTGGTTATTTTTTATTTTGTTGTTTTAGCTTTTGATGTGACATAAAAAAAAAACAATTATTACTAATGCAACATGATAGAGATTTCCCACACGCTTTCTCTAGGTGCATGCCTGCATATGTTATTTTATATTTATTGCTGATTCTTCATAATTATTTTGCTTGGAGGTGTTTTGATGAGCCAGCATTCAAATATCTAGATCCTCTGAAGGTTTAAGGTAGTTGACACTTTGAAATGCATTTCAACATTGGGTTATTCTTAGCTCTTGAACAGGAAACACAAGAGATAATGAAGTTCACTACTGTGAGGTCAGCTTCCTTAAGGCAGAGGGTCACCCTCCAGCAGTTGCTGCATTGATTGTTGTAATAAGACAAAAATTAGGCACTAAATAATTCATTCATTTCTTGTATCTTTCTTGCTCTGAATTTTTGTTTTTTTCTTACCATGGAATAAATGGAAGGAAACATTTGATTGACAAATAATATTAAATGCATGAATTTTATCTTAAGTTTTCTGAGTATCTTGAATTTTCTTTACTGAAAATTCAAACAACTATTTTGTAGATTATTGGACTTCAGTATGAAAGGAGAAGGAATAAGTATGAAAATGTTCAGGTAAACTCTCAATGTCTTATCTAAATAAAAAAGTAAAACCTTTTTCTTTCATCTTCTTGGTGTATTCTATAAATTTTTATTAGAAAAACTTAAAAGGAGCTTTAAGTACAGTTTAAAATATTGAAATTCGCAGTCTTCAAAATCTTTTTTGGTTCTCTATTCCTCATCTCACAAGTGAACTGTCGCGACCCCCTTGCCCGCAAGGAAGACGCAACACCGGGAATCTTCTTCCAGTCGTTTATTCAGGTTCTCGAGATCTCTTCCACTCTACTCTCTTCTTCATCTTCCTCTTTCTCATCTTCCTCTTCTCTCTCCCCGAATGCTCCTACCAGCCTTAATAAAGCATCTCAAGCCCCAATGCGAAGCTGCCACGTGGAGCTTTCTCATAGGGTGTTAGAAAACCACGCACCAACTCTCCCAATTAAGGAGTTGTTTGTCACAAACCACAGTCGAGCCAGCGCCATCTTGTAATGGTGACCGCAGTCCGCAGAAACGGCTCACTACAGTTCCCCCTTTTGTTTTCTAAAAACAATACAGGCGAGAGTAGAGGTCCTATCCCACTGTGCAGAAGTGGCTGCATAGTATGGCTCAGCCCCAAGGAGGGCCCTTCCCCAGATCTGAGACCATATCAGCCGACGCTTTTCTCGTGGGACGGGGCGTGGACGCGTCTAACCCGCATGCAATAGGACATGCTCTCCTTGAGGTCCACTTCAAGGATCACTCAAGTGCAATGCCTTGCCTCGCATCCTGTATCGTGACGATGGTGGACGAAGGGGGATAGCTGAGGCTGAACTGTGGCTGTATAGAAATATAACGACAAACAAGTTGGTAACACCCTAAAAGAAAGGCACGGGTAATCTGTGCAAGCCAGACTTGAGGTGAAATGCCATTACTCATACTAAGCCTTCAACCAGGAACCTTATCAGACCCAAACAGGTCAGGACGTTCCCACATGACCGTTATTGGCTGAATATGAAAACAGACACCACAAATCTTTCAAGGCCTTGTGAGCTCCTTCAAGGTCTTGTGAGCTGGCCTCTTTGACATGCACAAAAATCAGGGCTGGATCCAAGCCCTGGGGGCCGGGGGGAATCCGTGCCAGCAGTTCCCCCCCTTTTGTTTGTTGCACGTCAAAGGGAATCAAGTAGCCCCTGTCTTAGGTCGTTCACTGCCCCTACACTGCTTACCCGTCTTTGGGGAGGCCCCATTCCCCTGTCTCAGGTTGCAGTGCAAGCGTGAAAGTTGCCCGTCTCTGGGTACTACAAGATCAGCTTGTTGTTGCCAAGGCGTTCAGTGGTATCTATTCAGCCAGTCATTATTGGGTCTTTAATTGGTTCCGGTTCAACAAGGCATAGAGTAAAAATAAAGAAGAAAAAGGGGGCAAAAGGAGGAAGGCATGAAGCAGGGATCATTGTAGAAAAATCATCTTCGAATTGGTCGGAGACAAACTTCAGCAAGATCATCCTTGGTCTGCAGGCGTTGATAATGGATCTGTATTGGCTTAGAAGTCAGAATGTTAATTTGGTCTTTAATAAATTGTGTCATTCTCTTACCTAGGCAGGGGCCTACAGCAGCTATAAGGAGGAGACCGAAAAGCGGTCCCATTACAGTGGATATCAAAGGAGTTAACCATGGGGTATTTTTAAACCACTGTTCAAACCATCCTTGTTGTGCTTCAAACTCCTTTTGTCTTTTAGCCAATCTTTCCGTGACTTTTTCCATAGTTTCACGGATTACCCCAGTATGATCTACATAAAAACAACACTGTTCCTTTAAGGCTACACATAGTCCTCCTTCCCTTAGGAATAATAAATCTAGTCCCCTCCTATTTTGTAACACAACTTCTGAGAGGGAGGTGAGGGACTTTTCCAAAGCAGTAATTGACTTGGCCATGGCTGTTAAATCTTATAGCTGGGTAGAGAATAACATTTAAGATCTACAGTGGTATTAGAGGATAATTTAGACAGTATTACTACCCCTTCATAATAGGGCGGCCTGGAGGTCAAGCATAGCCAGCAATCTTGGGTCCTGTTAGGACTAGTGGCATTGAGAGCGAAAAAGGCTCCTTGGATCAAATCAAAAAGACGATCTCCAGTTCCAGGGTGTATGGGCCCAGGGGCACAATCAAAGGTTTGATAGCCCACAGTTATTGTTTGACCGCTGGGGGAAGATATTACTGCTGGGGCTATAGGCTGTTTGGGTCCAGATGGGGCCTTTTGATCTCCGAGCACCTGATTGGGTCCTATTAAACTTCCAGTAGGCTGTTCTGTGGTCAATTTAAGCCGAAAAAGCAGGCCAGGATTGTACTGTCCGGGGGTGTAAATACGCAGCCCCCAGAGATATCCTTAAGTCCAATCTGGCTGCTGTTTTCCATTGGAAGTAAACTGAATAGTAATATCTGATTCTCCCTCTATTGTTTACCAGAAATGGGTAACATCAGTTTGCCAGACATCATTGGTGTGTAAGCCTCTAGGATTAACACTTAGACTAGGGGAATGAATGAATGGAGCACACACTGGGCATAAGAAAACAATTTGTAGAGTCTGATCACGTGAGCACCCCGTACGGAAGCGTAAGGATTGTGCATTTAGATGGAATTTAGCATGGAGCTAAGGAGTTGATCCGTTTGCAATTGTTCCATGACAGTAAACTGTCTGCCAATATAAGGGGTTGCCTCAATAACTGAGGCTAAATTAGCAACATAGAGACTATCAGTATACACATTAAGTGGGATGGAATTGTATAGTTTAAGGGCCATAATTAGAGCCTCAACTTCTGATATTTGGGCAGACAGTCTAGGAACAGGGTGTCGAATTACTTGAGATCCATCAAAAACAACAACAAACCCCCCTCTTGCTCCATCTGTATAAACAGTCTGAGCTCCCGGGATAGATTCCCCTTTAATAATTTTAGGAGAAATAATAGGACATTTTTTGAGGTCTTCTAGAAGTTTATGTCGGGGAGAGTGATTATCAATTTGACCTTTGAAATTACAAGGGAAGAGACACCAAAGATCATGTTCTTGTTGGAAATTTAAAATCATATCCTGGGTATAAGGTTGAATGAGAATGTCAAAAGTCTTTCCAAACAGTGCATCACCCAAATATTTGGCCTTCCAGATCAGATTCATCACCAGTTCATAAAAGGGAGTTATTACCCGAGAGTTAGAAGCAGGTAAATGGACCCAATAGATGGGACCTATTTGTCAAAACACTGTAGTAGGAGTTAATTTTGATGGCAGGATTATAAATGATAGGGGTATAGAATAGTTTATCTGGGTAACCTGCGTGTCTTGTAGGGCCTTCTCTATCAGTCTTAATGATTGTAGAGCCTCAGGTGTGGGATAAAATGAGTGGCATTATAAAGACTATTAGAAGAAGGAGGCACTGGGATTAGTACTTCGGAGATAATAGCCAAGGTAGTTATGTTTAAAGCAGAGCTATTTACGGGGGTTCCTGAGCCTGATTGTTCCCCTGAGGCTACTTAGCTCAATACAGCACTGAGAATGCTCCCCTGAGACCTGACTGGACCGCAATGGGTCCTTCCAGTTAATCAAATTCTTGGTCTTAAGGCTAATACAATGAGCGTTCCCGAAGCCAAAACAAGAAACTCCTGTGAGATTAACTTGAGATTGATTAAAAATGCTTTCCACCTGAGTTAGTGTGAAGGCGGCATCCACTCCATAAGTGCGAACAGACTCCGCCAGGGTCTTCAATTTATCATCTTATGAGTTTAACATAGAAACCTGTGGAATCAAATTTTGTCTGAAAAAGATATCTTCCGTTAGCATTTACAGGTAGGCATTTTTAAAAATACAGTTTCTGAATAGCTCCGGTAGAAATCTGAAACGCAGCAGTACAGGTTAGTGGCTGGAAGGCGGGACTAGAAGTCCTGTCTGAGTGACTGTGGAAGAACCAATCGGTAGCCCCCAAGAGTGTGGGAGGTGGGACCAGGAAGCCGCTCTTCCGCCAGGCAGCCCATGGTTACCATGGTGATGCAAGCAACACGGAGTCCGTCGCTCACCCTCGGGGCAAAAGTTCCCCAAGATTTCCTAGCCGACCGCACCTTGCCTGATTTTGTTTGCATTTTTCCCCGCCTGGCCAAGCTCTTACTGCGGCAGCAGCCTGCTCTGTTTCTGGACCATCCCCGCACACTCCGGCTTCCGGGCCGGGGCGGGCTCCTGTTCCCTTTTCCCGGCTGCAATGGGCGTCCCTGGGCATAGATCCCAGGGTCATAATTAATCTGCTGCTGCAGCACCCATGGCACAGCAACAGAAGGAACACAGAAAACGAAAGACACAGACGACAAAAAAAGAACACAGAAAACAAAAGTGAAAGTACACATAGCAGCTGCAATAAAATATGAGGCTCTCTCTTTCTTTGTAGAGGAGCTGACCCCGCTTTGGTCGCGGATCCCACTTACTGGGACTATCCCCGCTTTGGTCGCGGGTCCCACTTACCTGGGACTATCCGGTGCACCACCCCTGACGACTGAAAGTTCTGGTTCCCGGGTCTCAGCACCATTTGTCGCGACCCCCTTGCCCGCAAGGAAGACGCAACACCGGGAATCTTCTTCCAGTCGTTTATTCAGGTTCTCGAGATCTCTTCCACTCTACTCTCTTCTTCATCTTCTTCTTCTTCATCTTCCTCTTCTCTCTCCCCGAATGCTCCTACCAGCCTTAATAAAGCATCTCAAGCCCCAATGCGAAGCTGCCACGTGGAGCTTTCTCATAGGGTGTTAGAAAACCACGCACCAACTCTCCCAATTAAGGAGTTGTTTGTCACAAACCACAGTCGAGCCAGCGCCATCTTGTAATGGCGACCGCAGTCCGCAGAAACGGCTCACTACAGTGAACCATATTTATAAACACCTTCTTTGGAGGACCGAGGCCTTTGTTCTCAAAAATGCAAACTGACATGGAATCTTAGGAGACAAGGAGGAGAACTTGTAAGACTCTGAATAATTAGATAGTAAGTGGAATATTGCTTCACTACAGTTTGGTGTGGGTGAGCGAGGCTTAGCAGAGAGATTAATATCTACAGAAGAAAATCCATATTCTTCCCATGATGTCTAACCTTAAAGGTAAACATTATTTTTTTGTCAATTATCTGTTTAAACCTTGTTAAAGAGTCTTAGTTTGGTACATTTTTCCCAAAATATATTAAAAACAATCTTTATTTTTGGGAGATCATGTGTACAATTTCATTTCTTTCTTTGTTTTAGCTATTAAATATGACTTTGGGTTAAATTATCTAAGATTACTTTGTGGTTCAAACTCATCTTTCCATTTCCTCAGGATTTGTTTTTTTCTTCCAGGATTGTGACTCTCCTTTTTATGTAGAAGCCATTTTCCATGACCTGTTGAATTTAATATTAAATGTATCGATAACAAATGATAAAAGGTAGAGTTGCTTCCCTACTGAGTTGACTAGCCACATGGTAGAATGATCCCTGAGCAGGCACCATTTTTAAATGAAGGCCCAGGAAAATGTCAGTGTTGGCACAGGGTGTCCCAAGACATTACGGCATAGGATGCAATTGTTGCTCTTTTCTTACAGGGAATCTCCCCTGTATCTTAATTTAAGGCAGTTGCTCCCCACACAGACCAGTGGAGAGATGAGTGACCTCACACAGTGACAAGGAGCAGAATCCTGAAGGACCTGGTTCTGTAGGACCAGATAGAATGTACGACTGTGACCAGAGTTTTTCTTAAAACCACTCATTTATTTTTTTTTCTTTTATTTTTCATTCTGTACCATTAATTTGAGAAGTTCTTTTACTAATAAACACCTGTGGGTTATCTGGTATTTGTAAGGAAGTTATGATGGGAAATACATCAAATTGTAAAAACTCACCACAAGGAATTTCATATCTATTACCTAAGGCATAGAATTATATCTTCTTTTCCTCTTACTTAAATGGGGCTCTCAGCTTTCAATGTGTCAAGAGACAGACTCATGCTTTTCTCCTTGTCATGACCTTCAAAAGAATGCATTTATGTACTTTAGGTTCCATGAAAAGCAGCTTCCAAAACCTGCATCTAACATTCTCCAGAACTCTAGCTAGTGATGCAGATGAAAGAGTCTTCAACTGGCTCAAGACCACCTTTGCATCTGGAGGCTCTGCTCATCAGACTTGTGGGTATGAGACCTGTGTCCTTCTCCACATTATATGGAAGCAAAACAAGCTGGACAGCATTCAGCTCTCAGATGAATCCTAGACACCCTGTACTGTCAGGGACTTGCTATCTTAGAGTGGCAGCTCCAAAACGATGTGACCATGTTCTAACCATGTGCTATCACATGATTCTTCTGTATTTCTGCAAACAAACTGACTTAATCTGTATCTGTGTACTAGCAAGGGATGTTTTATGTCACTTTGTTCACAGAGGAGGGCCTGTCCTGCTGTCTCCTTCCACTTCATCCAGCAGGTTGTCTCACCCCACTTCACCCACCATGGGATTTTCATACTGTCCCACAGGAAGGCTCTTTCTTACAAATCTGAGAAAAGCTCAAATTTAATCTGGCCTTGTCTCACCAGGACTGCTCAACTTAAACTTCTTTTGTGACTGCTCAGCTTAACCTTCTGTTGTGCCCTGCTCAGCTCCTGGGGCTGCTGATGCTCTGGGTCCCTGCTGAGGCCAGAGAGATTTAGGAAAGGATAATGGGGTGGAAGAGTCCCATTGCTTGTCATATTTATTCTTCCCTTCCAGTAGAGGCAAGTATTTTGTGTTCCAGGGAATGGTATTTTTGTACTTTTCCTGTTAGAAATAGGATCCACTTAACAATAACCAATGTCCTAATGGAGATCTTGGATGACAAAGAGCACATTGTGACTTATATATAAAATAGCAAATTATTTCTTACATTTTTATGTTTCCTTGGTATGAATCAGAAAATTATTTGATATTTTTAGCATTAGCATCCGCTCAACAATAACCAGTATTCTAATGAAAATCATGAATAACAAATAGCACTTTGTGACTTATATATAAAATAGCAAATTATTTTTGTAGGTTTATTTTTTACTGGCATGAATCAGAAAATATTGAAATAAGTAGCAGACTGACAATAATGAAAATTGATCACAGTATTGGTACATAACCTTGCTTTTCTGTCATCATTCCAGGATCCAGTGGTGATGTTGCTATGATACAGACTCCTCTCTCCATGCCTGTCACCCCTGGACAGCCACCTGTCATCTCCTACATAGTAATGGAAACATGTATTTGTGTTAGTTTCTGCAGAAGCCAGGCCAGTCTCCAAAGCTTCTCATCTACAAAGTTTCCAACCAATTCCCTAGAGTCCCAGACAGGTTCAGGGGCAGTGGGTCAGTGACAGATTTTGCACTGAGAATCAGCAGGGAGGAGACTGAGGATTCTGGAGTGTATTATTGCAGGCAAGGTACACATGCTCCTCCCACAGTGTGCAGCCCCTAACAAAAATCTCTTTGCTAGGGTGACTCAGCAAATATACTTTATGTCCCCAACAGGAAGCAGGATCTTAGGTTTCTATTACTATGTTTCTTCTATCACACTGTGTTCTGACATGTGACTGACATGGCCGGTTATTATATCAGAGGCAAATTTGGAGCACAACTTTAAATAGATCTGTAGAAAACTATATATGCTGCTTGTCTATAAATGGGTGTTTTTGAGTCTGCATGAGAGGAAAATGCTGAGGAACTCAAGAAAAAGACTGACAGCTCATGGTCCACATATTCAGGGTTCTATTCTGCAGCTACCCTGAATGGAGGAGCAGTAGGAGGAGAGAGGCGTGACAGGCAGAGCTGAGTGACATCTAAGCCCAACTCTTCCTCATTTGCCCACAGTTGTTGAGAAATTACTCCACATGCCAAGCAGGTTATTGGTACAGATCAGTGGAAAAGGAGTCGAGTACCTGCTGGAAATTAATGGTGGGCTGTTATTTTTCACATATTTGGTAATAATATTCAGAAATTCCATTTTCCCACTGACCTAATTTCCCACATCCACTTTACCATCTACCCTTTTGATAAACATGTTTAGGAAATCATATGATACACCAAGCCTTAGAGAAGGAAGAAGTGGATTATTTATAGCAATGTTTGACATTTGAGCACAATCATGGCAGATATGGATCCTAGTGCCAAAATATTTTATTTGCCCCAGTTACTGTTCACTGATTGAAAAGGAAGTTCAACCCCATTCTTAATGTGAGTTTTAAAAATAAAGGGCAGAAACTGAATAATGAAGAACAAGTATACACTATGTAGCACAGGAAAAATAAAGGTTTTTATTTTTTACCTTAAATTCTAAGAATTTTATAAATATATTCAACAGTTTTCCAAATGAGAATTTTTATCTTTTGCTAAAAGAAAATATAAAAGTGATTATTTTCATGACATCATCCTTCATGGAATTGAATCTGATTTTATTTTACTCTTAAATGCATACAGATGGTTTTCTTTCAACAGATCTATTTGAAGAAGCTCCAAATTCACATCTGATGTAATAATAGGTCATGTCAGTCACGTGTCAGAACACAGTGTGATACACAGAATGCAGTGATAGAAATCTAAGATCCTGCTTCCCATTGGGGACAGAAAGTATATTTGAAATAATTTCATATCAAGAGTGTGGATCTTGGCAAGTCTATTTAAAATCTTAATGGTTCTTATCCATTAGGTTTAAAAATTGTGTGAGGATATCTGTATGAATTTCTGGTGAAATATTAGACTTCTCTCCTTAACTAGTTCCACAACTTATTGAGGAGAAAAATCATTTGCATTTCCTACAGAATCCTGCCCAGTGACAGATGGAAGAAGATCAACTTCAAGAATGTGGAAGAGAGCTGGGGATGTGGCTCAGTAGTAGAGCACTTGCCTTGAATGTGGAAGGCACTGAGTTCGATCCTCAGTACCACATAAAGATAAAATAAAGATATTGTGTCTATCTACAACTAAAAGTATTTTTTAAAAATGTGGAAGAAGGAATCCACAGTCAAGACACTGGGTCCCCAGACTCAAATTCCCAAAAGTTGTTGTGAATCTACCTGTAATGAGAATGTGAACAAACTCCACTTTTAAAATAAAGATGTCAGATCTCAGAAGCCCTGAGAAAGTATCTATGTCCTGCCCAGGAGGGACCCTAAGTCTTAGGAGCTGTCCCTAGCTCTCAGGCCCAGGACTGCTGGGGCTGTGTACTCACTGGTCCAAATCTCCCCATGGGCAATTTATGAGAATTTTTTATTTCACTTTGTGACCTGTCATGACCACAACCTGGCAATAATGACAGTTCCCTGAGGACTCATGTAGGTGGGTCAGAACTAAAGATCAGCAGTGGTCCAGAATGTATGAGAGCACAGGGCCACAGCTCTGAGGATGGTGCAACCCTGTGTGCAGTGAGGGTGACTTGCCCTTGTGAATTCAGAGGAGGCTCCACTGAGTGATGTGCCCTCAGATTGGGTCCTGTGAGTCTTAACCCTACTTCCAATACAAAATACCAAGAAACCCAAGCACATAGACATGAGTCTTCTCCTTGCTCAAGTGCTGTGTGTTCCCCTTTAGTGTCACTTACCCACAATGCAACAGGTGTAATGAAAGGGCTTTGCCCATGAGATTGTCTTCCTAAGAAAAAGTCTGGGGCTAGCACTTCTTCAATGAAACTGCATCTGTCTCTTGTCAAAACCAACACCAGGTGATAAAAACATGGAGACACTGGGAGCAGAGAGGACAGCCACCCATTCAAAGATGGCCAGCCATCTCTCTCCTGCTGAGTTGCCTGCAGCTGCTGCAACATATCCCAGGACCTCTCGGGCTCCACACAGCACACATGGAGCCTACAGTTCTGAAGGTCACAGGCTCTCTCAGGTGGTGTTCCATCTGGAGGCTCCCAAGGAGAGAATATTAGTCTGCCTTTCCTCCTCCAAGATGCTTCCAATCCCTACTCCTTGACCCTTCCTCCATCATGGCAGCATCCTCCTCATTGTCACTTCCCCTTCTGAGTTGACTGTCATAAGGCCAATCTGTGAAGAGAGTAGAATAAAATGTGACTCGGGGTCCTCTGGCTTGAGGGTTTTAAAAGCTGGTGGATTTTATTTTACTGAATGTACATTTTGCACAGATATTTGATAAAGGCTGCCCTCATCTTGAGACAAACAAAAAGGAATCGCTGCATAAATCAAATCTAGGAGACATTGGTAAAAGAAAATAAATATTTCTGAAAATTTCTTAATAATAGAGGAGGAGTGGTGAGATCTTGGACCAGGGATGCCCTGCAGGAATAGGATCTGTTTCTCTCCTAGGTTGTGTCCCAGGACAAAGAGGACTATGCAGTCACTCCTTCACAAGCCACACTGCTGAGGATGGTGGCAGCTCAAGTCCACATGGAAACAGAGAAAATGCCCCTGGTGACTCCAGCTGAGCTGAGGGTCTGGGATGTGTGCCTCTCCTGCCATAGCCCACTGGGACTGTCCTGGGAGTGGTCAGCACAGGCCCTGTGTCTGCCTTGGGTGCAGCACAGCTGCCTCCTGAGCCTCAGAAAGCAGACTGAGCATAGATGTCCCTAAGGAATCATCACAAACACAGTGTGGCAGCAAAGGACAAGGCACCATTAAGGTGCCAATGAAGTCAGAAAAATGGGGAAAGACTCAAACTTGAACAGAGCTTGTTGGAATTGGCTCTGCCTGGGCTGCTCTCTAGCAAGGCTCCCTGTAGTTCAGGCCCCTGGAAAGGCAGCAGGTGTGTGCTCAGCCCATGGTACTGCAGCCAGACCCCTCAGCCTGTATTCAGCAGGGAGACTCCTGATCCTCAGCTGCCAGGGTGTGGATGCTGAAGGCACAGATGGCTCCACTTTCCCTGCTGCTGAGCTGGGATGGACATCTAAAGCAAAGGCACAGATGTGACACAGGAGCTGTTTGAATCTGTGCCCAAGTTCACCTGGGTCCAATTTCTCCTCCATGTGCATCTGTGCTGGCTGCACAGGAGGCTGAGATTCTCCTGGAGAGGCCCACAGGAGGTGGAGCCTGGGTCAGGATGAGCTGCCCCTCACTGCTGCAGGGAAGAGCAGAAGGGGGCATCCATGGTGCATATTAGGAAAATGCACTGGGTAGCAGTGGCTGTCACTTAGTCACCAGGCCTGGCCTCAATAACCAGCCCTTTGTGATGGTGATCCTTGGGAAGCAATGCCACATGTCAGAAAGGGAGAGAATAGTGGAGAGCCCAAGTCAAGGATAAGATGCAGCCATTCAGCCCTTGAGCTCCAAAGAGATCTGCAGCTACAGGTGACAAGGACTGCGAGTGACACACTACCAAGAGCCATGTTTGAGCATCTACTGGACTTTTCACTGGCCCTCACAATGACTGACAGCTTGTAATGCACTGAACATGTTTCTGAAAAAATATCTTTCTAATTTAAAGAGAAGAAACCACTTTAAAGTCACATATATGCACAGACAACACAGAGTTCTTACCAATCAGGGTCATTTTGGAGTAAGTTAAAGCCCCACCAGCCCTCTGCCAAGACTGTACTGTGTGTTCTCTATAAAACAGTAAATTCTCCATCACTATTTAAAAACCACCATGAAATGCAGAATTTATAGAGTCCTCTCCATGCATTTCTCATTTTGAAAATAGTCTCTAAAATATCTTTTGTTACAAAATGACTCCAGGGAGAAACAAGCTCTCTACACACCCATTTGTGCTATACTGGTCTCAGCTGAGATCACTGGGCATGCTAGGCCAGTGATGAGTGACTGAGAAAAGCCAGCCCTACAGCTGTGCCCAGCCCTGCCCAGCCCTGCTCAGCCCTGCTGATTTGCATTTTCCCATAGCACAGCCCACTGCCCTGAGAACATCTTAAGAAGCTGCTCATACCCTGTGAAGAAGTCAGTCCCCGTCAGGACATAGCATGGTCAGGAAGGCCCCTGCTCAGCTCCTGGGGTTCCTTCTGCTCTGCCTCCCAGGTAAAAAGGGACAACTCTGGGGATGTTCTCAGCCCAGTGGTCAGTGCTGCCTGGCTCTTCAGGGAAGTCTTCTTGAAACATGATTAATTATAAGAATATTTATGTTTATGTTTCCAATGTCAGGTGCCAGATGTGACATTACGATGACTCCTCTCTATCCTCCCTGTTGGTATCTCCAGGAGACAGAGTCACCCTCACCTGCAGTGCCAGTCAAAGTATTAACAGTTGGTTAGCTTGGCATCAACAGAAGCCAGGAGAAGCTCCTAAACGCCTGATATATAAGACATCCAATCTGCAATCTGGGGTCCCCTTGAGGTTTTGTGGCAGTGGATCTGGGACAGATTACACTCTCACCATCAACAGTGTGGAGGCTGAAGATGCTGCCACTTATTATTGTCAACAAGGTAGTAATCTATCTCCCATAGTGATACAGGCCATGACAAAAACCTCCCAGGGAGCAGAAGTGTGAGGCTGGGCTTTCCCAGCTGCTCCTCCTGCTGCCTCCACCTGTTGAGGGCACTGCTCAGGGGCACCAAGCTCTGGAGGTCTCTAGTAGACTGTGGTAGGAAGGGCCAGGGAAGGGAGGCTCCTCTGCATCCCACTCTCTTTCCTACTCAGCCCCAACAGGTGAGACATGACCATTTCCTCCAGGTTTAGTGAGTGACTATCACTTTATGGGAGGAGTCCAGCTCTCTATATCAGTTTGGATTCCTACCTCAGATTTGAAATACATGGAATTACAGCACAAGGGTCAGCAGCGACTGGAGCTCGGGAGTGTGGCTGCTCTTAACAGAAGCCATGCTCACCAGCCTTGCACAGACCTAGAAAACTATGCTCATATCCTGGACTCCAGTCACTCCTCTGTCCACATTAAGGTTATGACCAAATGCTCTGCTCAGACATCTGCTAACCTCAAGTAATAATTCAGCTGTCCCCATTACCATGGCTGCACTGGGAAGGCAGTGCACCTTCTTTGTGCCATTTGAGGACAGTCTAGCTTCTTTCCCTCTGACATTAACATATGTGTAAAATCAATGAGGTTCACAGGGGTCAAGTGATACCATAGGGAAAGGGAAGTCTCTTGGGACCCTGGGACACTGTGTGTCTGTTAAGTGGAGCCTCTGCATCTCCTCAAGACCAATCTCAATGTATCACTTCCATCTTAATGGAAGATGGGCCCAGCTGGTGCTGCCCTGTGCTGAGTCCCACACTCCCATTGTGGTGAGCAGCTCAGTCACTCAGTGACTCAGTGCACAGGGCATGGTGCCAGGGCTCAGGTATGCCTTGGAGTGGCTTTTAGAACAGTCAGTAGTCTTTCTTCCTTCTTCCCTCTTTCTTTCTTTCCTTCCTTCCTTCCTTCCTTTCCTTCTGTTTTATTTCCTGGGGATGGCCTTCTCTTCTCTAGTGCTCTGTAGGTCTCTGCTGTGACTCTTATTGGGGACTTGTCAGAAAGACATACACTGTCCTCATCTAGTACAAACCTTTCTTCCCCTAGCAATGTGCTGGGCCCCATGGCCACACAGCAGGGCTCCTGGACCACAGCACAAGCCTGCTGCAGAGTGTCCTGCTCTGGACCCCTCTGCACAGACAGGCTTCCCAGGTAGCTGATGAGTGGTTGGTCAGCTCACCCAGCATAGATGGTGCCCTCTCAGCTCTGCACAGAGCCAAGCCAGCACTGAGCTTCCTTCTCATGATTAAAGGAGCAAGGAGCAATGCCTTGTCCTTTCCCTGAAGGGGAGGATCCAGCAGCTATAAGATATCTGGGCCCCAGGGCTGGGGATGTGGCTCAAGCGGTAGCGCGCTCGCCTGGCGTGTGTGCGGCCCGGGTTCGATCCTCAGCACCACAAACCAACAAAGATGTTGTGTCCGCCGAGAACTAAAAAATAAATATTAAAAATTCTCTCTCTCTCTCTCTCTCTCTCTCTCTCTCTCCTCTCTCACTCTCTCTTTAAAAAAAAAGGTATCTGGGCCCCAACATCTTTTCAATGTGACAGGCCCATCAGTTTCTGTAGGTCTGCAGCCCACCATCTGGAGAGCATGGTTTTCTCTGGACAACAGAGTTTTTGCCAATTCCTGCTCATCATGTCCAAGCAACATGAGGACATCCATGCAGAGTCCCATGGGGCAGTGCTGCCTGGTGTCTGCATGACCACAGTTACTTTAGGCTGTGACCTAGAGCAAGAGAGTTATCTTTGCCTGAGCTCAGGTCTGAGCCCTGAGCTGCTGTGGATTCCAGAAGACTACAAGTTCAGCCAGAGGTCTGTGGCAGGTAGTGTCAGCTCTGTGACTGGGCCCTGTAGCTGGTCCCTGTATCTGTCTAAACAGAGACACTTGGTTACACCATACTCTGATTCTGAGCTTTGAAGACATAGCTAGTACTTGAAGCCTCTCCCACCCCAGCAGATTTGAACCACCAGGTCACTTCATGATATTGTCATTTGTACCTACTGACACTTTTCAAATTAGGAAAACGTTATCACAGATACATTCCCCTTTCCTTTCAATAGATGTACATATAGTGTCCTTTACAAGTTTTCCCTGGTGGCTAAAGTTGCTCATTTAGTAAAGCTCAGAAACGTGGATGACCTCATGTTGCTTGGACATGGTGAGCATGGCTCTGGGAAGCTCTGCCTCAGGTGGGAACCAGAGGGAGCCATGTCAGCCCCCAGTCAGCTCCTCTGCCTCCTGTTACTATGGCTCCCAGGTGAGGGATCATGTGATGGTTCTGCATGTCTGTGAAACCTCTTTCATTGAGGTTGGGTCCTGTGTCCTGGAACCTCTGTTTAGCAAGCCCAGTGATTCAAGCTCTGGGTGCTGCAGGATCCTGGCTCTACTGTGGAGTCTGGGGTATGACCTAGACTGCACAGGTGACCTTTCTGTTCTCTTTCCATTTCAGGGACCATGGAGAAATTGTGCTGACACAGACTCCAGGCTCATGGCTTTGTCTCCAGGGGAAAGGGCCACCCTCACCTGCAGGGCCAGTCAGATTGTTGGCAGCTCCTTCTCCTGGTACCATCAGAAGCCTTGGAAGGCTCCCAGATGCCTCATCTAGGGTGCATCCAGCAGGGCCAGTGGCATCCCAGCCTGATTCAGTGGCAGTGGGTCAGAGACAGCCTTTACCTGCCCATCACAGCCTGGGGAGGCTGCAGTTTGTAACTGTCTGCAAGGCCACACAGGTTACCACAGTGGTTCAGTCCCCCACAGAATCCTCACAGCCCCCTCTGCCACCCTCCCCCCTGGGTTACAGCGGCTTCCCCCAGATGCCCTCAGTCAGATCGTTTGCACTTTTCTCTTCCCACTGCACCTGGAAAGGTTGTGTGAGTGGAAAGCAAGGTTCATTCAGGTCTGAAAGATTCATGGTCTCCTGGCCCTCTGTGCTTCCCTGGAAGAAATGTGAATGATTAGAGAGGATGGGGACACTTGGTGTTATTTCCCTATTTACCACATGAGGATGGAGTCTCCAGAAGAGCCATAAGATAGCAAGCACAGGAAGTTAAATGTGAATCCCTAAGTGTAGATTGATTCCCAGACATTTATATCCTCCTCATTTTGACCTCAACAGTATGTGGTTAAATCTGTCCAAGCACGGACACTGCCAAAATAATTTCAGAAATTGCTCCCAGCTCCTGCTTACATTTAATCCAGTGTAAGAAGGAGGATCTCTCACATTCTGACCCTGGGATGTGGATGCAAACACAGGTTTTTTTGCTTTGTGTGCAGCACAAGGAGGTTCTCTCTGCTATTCCTGCTTCTCCACAGATGGAGGGACCAGGGTTCCCAGGAGGTGGGGATTTGTGGAAGGGTGTGCTGCAGTCTGGCTGGGCACAATTCAGGAGCCACTTGTCAAAAGAAACTAACTTTATTTTTAGAACTACAAACGCCAAACAAAACAGCTCCTCAGGAAAAAACCCTCAGAGCCCAACTGCCACCACCGGCTTCCCCAAGCCTCTCACCCCCACACAAACCTCACCACCTCCCACAATCCTCTTGCTCTTGGGGCTGATTGGCTGGGTCGCATTGGCGGAGCCAAAGAAGTCCCCTAATGAGCAGCTCCGTGGAGGAGCCAATCAGCTAGATGTTGCTGGGGCCGCTGTGAGCCAATCATCAGCCGGCAGCTGGAAGTTTGCTGGCAGCTGGAAGTTTGCTGGGGCCCCTTTGGCTGTGGCTCTCAACATCTCCCCCTCTCTGTTTAAACAACAAGCATGTGGCTTAGGGACCGTGCCTGCCTTAGGTTGTCCAATACTACATATGGTCCTTACCCGTCTTCGGATGAGCTGACCTCAGGGCATCAGCCTCCTGTCTTAGGTTGGTACCATTGTAATTGGATCTTACCCATCATTGACTACCGGTCCAGTATACACCCACACCTGTGGAGAGGTCTTTGTCATGACAAGCAGAAGGGAGGAAGATACACCAAGCCAATTGACGGCTCTTGTTGGAAAAATTGTTCAACCGATGACATCATCAGTAAAAATACAACAACACTACCACAAGTCGCTGCACCAACAGATAGTTCACAATGCATACAAGTGAGTTCACAATGCATACAAGTGACACATAGTTTCGGCAAGTTCTGCAAGCAGTTCAGTGATGGCTATTGCAGAAACTGTAGATTATCTGGCAGCTGGAAGTTTGCTGGGGCCCCTTTGGCTGTGGCTCTCAACAAGGGTGGCTTTCCCAGGACCATTCCATGGAGCTGACATCTGAGTGACCTGTCCTACCTTTCAAAGGAAAAAAATCCTGTCACATTCCTTCCTCCTGTTGTCTGACCCTGAATGGGAAAGAGTGTGAATACAACACCTGGACATGACTTTCTTTAATAGTCAACCACTGAGGGAGTTGTCTGGTAAAAGCTCCAGAATCAATTCAAGGACACTTTGCTATGGTTTTTTCATCAGTGAAAATGCAAGAAAATGCCAGCTGTCCTTGGCCAAGGAACTTTAGAAGTCACAAACTCAGTGTCTCACATGCATAATGCGATAACTACCCCCAGAGAACCATGTTCCTGTGAAGAGGAACCATCACCTCCTCCACCTGCATGAAGGACCTCAGACTCCCCTCTCACCTCCCAGTCCACAGGCAGACTCTGGGTGTTTTCACTTTGTGTTGATTGTATGGATGTCACCTGCACATGTCCTGTGTGTGTCCTGGAGCTTCCACCCACTCTCCTGAGGAGGATGCTCACCAGGTCCTGCAGGTGCAGCACCACAGCACCAGCTCCCAGGGATGGTGGACATCCTTTGAAATATCAGTGGAAGCCTACACAAACCCTGAACTTCAGCATCCAGCATTCCTTTAGAAGCAGCATGACATGCTGACCCCAAGGACTGTCACAATCTTGATAAGCAGCCAAGATTCCAGGAACCATGTCCCTGTTTGCAGCAGCCTCTGAGTGTGTGGGCAGCTGAGCTTGGTGAAACACTCAGAGGTAGAGAACTGTGCAGCATGCACATGGCCTTGGTTTTGATCATCAGCACCAAAGGGGAAAATTAAAGGAAAAAAAAGAAAGAAAGAGAGAAAAGTAAAAATAGAAAGAAAAAAAATTTGTGAACAGTTTTTTAAAACTCTTATAAGAGCAGGGGTGAAGAACCTTGTCCTGCTTTATTTCTGGAAAAGTTACAAGAGGACCTGAAGGAGGACATGATGTTTAGAGACACTGCCGCCCTCCTGAGGTCATGAAACATTACTAGGACTTAAAAACACATGTGGTCATACTGATAAAGCAGAATTATATACAGAATCTGGATCTTTACTGTGTTTACTAAGATGCTAACCATGCCCTATATTCTCCAAACTTCAATCTCTAAACTACTTTCACTAGTTTATAAAATTATTCTTACTTCTCCTAAGAGATAGTTAAGTTGAAGAGCCTGGCTGGCTTATACATGCTGTTCTGGTGAAGATGGGCACCATGATGGGTGTGAGTGTCCTCTGTGGGACTCTGAGGCAGGGAGGGCTGGGTCCATGGGTGGATCCCTCCTTGCCTGCCTCTTACCCATGCTGTGCCAATGTTGAGAAACCCTAACACCTCAGTGAGTTTATACATCTTCCTCTCTTTCTGTCATTATTTCTGTTTTTACTTCCAATGCATAAACTATTCCCCTTGCTTCTGTAATGCCTCCTCCTCCTCCAAGGGTCACCAACACAGAATTGTGCCTAAGACACCAGGACATCCCATCATGAACCAGAAAGTGACTACAGATCACCCCTCACAGCTCAGGGGGCTGACTGTGTCCTGTGGCCCCAGGGAACCATGTTACCTGAAGAAAATCTGAGCTGCCCTTGTCTGATCTGGGACACCTGGACACACTGAGCCTCTGTTGATTGACCAGGAGGAGACCACACTGCAGCTGTGCCCAGCCTGCCCAGCCCTGCTGATTTGCATGTGCCCACAGCACAGCCCACTGCCCTGAGGACTTCTTAAGAGGCTGCTCACACCCTGTGCAGAAGTCAGTTCCTGTCAGGACACAGCAGGGCCATGAGGGCCCCTGCTCAGCTCCTGGGACTCCTGCTGCTTGGCCTCCCAGGTAAGGGGGGACAGAACTGGAAATTTACTAACCACAGTGTGGTCAGTGCTGCCTGGCTACTCAGGAAAGTCCTCTTGGAACATCACTACTTACAAGGATATTTCTTTTTATGTTTCCAATAGCAGATGTCAGATGTGACATCACGATGACCCAGTCTCTCTCCTCCTTGCCTGTGTCTCCTGGAGATAGAGTCACCATCACCTGCAGAAAGTAGGAAAGAATTTAGACTTCGAGGGACTTTAATGGCAGGGCTAGTCAGGACATTAGCAAATATTTATACTGGTATCAGCAGAAACCAGTCCAAGCTCCTAAGCTCCTCATCTATTATGCAACCAGTTTGGAATCTGGGGTCCCCTCAGTGGCAGTGGATCTGGGACAGATTTCACTCTCACCATTAGCAGCCTGGAGCCTGAAGATGCTACCATTTATTTCTGTCTACAGGGCTACAGTTCCCTCCCACCCACAGTGACACAGGCCATGACAAAAACCTCCCAGGGAGCAGAAGTGTGAGGCTGGGCTGCCCCAGCTGCTTCTCCTGTTGCCTCCACCTGCTGAGGGCACTGCTCAGAGGCAGCCAGTATCCCAGGGCCATAGGGAGGGTTTGTGGAAGGATCCAGGGGGCTGCTCTGCACCCTGACTCTTTCCTTCAGCTCAGCTCCAGCATGTGACCATGATAACAGCCTCAATGATATGTTACAGGAAATAATTTAGACTTCGAGGGACTCTAATGGCAATAGTTGGTGTCGTGCAGCAAAGACAGGCCTCTCCACGTATTCTACACGGGAATATTTTAAGACTTTGATTTTCAATGTAGTTTAAGTTCCCAGCAAAACTGAAGTGCAGGGTTCTCCTGTGTTGCCCCTGCTCCCACAGCCCCTCTGTCACCACCCCTGCCCACGTCTACAGGTCACACCAGGGTCACTTTGTGCATCTGTGGAACTAGACAAGTGGACAGTGACATTTGTCTACAGTGTGGCCTGGCACAGTGCAGGTCCTGCCCTCACCATGTCTGAGCTCCAGCTGCTCCTCACCCTCCTTTCTGCTGCAGACCTTCATGATTTTCCATCCTATAGTTTCACCTGGGCTCAGTGACACCTGCATGGCACTCACAGCATGGACGATGTTCAGACTGACCTGTCACCCTGAGTGCTGTGCACACAAATCTCCTCCTGGGGTTTCAGTATAGCATAGAGAATTGTTTCCTTTTTTCTTTTTCAAAATTTTCACAGTTGAATTTTTATTCTTTTTTTCTTGCTAAATTGCTGAGCCTGGCATTAAACTTGTGATCCTCCTGCCTCAGCCTCCCAGTTGCTGAGATTACAAGTGAGCACCACAGAACCCAGCTTGATAGAAAAGATTCAGTGCTGAGTAATATTCTGCTTTCTGGCTATTGGACAGTATTTATCCTTTCCCCTAGAGAAGGGAAGGCTTGTTTCTTCCAAGGTTTCAATGCTGAACACAGTTTCTATTTGTAGATTTTTTAGATGTGTATTTTCATCATCTTTAGTTTCATAGCAGAATGTCTAGTGTTATCAGAATCTGTCACACTGTCCTTTGTCACACTGTCTTCTGTTTCTCTCAGTCATAGAATATTTGCTCTTCAGAATCACAGGGTCATATCCACCCTCTCTATTGTGCTCATGGAGCAACTTGGAAACTTCTATCTGCTCACTTTGGTTTTCTGGTCAAAGTTCTTGACCTAAATCTTTGTCATGGTCACTCTACCATTAAACTGAGTGATAGGATGAACACACGATCATCAGATTCCATAGGAAAAGGGACTAATTGTGAAGAAAGGGTTCCATTTTTGAGGCTAGGACTATAGATCCTGGTGATCAATGGCTAATAGGAATCCAACTACACCATTTAAGAAAGTGACTAGAAAATGAGTCATTTCTGGAAGAGCTTCAGGAATGGTTCTCCTAATGACATTGCCACTGGTGACAGCTGGTAGAACAGTTGAGCAGGTGTCAGCATGAAACTTCAGGTGTTGCAGGAGGTGATCAGCACAGGTCCAGGCAGCCTCCTGAGACTCAGGGAATGTGACCTGCACAGAGAGACAGGGAAATGTGACCTCCAGCCACAGCCTCCTGGTCAGCCTGAGGCTGAGAATCATGGGATCCAGTCTCTTCCTTCCTCACTGTGATGTCATAGTGTCACCTGGATATGACAGAAGCCATCCTGGCTGCTTAGCTAAGGTCTGATCACAGCTGTGGACTAGGATCAGGAGGCAGGAGGAGTAGGTTCAGCTTACTTGCAGCCCTAACCCCCTCACCCTGGGCTTGTGTGTGGCAAGTGTGTCTGTGAAGCTTCAAGCTGCTCTGCCCACCTGCTCTCCTCCCAGCAGCATAGCCCAGCCCAGCCAGGGGTGGGCTCTGAGGCCTTTGCCTCAAGATCCTCCTGCTTGGATCTCAGACAGGTGGGGTTAGGGGAGCCCAGCAGTGAAAGAGCAGCCCCTGCCCATCAGGTGAGAGCAGGTGGGCTCCAGGGAGAGCAGGCCTGCTGGGGGTGGGACCCTTAGGTGTTGATCACCACTGCTGGGGCACACATACACACTCACATTCATACAGTCACACACACTCACACACACTCTCACACACACAGACATATACACAGAGACACGCACATTCACACATAGACACACACAGACACACACAGAGACAGAAACAGACACACACACACTCACAAACACACATTCACAGAGATACACTCACACATACAGTCACAGACAGACACACACACTAACACAAACCCAGACACACACTCACATATACTCACACATATGCACACACACACACACACACACACACACTCTCACACAAACAGACACACACACACTCACACACACACACTCAACTCACACACAACAGTTAGTGACACCTTTCTCTACAGGGTACTCTCTGTGCTTTTCAGTCTGTGTCACTCCACTTGAGGGCAAGCTGAGCACCTCCTCTCCTAACATCCAGAATCCAAAGTGCTCCACAATATGAGACATTGGATGGTTCCAGGGGGGGTTGGAATTGGAGATGGGGATGCTCAGCTTGTAAAGTGACTCAAAGTTTCTAAAATATGAAAACCACTGAAATATGAAACCACTGAAAATATGAAAGGGAAATGGAAAAACAGGGAGTTCCTGCAACAATATCAGTTCTCTGAATCTTTTTAGGGGTTCCCTCATCTCAACATGTCTTCCCCACAGATTTAAGTGTTCACAGTCAGATCTCGCCCTCTACTGCAGGCAGCAGCATGGACTTTTTCTCACTGGTTTTCCTCCAAACATACAAGATATTTTAAGTGACTTTGTTCAAAGGACAGAACCTATGTCCTCTTGGTGCCCTGCTCACTGTGGCATCTGAGATAAGAGCTCAGCTAAACCTGGCCTTGACTGACCAGGACTCCTCAACTCAACTTCATAAAATGAGGCTCCCTGGTCTGGCACAGTGGTGCAGGCCTGTGGTCCCATCAGCTCTTGAGGGTGAGACAGGAGGATCAAGAGTTCAAAGCCAGCCTCAGCAAAAGTGAGGCACTAAGCAAATCAGTGAGACCCGGATCCTATTCAAAAGGTTCAGGCTGAACAGCATCATCAGCCTCATTAAGAGCTGTTCCAGTGAAGAATTCCAGAACCACCTGCTGGATGAGAATCGGCATCTTACACTGTTGAGTAGTTTATATCCATGAGATCTGAGAGTCTAACTTTGGGACACAAATATTTCAGATAGATTTTCTTAATTTCCAATGCAGCTCCTTATGGAAATTCCCACCTAAAACCATAATAACAAGAAGCACATATTGGTCCTTTATATGTTGCTACAGCAAAGCATCCAAGTTAAGCAATTACTGTGTAAAGATGTGGGTTTAACTGACAGTGTTCAAGGCTGAGGGTCCAAGGCTGGGCAGTCCCACTGTCCTCTGGTGAGGCCCCTAGCCTGTGTCACAGTGGTGTGAAAGTGGATAGGAAACCAGCTGCACATTGCAGGGCCAGGCCTGTGGTGTGGCCTCATGACAACCCACTATGCTGAGGGTGCCCTCAGTGTGTGAGAGCAGCACTGTCCTTCCAGGGCATCAGCTCCAGATCTGACCTCTTCATACCAGGCCCTACCTCTTCAAGGATCAATCATCCCTCATTTGGGCCCACTCCAGCACCTGAGCACTTATGGGAAACCAATTAGGAACCTGAGAAACCCCCATTTTACCTTTCCATTATTATGTAATGAAGTTGAAACATGTTAGCATTATTACCCTTGAGCCGAGCATCAAGGGGACAGGCGTTTCTCATCAACTCCATCTACTACTCACCTGTCCTGCTGGTTTGGACCCATGGTGTGCTCCTGCACTCCTTCATGAGAATTCTGTGGATGTCCTGCCTCATTCTTGTGCTACATGAATGTCATACTTACACATCATGGTAAAGCACACATTAAAATAACCACAGGTGGAGAGCAGGAGGGCAGAGCAGCTGGATCAGGGGAGGGGAGGGAGGAGTGGGAAAGGACTGGGCAGGAGACTGGGCACAGTGTGTGCTGTGCTTGTGTCATCCAACACCTCACTGCTGTGTGTGCTCAGAATGCACTGGCACCAATAAAGTTCAAGTCCCTTATTGTGGGAATGCTAGATCATATAATATTTTAACCTACCTATTTAATTAAAATAGTATTAAATTCAGTTTTAGGGGCTGGGATTGTGGCTCAGTGGTAGAGGGATTGCCTTGCCCACATGAGGCACTGGGTTCAATCCTTATTACCACATGAAAATAAATAAAATAAAAGTATGTTGTCCCTATAGAATAAAAAAAAATATTTACTTAAATATTCAGTTTTATATAAACAGTAATCAAGTCATTAAGGGGTTAAGAAAAAGTTAAAGTAAGTAATATTTGAAAAAAGTGCACAAAACTTAAAAGTTCTGGAAATACCCCTGTATGCTCATAATATCAATTTGGTACAATCAATCTTAAGAATCTGAGAACTAAGAATATAAACAGGCAAGTGTCTCAGAGTGTTTGGGGCACAGATTTCCATGACTCCTTGCACCTGGCATGTCCATGAATTGATCCTCCATTGAGGGGTGACAGGCTGTGATGTAGAGATGGTGGCCTGCTGCCCTCAGGGGCCTCTGGATTCAGGATCCACCCTGACACCTGGGTTTGGAGAAGCCCCTCTGGGAGGATGGGTCTCTAGTCTCATCAGGGACTCATTCTTGGCTCACACTGAAGAGACCTCCCTTTGGGCCCAGGCAGGAGCAGAGGGCTATGTCTCTCCTTCTGGCCACACAGGGGTGTGTGTGCCACTGGGCTGCTGGGTCCTCAGAGCACAGCCTGGGGCTGGAGTGACAGTGCCAACTCTGCACTCAGCACTCTGACCTTACCACACCCACACAGGTCCAGTGCCCAGCAGCCTCCCAGCTCCAGGGGTCACACACAGGCTTGCAGCTTCATGGACCCAAATTATAGAACCTAGCATCAGAGTCAAAACCACAAGGAACCCATGTGCCTTAGTCCCTTCTCTTTCAGTTGAGCCTGGTCACCCTAGAGACCCACAGGCTCCTCCCTACCAGAGTCTAGGAAAGGTAGTCTCACCCACCCTAATAAACCCTGGTAATGTGTGTCCAGGGCAGAGGGATGAGCTGTGTCCACTGCTCAGGTTGGTGTCCACACAGAGCATGGTGAGCTGACCACAGTACCTTGAGAGTCTGCCTTGGACTAAGAAATGCTTCCTGTTCTTTTCTTTCTATGGCCAATTTAGGAAAACTTTTATGATCAACAAGGAACTTGTAAAATATTGTCATCAATTTCTGAAATTAAAAAAAAAATGATCAGAATGGAGGCTTTTAAATATTTTATGTTCTTTTAAGAAATGGCAGCATTTCCTGAAACTTTGTTCTATTAAATATTACTTTGTTAAAACAACTTTTTATAAACCTGATTTATTACTGATCAGATCCTACAGATTTCTTACTGCTCCTGGTTTTCCCACAATCCAGTTTTCAACAGTGGCAATGGGCATGTGAGTTTTCCAGGGCTGCTCAATAGGCACCACACACCTGGACTGACTCAGGGGAGTTCATTCCCAGTTCTGGAGGCTGCAAGTCTGGAGTCCAGGGGCAGCAGGCCAAGCTCTCTCTGAAGTAGAAGATGGACCCCTTTCCTGTCCCTTCCAGGCTCTGCTGGCCCAGGCCCTGCTTGCCCAGTAGCAGCTGAACCCCAGGGTCTACCCAGCATCCCTGTGCTCTCCTTCTCCCTGAGGGCTTCTGCTTGTGCCCTGTGTCCTCCTGTCATGTTAACAGTGGCCTTCAGTTGTCCTCTGTGCTCCAGGGTGACCTTTCCTTAACCACCTACCTCCAGCAGCCCTACGCCATGTCATGTCACATTGTGATCTACTGAGTGATCGTCTGTCACCATGTTTTTAGGACAACACAATGAAACCATGAAGTGGAGTCAACCTAATTTCTCATTTGACACCCATTAGGGGAGTTCTTTAAAAAGAGCAGTGACATTGATAATTGTGCACACTCTCCTTGATGTTGATTCTCTTCTCCTTTATTTTCTTTCCGTCACCTCACCAGCATGGCTGATTAGGAGGACCATAGACAGGAGGAGGACCCAGAATGACATGGTCTCAAATCACATATCAGATGGAACAACACCAAATTTACAGAATGGAGCAAAATATTATGGTGAATGAAATGTCAGCTAGGTAAAGGTGACATGTTAGATTCACACCCTCCCCCAGATGTTTGTCAGTCAATCTTACTGCTGCAGTGGAAATCACGGTGAAGGTCAAGGTCACTTCACTTTCTCCTCCAGCCTGTCTAACAGGTCCTATTGAGGTTTCCCAGAGCTTATACAGATCAAGTTCCAACTTAAACTTGCTCTATAGTGTATATGCTATTAGATTCCTTGGACTGTTTATTATGAAACGGAGTGTATATAACCCCAAATTTAATGGAACAGTGTGACTTATTCTTTCAATAGCTGCAGGATTCTGAGCTCAGGAAAATAGCAATTTGACACTGGCACCAATCTGCAGGAGATGTGAAATTCCAGGTGATCCTGATAGCCGAGGGTGTTGATTTTTGTCACTCATGTACTGTGTGTCCTTCTGAGATGGGCACTCATGGCTGTGACCACCACACACACAGGCCAAGAGACAGAGAGACAGATTCTCGCCCAAGGCAAGGAAGGAACAGGACCCCTGAAAGGACTTGATTCTACACAGTGAGAAGACTCCTGTGGGAAGATCTATTCCCCAAGAACCATTGGAAATTAAGAGTAAATTATTGATTTTGAATGTGAGAGAAAGATTTCTTTCTCCCTGTCAGGTTCTTTTGACTTTTGCAAGGACCCAGGGAGAGACCATTTCCAGCACTTGTTTACATGGTAACATGAGCCACCGCAGGAGTCTTAAAAGAGCTAAAGCAGGTGGATTTGCAGGAGAAAACTTTCTCTGTCAGTTCTAGTGGGTGTGGGTTGTTTTCCTTCTTCAGATTACTGGGGAGGGAGTCAAACAGCCTGGACATTCACTCCCCAGACATTGCCCTGGACACACTGTCCACCTTCTCATGTCGGATGCTGTATTGCTGCTTCCTACTGAACTCTCTGTGTCTTTGGCAAAGATTTTCACTTTCACCATGAGATCTTATGCCCACTACTGCAGGCAGCATGAACTTAATCTCATCCTTTCCCTCCAGTCACAGAAGACATTATTTATTCAAAGTCAGTCCACACCCCACCATTGGCTCTTTCTACTCAGCTGCACCCACCAGGGCATTTGCATGCTGCTCCCTGAGGAGGGCCTTCCAGAAAGGCTGACATAAAAGCTCAGCTCTAACCTGCCCTTGACTCCCCAGGACTCCTCAGCTTAGCTTCTCAAAATGAGGCTCCCTGCTCAGCTCCTGAGGCTGCTGATGTTCTGGATCCCTGGTGAAGATAGAGGGGATGAGGAAGAAAAATGGAGAGGGGGGTGAGCTCAGTGCTTCCTACATGTGAGATCTGTACATGTCAGTTGTGCGGGGGTCCCTGCATAGGATGGGGCATGTGATGTTCAGATCCATGAAAGGGAGGAAGTTCCTAGAGGAAAACCAAGTCATCTCCTGATGAAGACTGGGATATAGAAAGAAGAGAGTGGTGTGGTCAACCTCTAGACAGTCTTGTACATGTAAAACTCTGTCTTGTGTGATATTTGATATTTCTGGATAGAAACCCAAACTATGTACTCAAGAATGCACAAATAATTTAATTGAGAAAGGAACAAAATAATTAAATATTTCATAATATTATGAATAAACTTTCATTTCTGTCATTATTTTAGGATCCAGTGGGGACACTGTGATGACCCAGAGTCCTCTCTCCCTCTCTGTCACCCCTGGAGAGCCAGCCTCCATCTCATGCAGGTCCAGTCAGGGCCTCCTAAACAGTGATGGAAACACCTATTTGAGTTGGGTTGTGCACAAGCCAGGCCAGGCTTCATGGGGTATAATATATCTTGTTTCCAACTGGTTCACTGGGGTCCCAGACAGATTCAGTGGCAGTGGGTCAGGGTCAGATTTCACACTGAGAATCATCAGGGTGGAGGCTGAGGATGCTGGGGTGTATTACTGGTTTCAAAGTACACAATGTCCTCCCACAGTGCAGCAGCCCAAACAAAAACCTCCCTGCCTGGGTGGCCCAGCTGCCACCTGTGCTACTGATCTGGGCAGCAGCAGAGCAGATTGTCTGAGAGAGAGAAGCTGCAGCTGAGGGCTCTGAACCTTGAGTGCCATGGCCACAGCTCAGTCACCACCTGTTAAGATCCCACCAACTGCGGAAGCCCTGACAGCAGAAGGGAGACACTGAGGAATAGAGTTGAAGTGTTCCACATTGAAATTAAGACAGCTGAAGAGGCCCTTAGAGCCATGCAAAAACACAGAGTTCTGTCAAAACAAACATGGGAAATATTTTTATTATAAATCTAATCTTTATTTTCTACAGTACTTTTAAGAAATAGATATTAAAAAGCACTAATCCTGTTGTATTAATGCATGCACAACAAAAAGATGCAAATGATGACATTAGTGACACCAAGGGGTGCTGAGGGGTAAGGAGGGTCCTACTCTAATGAGATTGAAGTCAAATTGTCACCAGCTTTTGTTAAGGTGTTAGAAATTTAGTATGCTATAATTTACACCAAATTAACAAAAATGGGGGGGGGGAAGCTATCATATAAACAGAAAAAAAAATGGGAAGGGAATCAAAACATTATACTCCCAAAACAAACTAAAGAGAAATGTGGTTGTACTGGAGGAGATTCAGGGATTAAAATGGGAGGACAAAGAGAGAAAGCAAAGAAAAATGGCAAAGGAAGTTCCTCCTTATTTGTAATTTTGCTGAATTCTTTTTTATTATTAGTTGTTCAAAACATTACATAGCTCTTGATATATCATATTTCATACATTTGATTCAAGTGGGTTATGAACTCCCAATCTTCCCCTGTATACAGATTGCAGAATTACATCTGTTACACACCCATGTTTTTACATACTGCCATGCTAGTGTCTGTTGTATTCTGCTGCCTTTCCTATCCTCTACTATACCCCTCCCCTCCCCTTCCATCTTCTCTCTCTAACCCATCTACTGTAATTTATTTCTCTCCCTTTTTTTCCCTTTCCCTTCACTTCTTCTTATATGTAATTTCGTATAAGGATGAGGGTCTCCTTAAATTTCCATGCAATTTCCCTTCTCGCTCCCTTTCCCCCCCACCTCTCGTCCCTGTTTAATGTTAATCTTCTTCTCATGCTCTTCCTTCCTCCTCTGTTCTGAGTTGCTCTCCTTATATCAAAGAAGACATTTGGCATTTGTTTTTTAGGGATTGGCTAGCTTCACTTAGCATAATCTGCTCTAGTGCCATCCATTTCCCTGCAAATGCCATGATTTTGTCATTTTTTAGTGCTGAGTGATACTCCATTGTGTATAAATGCCACATTTTTTTATCCATTCATCTATTGAAGGGCATCTAGGTTGGTTCCACAGACCAGCTATTGTGAATTGTGCTGCTATGAACATCGATGTAGCAGTATCCCTATAGTATGCTTTTTTAAGGTCTTTAGGGAATAGCCCGAGAAGGGGAATAGCTGTGTCAAATGGTGGTTCCATTCCTAGCTTTCTGAGGAATCTCCATACTGCTTTCCACGTTGGCCGCACCAATTTGCAGTCCCACCAGCAATGTACAAGTGTACCCTTTTCCCCACATCCTCACCAGTACTTGTTGTTGTTTGACTTCATAATGGCTGCCATTCTTACTGGAGTGAGATGGTATCTTAGAGTGGTTTTGATTTGCATTTCTCTGACTGCTAGAGATGGTGTTAATAGGTGAACATCCAATCAAAATGTGTAGAATGGCAAAATGGATTCAAATTGTATATGTACATGTTCATTTAGTAATCTCATGTTAGGTCTTATAACAAGCAGAGCTTGATGGTAAAAACATTTTAAAAAATCAGGAAAAGTAGCTGTGCTATTATCAGAAATACAGATTTTTTTTTCAAATTTGATTGGAGAGACAAAAAAAATTATACAGTGATAATGGGGTCCATTCTCCAAGGTGATAAATATTACAAATATACATGCACCAAAAATCCAGGCTCCAAAACACATCTAAAAGCAGGGAAAGATTTGAGGGACAAATAGACAACAATGCAATAACAGAGGGGACCCAATTATTGTACATTCATTAGTACCTGGGATACCCAGACAGAGGACATGTCAGGAAACAGAGACCTGCAGCCAGACCGCCAACCTAACAGACATGTAGTCGGATTCCACCCACAATGTCTTGCTCTGTGATTGCACAAGTGCAAATCGAATGCTCTCCAAGATCCTGCTTGTGTTAGACCACAAAACAAATTTCAATGACATTATAAAGATTTAAAACATGGAACATGCATATTATCTCCTCTGATGATGATGGTATGAAGTTACATGTTAACAACAGAAAGTGAACAGGAAAATTCACAAATATGAAGAAAGATAATGCACCATATAAGAGCTAGCTCAAATGAAATGTTTTAGTGATCTCTCCATTTCTGGGACCCAAAGACCAGATATGAACACTGATAGAAGGACAGGTTTATTTGGCTCATGGTTTTGGAGGTTCAGTCCATTGTCAACTGGCTCTATAGCCCTAGGGCCAAGGTGAGGCAGAATGTCACAGGAGGGGACATGGCAGAGAGAAGCAGCTCAGGTCATGTCAACAAGAGAGGGATGTGGAGAAAGAGGAAGGGACACAGGAAGGTCAACTCTCCAGGGCACACCCCCAGTAACCCACCACCTCTAGCCCTGCTCTACCTGCTTATACTCATCACTAATACTGTCTATTCAGACTAAGATGAACTGATGATGTCACCCTCTCCTAATCTGAATGGTTGAACCCCTGAAGATGTCCAGGTTAACAGAGGCTTTTGGGAGACATTTCACATTCAAATCCTAACAATCCACTCCTGACCTCGAAAAGCTCATGTCTATATCACAATGCAAAGTGCATTTAGTCCATCTTCAAGATTCCCACAGTCTTCACAATTCAGCGTTAACTTAAAGTCCAAGTTCAAAGTCTCTGAGACCCAAGGAAAACTCAGGGTGGTAAGCCCTTGTAACAATTTAAAGCAAGTTACATATGTCTATCATCCACTGGCTTAATGTCACCATTCCCATTTCAAAGGGGAGGAATATGAGCACAGCAAGAAGGGATGATGCCAAAGCTGTATTGTAAAATCCAGTTGTGCAAACCCACCCCGCACCCCCATACCCAGCACCTGAGCATGTGGCACAGTGAAGTTCTGTCCAAAGGGTTGACACAGGACTCTGCCCCTGTGGACTTGCTGGCTGCAGCCCACATAGCTTCCCTTCCCACTTGTCTCTGCTATATTCAGAGTTTCCCTCAGCAGATGTCCCATGCTGTTGGCATCTCTCAATCTCAGGGCCTCTACTGCAATGCCACCTCCATTATCACATCCTCACACCTTGTCTTCTCAAGGGCTACTGCAGGGATTCAGCCCTGATGCTCCCTGCCTGACCTTCAGAGCCTCATTTTAAATCTCAGTGGAACCTCATGACTCCCGACTCCTGCATCCTGCATTCCTGCAGAACCAGCTCCATGTGGGTGAGGCCCATGTCTGCCACCGTCTTGAGCTGTCACCAAGCCTCCTGGAACCAAAGATATACATCCTCTGAGTGCCTGCATGGCTGAGCACAGGGAACTACTTCCTAGGAGCCCCCCATAAAAGCAGGATGTCCCTTGGTCTCTTTTCCAAGGAAATTTTACTTTTCCATCTTTAATGGTGACATTGGTGTGGTCTTGCCAATTTCTGAGATGTCCCCAAGCCAGTTTATCTATTATTCATGGGCACAGCACTTGTCATCTCCTGTGCTGAGCACCTTCTGTGTAGAGCCAAGACCTTAGCCAGGAACCGAGCTCCTAACCCACCCGACTTATAGGGTCCCACCACCTCCATCCTTCTGCTACTGTCCAAGTTTATAGTTTTAGATAAAAAGTCACCCCACTTGCTCCCTGAGAGGGTGTGAGGTGTTCTATGTGCATGTGGTGATATGGGACTCCTTTAAGGGCAAATGCAGTGTAGGAGGCTGGGCATGCTTGGGCTGCAGGGGCAGGTCCCTTCCCATCCTCAGCACCCTGCAGAGGCTGCGAGGAAGGGCCAAGTGTGGCAGTGGGGGCTGGATCTTGGGCACCTCTGGGACACTCTGCACTGCTCCTCAGCTGCCTCATCTTTTCTGGCCCAACTCTGAGCATGGAAGCTCTTCCTGGGAGCCCTGGGAGACCCTCAGCAGATCTGGAAGGGTTTTGCATGGGATGCATGAGGCTAGGTTGGCATCTCTAGAACAGGAGCCCTCAGCCTCCTGCACCTTTAAAACTGACCTCCCCAGGGTCTCTCAGGCCTCTTCTCTTCTCTGAAAAAAACCCAGCTTTCATATCCTGAGAGTTAAACACCTAGATGCCAGCTCCCTCAAGACTAGTATGTTTTCTGAATCCCTCGTGCAGTGTTGGTCTTATGTACTTAACTAGTTGAACAACTTACTTAGGAGAGGGACCATTTGAGCTTCCTACAGAATCTGCCCTAGTGATGGATGGAAGAGGATCAGTTTCATGAATCTGGATTCCACACCCCAAAATTTCCCAAGTTGCTATGTCTCAACTCTGCCACTAGATGGCGAACAACCCCACAAAGAACCAAGCCTAGGGTCCTGACCTCAGAGGCCCTGGGAAAGCAGCAGAGATCCCTTCCCATGAGGAACCTTCAGGCTTGGGAACTGTGCCCAGTGCCCAGGCACATGGCCACTGGGGCTCTGTGCACAGTGGACTAAGTCTCCTCACAGGCAAGTTCCTGAATGTTTTCTATTTTGCTTTATAACCTGTGATCATCACAACCTGAGAAGAATGTCCCTCCTCGGAGGACTCATGGATTGGAGTCAGTACTAAGGGTCAGCAGTGGGCCTGGATGAGAAAGAGGACAGGGTCACAGCTCTGAAGACGGTGCAGCCATGTGTGCAGTGGGTGAGTTGTCCTCATGAATCACCACGAGGGGACAAATTGCACTGCAGGTTCCACTGTAGTGTGGAGCAGACACTGGGGATCTCAGATGGAGGAGGGGAAGGGAGGGAGAGGGGAAGAGAAGCTGCAATGTCAGTGCTACCCTCAGGCTGTCCCCAGGGTGTTAAGCTATGTGTGGGTCACTGCTCACTCCACAGGGGCTCAGGTGGCCTGAGTGCACCTGGAGCCTCCACAGGGGGCAACACTGCTAGAGAGGGAGCCAATATGAGGAAGACCAGCTGCTCTAGACACAGGAACAGTGGCTCTGAGCCTGGACTCTGACGAACACGCCTTCACTCCAGGGCTCCAGGCCCACAGCCCTGCAGAGTTGTTCCAGGTCCCTGGAAGACAGGCAGGAACACAGATCCTCACCAGGAGGCTGGAGTTCCAGGAAAGGCAAACGTGAAGGAGATGGGGACCCCACTCTCTTCACCCCCTGTGTGGGCTGAACCCCACATGGCAGGGCCTCCACCTCGGAGCTGCTTACCCAGCCCAGGGCCACAGACCATCTCTCCGGCAGTGCCAGCCTGAGCTCAGTCCTGAGTGACCCCTGCTCCAGCCTCTCCCAGTTAGTCCAGGGCCTGAGTCTGCTCATGTAAATGCAGGACCCCATTTCAGGTAACCAAGATGGTCACCTGAAACCAGAGTCTACAGTCACTGTCATCCTCAGGTCTGATTCACTGAGCACCTGCTCTGTCCTGCTCTGCATGGTAGGGACAGGAGAGCCTCTTCCAGTCCAGGACAGGAGCAGGGGTGAGAAGGCACCTGCCACCAGCTCAGAGATGAGACACAAGAGGGTAAAGGAACGGGCAGTTCTGGGCACAATCTTGACCCTTGGAATGAGGGAGTGTGGAGGGATTTGCTCTGCGTTTCTTCCTGGAGTGGCTAGGGACACGTGAAGCTTAGAGCCACAGCAGGAACCAGTGGCAGGGCACAGCTCCCAGCAGACCCAGGCCATATGCTCTGTCTGCCTTCTTGTGAGCTAAACTCCTCCAGGGCTCAGGCTGTGCTAAGGCAGCTGCTGGAGCTGGAGGAAGAAGCAGAGGATTGCGAAGTCATCAGGTTGACACCACTAGTCAGCCCCCATGTCAATGGCCCATGGGAATGTGATGAACTGGCACCAAAGGGGGCTGATATAGGGGTCCCCAAACCAAACCAGGACCACTGAGTCCCTGGGTATGAAGACATCCAGCGGGATCTCCAAGTGGCACACTCACCAAGAAAACTTGGTATTATCTTTGTGCGTCTGCAGGACCTTGCCCGATATAAATATAGTTCTGCTCTAGAGTCGTTCCAAATGCTTTTGAATAGAGCCAAGTTCTTCCAATGCATTTTTTATTTTAAAAATTATTTCATATCCACATAATTTCAAATTAAACCCAAGGTATCCTCCTATCAGGAACATGTGAGAGCCTATTAATGGCCTGATGTTCTCCTTTGCAACACTTCACTACATACTCTCTATAAGAACCTTCTCCTAGGTAATCATCATATTAGGTATGAAATACTTTGCTCAATCCATACCTTAAGTCTTCTTCAAAATTGGACAATTGTGCTGAAAAGATCCTTAGTAACAAAATGTCACCAGAGAGAAACAGACCCTCTAAAAGGCAAAGCAGTGCTGCCCTGGTCTAACCTGGAACACATGGGCACACTTGGTCAGTGTTGAGGGACTGAGAGAAGCCAGCCCTACAGCTGGGATCATGCCCGCCCAGCCCTGCTGATTTGCATGTGCAGCTAACACAGCCCACTGCTCTGAGGATTTCTTAAGAGGCTGCTCACATCCTGTGCAGGAGTCAGTCCCCCGTCAAGACACAACATGGTCATGAGGTCCCCTGCTCAGCTCCTTGCACTCCTGCTTCTCTGCCTCTGAGGTAAGGGGAGAAAACACTGCACATGTTCTCAGCCCTCCAGAAAAGTCTCTTGTGACATTATTAAATGTGTGTATATTTGTGTTTGTTTATAATGTTAGATATAAGATGTGACATCCAGATGACCCAGACTCCATCCACTCTGTCTGTATCTCAAGGAGACAGAGTCACCATCACTTGCCAAGCAAGTGAGGATATTTACAGCTATGTATCCTGGTATCAGCAGAAACAAGAGCAAGCTCCTAAGCAACTGATCTATGCTGCAAGCAATTTGCAATCTGGGGTCCCATCAAGATTCAGTGGCAGTGGATCTGGGAAAGATTATTCTCTCACCATCAGTGACCTGGAGCCTGATGACGTTGCCACTTATTACTGTCTACAGTATAACAGTTCCCCTCCCACAGTGATACAGGCCATGACAATAACCTACCAGGGAGCAGAAGTGTGAGGCTGGGCTGCCCCAGCTGCTCCTCCTGCTGCCTCCACCTGCTGAGGGCACTGCTCAGAGGCAGCCAGCCTCTGTAGATCTCTGAGAGGTCTTGGTGGAAGGTACCAAAGAGGCTACCCTGCACCATAAATTCTTTTCTCCTGCTTGGCTCCAGCAACATAGACCTGACCACATCCCTGTTGAACTGGTATAGGGCCTAAACCTGCATGAACTATTAGGTTTCCTTAACTTGAAAAAAATATAGCCCTACTCAAGATATGCCCAGGATCCAGCATCTTCCTCTGCATCACTGAGAGAAGTGACAAGTGCCAAATAGCCAAGGCTCCTGAGAATTCCTGGGTGACAAGCTGCACCTTTACCAAGGAACAGGGATAGAAAGGGTTCAGCAGTACGTTTTAGGAGAAATTTGCTTCTTGCAAAAAAAAAAAATAGTTTTGCAATGAGGATTTTCAGAAGGAATTGTTTTTTTAAAGCCTAATGGAGAAAACATTGTTTATTAGTTATTTTCAAGTAATTTTAAAAGGATAGTTCGAGGTCTGTAACTTTACATTCAAGAAACAATCAAATACTTCGATAACTAAGTGCAGCAAACATTGTTCAGAAAATTCGGCAGTCATCAGAGTGAAAAGATGAGGTAACACACCATGCAGCTCTGTCAGGGATGACTGGACTTATAAGTGCTGCTTGGATGGGGATAGCAATTGTCCTCACTTCCCCTTGAAAATGTTGTGCCCTGTTCTCACAGACTTTCAGGTTTGGGCCCAGGGACCACACAGTCCACAGCTGGATGCAAGCCCAGTGCTCTGCCACAGAACCACCCTGATGAACCCTGACTTCCCCAGTCACATTACTGCTATCCTTACCATCCATGGACATAAAGAGAAAGGCTTCCTATTGTAAACGCCGGAGTTGTGAGGTTGCTACTGCTCACTGATTGGCAACCTTGACCAGCAAAGTGCTTACTTGCCATCTACATGGACATAGGCAGGGAAGGAGACACATAAAGTTAAATAGATGTTAAAGAAAAAATAGGAACAATGCACTGCCCACAAAGATACCCCAACCAGGTTTTATAAAGCAAAACTCAAATAAAATACCCTGCTTCTTACTAGGAGGAGAAGAAAGTTCACAGTCAAATTGCTTCCCACATGGGCAAGTCTCAACAGGGCATTCTAAGAAGAGTAGCTATTGGGAAGTGCATTTTTACCCAAATAAAGGTGTTCCTCAGGAGCTCCAGTGAGTCCAGGATATTTGTTAATGTAACTGAACATAAAAATGAGTTACAGAAGGAAAGCTAAACCATATTGATAGATAATGTAAAATATTTGTTAATCTTTATATGAATTACTAATTTTTAGTTAAGGAATATCTCAGTGTACTTGGAGGAAAGAGAATCAGAATACAGAGTGACCACAAGGCTTCACTGTGAGGTGAGAAAAGGAGAGCAGTTAATGATCTCAGGCAACGAAGACACACCTACCCAAGGATGTGACAGTGTCATCAAAGAGAGAGAAATGGGAAAAATAATAAGGAAATGAGAAAAAATAAGAATCAAATGCATTTATCTTCAAATTAAAAGATAACATTGGTTATGGAAATTTGCTCCCATAATTTGAGCCTTCACAGATGCACAGTGCCCCCAAGAGGTATGTGATGGACTTTCCCCAGGACATTCTCGTCTCCAGGGAGCCTAGCATTTCCTCTAAACCACAGGTCCACACAGAGCATTTTTATCATAACCGTCTCTAGAAGATAATATTCCTTGGAATTCTAGGAGGATGATCACGTGTTCATAGGAAGGATTAATTCACAGCATCAGATACCTTCTTTGATTTTCTCTTCCTCAGATAGAGAAAGCCCTATTCTAACTACAAATTCTTACACCCTCAGTATGAATAAGACAGAGAAAACATTAGGGATGTTTTCATCTCACAAGGCAAAGAAGAAACTCCTCTGGGACTGTGTGTGGGTGCCAGCAGGAACTGAGTCCCCAGAACACCAGCTCTGCAGCTGCCAGACCAGGTCTGCCCCACCCTTGCTTATCTGCATGTTTCCCCAGAGCCCATTTCTGCTTCTCAGAGTCCCTGTGAATAGGCCTCTTGGTGACCCTGGGCAGCAGGAGCCTCCAGCAGGGCCCATCTAACCATGGGTAACCTGGCCACACTCTTCTGCCTTCTACTGCTCTGGTGTCCAGATGAGGGGGGAGCACAGAGAACATCCTGAGTTGATGGACTTATCTACTCCTAGTATGACATGCTCCCAGGACTCTGGGCATCTCTAGCCCACAGTCTCCCCTTAGCAACCCAAGTGCCAAGAACAGCCATTTGTGCTGGGGAAATGGAGTGGGATCCTGTTGACAACAGGAATGCTGTTTCTTCCTTCCCAGCTGCCAGTGGAAACCTGGGGCTGACATGGTCTCCAGCCTTCTGATGTCTTCAGGAGAGAGCACCTCCATCATCTGCACCACCAATAAGAGCAACCGTGACTCTCTAACCTGGTACCAGCAAGACAAGGCCAGGCTGGTGATGTGGTGATGACACACCAATGTTTTGAATGCCCTTGGTTTGGACCTGAGTGTTTTCCCTTGAGGTTGCACTCAGTCATGTGCCTTTTCGGGAATGGGCAGAGTGCCTAATGGTCTTCTCTCTGTGTGTCAGTAGGGTGTATGGTGTCAGACTCTCCCATTCAGTATTGGTGATGGTACCTCCATCCCCAGATTGAGGTTGTGGCTGTGAGACATCTCTGCTGCACACTTACTGTTTATCTTTGGAAGTTAAGAAGATAATATTGACATGTTTTTTAACATCTCATCCAACATCCCATCACTAGTCAAAATATCAGTGTATACTGAAGGGTTCATATTTTTCCTCAAGTTTTATAATATTACTATAATTATTTATATGCTATCCAAAACTCCTCAGAATTGGTTAGTGGCAATCTCATAATAGCTGGCTTCTCTTCACTTTTGCAGGACCTCATTATTGTTGAGGACTCTTTAGTTCTTGGCAAACAAGGGTCTAAACTTTCTGGTACTTTCTCTCCCACACCAGGAGTAGTCATTTCTCCAAGGCCACTAGTTTCAGTCAGTTAAGGATGGAAATTAGATACCAAAGTTAGCATTTTGTTGTGCTTATTGGAAATAGCATGGCATTATTTAAGGGAAAGGAAGAATTATCAATCACACATCTGTTATAGCCATGGTTAAATTATCTATATTTATTGACATTTATGAATTTGATTCTTTATCTCTACCTCGATCCAAAACAATAGTTTAGTATGAAATAAATTTATGGACAATATTTTTATTTCTATAAATTGTAATTACATTCTTTCAACAATGTGATTATTGGCTCCAGTGATACTTCATAAACTTACTTTTGTGATCAACAACCCTACTGTCAAGTGACTCTTTTATTGTCACTATAACCTAAGACCTCATGACTTTCCCACACATTCTTCCCTGCAATCATTGTGTTCTGATAATACTGACCAGGCTGTGACCAAGTTGTATTCCATGCAACAGTCACCACCTCACATCTGCTCTACCCCAGTCACTGTGCCGTGGAGTCCTTTATGTGTGAATGCTCTCTTCATCTAACTCCATCTCAACACCCACTGTGGGACAACAGTGCCACCACACCCACATGTGGACAACCAGCCCCCCCACTGTGACTTCAATAACCATGATGTCCTTCCCACATCCATGGATATCACATGCCCTTTGAGAGTTTCCATCAACCTGCACCTCATCCACCTCACTCTACAGGGTCACAATTTCTATGTCCAGTCACTGAACTCTGTGTTGTCTTAGCAACTACAGGGGAGAGGGTGAAGGAGGCGTGCACACATTAACCAACCCAGGAGGCTCAAGGGCATATATGAGCAGTGCTCTCAAGAAGGGTCTCTGCTTCTAAAGGGAAGAGGTTGGGGAAGTAGTTTGAAACCCAAAAGGAATAACTGAGGATGCCCCAGAACACCCATCATGGAGATGTATAATTTTACACAGAGCTGTGTGGTCGTCACAAAGTGCAGAAGTGGAAGGAGAATATTCTGACTAGTGCTGCCTTTGATTTAAGTGATGGGACAGATAATTCAGAAATGGAAGGAACACAAGTGTGGGTTGGGGATGACATGATAGAACTAGCAATGATGGGAATTTAGTCACTTTCTCACATTCTGAAGCATCCCTTTCTGGTTCTCTTCTCCCCATTACATTCTAGTGTAATGCTGATAATACACTCACCAAGGTCATCAGGGCACCAAGGGACAATGACTACTTTCCATCTAAATTACAGTGACAGTCACCCAATTCTGCAACCTAAATACGTGTATGTTCCTTTGATTGTTTCTGTCAGGTCCTGTCTTACAGGAAGATCCAGAGAAGAATTAACATAAATGAAGACAGCACTGGAGAAATGTCAGTAGAATGATACTCTCCTGTGTCTATCAGGAAGAAAAGCACTCTCCATGAGAAAGTCTGTATTGTCTTCATCTAAACTGAGACACTTGGCCTATGCTACTACTGAGAGGAGCCCACCCTGCCCAGCCCTGCAGATTTGCATGTGCCCACAGCATAGCCCACTGCACTGAGGACTTCTTAATAGGCAGGTCACACCCTGTGCAGGAGTCAGTCCCTGTCAGGACTCAGCTTGGCCATGAGGGCCCCTGTTCAGCTCCTGGGGCTCCTGCTGCTTTGCCTCCCAGGTAAGGAGGGACAAAAATTGCAATTTACTCTATCTAGTGTGTTCAATGTTATGAGACTCTTCATGGAAATCATCTTGTAGCACAATTAATTGTGAGCATATTTCTTTTTATGCATCCAATTTCATGTGCCTGATGTGACATCATGATGATCCAGTCTCCATCCTCTCTGTCTAAATCTCAAGGAGAACTGGACATCATCACAAAAAGGACCAGTGAAAATTGTTCTTTAGTTCATTATGCTGGTATCAGCTGAAAACAGAACAAGTTCCTAAGCCTTTGATTAATGTTGCATGCGGATTTTAATCTGGGGTCCTATTGAGGTTCAGTGGCAGTGGATCTGGAATAGTGTATTCTCTCACCATCAGCAGCCTTAAGCCTGAAGATGCTACCACTTATTACTGTCAACAGCATAGTAGGTCCCCTCTCACAGTGACACAGGCCATGACATAAACCTCCCAGGGAGCAGAAGTATGAGGCTGTGCTGCCCCAGCTGCTCCTCCTGCTGTCTCCTCCTGCTAAGGGCAACCCTCAGAGGCAACCAGGCTCTGAAGGTCCTTGGGTGTTTTGGTTTAGGAGGCCATTGAGGCTTAACAGTTGTTTCTCTGAGCAGCACAAGGCCTGGGGAGAAGCTTCTGCAGTGACCAGTGTCAAGGATCTATGGCAGCAGAAAACATGTCCAGTGAACATGGTGTTGTTGTTAAGGAAATACATGGAAGGAAAGCATGCATCTTTTGCCCTAAAGACACAAGTACTATGAGCAAAAGGGGATGATGCTCACAGGAGGGAGAGTTCTGGGAAAGGGTAGCCCTCAGAAGAATTCTTTGTGATTATGGATTGTGTGGGGTTAACATTTAGAAATGTTCCTGGAGAGTGAGACACAGTGGGCAGGTGATATCCACCTAGAGTTTTGTTCATGGTTTAAGCAAATGTTGAAGACTGTGGTTGATGCTTTTACTGACTTTGTCCAGTAGCTGTTAACTGATGACTCCTTCATTTCCCCCCTGTATCCTCTATCCTTCCTAATTAAATTGATGATTTAATTTAATTGATCATTTAATTTAATTTAATGATAATTCAGAATTACCATTAACCACACCCCAAGGAGCATGCTGGAAGAGTTCAACAATTGTATGCTTCAACCAAAGATTCACTGAACTGCCTGGACTCCAAGCACCATGACTCTCTGGTCCCCACATTGCCACATAAATTGTGTTGAGTGGCAGAATTCTGTGTGGCATCTGAATTCTAGTCTTGGAAGCTCAATCTCACTTTTTGGACTGATAACTTCTCACTATGCATCATTAACAAATATAACCACAGTCCTGTAAAGTGACTCAAAATCCCTTGTGATTGTTTTATCTAAACAAGCACCACAAGAGCAAAATGTTATTCAAATATGCAAGAAAGTGTATATTGCTGTAAAATGACCGTGTCAAAAGGAAAATTCTTAGCCCTCATCTCCACACATGACCACAAGAGGGTGCCAGTGCACAGTGTAGCTGGCAAGCACCCTCTATGTTGGCCCTGGACCAACATGGTCCAGACTGCTCTGGGGTTATTGCAGTCTCCACTCCATCACTCCCTGTCACAGCTCACACTTTCCATGGAGGAGTCATTTCACCTCCTCCTACTGCCCGTTGTTCTGGTGGACTTTGTCTATAGGACAATGGGCACCCAGGACAGACTCAGAGTGAGTCATTAATGGGAAATGTGTTAAAACCAGTACTTCTAACAGCCAGTGAGAAGTAGCATGTGTGAAGTCTGAGCAGATGCCTAGGGAAACTGCACTTGAAAGGGGTCCTCGGAGTGAAGGAGTGGGAAGGAGGATCAGGTGCCTGGAGCTTAGTTTTTCCATTAATGGGCCTTAGGGTGACCAGTATCAAGGTGCTCCTCACCCAGCTAGGAGGAAGTGTAACACCTGCAGGTTCCCTAAGGTCAGGGTTGAAGCACTGGAGACCTGCAGACCAAACTCACATGGCTCACATCCAGTGTCCTCATGCCTCCAAGACAGGATGAACAGGTTCTAGCTTCTCTGCTCCTCAGGGTGGTGGACACAGGGTCTTAATGACAAAGGAGGAAAAGAGAAAAAGAAAATGGACAGGCCATGGTGTTGCACATCTGAAGTCCAGCAACTTGGGAACCTATGGAAGGATTACAAGATCAACACCAGCTTCAGCTTCTTAGTAAAGTCTTAAGCAACTTAGAATGATGCTGTCTCAAAAATTAAAAAAATAAATAAATAAATAAAAATTGCCCAGGATGTGGCTCAATAATTAAGTGTTCCTGGCTTCAATACCTAGTGACCAAAAAAATCAAATTTTTCAAAATTTTCTTCCTCTTGCCCATCACTGGGCTCACATGAAGAGTTTGCCTTGAACTTTTGGACATGCAGAAAATGTTTAGACTATGGGGTCACTTGCAGATGGACTAAATGCAATTTGCATGATTCAGCTTCTGGGGTCCAGGTGCCATACACTCTGGTGTAAACTTCCATTAATGCAGGAATCTTCAGAGGTGAAATGATGAGATTATGAATGCTGTAGCCTCATTGGTAGATTAATCCATTTAGTGAATTTATAGTTCAATGGACTAACTGGGTAGTAACTCTAAGCATGCTGGTATTCCTGGAGGAAGTCAGGCTACTGGGGAAATGCCTTGAGAAGTCCATATTGTCACCCTGGCATCTCCATATCTCTGTCTCCCTCCCTCTCATTCTTTGTTTCCTAAGCACTATGATGTGAGCAGCTTTTTTCTTCCATGCCTTTCTGCCATGGGCCTCACTTTGTCACCAGAGTATTGGAATCCTGAACAGAACCTCTGGAGTTCTGAGCCCAAACCAATATATCCTACAAAAAAAAAAAAAACTGAATTGTATGAAACTGACTCTGGTCCTGAGCTCCCTTCCCATGGGCCATTTCCATGAGTCCACATGGTCACCCCAGCCCAGGCCTTCTCTCTCAGGCTGCCTCCAAACCCTCTGTCCTCAAGCTCCATAAGCTTCCACCCTAACAATGTTGGAAGTTCATTTAGTCACTTTTATGCTGCTGTTACCACAAGACCTGTCAAAAACAATTAGAGAAGGACAAGTTTATTTGGGGCTCACTGTTCAGAGGTGTCAGTCAATAGACAGCTGACTGCATTGCCATGGGCCCCAGGTGAGGCAGGAGATTCTGGAAGAAGGGAGACTTGGAGGAATAGGGTTTAGGAAGTGTCACCAGGAATCCAGGATAAAGAAACTGCAGATGAAGGAGAAAATATATCACTCAAAGGAAAGTCCCCAAAGACCAACCTCCAACCACACCCTGCCTGCCTACTGGAACCACCCATTTAATCTCCTTCAGGGGATTAATGCACTGATTGGTGATTAGGTAAAGACTCTCATAACCCAATTATTTCACCTATAAATATCCTTGCATTGTCTCACACATCATTTTTGGGGATATCTCATATCTACATAATAACATTCTGTCCCTGGACCCCCAACACTCACATCCCACAATGTAAAATACATTTAGCTTATTTCCATGTGTTCCCATGATCTTAAAGAGTTCCAGGATTGCCCAAAAGTCCAAGTTCAAGGCAAACTCTCAGTGTGAACCCTGTAAAAATCAAAAGCACATTGCATATATTGAATATATAAAAGGACACCACAAACATTTCCACTCCCAAATTTTACAAAAGAACCAAAAGTAAGAGAGAAATAATGGCATCCTATTTCACTATAGTATTTCATCCTACACTAGAAGTGATGGGACAAAAGCCAGACCAGGATCCAGCTGGGAAAACAAGTCCTGAAGCCCCTGCCAGCATCTGCTGCACTTGGCCTGGTGAGGGTCTCTCCAAAGGGCTTGAGAGCTCCCTCTCTCGGGATCTTCAGGTGTGACCACATGGCTTCCCTCTCAGCTGGTCTCTGCTCTCCCTGTGGCTTTCCTCAGCAGATGATCTGGGTTACTGGCACCTCTAGTCTCCAAGATCTCCACTGTGGCCTTTGCTTCCTTCTCCTTGGGTATGCATGGCCCTCTCAGAGGCACCCTGCAGGGACTCTGACCTCAGGACACTTTGTCTGGCCTCCCAGGACTTCCTTTGAAATATCAGAGGAAGCCTCCACAAACCTCTGACTTCAGCATCCTGCATTCCTGTAGAAGCAGCATGACATTCTGACACCAGGACTGTCACCATCTTGATGAGCAGCCAAGACTCCAGGAACCATGTCCCTGTCTGCAGCAGCTTCTGAGTGTGTGGGCAGCTGAGAATGGTGAAACATCTCCCTAGACCAACCCCCATAGAAATGAGTCTGATTGGTATATTCATCAAAAAAAATTGTATAGAAGAGGTGTTTATCTCATCAAAAGAGTAATCAAAGTTAATAATGCCCATTCAGTTATCAGACATGTCATTCAGCTAAAACAATGTTGAAACCAGAACAACATTGTCTTATATGGTTAAGAAAATAACGTATTTTCCACTGTTAGCTTATTCCAAGGTAACAATTTCCATTTTAACATAACCATATTCCACATCTAAAAGTGAAAAACAAAGAAAAAATAACTTATGGGAAGGTGTTTGTAGCAGAAGCCTTCAAACGGCACTTCTACACCTATGCACATCTGTGAACACACATACATCCACTATTGTATGGATGTCACCTGCATAGTTCCCTGTGTGTGTCCTGGAGCTGCCGCCCACTCTCCTGAGCAGGATGCTCACCAGGCCCTGCAGGTGCAGCAGCCACAGCCACAGCCCCCAGGGAAGGCAGCCTCCTGGTGCAGCAGGAGCAGCTGCAGAGCCGAGGAGATGCTGGACACCAGGCTGGGCACAGGGGGACAGTGCAGAGCCTTGGAAGAGGCCTGGTGGGCCTGAGCCAAAGCATGGACATGTGTGAGAAAAGTCAGTCCAGGGCATGGCCAGGATGTCCACAGAGACACTTTGTCACTTTTTGCTGAGGGCTCAGGCCCAAGAGGACTTCCAGGGAATGGCCACATTGTCCTCTGCAAAACAGACACTAAGGTACTATGCTACCCTCCTTATTGCCAGGATGGTAGTAAAATCCCTCCCAACCATCCTGCACACTGACACCGCCTACTCCCTCCTGATCCCCCAGGGCCCTGGCTCCTGCCTTTGTCCAGTGATGTCCCTCTCATTATCCATCAGAAACGTGGAAAGAGGACTCACTTCTGGGAAAGTAAGAACACACAGGGTGTCACTCTTATTAGTCTTTCTTTCTGTGTCCCAGGAGAGAGGTCACTGTCCCTTACTGACTCAGCAAGAGGACTAGCAGCATCCAGCCTGGAACCATCAGGACCAGGCCTGGCTGCTGAACTCCTGCTGCCTCCTCCTGCCCTCTGGACACCCTGCCTGCCTGGGAGGGCTGTGGGCCAGGGACACAGGTCATTCTGGCCCCCAGCAGACACACTTCCTTCAAGGAACTTGAACTTCTTCCTGTCCCCACTAGGGGGCAAAAATTCCCACAGATGCTGCTTGTGCACAGGGCTACTGTCAGTCTGAGGATCCTCAGGGGAGCAGGCTTGGTACAGCTCTGAAGTCCCACCCTCCATCCCCCTCCCATCCCTTCTCCCTGGATCCTGGGCTCCCCCAGGGTCTCTCCTCTGCCCTCCTGCCTGGGTCTTCTTTGTCCTATCACCTCCTACTCTGAGTTCACAACTTTCACTCCTCACTTCCTATATGGCTTTCCTCATGTGGGTCAAAACCCTGTTCTCCAGCACATCCTGGCCCTTTGCCTGCCTATGACTCCATCTCTTTGATTCTCATGAGAGAGTCAAAGGTGGTGCCTGGTGGTCTTTAGAGAGCAGAAAGGAGAGCAGCAGGTGTTTAAGCCTGTACGTGTGGCTGCCATGGTCCAATGTGAGCAGAGTCCCTATATCATGTCAGCTGTGACCTTACAGAGGCACCTCTGTCCGTCCATAAGAGGGGTGGCCAGCAGCAACTGTGGGTGGGTTTATCCTGTGTCCATGTAGTCACTGAGCCAGCTATTCTGCCTTTTGTGGGGGAAGCAGCAGGAAGAGATGCACTTGCTCAGCTCTGGACACAGAACTTCTGTACCCTTGAGGTCAAGAACAACTGCCCATCTCTATGACACCTGCTCCTATCTATAACTAAAGCCTAGTGGGTCACCCAGTGTCATGAGGAATGAGAAGGTCACTGTTCCAGGAAGCAGGAGGATGCTGTGCAGGTCCTGAACTCCATGGTGCTCATGCTCAGTCCTGAGAGTGGAGAGGCAGCCGTGGGTTTAGGCAAGAGATGCCAGCTTTACCTGCCCAGGCTCAGGGTGTCTGCACTTAGAGTCCCATGGGCAGGGTGGCACATGCCTATAGTCCTGGACAGCTTGAGACTGAGGGAGGAGGACTGCAGGTTCAAGGCCACCCCAGGAAAATTATAGAATCACTGTATATAAATAAAATGAAACCGATTTGGGTGTAGTTCATTGCTGGCCTAGCATGTATGAGACTCTGTGTAGATCACCAGAATTGACAAAGTAATAAAGGAAAAAGAAAAAAAAATCACACATTAAACCAAAATTCATGACATATCTATGTGCAGACATATACTCATACTAAAGATGCAGAGTAAACACAAGTATATCCACATAATTTATCTCCTATGTATTCTATACGTGGCATAAATATTCCTTTCATTCATTTCTAAGCAAATTGTACTCTTGCTGAAATGAGGCACTGGTGGGTCTTTGCTGACCCTCCTCTCAGGTCCAGCAGGGTCTCTGCCCAGGACAGTGGGCTCAGCACTGACTGCAGCCACCCCACAGGGCCAGGCCGAGCCCTGACTTCTGGTCTCTGAACCTCCCCTGGCCATGGCCTCTCAGCTTAGCTCAGCTCCAGGGTGTGGAGCACCTTTATTCCCTGGTCCTGTTGCCCACAACCTAAGGGCAGGGCCTCTGCTTCCCCAGGTCCTCAGCCCCACTGTCCAGGAGAGCTGCATCCTCACAGCCCAGGGCCAGAGCCCACAGCTCTGGGGTAGTGCCACCTGAGTTCAGCCTGGCAGAGCCCCTGCCCAGCCTCTCCCATCTACAGTTATGGGCCAGGCTACATGGGCAGTCACCACACAGAATCCATTTTACCCCGAGACTCCACCTCCTGTAAGAAGTACTTCTTCCATGGGAACCCCAGCCTCTGTGCCCATCCATAGGGGCTGAGACAGCAGTTTGGCAGCACAAAATGGCAATTCTTATACAATGTAAAATTGTTCTCTTTGTGGTTCCCACGTTTCCTGGGCCATGCATCTTTCAGAGAATGGTCATCTAGATGTTGGTGACCATTCTTTAACCTGTGCTCAACTGGAGTTATTTTGACCCACTTCCCTGCTGCTTATGATTTTAGGTACTGTGGTGTATGTTTGTGGTTTTGAATCAGCAACAGCTGATTTGATTAATGTGATGCTATTCTTTACTTACAGTATAAAAAGTGGACTCAAACCCTGGAGAGGGTACGAGGGTGTAGACTTGCCGCCTGCCCCTTGGTCCGCCAGCTCGTGAATAAATGTCCTGTCTCCTGCTTTAAAATCAACAGGGTGGTTTATTGCAATCTCCCCATGACACTAGTACACAAGCAAAATCTTTCCTTCCTCTAAAGCTCAGAACACATTCCCACAATTGTCCAACTGCGGGTTGTCACCTTGCTAAGGAGAAACTTGACCTGAATATACTTTTCCCAGCCCCACAGTAAAGATTTCATTGTAGTCTCTCTTCCCTAAGGAACTTAGCACAAGCACAGGGATATTTAAAATGGGGTGAAGCTTTTAAAACTTCCCCTTTTCCTTAAATTTACTGATAACCAGCTCTTCCCTGCTGTTTGTGGTAGGAACAGGTGGGCCCTCTCAGACCAGGGCAGGAGGAAATATCAAGGGATACAACTGATGATCCCAGAACTGATGTGTAAGTGAGGGAGGGAGGGAGGGGCTGGGGCTCTGACTCAGAGGTAGAGAACTGTGCAGCATGCACCAGGCCTTGGGTTCAGTCATCAGTACTAAAGAGGGAAATTACAGGAAAAAAAAAGAAAGTAAAAAAAGATTGTGGACAGTTATTGGGAATGCTTTTTGATAACTCTGAGAAGAACAAGGGTGAAATATTTTACTTGCTTTATTTCTGGAAACGTTACAAGAGAACCTGATGAAGGACATGATTTTTAGAGACACTGCTGCCCTCTTGAGGTCATGAGGCATTACTAGGACTTAAAAACACATAGGATAATACTGTTAAAGCAGAATTATGTACAGAATCTGGATCTTCACTGTTTTTACTAAGATGCTGACCATGCCCTATATTCTCCAAACTTCAACTCTAAAGTTTTTACAGTCTCTAATGTTTGTAAAGTTATTTTTACTTCACCTAAAAGATAGTTAAGTTGAAGAGCCTGGCTGGCCTTATACCTGCTGGTCTGGAGAAGATGGGCACCATGATGGGTATGAGTGTGCTCTGTGGGACTCTGAGGCAGAGAGGGCTGGGTCCATGGATGGGTCCCTCTTTCTTATGCTCTGCCAATGTCCAGAAACCCCAAACACTTCAGTGAGTTTATACAACTTCCTCTCTTGATGCCTTTATTTCTATTTTTACTTCCAAAGCATAAACTACCCACTTGCTTTTGTAATGCCTCCTCCTCCAAGGATCACCAACACAGAACTGTGCTTAAAACACAAGGACAGCGTGTCCTCAACCAAGAAATACTACAGATCACCCCTCACAGTTCAGGGGGCTGTGTCCTGTGGCCCCAGGGAACCATGTCCTCCCAAGCAAATATGAGCTGCCCTGATCTGACATGGGACACCTGGACACACTGAGCCTGTGTTGATTGACCAGGAGGAGACTCCCTGCAGCTGTGCCCAGCCTTCCCAGCCCTGCTGATTTGGATGTGCCCACAGCACAGCCCACTGCCCTGAGGACTTCTTAAGAGGCTGCTCACACCCTGTGCAGGAGTCAGTCCCTGTCAGGACACAGCATGACCATGAGGGCCCCTGCTAAGCTCCTGGAGCTCCTGCTGCTCTGCCTCCCAGGTAAGTAGAAATAGTACTGGGGTTTTACTAATCACAGTGTGGTCAGTGCTGCTTGGCTACGTAGGAAAGTTTTCTTGTAACATCGCTACATGCAAGGATATTTCTTTTTAAGTTTCCAATGTCAGGTGTCAGATGTGACATCACGATGGCCCAGTCTCCATCCTCCTTGCCTGAGTCTCATGGAGACAGAGTCACCATCACCGGCAGGGCCAGTGAGAACTTTTATGACACTTTGCAATCTGGGGTCACCTTGAGGTTCAGTGGTAGTGAATATGGGACATATTTCACTCTCACCATCAGCAGCCTGGAGCCTGAAGATGTTGGCCCTTATTACCGTCAACAAGGTAGTAGTTCCCTTCCCACAGTGACACAGGCCATGACAAAAGCCTCTCAGGGAGCAGCAGTGTGAGGCTGGGCTGCCCGAACTGCTCTTCCTGCTGCCTCTACCTGCTGAGGGCACTGCTCAGAGGCAGCCAACGCCTTAGCATTTCAAGGAGGGCCAGTAAGAGGATCCAGGGGAGCTCCTCTGCACCCTGACCCTTCAGCTTAGTCCCAGCAGGCAATGAGGTCACTGTATGATAAAAAAATAATTTAAGACCTGAAGAGACTGAATTAGGCAGTATCAGGGGTTGTGCAGCAAAGATAGGCCTCTCCATGTATTCCACAGATAATGTTTTAGACTTTATTTTTTAGTATAGTTATGTCCCCAATAAAATAGGAGTGAAGTGCAGAGTTCTTCTGTGTCCCTCCTGCTCCCACAGCCCCTCCATCACCACCCCAGACTCTGTTATTCTGTTACAATTCATGAACCTCTGCCCATATCAACAGGTCACACCAGGGTCACTTTGTGCATTCTGTGGACATAGACAAGTGGACAGTGATGTGTGTCCAACAGTGTGGCCTGGCACAGTGCAGGTACCACCTTGACACTGTCTGAGCTCCAGCTGCTCCTCACCCCCTTCTCTGCTGCAGACCTTCATGATTTTCCATCCTGTAGTTTCACTTGGGCTGAGTGACAGGGCCTGGAATTTAAAGCAGGGACAATGTTCAGACTGGCTCTCACCTAAATGCTATGCACATACGCTTACTTGCTTCGTGGATTTTCATTACATAATAGCTGTTTTCTATTTTCTTTTTTTTCTCTCTTTTTAATTTGGTACTTAATACAGGCATGTGCAACCACTTATCTATATGCACAGTCCTTTTTGTTGTTGTTGTTGTTGTTGGTTTGTTTGGTTTGGTTTTGTGGGGTTTTATTTGTTGTTGTTTGTTTGATTTTGTTTGTATTTGTTTTGTTGTGTTCTCTCTAAGTTCTTAGGTCCTGGCTGAGTTGCTGAACCTGGCCTTAAACTTGTGCTCCTCCTGTCTCAGCCTCCCAGTTGCTGGGGTTAGAGGCAAGAATCACTGCAGTCTTCTTGATAGCTGTGTTCTTTTCAGTGCTGAGTTTGACTCTACTTCTTGCTCTTTGACAGTATTGATCCACTCCTCTCGTGAAGGGCAGGCTTGTGTCCTCCAAGTTTTCAATGCTGAACACAGTTCCTATAAGTTTTCCTTTGCAGGTTTTTTTTTTTTTTTAATTTTGTTTCTTTAGATTTGTGTTAACACATAGCACATGTTTAACATGATCCAATTGCAGTGGTATCAACCTAAGACAGGAAGCTGACGCCTAAAGGTCAGTTTTCCCATGATGGGTAAGAACCATATGTTGAATTGGACAACCTAAAAGGCACGGTCCTTAAGCCACATTGCTTGTTGTTTAATTAATCAGAAGGGGGGAGATGCTGAGGGCCATTGACAAGTAGGAATGACGCATCGAAATTTCCTTGCCAGCGTACCCCATGTTAAATGGACTTGCCTTAGAATTTCGCTGTTGACATTGCATGTAAGGTGACATTGCCCAAGGACCAAGGCGGATCCGGGTTTAGAGCTGATCAGGTTTGAGAAAGTATCCCGGTCCTTGGGTTTAGGGCATTCCCGGTTTAAGACAATAGGGGTTTTAGGGAAGTTGGAGGTTGAAGATTATTTCTGCCAGGATTAGGGTGTTCCTGCTGCTTGTTCCCGTTGAGTTCTCGTGAGATTCAAATGAGAGATTGGAAAAAAGCCTCATGGAGTAGGTGAATGGGGCGGCAGGAGAACTGGGATTGCCCCAGAGTGTGTGTAGAGGCCAGTGTGAGTTCGGGAATAAAGAATTGCTGTTTGAATCTACAAAGCTGTGTGGTGGCTCGTGATCTTGTGCCCAGCCAAGACTGTGGCAATAGCCCCTCAATCATCAGCATCTCTCAGACACTGTATCTTTTCTTAGAATTATCAGCCTCTGCTCACATTAACAGTCACACTAGGGTCCCTTTTTGCATTCTATGAAATTAGACAAGTGGACAGTGATATGTATCCATACTGTGTCTTGGCCATTCCCTCAAGGAGGTGTTTTCTCATGTGTTTTAATTTCCCTGGTGACCTGGGATGTCACAGTGATGTTTGGACAGATGTTCAAAATGTGCAGTGGTCAGACCCAGCTGTCAAATGCTTGTCATCTGTTACTCCTTTATGGTCCTTCTCCATCCCTGTGTTCCAAGGTCCATGTTCCTCTCACACATTATTTCTTTATAGAGCACTTTGCCCCAACTTTGGGGTTAGCTATGTATTATTCTATTTGTTTTTCTACACCTGAGGGGTTCTTGATTTTACTTGATTTCTAAAGTACATTTCCCTGGATCTAAAGCTCTAGCTCAAAAGAATTGTCCTTCAGCACTTGAAAGTGTGTCTTTTTTCTTGTCCTCCCTGTTTTCTGGGGAAAAATTATTGGTGATCCTAGTTGCTTCTCCCATAAAGCTAAGGATTCTGTCTCTGTCTTCAGAAGCTGCATTGTGGCTGTGATGGGAGCTGAGAGGCACTTCCTGGTTCATTCTGAGTCCCTGTGCAGTTGCCTTCTCAGTTCTCCCAGGGTTCTCTAGCTGGGTGGACCTTTGCTGTCCCTCTTGCTGCCTCCTCCCTCTGTCTGCTTCATTCACCTGCTCAGCTCACCTCTGCTTTCATTGTGGTGGATGCATTTTTCAGTTCTGAAACTTTCAATTTGGCTTTTGTACAGTTTCAATACTCTTATTGATGCTTTCTGATTGTTTTTCATTTCTTTCAAGCACATTTGCAGGTGCTCATTGATGCACTTTTATGGTGGCTGCTTTAAAATCTTGTTCGTATAATCCTTAGATATATTTCAACTCTGTGTTAATGTGAACTGACTGACCATTCTCATTCCCATGAGTCTATCCTTTATTTTTTCATATAATGAAGGATGTTTTCTTTTTTACATGAACATTACTGGTATTGGGTCCCCTCATAGGCCTAAAATTCTTAATTTCTAGCAAGCTCCTATTTACTACTGGTGCTTTGACTTCTGGTCTACAGAGGACCACAGCTCACCCCAAAAAAGGTTTCTTATTCTGCTAGGCCCAGGAAGCACATACCCTTTGGAAGCACTTAGTCCACACAAAGGGCTGAATTCAAGGCGAATCCTCTTTATCACTCATGGTCAGTTTCATGTCCATGGGACAAAATTCCAATAGTCATATAACTTAGAGGAGAAAAAGTTTATTTAAGTACATTGGTTCAGAAAGTCAGTCCAAGATCATCTGACCCCATTGCTCTGGGCCCAGGTGGGCAGAACTTCAGGGAAGAAGGGTGTGGGGGAGGAGAGCTGCTTCACCCTTGGTGACCAGGAAGTGTAAGGAGGGAAGGAAGGGGCCTCAGGGAGGATGCACCTTCCAGGGCTCACCCCTAGGGACCACCTGCTCCAACCACACTCCTACCCTCAATCACCATCCTGTTAGTCCACTCAGGCCAGAAAGGACTGAATAACATCAGCTCTCCTTTTCTTGCCATTTCAACTCTGAATATTCCTGCATTAACACCATATGTGTAGGGGGTCACCTGAAGTTGAAACCAAAGCACAGTCTACAGAAGTGCACATGCAATGACATCAATATAACTATTTTGATTCTAGCAGAATTTTTTTTTTTTCTAAAAACTGTGACTCATGATCTGGAACCAAATACCACACATGGCACATGATCTGAGGGAAGTATGTCATGGAGCAGAAAACTAAGAAGTCTTCACTGTGCCATTTCCCTTTCCTCTTTCATCACTAGCCTGCCATAGCAAAACAGCAGCCTCTGCTGAGGCCTGTGTTTACATGGGCAGAAATTAAAATATTCTCCCTATTTTTGTTTCTTCTGATTGTTCCCAATTTTACCCTATCTTTATTTGAGGACAGCTCTCATCTGCTTTTGACAAGTGCATATCTTCTCAGGATCACTTGGACTCTGATTTCTTCTCCCTCCATGCCCTATACTGCTTTCCAGAAATGCATGCACAGATATTTGACAAGGACACACATCTTTCCACACAGAGCTTGTGACCATACACTCTTCTTAAATAGGGGCTATAATTCTTAATTTCTAGCAAGCTCCTATTTAGTGCCAGTGCTTTGACTTCTGGTCTACAGAGGGTCACAGCTCACTCAAAAGAAAGGTTTCTTATCCTGCTAGGCCCAGGAAGCACATTCTCCTTGGAAGCACATTATCCTTGATAAAATAAATCAGAGCCACCCATCATTCTGGCTTCACTGTGGGGGCAGTCGTCTTACCTGTGCCACCTTATGATGCTAATGCATTCAAGTCAAAGCCTGTCCACACCCTCCCCACCCCTTGACATTAACTGATGAGAACAATCCTTGTGGTTCTCAGAGTGAGCTCATGAAGAGGTGTAGGGTAAGAGAGAAACTTGGTACTAGAAACCCGGTCTCTTTACATGAATTATATCTTTTCTCTGAATCTGCTGATTCTCAGAGGTATCATCTGCATATTAGAATAAAGTGTTTTCTATCTACCCTTTCACTTTTTCAAGATGATATTTGGCATAAAACCCCAACATTGAAAATACAAATTTGGATCTCAGTTGATGACATTTTTTAATAATTTTAACAAATTATTAGTTTACATCACTATGTAGTTATTTATTTTTCAGCATTGCACAGATTTTATCCCAAACATTGCAAAAAAAATTAATAAAATGATATTTCTACACTTTGGCTTCTGATATACACACTCACCAATCAGTCCACACACAGAAGACAATGGGACAAGGACCCATGCAAACACCAGGGTCTCAGAGAGGAATTGCAGGTGGGAAAAGGAAGAAACACCAGGAGAGTAGAGGTTACTCAGAAAGATTCCTGCTTCCTCAATAGCACAGTTAAATTTATTATGAAATAATTTTAGATGTGGAAATTTTAAAATATAAACCCAGAAGATGGGAACCAGTGGTCTGCCAGAGGGAGATGAATGGCTCCTGGTCTGCCCACAGCAGGGCTCAGCCCTCATAGTCTGTTGCTTTATAAGCAGCCACAGGAAGGGAGCCTGAGGCTGGAGACACAGGGATGGGCAAAAGAGGGACCTGCTGATTCCCTGAGGTGACCACTGCACACTGCACCTGTGCTCTGCCCCCACAAACTTCTCCACGACTGTGCACAGTCACTAGGTGCCAATCAGACATAAAACCATGGAAACAAATCCCCCTGTTCTCCTCCTCAAGCTCCTCAATGATCCCCTTTCACAAAACCACATGTGATTATGCAAAGGGACAATCAGCATTGACACAGTTCTGCTGAGGAGTCCAGTCTGGGATTATATCCCCATGATCCCCCCCCCCACTAATGCCATTTTTATGTTCCTGGACCTAATTTCAATTTGCATTCATTTTTGGGGGGAGGGGGCCAGGGATTAGTTTTCATGTGTCTTTATATTTGTACAATCTGTGATTTTTTTTGGGGGGGGGTAATTTGTTTGTTCTTTTCTTTCATGACCTTGACACTTCCAAAGTGTAAAGATAGGCTATCTTTCAGAATGTCCCGCTGACCAGGATTTTTTTTTTTTATTTGTTGATGTTGTTTTCTATTGATCAGATTCACATTATATATGTGTTTAAGAATTTTTCAGAAGGAATGCTTCTCCTCACCGCATCATATCAGGGGTTAAAAGTGACAAGGTGACTATAAAGTACTCTGTGTGAGGGAGATGAGGTCAGGAAAACTTCCTGGTCGCAGCTTCTCTAGTATTAGGAATAGTCTTCCTCTAGCTGAGCTTCTGTTTTTAAGATTCAATTCTGTTTGAACTTGCTCTCCAATAGAGAAGAGTGAAGAAATAAATTGTTTTCACTCAAATGACAAATGATTCCATGATGAACACTAACAGCTGAAATGGAGAAAGGAACAGAAAAATGGGCTCATTAAACCATGGGAGAGTCCACTAGAGAACAGCCGTGGCTGAGTCATGTATTTGGGTAAATGAATGGACATTTCCACCACTCAGTTTCTGCTGAAGTCAAGGGACAGGTGGAGCAGGTACAGAGCTTCTTCCTAGGGGGTGAGGGGTGGAGCTGCCCTTGGTGACACTGAGTACACCGTATCTGGAGTCACACAAGTACAACAAGCCATCACTGCTGAGGAGAAGTGGATGTGGCTGGTGAGCGATCCAGGAGAGGAAGCCAAGGTCACAGACCACACAGACACAGCTCTCCCCAGTCTTCCTCTTTGGAGACACACATTTACTTCCTTCAGTGGCAGCATCCCCCTGAGATTTAAATTATTTCATCTCCCTGAAGAATGCATAGCTCCACATATATGGCACTTGTTTCTGGAATTCTGTGGTTTTTCTTGTTTTCAATTTCTGGTTTGACAATCAACAGGATTTGGCCCTTAGATTTTTAGGGAATGAAGAAAAGAGGGGAGGTGAGAAGTTCTTCTAAAATTTAACAGCAAAGAAGAACCACCAGATATTAAAGGAAAACTAAACCTGTTCAGGAGAAGTGGCAATGTGTCTGGGGCAATGGCAAAGAGCTGAGCACTGCAGGACTACTGCATAGGGAGGGGGACCCCAGTTCCTTAGAAGAGTAAATGGAGGAAGGCTGAAATGTCCCTTCTCTCATATTTGTAGCTCAGATTTACTTGGCACACTGTCTGAGACAAAGTCCTCAGCTTGCAGCCACTCCCTAAGGGTCTGCCTGCTCCCCTCCTTGGCTCCCAGCTATTTCCACCCCAGCTCAGCTTGGCCCTCCTCTGAGCAGGGTGCTGGCCCCACAGGGGAGGTTTGTGTTTGTCCCTTCCCTTTGGAGGTCCTGTGAATGTCCTACCCAGAGTAGAGTGCAGCACCTGCAGCCCACAGCCACTCTGTGAGTCATAAACCTAACCAGACCTGCTCCCACAGAACTAGGCTGGCACCCCAGGACCCCTGTTGATAGACAGAGACCTGGCTGAGGGGACTGTGTGGCTTCTGCTGGAACCAGCTCCAGCTTCTGCTGGAACCTGCTTCCAGGACTGTGGCTGGGGTGAGAGGCCATGCAGAGCTTGGAGATGCTCCCTCCTGTGAGTGGAGTCAGGAGGGATGCAGACTGAGTCAGCATGGCAGTCCACCAAGAAATACACAGAAACAAGAAACTCCCCATTGTAAAATGTTAACATAATCACAAGACAAAAATCGAGACAGAGAAAAATGAGGCATCATATTCAAATATTTTGCACATAAATATAAAGCATTGTATAAGTTGTTCCTAAGATTTTAAGAAACTGTCATCTTGAGTCAATGTCTAAAAGGTAATCCATATATGTTTTTCTCAGTTTTCTTACAAATTGAATGAAAATAGCCAGCAGGGTTCTTATCCTGCAAATCACTCATATTTTGAAAGGATCCCATAGATCACAGAACACCAGAGCTGGGGACCTGCTCCTGGTTTGGGGACTATCTGGCAACTTGGTTTCAGCCAGAGTGAGGAAGATCAGTGCTGAGCTTTATTTTTAAGCCTGAGGAAGAGGCAGCTAAACAGTCCACATTCTTCTTTTGTAAAGGACCTTGAATAGCTATTGACAATTCTGATTCCAACCACAGGCTCCCACCACAGGGACCTCAGTGTGGCTTCTGTGCAGACACCTGGGCATGGTCCACCCTAAAGAGGAACTCAAAGATCAGTGTAGGAGAAAAAGGGTTCCAGGCTGTCATTTGTCATTGGGATTGCCTGATTTTTTTTTTTAATGTTGTCATAAATCTCAGCAAATGCATGGTTTTCCATTGTCCTTTTCCTCATTGAGAGAATGTCTCCACAGCTGCTGAGGAATAAGGAAACTCGGCCACCCATTCCTGTCTCTGGAGCCAGGAGGGGACTCTGCACATGAAGAGATGTGAATGTGAGCCTCATCTCCAGAGCCGTGACCTCTCACCTAGAGAGATGCCACACTTTCTCCACCTGGATGAGGAGCGCCTCCCTCCTGATCCTCCTAGGCAATCATCTTCATGACCAGGTCACCCTCCATGGACATATTCTATCATGTTTCCTGGATGAAACAGACCCTCATGCTCACAGCAATTATGTAGGGTATATTTTCTTTGGGTGTCATTTACTGTGTCTGCACCATTTGGGGGATAGTATGTGACCTAGATGAAGGGAGTGTGGCCAGCTGTCAAACTGTTACACATGGGAGCCTTCCCTGGATATGATCTGCTCTGTGTCCATGGAGTCTGTTCAAAATGGCTGTTGGAAGGTGTATGCATAAAATTCCTTGGCAGGCCTCAGGCAACCCAGTTCTCTCTTTGTTCACTTATGATTTTTAATATTCTCCACGTATAAGTGCAGAGTGTGCTAGGAATTCACATCCTGAGATAAGGGGGCAGCAGACTGGCAGAGTCCAGGATGCTCATCCCCCCATAGGAAGAAATGGCTGAAATGCTTTCCACACGGAGATACACCACCAGGAATATAATCCACAAGGTAAGATACCTTTCTCAAATAAGACACATCCTCCTCAACTCTTTGGTCACTTGCAGATATAAGGCACCCTGGGGCCATTTGCAAGTAATAAGTTTAATAGTTTCAGTCCCAAATTGCTCTGGTAGAACAATTGTTCAATTTTCCCACACCCAACAAAAATATGTATAAAGTTATAAAAAAAAAACAGCGTCACTATTTGCACACAATAGTACATAAATAACAGTTTCAATTGGAACTGTTGCAGCATAGATACTCTAAATGATTCAAATGCCCCTCCCCTTTTATCCCTTTCATCCTGAAGCAAGGGACAGACAGTGAACAAGGCAACACCATTTCTGCTGCTTCTCTTCTGTTCCCCCTAGACTCCTACCTTGAGAACTTCTCTCAGAAAGGAATTGGAAGTTCTCTTAAGTTTTCCATTTTTCATTCTAGATATGACATTAAAAAGGATCAACTAGTCTGCATACTAGGAAATTACAAATGATCCACAAAGGTGCCTCATTTTTATGCGTGCTTGGGTCTAACCTCAATCACTATCATGAGAGAAGGTCTTAAGAAATCATCTACTAAGAAAGAAAATTTAAAGGGGACCCTCCCAACTTAATTCAGATAAGAACAAATTCAGAAAGATTTTCAAAAGATCCAAATACATATATTGTAATGTTTCAGAACTCATGCCAGGTGTTTGACCTCACCTGAAAGTATAGTGTACTATTGCTTAGCCAAACTTTAGCCTCCAAGAAGAAGGAGGCCACCCTAAAAGCAATGTGGGAGAAGACCTACACCATCCCATGCCTCAACAACATAGACTACAGGTGAGCCTTTTTGTTTTTCTGGAGCGTTAGCAATTCCCTGGGATATGCTGGGATCTGGGTGATGAGCAGGAAACCTGGAAAATAATTGTGGTGGGCCTTCAGGAAGGTCCTGCTCTTTTAATGGAGGGATTAAGGGAGACCGTGCATGACACTCTAAATCCTAATAAGAATGGCTGCACATTTTCAAAGGATAGATTTATCATTCAGTTGGCCCCAGACACTCAGAGGAAATGACAAAAGTTGACATATGGCCTTTGTCAATCCTTAGATGTTACCCCACAGCTTGAATAGAGATCAAGTAAAAAGAAACAAAGAGCACAGAGATAGGAAAAGATTGAAGTGCTAGTCTTAGCCCCAGAAAGAATACACTTCCTGGATGGAAACTTTACCCCCCCCTCTCAATTATTAGCAGGCTTTGGAAGCTCAAGTATATTAAAACAGGGCCTTACTTTGAGCCCCTGTCCTCTCAACCAAATTTAATCTGTTTATCACTGAGAAAAATGATCATAAAAATAATCACCCTCAATATACTGACAGTCATAAACAAACCAGCTCAACAGCACATAGTTTATCTCAGTAAAAAGATTAACATAATAAGCTCATTTTCAAACATAATAAAAAATAGGGTAGTGCCCTACAATACACATTGATATTTTTTTATCTTAGTAAAATTGTACATAATTATTTGAGCCAATCTTACTACATTAAGTAAAGATATTAAATATATTCATACAACTATATCTTTATATATAAAGATTATTTTGATCTAAGTCCCCTAAGATATCATTGCTAAGTCAATGCCACATAAAATTCTAAATTACATCACTGTCCTAAACAATACATGACTTATTTTTGCCATCAATATTTAAGGTACTGAATCTCCATACTTAAATGAACAGTAGGTTTTATATTAATAAAACTTTTTCATAGATTTCTAAGTAAAGACAATTCATTTTTCTATTTAATTTTTTATTCATGGTAAAAACAGAATATCTTTACTATGCTTATTAAACATATGTATTTCCTATTCTAAAAAGGTGTCTGTATATATCTCTCATACCTCTGGTAAAGGCCACCTCTCCTAAGTTAAAACAGTTTCTCTTACCTCATTCCAAATTAACATAATCATTTAATTTCATCTAGAGCTGGTTACATAACAAAAAATTTTATATATAACCTATTATATTCTTAATTTCATAATTCTGTTAAAGTTAAAATTAAATTATGTATGCATTTATTAAAAATTAAGGCTCTATTTACCATGGTCTTTTTCCAACTCAATAATGTTGACCCTAACATAGCTCCTAATTGACTCTTGCCAAGTTTTCTGCCAAACTAAAGATCAGACATCTGTTATTATTAAAATACTTGTACTATATTAAACTATTATCTATACCTCAAGATTAATAATACTATGACTTTGGTCAACTTTTTATTCAATTTAATAAATAAAAAGGGGAAAAGAGGACCTTACATGCCCAAACTAAATCTCACAAAATATTACAAACATTTTCTTTTAATTGTGATACTAAAAATCTTACTGCTGCTGCACATGGTCCAGTAAGGTAAATCAGATTTCAAAGGATAGAATTCAAACCTGTCATCATGGAAACAGCTGAAAAACCTGACACAGGAAGGTAAATCCCACCACAGAGTTGACAGCCATGCAGGCTTCACCAGCTGCCAGGTAAGAGAAACCTATAAATAGACATATGTAGCCCCATTTCCCCAAGTCCATCCTTAATGTAACTTGCAATGTGGACTGGAAAATCCATCATGTGACTGGATTTAATTATACTAGTTACAGTGGCCAGCTACCTGTATGTTAGTCCCATAATAAGCATGCTGGCTGTCTAAGGGTATATTTTGAGGAAAAGACAGCATATGGGGAGCCTAGACCAGCCAATTGTAATGGCCACTGGGACTCAATGCCATATATGTTAGGATAGTTATTAAAATGGGACTGTCATAATGAGCCAGTCATTTCCACAGAACATCCACCAATACCTTACTGTCCTAATCATTCTTCAATAGAATTTGACACCTTTTCTAAATGGATTGATTGTGCAAATACCTTGCCAGTGCAACATAAAGTGCCTAGAAATAGTGGATATATTTTAGACTGCTCTCCTAGAATTGTCAAAAGACAATTATGTAAGGATGCCATGGCCTCTGGAGGTTTCATTGGTAATATCCTAACCCTCAGTGAAGGTGGCATCAAAAAGGATGTTTGGTGATTAATTTCAGCCTCAGATTCCTATATTATAGGGATAGCCCCCTGCCAGATTTCACAAGCAGGAATTGTCAAGAGGGCTTCTCCTATGGCCTGCAGGCCTGAGTTTAATCTTCTTAGGCTCTAATTATTGGAAAGGTGAGATATGGAGAAAGAGTGATAAATATCTGGTAGAATATAAAAAATGTAACTTAGCTAACTGCATTACTAGATATAATAGAGGGAAGGGAACATTGATCCTTCACCAGCCCTCTTTTATTATCAGCCAATGTCTCAGAACCTTGGTATACTGATGTTTGTTTTCAGATTTTACAACAGATGCATGCTCAGTTAAACAGACCTAAGTGAGCTCTTGGTCTTATAATCCTTGGAGTGGCTCTTTAATTCCATTAATTGCTTCTATGGTTACAGCCTCAATGGCTATATCAAAATACTTCTAGAGCCATCTACAATCAGATAAATATTGATGAAAAGATTGAAATTAAATTGAATGCTCTAGAAGCAACTGTAATAAATATTGCTCATGAGATTTCTACTCCCAAGTGATTATAACCATGTCTGTTACTACAGCTAAATACAATGGGATTGGAAAAACATTGAAAATCATCTAATGAGTATTTGGCAGAGCTATAATAATAATAGTTTGTATTATTTTAGTTACAATACCATATCCAGGATATTCAAAAAAGTAAAATTGATCTTTTGGATACTACCTCTCTAGCTGATGAAATACTTTAAGATTTAAATGGCTTTAATTCTGGAAACATGCTAAAACAGTCTGCATGAGGTATTATTTGAATATTACCTATGCTATTAATTCTCTTTTGTGTTGTGAAAATAGAATGTCATGTCCTCAGAACAATAATCCAGGCACTCAAGGAAAAAGCTCAACATTAACTCATTCAAAGTAAAAAGGGGGAATATGTGGGTGGCTACCTATGAGCTGTTAAGCATCCTCTCTCAGCCCTGAGCTCAGGAGGTGTTGGTCTGGCATTGTCTCATGATGTTTGGGCTGTATGATGCACATGGCCTCCACCTTTACTTGGCAAAGAAATCTGCTTCCCCACAGTTCTGGGCCTGGCCATTACCCATGGGGATATGGCAGCCCAACTCTGCCTTATTTGGTGAAGAATATTCTATCAAAAATTTTTTTGTTAATGTCCCTATAAATAAAGGGATTCCAGGTGCACATGCTCTCTCGCTCTCTTGCCTTCCAATGTGAAAGTAGGACCCTTAAGTTCACAGAGCCATTCTGCCCTTGATTTGAAAATTAAGTTCGTGTGTTTTGTGATTTTTCACTTTCTCCTTAGCTCAATGTTCAGCCAGCCCATTTAAACCCAGTTTGTCTCATCTGAGTGGGTTATGAACATTACCCTGTGTAGACAGATGCTCTGCAGTTGGATAAGGGGGACCCTGTGGAGACATATGCCATGCAGTTAGATAAGGGGGACCCTATGTAGACAGATGCCCTGCAGTTGGATAAGGGAGCTGTCTGGCTCTGTCTCACCTCCTGGGGACAAGGGTGTCAGACTAGGTCTTCAGGTAAGTCATAAGAAGTATTACCTTTTGAGTCCTCTGTGTGTGGACACAGTGTCACAGGATACACTGGGGGGGGGTGAAATGTCATCATTTAGGTCAGACTGGTGTAGGGAAAGAGTTGGAGAAGAGAGAAGGACAGCCTTTGAGGTATGCAGACAGAGGGAGCGTGCTCTCAGGGTTCACAGACTGGGTATGACCACTATAATATAAGGTTCGTTCCATGAAGATTTTAATGCACCTTACATGGGAAGAGGGACTTTTCAGGTGTGAATGCACAGTATTTACAGGAGAGATAATCATGAATTAGCCAAGGGGGCTGAGTGCAGTCACAGCCATCCTCCTGAGAGAGAGACAGAGGGAGATTTAACACAGACTGAAAAAGGGAGGTCGTGTGGACACAGAGACAGAGCCTGGAGTGATGTGGCTATGGCCAGGGAGAACTTCAGCTTCTAAAAGCTGAAGACATGTGGGCAGACACACCCCAGCTCTGCAGGTGACCCAACCTGCCAACACCCTGATGGTGGCTCACTGGAAATTAGTCCAGCATATGCCCTGCAGAGCTGTGCTGCTGGGCATTGCTGTGGCTTCTAACCACACTGTGTGCCCATTTGTTACAACAATCCTTGAAAACAGGGAAGTCAGAGGTCAAGAACCCCAGAGCCAAGTCAGTATGCTTGCTGCCTCCTGCTTCCTTTTTTATTGCTGCACATAAATGAGTTGTTAGGAATTTGTAAGTAGGCAAAATGCACATGGAACCCTGGGAGGCCTCGAGGAGCTTGTGGCTGCTCTAGAATAAATGTTGATGACTCCTAGAAGAAAATGATGAATGCCTGGGAATAACCTACACATTGAATTCTTTTTGTGTTCTTCAAAGTGCATGGAAAGAGGGTGGGATGTGTTCTTGAGGATCATCTGGTTCAACTCTCAATACCCTGGATAACTTTTGTGCTGCATTTTACTAAAACGTCACATCACAGGTCTTTTTCCCAGAGCTATGAGTCAGTGATGCAGGGCTGTGATTTGAAGGCAGGTAAACCATTTTTACCTGAAGTACATCTTCTATGTGGCCAGATGCATTTCAGAGAAAAGTGTCAAATCCAGAAGGATACTGTAAAGCTGACTGTTCATGCTGCCCCAACCCACACCATGCTGACCGTGATCCTAATGTCTCTTCCTTATTCTCCCATTTCATTTCAGATTTAGGGGCAGATTGCAACTCCATATCCTAGGTCCTCTCTTGTCCTTCTCCTCCCAACCTTCTGACTTACTTCTTTCCTCTCATATTCCATCATGCAAAAATAATCATCCCCTCTTAGATTAAAAAAAAAAAAAAAAAAACAAGACATCTAACTTCCCTTCCCATCACTCTGTGTGTGTCAGCTATGCCAGGCTCTGACATCAGGAAATTGGCAAGAGGTTGCATGATCCACACAAGAGACTTTCTACTTAAGATCTCTTTGCAAGTTCTCCCTATATTAAAATGGCCTATGGCTTTTGTTAAAATGACACCAAATCATGACATGGTGGAAATATTTGGGGAATTAAAAAACTGACACCCTCTCATGGAGACTACAGAAGATTTCATCCCTCTCTGACCATCTTGCTGCAGCTACAACAGATTACAAGGCCCCCCTGGCTGTAAGCAGCACAAACTGATCATCTCACAGTTCTGAAGTCAGAATTGGTTCTGAGCCAAGATCAAGGGCTCAGGATAGCTGAGTTCTTCCAGGAGGCTCCTGGTAGCCAATCTACCTCAAACCTCTCCATTTCCCAGTTGCATCCATCCTACCTGCTCCTGGCCCCTTTCCCATCACTCAAGTCCCCTTTCCATGTTCAAGGCCCCTCTCTGCTTGAGATTCCCTCTATCAACAGTGAGGACTATGTTGGTTTCTTCCAGGTAATTCTGAACACACTCCACATCTTTAATTCTCAACTCAATCCATGTGCCAAATTTCTTTACCAACTATGGTGGTGTTCATAGACTCCTGCAAAAAGCCACCCATGAATTACTTGAGGGACTCCTCTCATGGAAGATGGGGAAATTTAGGTTTGGAATTGAGGACTATGTTGTGGCTCCTCTCACTCAATGGATCGCCCAATGCTCATGACCTCTGTCTTCACTCCACTAGGAATATCCCTATGGTAGCTCTGGTGGTGGGCACAACCCATTGGAAACTGGGAAACCCACCTCTTACCCATGCTGTGCCAATGTCCACAAACCCCAAAACATCATAGAGTTTATACATCTTCCTCTCTTTCTATTTTTGTTTTTACTTCCAAAGCCTAAACTATCCCCTTGTTTCTTTCATGCCTCCTCCTTATCTTCCAAGGGTCAGTAACACAGAACTGTGCTTATGTCATGGGCCAGGCTACATGGGCAATGACTACACAGACTCCATTTTGCCCTGAGACACCAATGTCCTGTAAGAAGTGCTTCTCCCAGGGAACCCCTGCCTCTGTGCCCATCAACAGGGGCTGAGAACAGCATGTTTGGCAGCACAAAATGGCAATTTTTATACCATGTAAAAATGTTCTTTCCTTTGTTCCCATTTTTCTTGGATAAAGTACCCTGTCAGAGATTAATTGTCTAGATGTTACTAACATTTTTTTTTAACTTGTAATCAATGAGGGAATTTTGGGCCCACTCCCTTTTTGGCTTATAATTTTAGATCTCATGATGTTTGTTCATGGTTTTGAATCATAGCAACAGCCACTTATGTTTTAAAGTGGTTTTGGACTATAAAGGGTGTACTCAAACCCTAGGAGGGGGTTGAAGTGTGTAAATTTGCAGCCTCACCCTTGGCCCACCAGCTGTTGGATCCAGACCACCAACTGGTGAATAAAGTTTCTGTCTCCTGCTCTAAGATCCACTTGGTGATTTATTGCAATCTCACCTTAACTCTTAAAACACAAGAACAGCCTGTCTTCAACCAGAAAATACTACAGATCACCACTCACAGCTCAGGGGACTGACTGTGTCCTGTGGGCCCAGGGAACCATGTTCACCCCAAGCAAATCTGAGCTGCCCTGGTCTGACGTGGGACACCTGGATACACTGAACCTGTATTGATTGACCAGGAAGATTCCACCCTGCAGCTGTTGCCAGACTGCCCAGCCCTGCTGATTTGCATGTGCCCACAGCACAGCCCACTGCCCTGAGGACTTCTTAAGAGGTTGCTCACACCCTGTGAAGGAGACAGTCCCAGTCAGGACACAGCATGGCCATGAAGGCCCCTGCTCAGCTCCTGGGGCTCCTGATGCTCTGCCTCCCAGGTAAGGAGGGACAGTACTGGGGATGTACTAATCAGAGTGTGGTCATTGCTGCCTGGCTACTCAGGAAAGTCCTCTTGGAACATCACTACTTACAAGGATATTTCTTTTAATGTTTGCAATGTCAAGTGTCAGATGTGACATCATAGTGACCCAGTCTCCATCCTCCTTGTCTGTGTCTTCTGGAGACAGAGTCACCATCACCTGCAGGGCCAGTCAGGGCATTAGCTATTATTTACACTGGTATCAGTAGAAATCAGAACAAGCTCCTAAGTGCCTGATCTATAGTGCATCCAATCTGCAATCTGGGGTCCTCTCGAGGTTCAGTGGCAGTGGATCTGGGACAGATTTCACTCCCACCATCAGCAGCCTGGAACCTGAAGATGTTGCCAATTATTACTGTCAACAGAGTAGCAGTTCCTCTCCCACAGTGACACAGGCTATGACAAAAACTTCGCAGGGAGCAGAAGTCTGAGGCTGGGATGCCTCAGCTGCTCCTCCTGCTGCCTCCACCTGTTGGAGGGCACTGTTCAGATGCAGCCAGGCCCTGATCACTACAAGGAGGGTCAGGCAGAGGATCCAGAGGGTCTCCTCTGCACCCTGACCCTTAAGCTCAGCCCCAGCATGCACTGAGCTCGCTGTATGATACAGAAAGTAATTTAAGACCTGAAGAGACTGAATTAGGCAGTATCAGGGATTGTGCAGAAAAGATAATCCTCTCCATGTATTCCACACGGGAATATTTTAGACTTTATTTTTTAGCATAGTGTAAGTATCCAGGAAAATTTGGGTGAAGTACAGAGTTCTTCTGTGTCCTCCCTGCTACCACAGCCCCTCCATCACCACCCTTGTTGACTCTGTTGCTTCTGTTACAATTTGTCAACCTCTTTCCATGTCTACCGGTCACACCAGGGTCACTTTGTGCATTGTGGAAGTAGTTAAATGGACAGTGACCTGTGTCTACAGTGTGGCTTGGCACAGTGCAGGTCCCACCCTCACACTATCTGAGCTCCAGCTGCTCCTCATCCCCCTCTCTGCTGTAGACCTTTATGATTTTCCATCCTGTAGTTTCACCTCAACTGACTGATAGGGGCCTGGCATTAACAGCATGTGAGATATTCGTACTGGCTCTTACCTCAGTGCTGTGCACATAAGTTTCCTCCAGGGGTTTCCATGATGTGATAGGTAGGGGTTTTCTTTTTTTTTTTTTTCTTTTTAAATTTTTCTTCAAACTTAGTACTGAATCCAGGCATGTGCTACCACTTAGCTACATTTACAGTCCTATTTTTATATTTTGAGAAGTGATCTCTTTAAGTTTTTAGGTCCTTGCTAAGTTGCTGAACCTGACCTTAAACTTGTCATTCTCTTTTCTCAGCCTCCTTGTTGCTGGGGTTACATGTGAGCATCATTGCACCTACCTTAAATGCTGTGTTCTTTTCATTGATGAGTAATATTCTATTTTCTGGATCTGTAACAGTATTGATCCATTCCCCTACTGAAAGGCAGACTTGTGTCCTCCAAGTTTTCAATGTAGAACAAAGATTTTTTAATAAGTTTTCATTTATAGATTTTTATTCACCTTTTAAATGTGTACTTTCACCATCTTTAGTTTCATAGCAGAATGTCTCGTGTTATCAGAATCTATCACACTTGCCGCAGTCTGGCTGGGCACAAAATCACGAGCCACTCAAGCAGGAACAAACTTTATTTTTGAAACTGCCGCCAATACCTCATACACTTCCAGGAAGAAAGCCAATCTACCTATGCGGCCTTCTCCCGGAACCCCAGAACAAGTTCCTCCCCTGGAATTCCCTCCTACTGTACTTCCCCAACCAATGGGAACTCTCCAGGAGTCCCATAGCAGGCTGAGGTGAACAGAAGTAGTCCAATATCCATATCAATGCAAATCTTAACATGATCCTATCATCTCAATGGCTAGCTGGCATCACCTTTCAACCAAAAGTGCCATGCATCAAATTACTTGGCTGTGGCTCTTAGCATCTGCCCCCTTCTGTTTAATTAAGCAACAGGCAATGTGGCTAGGGACCGTGCCTGTTAGGTTTGTCCAATTCAACATATGGTTCTTACCCGTCATCAGAAAACTGACCTCTAGGCGTCAGCCTCCTGTCTTAGGTTGATACAACTGCAATTGGATCATACCCGTCGCTGACTACCGGTCCAGTATATAGCCATACCTGTGGATAGGCCTATGCACCGGGGGGGGGGGTGGAGTTCTTTGCCTCACCTCCGTTGTCCCCCAAATTTGGCCTTGGTGCTGGTGGGGGGTGAGGTTCTTTGCCTCACCTCAGTTGGCGCCCCAAAATTAGACCATCACTATTAGAAGGTAGGAGGATACAGAAATGCCATGACATGAAGTCAATTGACGGCTCTTTAGGAAAAATTGCAACACTGGTGACACATCAGCAAAGATACGCCAGCACTATCATAATTCGCTGTATCAACAAATAGAGCACAATGCATACAAGTGATACATAGTCCAGGCAAGTTTTGTAAGCAGTTCAAAGTGGAGGAAACTATCAATATGTCCATTTCCTCCCAAAATAAATTGGCTCAGTGATTGAGCATTACTTTTTGAGTTATTATTCATTGATGCATCAGTTTATACAGTTTGTTGTGATAATTATCGAAGAAGTTGTAGTTTGGTTTCATCTTTGTCTTCACCGGCACTGGGATGAAAATAGGGATTTTGACAATGATGTTAAAAAAATATGTAACATTTCAACAGGTATTAAGAAAGCAATTTTTAGAACAATTTACATTATCCTGAACAGAATTATTAAATATAATGAAAAGGAAAGGTGAAAGTAAACAAACAGATCTGTTAACCTGCTTATTTGTACACATATTAAAACAATCTTCAACAGCTGTTTACCCAATTTAAATTAAACCATTAAAATCACGTGAATAATAAAAAAAATTTGGATCCCTTTATTCATGAGCGCTCCTCATATATGATATATGGGCATACACACATATAGACATACAACACAAAACAGAAGTGTGCACACATAAGATACAACACATAAGACAATAGTAAAGGCCTTGTAGCTTTACCTAGGTGAAATCTCCATTGCAATGTTTAAAAACTCCATAGTCAAAAAATAAAACTGATCAGAAAAACATTAACCTAGGTCTGTATGAGCTCAAAAATAAAATAGAACTTTATGATGTGGGAAAAAGCAATAATAAAATAGATATTGAAAAAAGCATCCTGGTTAATCACTGTTGCAGATGTAAGAATAGCCAACCTGGAGTTCTGGATATCAGCTGTTATGGATTTGAGTCAAATCATCTTCCTTTTGGTCTGTAGAAATTGTTTTGGTTAACCGCTCTGGAATCCAAATTGGCTGCTGTTCTACCTGTGGAAAAACACAAACAGAGCCCCGACTCCAGACTATCACTGGGTCCGGGGCACAGCACTAAGCCCTGATGAATCCAAATTTAAAAAGTTTATAGTAAAAAGGGTTATTTTAAGTTTATCTTTGGGGGATATATACCCCTTTCCAATACCCTCCTTTTGTTTTCATAAGTACATTTTAATAGTTTGATGAGCTCTTTCAACTATGCCTTGTCCTTGTGGATTGTATGGAATTCCTGTTATGTGAGTAATGCCAAATGATGAGCAAAATTGTTTAAAAGAGGTAGAAGCATAACCAGGACCATTACCATTTTTAACTGGCAAAATTTTGTAAGCAATGAGCAATAACATGTTTAGTTTTGTCTCCAGCATGAAGGGAGCTCATCAAAACTCCGGAAGAAGTATCAACTGTAACATGCAAATATTTTAATTTTCCAAATTCTGTCCAGTGCGTGACGTCCATCTGCCAAATATGGTTAGGTATCAGTCCTCTAGGATTGACTCCAAGATTAACTTGTGGTAAAAATGTCACACAATTTTGACATTGTTTTATCATATGTCTGGCTTGTTTTTAGTTATTTTTAAACACTTTTGTAAAGTATTAGCATTGACATGGAACCTTTTATGAATATTTATAGCTTCTTCTATTGTGGAGAAAATATGTATGTCATGTGTAGATTTATCTGTTAGTTCATTGCCCAAACTAAGGGCTCCAGGCAATCCTGTATGTGCCCTTATATGTCCTATAGAGAATGGATCTTTTCTTTTCCAGATTAGACTTTGTATAGTGGAAAACAAAGAGAAAACAGTAGAAGAAGGGGAAATCCTACCAGCATCTTAAAGAGATACTATAGCATTAACTACATACTGACTATCAGAAAATAAATTAAATACAGAATCTTTAAACATCATAAAAGCGTGTAATACTGCATTAAGCTCTACCTTTTGAGCTGATTGTTTGGGTAGTAAAAATGTAAAAGTTTGATCAGGTGTAACTATTGCTGCTGTACCATTATTTGACCCATCAGTGAATATATTTGCAGCATTCATGATAGGGGTTTTTCTTGTCATTTTTGGAAAAACTACAGGATGCTTAGACCAAAAAGACAACAAAGGATTAGATGGTAAGTCATTATCAAATGAAACATTAGATTTACACATGATTATTGCCCAAGTATTTAACTCATTATCTAACTCATCAATTTGATCCATAGTATATGGAGTAATAATTTTATTGGGAGAAATCCCAAACACTCCCTTTGTTGCTTTTATTCCTTTGAGTATTAATTGTCCTTCAGCCTCAGGATATCTAGTAATAATAGTGTTAGGAGAATAAGATAAATTTATCCACAATAATGGACCTTCTTGCCAAAATACTCCTGTAGGAATATTTTTTGTTGGTAGTACAATAAATAATAAAGGCAAAGTTATATCAATTCTATCCAAATGCATATTTTCCATATATGTTTTAATGATTTTTAATGCTTTTCTTGCTTCAGGCGTTAACATGCGGGGTGAATTTGGATCTGATGGACCTTTTAGAATATCAAATAAAGGTCCCAAGTCTCCTGTTGGTATGCCTAGATAAGGCTTTATCCAATTTATGTCTCCCAATAACTTTTGAAAGTCATTAAGTGATTTGAGTTGATCTACTCGTATTTGAATTTTTGGTGGACGGACCATGGTTGAGGATAATAGAACTCCTAAATAATTAATTGGAAAATTTAATTTTACTTTATCTATTGCTATCTCTAGATTATAATTTTTTAATAAGTTTGTAAGTATGGCATAACATTCTAGAAATGTGTTTTTATCTTTGTGTGCTAATAATACATCATCCATATAGTGAAATATTTGTAGTTCAGGATTTTGATTTCTAAGTGGCTGGATTGCTATGTTAACATAAATTTGACACAAAGTTGGGCTCTTAGCCATCCCTTGAGAAAGTACTTTCCATTCATATCTCTGATTAGGACCTTCATGATTTAGTGCAGGGATAGTAAATGCAAAACTTGGACTATCCTCGGGATGAATTGGAATTGAAAAAAAAAACAATCTTTAATATCTATAGCTAAAACATACCAGTTTTTTGGCAAAGCAGACAATTGAGGAATCCCTGATTGAGCAGGTCCCATAAAAACCATCTCATTGTTAATGGTTCTTAAATCTTGCAATAATCTCCACTTACCAGATTTCTTTTTTATGAGAAAAATGGGAGTATTATGGGGAGATATGGAGGATTGTATATGTCCCTCCGCTAATTGTTGTTTGACCAGGTCATTGGCTGCTTGTATATTTTCTTTAGTCAGGGGCTACTGAGGAACCCATACTGGTCTTTCTGATTTCTATGTAATTTTGATTGTCTCAGTCACCCCTTCTGAAAACCTAATCCATGTCTATCTATTTCTTGATCTATTTGAATTGGTGTTGCTATACCTTGTTCTTGTTCTCCTAATCTTTTTTCTTTCCTAGACCCTTGTCTAGCCCTAGTAGTGTGCGCGTTAGGATTGATGTTATTTGTTAATGTCAAGCCTAATTGATCTAGGACATCTCATCCCCATAAATTTATAGGAAGATGATCCAGTACATATGGCTGTATAGTTCCTTCACATCCTTCAGGATCCTTCCAATCTAATACCATCGCACTTCTATGGGGATTAGTTACCACTCCTAGGCCTCAAAGCATTTGAGTGGCTTGTTGTAATGGCCAATGTTTTGGGCATTCTTGACAAGATATGATGCTAAGGTCAGCACCTGTGTCCAGTAGCCCATTAAAGTCATGTCCTTGAATATTTAATTTTAGCATGGGACAAGAATCTAAATTTAAAGACAGCATATCCCAATCTACACCTGTGGAGCCTAATCCCTTGGAACCTCTTTCTACAGTATGACTGGAAAATTTATCATGCAGGCTGGGAATTATTAATAACTGTGCTATTCTATCTCCTGGTGAAATTACTGATATACCTCTTGGAGAACTAGCTATAATTTTTATTTCACCCTCATAATTGGGATCAATTACCCCAGGACTTATCATAAGTCCTTTTAGTGTAGAAGAACTGCATCCCAATAATAAGCCTACTGTTTTTGCGGAAGAGGTCCTTTTACTCCTGTGGGAGTGATTTGAACTCCCATCTCTGGAGTTAGTACTGCTCTGGCAGAGTCGCAGATGTCCAACCCTGTGCTCCCTCTAGTTTGTCTGATGAGGGATTTAATGGATAATGCGCCCTGGGCACTACCTTGATGGTGCTGCTGGGTTCCTCCATTGCCCCGTATATTTGTGGTTTTGGGCCCCAGAGCATTGGGCCCTCCAGTCCGTTTTTTGGCAATGGAGCCTGATGCCTTTCTCCATGATATCGTGGGTAAACACTTGGTCCATTTTTTGATAATGGAATACCCTCTATGGTGGTTTGAGAATGGCATTCATTTGCCCAATGTCTCCCTCTATGGCATCATGGGCAAATACCCGGTATTCTATTTCTTTGATACCTTGCTTTGTTAAACCCTCCTCCTATGGGGCAACTCCTTTTAAAATGTCCTGTTTGATTACAATCATAGCATGTTTTTGGCCTGGCATCTAAAGCCTGTTGTACTGCTGCTAAAACTTGCCCTTGTTCATTAATGTCTCTACATAATTTAATATATGTGTTTAAATCTTCATGTCTCCATGGTCTCATGACCTCTCTGCAGCAACGATTTGCTTGGTCATAAGCCAGTTGTTTTATAAATGGCATTGCCTGTTCTGTATCTCCAAATATTGTAGAAGCTGTCTGAATAAGCCTATCTACAAATTCAGTGTAAGGTTCATTAGTTCCTTGTATTACCTTAGATAATTGACCTTGTAAATCTCCATGCCCTAACTGCATCTACAGCAATTTGTTCATATATGCCAGGATCATATTCAATTTGTTGCCATTGACCCTCATAAGGTCCCTTTCCAAATAACATATCTAGATTTCTTTGAGTGTAACTGGCTGCTGCATTTCGCCTAGCTGTCTCCATGTAAAACTCCTCATTGTCAACCTTCCATAACAAATATTGTCCTCCATTTAACACAGATCGACACATGTTAGCCCAATCTGCTGGCATCATGTCTAAGTTGGTAATAGATTCGACCATGCTCACAGTGAAGGGTGCTTGCAGGCCATAGGTTGTTACAGCTTCCTTTAATTGCTTCACTGTTTTGAAATCTAAAGCATGGTGAATTCGTTGCCCTCCTGCCTGCTCAAGTACAGGGCATGCTAATCTTTGGGGTCCTGCCTCAGGATTCCATCCATCAACTACGGGAGTTGAGGGCGCTCAGTTGTAGATGGAGCTGTTGGTTGAATTACGCCCTCTGGTGATAGAATGGAGTTAGTAGCAGCCTCCTGTTGTAATTCCAAGCCTGATGGTTGTTTTTCCTCTAAGCTTTCTTTCTTCAAATTTTCCTCTGGCTGTCTAGCTCGAGAGACCTTCTCTTTTGCTTGACCTAACATGTTTTCTACCATAGTCTGGACCTCTAACAATTTACTTAACAGTCTTTCAGTTTGTTTTTTACTAGTTTCTAATCTACTGTAAAGGTAATGCAACCCAATAAGATAGCATAAAACAAAGCCAAAACAGAATGAAACAAAAACGGAACAAAGAATAGTTGTATCAATTTTCTCTTTCTCAGGGCCGAACAACTTCAAACCTTGAGCCAACCATTTTTCCCAGGTTGCCTGAGAAAATTCTAGGGATAGGCAGCTTGAAACAAAAACAAAATAAATCAAAACAAGAACACATTGTTTTTTGAAATGGTCACCCATTCTGTCGCTTTCCCTCAGGGGCGAGCAATTTTACTCACCTGCAAGCTTCAGGCATCCCCCGCACGGGCCACCAATTGCCGCAGTCTGGCTGGGCACAAAATCACGAGCCACTCAAGCAGAAACAAACTTTATTTTTGAAACTGCCGCCAATACCCCGTACACGTCCAGGAAGAAAGCCAATCCACCCACACGACCTTCTCCCGGAACCCCAGAACAAGTTCCTCCCCTGGAATTCCCTCCTACTGTACTTCCCCAACCAATGGGAACTCTCCAGGAGTCCCATAGCAGGCCAAGGTGAACAGCAGGAGTCCAATATCCATATGACTGCAAATCTTAACATAATCATATCATCTCAATGGCTAGCTGGCGTCACCTTTCAACCAAAAGTGCCATGCATCAAATTACTTGGCTGTGGCTTTTAGCATCTGCCCCCTTCTGTTTAATTAAGCTCTTAGCACACACTGTCCTCCATATCCTGTTTTAATCTTGGAGACAGTTTAAGGACACTCCCCAGAGCAATGAGCTGACTAGAGTGGCTTGTGACTGCAACCAGGACCAGCTCAGCAGCAGGGATGAGACCTGGGCTCCACTCCTGCTGCCTGTGGGGTGCTCCCTCCTGGACTTGGCCATCCCTGGGGGGGTGTTTCCTCATGTGTTTTAGTTTTCATTTCCCTGGTGACCTGGAGTGTCACAGTAATGTTTGGACAGATGTCTACAATGTGCAATGGTCAGATCCAGCTCTCAAATTCTTGACACTTGTCCATCCTTTATGGTCCTTCCCCATACTGTGTTCCAAGGTCCCTGCTCCTGTCATGTCCCTATTCTCTATAGAGCCCCTCATAGCCACTTTGTGGTCACCCACACACTCTCTTCATGTTTCTACAACTGAGGACTCTTTATTTTACAATGATTCCTGAGGAACATTTCCTGGATCCACAGTCTTTTTCTTCAACACTTCGAAGTGTGTCCTTTTCTTTGTCCTCCCTGTTTCCAGGGGAGAAATTCTCTGTTCATTCCAGTTGCTTCTCCCAGAAAACTAAGAAGTCTCTTTTTCCTCCCAGCTTTTAAGGTCTTGGTCTCTGTCTTGAGAAGCTGGCAGTGTGGCTGTGGGGTGGGCTGGCAGCACCTCCTGGTCATCTGAGTCCCTGTTCTCTGGCCCACTAGGCTGTCTCCAGGGTTCTCTAGCTGGGTGTGACCATGGCTGTCCCTCCTGCTGCCTCCTTCCTCTGTCTGCTCAATTTACCTGCTCAGCTTCCCACTGGGCTCTTATTATTGTGAATGGAGTTTTCAGTCGTGGAACTTTTCTTTTTCTGTTTTTACACAGTTTCTGTCCCTGGATGATGCTTTCTGTTTGTTCTTCATTTGTTTCAAACACATTTGCAATTACTGGTTGATGCACTTTTATTGTGGTTGATTTAAAATCCTGTTCAGATGATCCTTAGGGACATTTTAACTTAGTGTTAATGTGAACTGACTGAATTTTCTCATTCATAGGAGGTTATTCAGGATTTTATGAAGATGAGTGTTTTCTTTGCTACCTGGACATTTTAGGAATTGGGTCACATCACAGGGCTGGAAATTCTGAATGACTGACCAGACCGTAGTACAGGCCAGCACTGTGATTTATTGCCTACATAAGGTCAGGACCAACACAGGTAAAAGGTTTATTTTTCTTCTAGTCATCGAAACCTCCTTGGAAGCACTTAGGAGCCACCAATGCCTGAATTCAAAGCAAATCCTGCTAATCACCAGTCTGTGTTGGTCAGTTTTACTTTGTTGTGCCAAAAATTCAGCACAAATCTAATGTAGTGCAGGAGGAGTTTATTTGGGCTCATGGGTACAGAATTCCAGTCCATAGTCAGCTGACCTGATTGCTCTGGGCCAGGTGGGCAGAACATCAGAGCAGAAGGGTGTGGTGGGGACAGCTGTTTCACCCATGGTGGCCAGGAATTGCAAGGAGAGAGGAGAATGGGCTTCAGGGAGGATGCACCTTCCAGGCTCATCCTTAATGCCCACCTTCTCCAGCCACTCCCCCTGCCCTCAGTCACCACCCAGTTAGTCTACTCAAACCAGGAAGGACTGATCAGGCTCAGCTCTCAAAATCTTTTCATGTCACCTCTGAATATTTCTACATTAACACAGGAGTTTTATAGGGACATTCTCATGTCCAAGCCATAACAAATCCTAAAGAAGAACACAAGCAATCACTGTAAAATAACTGTCTTCTTTCTTATTTGCAGTTAATATCTTAAAACACTGACTTTTGGTGCCCAGGTTTGAAATCAAATTCCCAACATGACACATGATCCTGAAGGAAGCTTGTCATGGAGCAGGAATCTAAGAGTCCTCCCCTTTCCTGCTCCCTTACTCTTCTCCATGCTGGGCCTTCCCAGGAAAGCTGCAGCCTCTGTTGAGCCTGTGTTCACAGTGTCAGGGCTTAAAATAGTGTCCTCTTGTGCTTTCTTCTGACTATTCCTGATTTTATGTTATGCTCATATGAGGACAGCTCTCACCTTCTTTTGACAAGTGTGCATTATGGTTCCTCAGGACTTATGTCCTCCAGGTCATCCTCTTCTCAACGACCAAATGAAATGAAGAAACGTACTTAATATAGTTCAATTACACAGCTTGGCACAAACCATCAAGAATTGTGACTTCTGATTGTGTACTGACTAATGGGTGCTGAGTTAGTAAAGCTTCAGGATATACTTGAAGGTATTCTGTAGTAAACTCAGGGAGGCATTCTACAGCTGGGATCAGGACCTGCTACCCTTCAGGGTCTATAGTTGCAATAGTAGAAAGTCACATGCCCCTTAGTTCCAAAGACATTCCTTCCTGCCATCAGGATCATGATATTAAAGATGAAGTGCATCTTGAGGGAGACACCTACAGTCTGCAGGAGGTCAAATCCATGTGGGTGTAGGGTGACATTGTGATTGGAGCACCAGTGGGAGCCATGATCAGGCACTTACTGTTCCTGGTCCTGGAGAACACAGTAGGTCCTGGTGAGGAGATTTCCATCTGAGTCAACTATACCCTGTCTGAGTGTCTGGATGCTGATGCTCCTTAGAGTTCATGGGCAGGAAGACACACAAGACCACAGCATAGGTGTGTGAGGAGGAAGACACCACAGCCCTCCAGGGGACAGTGATATGAAACTAAAGCACTCCATGGTGGCAGGTGACATTTGGTTCTGCTGCAGACAAATCAGATACTCTGAGGTGGACGTAGTAACCAAATGCACAGTAGAGGTGGTGGAGAGACGTGGCACTTGTCATGACTCCCATCCCTGCCTCCACTTGATCAAGGATCTATTGTGCAAATATGGTGGTAGTGAGGGGGTCACACAGACCAGACAGTCTTCCCAGGGGAGAGAGACTTCTAGCACATGGCCACTTAGCTACCCTCTGTGGCACCTTCTCTGCTGTCTCACAGAATCCATAAAGTCTGCACATCAGAACCCACTCCACGAGCCCATCTGCTGCACCTTCTCAGGATCACTGTGTCTGATTTTCTGTCTTCTCCTCGAGGCACTCAGCCAAGCAGATATCCAGGAGTCCATGCACATATCTTTGACCAGGGCATCCCCTGCCCACACACCATATGCTCTTCCTAAATATCTACTAGGTTAATGTGATATACGAGATCCACCATTGTCACGAGGTGTCCATGGGTTGTGTGTGGGTCACTGTGCATGGAAGCCTGGTGCATAGGAACATCTGGTGCCTGGGAATGACCAGTGGACATTTTCTCAGGTCAATTGCCCAGAGACATTGTGAATTTCTATCCCACTCTGTCATGACCCACACAGCACATGAGATGGGTGTGACCTGCCAAGGTGCCAATCAACCTGCTGACTGCAAGACAACAGGAAGCAAGGCTCCCCTTTGAAATCCCTACCTTTAATGAACCCCCTTAAGTAAACCACCAGAGCCATCTTTCCTTTGTCTAATTCCAGCTCTTTTGTCTACTGAGTGTATCAGGGGCTCAGCTTTTTTAATATATTTCTAACTCTTTGTCATTTGTCCTTCCCCAATTATTTTAGATTTTAACTTTTCAGGTGGCCCTCACCCTCTTTGGCAGGAATAAGAACCCCCCAAGGAGATGCTGGGTGTGACCCCTGTAAACCCATTATTCTGGCTACACTCTGGGAACATACACTGTACACCTTACATATGTCATTTTATGAGGCTAATCCATTCAGGTCAAAGCCTAGTTTGTTTTCCCCCCCATTGACATTATCTAATTGAGACAATCTTGTGATTCCTGGAGTGAGCTCATGCAGAAGTGCAAGAGTAAGGCAGAAACTTGGTAGTAGACATCAGGACAATGTCCATGGATTATAACTTGGACATGTATCTGCTGATTACCAACACTATTACCTGCATCTTAACATAAAGTAATCTACTTGTTCATTCTTCCAACAATGATTTTTGGCATAAAAATCCCAGCATCAAAAATACAGATATAGGTCTCAGGTGATGAGATTTCATTAATGACTTTCACTAATTACTTTATATAAAAATCATTTTTGAACAATCACTTTTCAGTATAGCACATATTTGATTCCAAACATTACATAACACAATATTAATGGTGATATTTCTACAGTGCACCTCTTGCCAGACATGCTCACACATTATCTTTACAGAAAAATTTCATATTGGAGATCATTATATGTTATACTCTGGAGTTGTGTGCCATGATTGCTAGAGATCAAATGTAAAATAGACTGAGTGATAGGGGACCTTCTGTGGGACACTCAGAGCTGCCTGTGTGTGAGCTCTCTGTGCTGGATGTGAGGATGCTATTTTCAACTTCAGCTCCACTTACTCTAAGAACGTGTCCATGCATTCCCCTCTCCTTCTAGGGTCAGAGTTCAGGAGACACAGTTGTAACTGTGTAGCCACCTGGTCCTGATTTCACATGGCTTCATGAGTCAGTCCTCCATCCCCAACCTCCTTCCCAGGATGGACCCTCCCATCAAGCACCACCATCCTAGGGTCTCTCCATCCTCCTTTGTGGGGAACAACAAACCTTAGCTAACATTTTACCTACAAGCTGCCTTTGTATCATTTTAAAAGATCCTGGTGGCTCTTGTAACTTTCCTTTTCATTGCCCAATTGATCTTTTTCACTGTGAAAGTTGTATCTGGAGTTTAGTTGAGTTTTATGTAATATAAAAGCCAGGACATATCCTCTTGTGCTTGAGGGTTTTCAGCTGCATGACAGAGTTTGCTGGAATAAGTAACAGCCCTCACACAGACAGGACAGGTGCACCTTAGCCAGTGTGTATCCCAGGCACTGCTGTCCTCATGGTCGTGGGGACCAAGGCATGCAGAAAAGAGTGACTGCAGGAGGGAAAGAGAGCAGAATCATTTTAATCCCTGTTGAATTCTGTGTGGAGTCTGCTGTGATGTGTGGTCTGTGGTGTTTGTGGCCGTTCCTCTGTGTGGATCAGGGAAGGCCCAGGGGCATCTGGAGATGCATCTGAGAGGGGAGGAAGGAGCCCCATGGCCAATGGGGGACAGCAACAGCAAGACCAGAAGAATCACTTGGGAAAAGCAGGGACCTCAAAAGCTCAATACAACAGTGTTCATTGAAAAAAAAAATATATATATATATGTGTGTGTGTATATATATATATATATATATATATATATATATATATATATATCTTCTGCAGTGTGTGCAAAATCAACCAAGCCCTACAATTATTGATAACTTTTTCAAATATTTCATATAAAAATCACTAGTTAATTGGCCACAGTCTACAGCATGGATGAGCCGACTTTCAACAGTGCTGTAAAGACATAACTGTACATGATTTTCTTACTTCCCATCCTCTTCTTCCCCCTCACATGGGACTTTCTGATCTGTCTCCAGGGCTGGGAAACAAACTGTTTTCTCTTTCAATGTGACCTCCACAGTGTCAGCTCACCAGAAAAGGTTCCTGGGTAGGTGACCTTGGACACCTTCACTTTCCCCTCCTGTTTTCATGTCCTCAGTCAATGGGTTGTGGCTGGGATGAGTCACAGATGTGATGTGCTGAACCTCCCAGGCCACAGCAGACTCCAGACCTCAGCCAGGGACCAAGCTCCTGACACTCCCCTGCAGAGCCCCAGTGTCACCATCCTCCTGGCCCATCTCCAAATGGGTCTGTTCTTTATTTAAAACTAATGTCATAAAACTTGATTAAAAAAGAAAAATTGAAGCTGTTCTTGCCTGGGCAGAGAACACACCAGTCACCCATAACCCTGGAGACACAGGACTCCTACAGAGAAGGTAGGGGTCTGAGAAGGGTCCTCAGGGGCCAGGGGTAGGTACCTCCATTGCTCAGAACCTGCAGAGACTGAGGGGAAAGGCTTAGTGTCTGGTGGCACCTGGAGCTTCAGCACCTCTGGGACCTTCCCTGCTACTCTCCTAGCACCCTGGGTAACCTCACCCAACTTCTGAGTGCTGGTTGGGGCCTGAGAGCCCCTGGAGCTGCTAAGAGTCATGAATTTTCTAATTATCACACTCCTCAACTTAGAAATTTACCATTTATTTCTGGTGAGTCTTTCAAAGCCTTGGGCAATTGGCAAGAGAAGACACAGATTCTAGGCATGGAAGTGCTGTGGTTCGCCCCAGCCATCAGTGTCATCTGCCACAGAAGGTGGGAACCTCTACCCATGAGGCCTTCAACTCTCTGGGACCCCAGGGTGAAGGTGAAGATGCCCTCAGGGCTCACCCCTCCCAGGGGCTCCTCTGCCCCCCCCATGGGCACAGGTCTTAGCACATGTGCTGGGGCTGCACAGAATTCACTCTCCTTGGTCCCTCCTGAGCAACCCTCCAGGAAAAAAGGAATGGGCAGTGTTAATGGCAGATGTCCTTCACAAATGACACTGATGAATGGTATTGACAGCTGGTGGCCCAGGGTGGTAGAGAACTTTTAACACTGTGAACAAAAGACCTGAGAAGAACAGATCCAGAGGAGGGACATTTACTTGGTGCTCATGGATTCAGTGTTCAGTCCACTCCACTGCCCTGGGCCTGAGGTGAGGCAGGGCATATTGGCTCCTCCAGGCACTTTGTCTGTTTCTGAGTTATTTCTGGATTTGGGGTGTGTCTGCCTTGACCTTTGTCAAATGCTTATACTGGACTATGTCCTTCCATGACCTGAGTTAGGGATTCCATGGGAGACTGGAGATAACACTGGGGAAATACAGGGGCAACCCATCAGTGTGCCTTTGCAAAGAGCAGGGGCACTTCAGTGACACTGAAGTCTTCTTTTGAAATAATGTCACAACCAAGAGTAAACATAACTAAAAGTCTGGAGACAAAATTGTTTTTAAAAAACTGTGACTGGAACTTTGAAAGTAGCCATGTTTGAAAATAGTGACATTCCAAGTGGATACAAATCAGCTGGTCTCTGCTCAGCAAGGGACTCTCAATCACCCACGTGGCCCAACTGAAGAACCATCAGCCAACTCCTTGTCCCAGAAAGGTGAGAAAATGGAAGGTGGCAGTGAACCCACATAGGAACCACAGGAAGGGATAAGCCTTCAGCCTGATGTGCAAACCAATGACCTTGACCCTTTCTCAACACCACTTTAACATAGACTCATCTAAGCTCATACAGTAAACCACATAAGCCCCTACATTAGCATACCCAAGGGTGTGTCAGGCCCCCTCCCTGGTTGAGGGACTTCTCTTACTTTTCCTGAAATAAATCCTACTCCATTTACCCTTCCCTTCTATTATTGTCCATTAATTTTATTCCATGAAGGAAATTGGCAAAGCAGAAAACCAGTCTCTTCTCAAACCTCTGGATCCACTGGTGTCCCTCCTGATTTAATAAAAGACAAACATCAATTGATCTGAGGCTTTGGTTTATAGTAAGGGTTTGGAATTAAATAGAAATGAGAAGTCACAATATGTACTGCAAACAGGAAGTCCTCTAAAGCACAGGGAATGGGAATCTAAACTGCAGGCTCTCACAGTTCTGGGAGTGTGGTCATGAAGAGACAGATACATAAACAGAACACAGAGAGGGCAGCTGTGACAATGGAGGACCCTCTGTTCCTGTGTCAGAGCCCAGAGCACCTCTGCAGAGGCAGTCCTTGGAGGAATCATGGAATATGGATAAATTGAGTCCAAATAGCAAGGTTTGAAAGACCAAGGCCACCTGATAGGAATGCAGATTCTGGACATGGGAGATTCCCTGGTGCTGCCCCCAAACCAGAGCTCACCTGCCACTGAAGGCCCAAGCTACAGGCCCTGTCTTCCTTGGACCTGCATGGGATCCCAGTTGTAGCGGCCTGCTACACCTCCCAGGTGACCCCCAAGTCTTCACCCTGGTGTACGTGTCTCCTGCAGGTGCAATGGGTGGTGAGGAATCTTCCTTTTCTGGATCATTCCTCTAAGATGAGGTGCCTCATGGAGCTTCTCCACAAGAGTCAGAATCAGGGTCCTGGGATCAGTGTTTCCAGAAGCCATGGTGAGTCCTGCAGTATCCAGCTGACCTTCCTCTGTGGCCACTGTGGGTCAGGCCCACCATGGCCATTGGTAGGCTCCCTTGCTGAGGCTTCTGGTGGGTTGATGGGTTTTATGATTTTTTAGTGTGTAACTAAGGCCATGATGTGGCTGTCATGGTTACTGTGTAATCAAAGCCATAAATCCTCTGAGTCAGCACATGCACTCAAGGTCATAAAGTATAATCTGTGAGCAGGAGCCCTGTGTACCCTGTTGGCAGGGGCCTTGTTTGTTTGGACTGCATATTAAAAGAGCCTAGGAAAATGGCTCAGGGATGGGGTCTGGCTACACGTTATTGCTCCCTCTGAATAAAGGATGACCAGCATTCCCACCTGCCTCACATCCTTTAACTGCCAGATCCTGAGCCCCACTTCCTGGGCCTGAGTCTCCTCCTCACAAAGGCAGTCATTATTTCCAGCTCTTGGAGTTCTGTCAGGAAGGACAGGACACAGAATATTTTCTATGTGCCACAAAGTGCCTTCAGCAAGTTGGAATCACATTATGAAAGCTTCATTAACTCACAGAATCCACAGTAAAGGAAGAAATTACAAGCAAGGGATAAAGTTCCTTTCCCCAAACAATGAAACCTTTTTACCAAATGAAATGCAAACCAAGTGTGGACATGGAGTTATTTCCCATCCTGTTCAAGGTGTCAGGCTGAACAGCATCGACTGTGTCACTGAGAGCTGTTCCGAGAGCAGAGTTCCAGGCCTGCCGGAGGAGAATCTGCACTTCTAGAATGTGGAGTGGTCCCTACACATGAGATTTGGGTGACTACCTGTAGGATACAATTATTTTAGATAGAGTTCTTAATCTGCAACAGGCCTTTTAATGAAATTTCAATTTAAACACTTTTTAATAAAAAACACTTTTTAGGCATTTTTTTGTTGCTATAGCAAAATTCCTGAGCCAAGTAAGTGCTGAGTAAAGGAAAGTTTTGTTTCATAGTTTTCAAGCCTTAAAGTCCAAGGTTGGGCAGTCTTACCTGTTGTCCAGAGTTGAGGTCCCCTGGGCAGTGTCACAGCATGGTGTGTGGATGGGAAGGATACCAGCTGCTGGCTATAGTGGCCAGGCCTGTGGTGTGGCCTCACTTATGACCACCCACTCTGGAGAGGACTCCCTCTGTATGTGAGTCCAGCACTGGTCCTTCTAGGGGCAGCAGCTCCATTGACCTGGCCCCTCCCATCAGACCCCACCTCTTAAAGAACCAACCATTTCCTATCATGGTCACACTGGGACCAAACCTCCAAAACAGAAACTCCTAGGGGAGGACCAATCAGGACCTCAATTTTCAGCAACCTCAATTTTTACCTTATAATTAATATGTAATTAATTGACATATTTGAACATTATTGCACTTTGGCAAAGCAGAATGTGGACAGGCATTTCTCAACTACTTGATCTACTGGTGGACTCTCCAGCTTGGCTGGGCACTTGGCTTCTTCCTGCAACCTCCCATGAGAATTCTGTGGGTATTAATCTTGTCCACAATGACTCCTGTATTTACACATTGTGGTAATGCACACATGAAAATAGGAACAGGAGGGAGAGCAGGAGGGCAGATCAGCTGGATAAGAGGGAGGACAAAGGACAGGATGGGAAAGGACTGGGCAGGAGACTGGGCACAGTGTGACATCCACACCCCTCACTGCTGTGTCTGCTCAGAATGCACTGGCACCATTGAAGTAAAACTCCTCACTGTGGAAATACTGACATTTAATATTTTCACATCTACCCATTCAATTAGAATGTTTTTAACTTTAGAATTTATATGAACAATAATCAACTCATTACATTATTTAGAAAAATTAAAAGTAAGTCATAACTGGAAAAAAAGTATAAACTGCATAGAATTTCTGGAAATTTACATGTTTCCTTATCATACAAATTTTGGTGGTCAGTCTCGAGAATCCTGAGAACTAAGAGTGTAAACAGGCAGGGTCCCTCAGTGTTTGGGGCACAGCTTTCTCTGACTTCCTGCACCTGGAATGTCCATGAATTGATCCTCCACTGAGTAGTGACAGGCTGTGTCTTAGAGAAGGTGGCCTGCTGCCTTCAGGGGCCTCTGGGCTCAGGATCCATCCTGACACCTGGGTTTGGAGAAGCCCCTCTGGGAGGATGGATCTCTAGTTTCACCAGGGACCCACTCTCACCTCACACTGAAGAGACCTCCCTTTGGGCCCAGGCAGGAGCAGAGCACTGTGTCTCTCCTCCTGGCCACAAAGGGGTGTGTGTGCCACTGGGCTACAGGGTCCTCAGAGCACAGCCTGGTGCTGGAATGACAGTGTCAACTCTGCATTCAGCAATCTGACCCAACCACATCCACGCAGGTCTAGTGCCCAGCAGCCTCCCAGCTCCCAGGGGTCACACGCAGGCTTGGAACTTCATGGACACAACTGACAGCATCTGGCATTAGAGTCAAAACCACAAGAAACCCACGTGCATAAGTCCCTTGTCTTTCAGTTGAAACTGGCCACCTTAGACACACACAGGCTCCTCCCACCTGGGCCCAGGGGGAATTTAGTCTCAGCCACCCTTAGAACCTTGGTAATGTGTGTCCAGGGGAGAGAGAGCAGCTGTGCCTACTACTCAGTTTTGATGTCCACACAGAGCATGGTATGCTATTCACAGGAGTCTGAGACTCTGCCTTGGAATAAAGGATTTGCCTTTTCTTCTCTTTCTATGGGCATATAGGAAAATGTTTCTGGTCAATAAATTTCTGAGATATGTTATCATGTCAACAATTTCTGAGGGAAAATAACCAATGATATAGGAAGATTTTAAAGATCTCATGTTCATTTCAAATAAAAATAGCAGCATTCTCTGAAACTTTATACTATTATAGAATACTTTATAAACCCAACATTTTTCTAAACCTAATTTATTACTAATCAGATGCTACAGATTTTTTTCTGCTCCTGGTTTTCCCACAATCCAGGTTCCCACAGTGGGAATGGGCATGTGAGTTTCCCAGGGCTGCTCAATAGGCAATGCACACCTGGCCTCACTCAGAGGAGTACACTTCCCAGCTCTGGAGGTTGCAAGTCTGGAGTCCAGGGGCAGCAGGCCAAGCTCTCTCTGCAGTTGAAGATGGGCCCCTTCCCTGCCCCTTCCAGGCTCTGCTGGCCCAGGCCCTGCTTGCCTGGTAGCAGCTGAACCCCAGGGTCTGCCCAGGGTTCCTGTGCTCTCCTTCTGCCTGTGGGCTTCTGCTTGTGCCCTGTGTCCTCCTGTCATGTCAGCAGTAGCCTTCAGTTGTCCCCTGTGCTCCAGGGGGACCTTTCCTTACCACCTACCTCCAACAGCTCTATGCCATGTCATGTCAGAACCCCATTTACTCAGTGTGAGAATGTGACCATGTTTTGGGAATGATATAATTAATCCATGACACTGGGTAAGACTAATTTTTCACTGGACACCCATTAGAATAGTTCTTACATATGAGCTGTAACAGTGACATTTGTGCACATGTTCTTTGTGTGTTGATTTTCTCCTCTTTTCTTCCCAACTCTGTCACTAGCATGGCTAATTAGAAGGCCCATATTTTCAGAAGCAAGACTCAGAAAAACTGTGTGTAGCATCACATACCAGGTGGAAGAACAGCAAATTCACAGAATGAAGCAAAACATGAGGGTTAAAAAAATGTCAACTAGGTAAATATGACATTTAAAATTCTACACCCCTCCCCCAGATGTTTGTCAGTCAATCTGGTTGCTACAGTGGAAATCATTGTGAAAGTTAAGGTCACTTTAGTTTCTCTAGGTCTTACTCTTGGGGATTTTGCAGAGCAAATAAATGCCAAGCTTCTTTGCTAAATTTGTCAACCATCATACATGTCTTTATTATTTCAATTGTTGCAGAATTCTGAGTTCAGGACAAAAGAAATTTGACTTTGGCACCAATATGCTGGAGGTGAGGTGTGAGACTCAAGGTGACCTGAGACAGGTTGTCATTTGTTCACCTGGGGAGTGAGCATGCTGTTTTCTATTAAATTAAGATTGACATATGGACTGACCTTGAGCAGCTGTGGCCCAGCCTCCTCCTCCAGGGTGAACCATGATTAAATGAAGGCCCAGTAGATGCCAATCAGTGGCCTGGGAACTTAAGCCCTGATAGCTGAGGGTTCCTTGCCTCTCAGGAGCTGTATCAACTTCTGAGCTGAGAACCCATGAGTGTGGCTGTCCCACACAAAAAGGGCAGGGGAGAGAGACAATCCTTGCCTACAGCAAAGAAGGAACAGGACACCTGATGTGACCTGGTTCTACAGAGTGAGAAAGACTCCTGTGGGAGATCCTTTTATCATGATCCATTGAAAATTAAGAATTAATTATGGATTTTGAGTGTCAGAGAAAGTTTTCTTTCTCCCTATAAGGTACTTTAGATTTATGCAATGTCCCAGGAGAGATCATTTCCAGCACTTGTTAACATGGAGCTACCACAGGAGTCTGAAGTACCTGAAGGAGATGGGTTTGTGTGGAGAAAATTTACTGTCAGTTCTAGTGGATGTGGGATGATTTCCTTCTCCGGGTTTGCTGCTGGGAGGGAGTCCAACAGCCTGGCCATCCCTCTCCAGAGATTGCCCTGTACATACTGACTGCATCTTCATGTCTCTGGTGCTTTATTTGTGCTTCCTACTGAACTCATAGAAAATCTCCATCTTTGCCAAAGATTTTCACTTTCACCATCAGATCCTCTGCCCACTACTGCAGGCAGCCTGGACTTCATCTCATTGGTTTCCCCCCAGTCACAGAAGATATTTATTTGTTCAAAGTCAGTTTACACCTGTCATTGTTTCTTTCCACTCAGCTGCACCCACCAGGGGATTTGCATGCTCCCTGGGGAGGGCCTTCCTGCAAGACTGACATAAAAGCTCAGCTCTAACCTGGCCTTAACTCACTAGGACTCCTCAGCTCAGTTTCTCAAAATGAGGCTCCCTGCTCAGATCCTGTGGCTGCTGCTGCTCTGGATCCCTATTGAGGATAGAGCAAATGGGGAGGTAGAATTGGGAGGGAAATGAGCTCATTGCTTCCTACATGTGGTCCATGCCCATGTTCATGGTGTGAGATTCACCTCAATAAATGGGGAATGTGATGTTCAGATTAATGAAAGGGAAGAGGTATCTAGGAGGAAAAAGAAAGATTTGTGTCCTGGTGAAGAGTAGGACCTAGAAAGAGGAGGTTTATGTTGTCAACCTCTAGACAGGCGTTGTCCATGGCAACCTCTGTCTTATATGACCTTGTATTTTTTGTAGGAACCCAAACTACATACACTGCATGCACAAATGATTTAGTTAAGAAAGGAACAAAAGAGAAATCATGAAAATGTTTCATAATACTGTGCATAAACTTTCATTTCTGTCATTATTTCAGGATCCAGTGGGGATGTTGTGCTGACACAGACTCCTCTCACTGTGCCCATCACCCCTGGACAGCCTGCCTCCATCTCCTGCAGGTCCAGTCAGAGCCTCCTATACAGTGATGGAAAAAGCTATTTGGAATGGCATCAGCAAAAGCCAGGCCAGTCTCCAAAGCTTCTGATATATGAGGTTTCCAACCGGTTAACTGGGGTCCCAGACAGGTTCAGTGGCAGTGGGTCAGGGACAGATTTCACACTGAGAATCAGCAGGGTGGAGGCTGAGGATGCTGGGGTATATTACTGCTATCAAGGTACACATGTTCCTCCCACAGTGGTGCAGCCCCAAACAAAAACCTCCCTGCCTGGGTGGCCCAACTGTCACCTGTGCTGCTGATCTGGGCAGCAGCTCAGCAGATTGTCTGAGAGGAAGAAGATGCAGCTGAGGGCTTTCGACTTTGAATGACATGGCCACAACTCAGTCACCTCCTGTTAAGATCCCACCTACTGCAGAAGCCCTGGCTTGGCACCAGCAAGAGGGAGATTACTGGGGAAAAGATGTGCTCCAAATTGAAATGAAGTAGGTCAAAGAGTAACTAGAAACTGTTCAAAACTAAAGAGTTCTTGTGTCAAAACAAACACCGGAAATAATTTTTAAATCATTAGTGTACTTTCATTATAGCCCTATTCTTGTTTTTCACAGGGTTTCTAGGAAATATATGAATGGTCATCAATCCTAAGCATAATGTTAACACCTGCACAGCAAACAGATGTGAATTGACATTAGTAACTTCAAGGGATGTGGAGTGTAAGGGAGGGCAGTGATTTAAGGGAACTGAAGTCAAATTGTCATCAGCTCATATTAAGATGCTATAAATTTAGTGTGTTATATTTCAACCCCTCTCCACTGCAATGCCACCTCCATTCTCACATCTCCACACCTTGTCTTCTCAGGGGCTGCTGCATGGATTCAGCCCTGATGCACCCCACCTGGCCTTCAGGGCCTCCTTTGAAATCTCAGTGGAACATCCTGACCCCTGACTCCTGCATCCTGCATTCCTGCAGAACCAGCTCCATGTGGTTGATGCCCATGTCTGCCACCATCTTGAGCTGTCACCAAGCCTCCTGGGATCACAGATATACCTTCCTCTGAGTGCCTGGGTGGCTGAGCACAGGAAACTACTTCTTAGACATGCCCATGCAGGCAGGGTGCCCCATATTCTCTTCTCAAAGGAATTTCAACTTTTATAGCCTTAAGACTGAGATGGATGTGGCCCTGCCATTTCCTGAGATGTCGCAAGCCCCCTGTACCATTGTTCATTGGTATAGCACTTGTCATGTCCTGTGCTGAGCACCTGCTGTGCAGAGCCAAGACTTGAGCCAGGAAGGGAGCTTCTGACCCATGTGACCTGCAGGGTCCCACCACCACCATCCTCCTGCTCCTGTCTAAGTTCATAGTTTTATATAAAAAGTCACCCCACTTGCTCCCTGAGAGGGTGTCAGGCTGTCCCATGTGCATGTGGTTATCTGGTACTCCTTTAATGGCAGATGCATCATGGGAAGCCGGGTGCACTGGGGCTGCAGGGGCAGTTCCCTTCCCATCCTCAGCACACTGCAGAGGCTAGGAAGAAGGGCACAGGGTGGCAGTGGGGGCTGGAGCAGTGGCAGTGGGGGCTGGTAATCTCTAGAACCTTCTGCATCACTTTTCAGTTACCCCTGCCCAAAGGTTGAGTAGGGAAGCTTTTCCTGGGAGCCTTCAGAGACCCTCAGCAGCTCTGGAAGTGGTTTTGAATCATGAGGCTGGGTTGGCCTCTCTAGATCAGGAGCCCTCAGCCTCCCTCACCAATGCCACTGCACCCCAAAGGGTCTCTCTGGCCCCTTCTCTTCTCTGGCAAAAATCCCAGCTTTGGCATCTCCCGTGGGTTATACACCTAGTCCTCAGTGCCCTGAGACCAGTATATTTTCTGAATTCCTGGTGAATTGTTGGTCTTTGTTTTGACAACTTATTGAGGAGAAGGATCACGTGAGTTTCCCAGGAAATCTGGCCTAGTGACAGATGGAAGAGAATCAGCTTCATGAATGTGGTGAATGTGGGAGAAGGAATCCACAATCAGGACTTTGGGTCCCCAGACTCCAAATTCCTCAACTTGCTGTGTCACAAACCTGCCACTAGGTGGCAAGTAGACCCCACAGAGAGCAAAGCCTCAGCATCACTGGCCAAGCCGCAGAGATCCTGTCCTATGAGGAGCCCTAAGGCTTGGGGGCTGTGTCCAGTGCCCATGCTCATGGCTGCTGGGGCTCTGTTCACAATGGGCCAAGAGTCGCCACAGTCCAGTCCCTGGGTACTTTCTATGTAACTTTGTGATCTCTCTTGACCACAACCTGACAAGCATGGCCCTCCCCATGACACCAGTCTTAGAATCAGGGTGGGTCATTGTTCCTCTGTTGTAGATGATGAAGCACCTAAGAAATGCCAGAGAAAATATAGAGAGCAAGTTTTATTTAAGGAACAGAACAGAGATGATAGACTTCTCTGGAGCAAAGCCAGGGACAGACATGACGTCTTCAGTAAATGGGGTGTCATGCTTTTATCATATACCTCCACCCTCTTTATTTCTTTTATACATTCCCAAACTCCCAATTTAGTTAACTTACAATATTATCTTTTGAAATTCAGAAAGAAAAAGAAAAGAAAAAATAGACATCTTATGGAAGGAACTAAGGGCATGGAACTGCAAAACTGTGTAATTTTGTAATTTTAGGCTCAACTCTTATTACACAATTTTCATAAATAATATCCAATAACTGTATCTGTTAATCAGATGAAATGACATATTTTAAATTCGCAGTTACAGTGTGCTTGTATTCCATATTTTATTGGTGTATTATAATTATACACAATATACACAATGGTGGGATGCATTGTTACCTATCCATTCCTCAACATGACATAACAATGGAATATGGCCAATATGATTTCCATTAATTTCATATTTTAGTGGCCATAGTCAATACAGATTTGCAAATCTATGTTCATTCCTGCAAAAAAAAAAAAAAAAAAAAAAAAAAAAACATAGGTGCTGTGATGTATAAGGGTCATTTCCCATACCCTAGTGTCTGAGTCTCACCTGGTGACACCCAAATTGAAACTCATGGCAATACACCCTGCCAATATTCCAACAATGCCCTACAACTGTCACACTGAGAAAACAAGCATATTCTTTGATTCGCATCCTGAGAAAATACCTATTGCACTCTAGAAAATGCATGGAAACTCCCTCCTTTTAACTATGGGCAATATTAATAATGCATTATCCTAGTTTGGGGTTTCAGGTGGGGAGAGGAACTGGAGAGTGCCATGTCTATTCAGGGGCTCCTGAGACTCTGGAGGGTTCAGTAGACCCTGAGGAAGGAAGTCCTCATATGTGTCCTTGTGAGACAAAGGCCTTTGAAATACTCTATCCAATTCACAGGGCTCATGAGTGGCAAAGGTCTGTCATCAAAATAGATGGTCTGATTCAGGGTTCAGCACTACAGGTCAAAGTCCCCTGGTTGGATATGGCTTAGCTGTGGATGAAGCTTTGTAAAAGTGTTCCACCTTGATGCATGCTCAGTTAATCAGACTTAAGTAAGCTCTTGGTCTCATAATCCTTGGAATAGCTCTTTAATTTCATTCATTGCTTCTATGATTACATCCTAAATGGCTATATCACTATAATATGAGGCTCATTCCATGAGGATTTCAATGCACATTACATGGGAAGAGGGACTTTTCAGGTATGAATGCACAGTATTTATAGGAGAGATAATCCTTAATTAGTCAGGGGGGCTGAGTGCAGTCACAGCCATCCTCCTAAGAGAGAGACTGAGGGAGCTTTAACACAGACAGAAGAGGGGATGTTGTGTGGACACAGAGACAGAGACTGAGTGATGTGGCCATTGCCAGGGAGAACTTCAGCTTCTAGAAGCCGAAGACATGTGGGTAGAATCACCCCGGCTCTGCAGGTGGCCCAACCTGCAAACACCCTGATGGTGGCTCACTCGAAGTGAGTCCAACATGTGTCCTGTAGAGCTGTGCTGCTGGGAATTGCTGTGGCTTCCAACCACACTGTGTACCCCTTTGTTAAAACTATCCTTGAAAACAGGGCAGACAGGGCTCTGGAACCCCAGAACCAGGTCTGTGTGCTTGCTGCCTCCTGCTTCCTTTTCTATTGCTGCACATAAATGAGTTGTTAGGAATTTGTAAGTTTGGGGAAAAAAAGGACATGAAGCCCTGGGAGGCATAGAGGAGCTTGTGGCTGCTGTATAATAAATACTGATGACTCCTAAAAGAAAATGATGAATGCATTGGAATATCCTACACAGTGAATTCTTTCTGTGTTCTTCAAAGTGCATGGAAAGAGGTGTGGAAATGTGTCCCTGAGGATCATCTGTTTCAACTCTCAATACCTATGATACATTTTGTGCTGAATTTCAACAAAGCATCAAATTGCAGGTCTTTTTCCCAGAGCTACGAGTCAGTGATGCAGGAGTGTGATTTGAAGGCAGGTAAACCATTTTTACCTAAAGTACATCTTCTATGAGGCCAGATGCATTTCAGAGAAGAGTTTCAAATCCAGAAGGATTCTTTAAAATTGACCATTCCTGCTGCCCCCACCCACACCATGCTGACCACGATCCTAATGTCTCTTCCTAATTCTCCCAATTCATTTCAGATTTGGGGATAGAGTGCATCTCCGTATCCTAGGTCCTCTCTTGTCATTCTCTTCCCATCATTCTGACTCACTTCTTGCCTTTCATATTCCATCATGCAAACATAATTATCCCCTCTTAGATGAAAAAAACCCAAGACTTCTAACTGCCCTCCCCACCACCCCGTGTCTGTCAGCTATGCCCAGGCTCTCACTTCAGGTAATTGGCAAGAGGTTGCATGATTCACACAAGAGACTTTCTACCTAAGATCTCTTTGCAAGTTCTCCCTATATTAAAATCACCTATGGCTTTTGTTAAAATGACACCAAATCAAGACATGGTAGAAATATTTAAGGATCAGAGGACTGATGCCTTGACAGGGAGACTACAAAAGATCTCATCCCTCTCTGACCATCCTGTTTCAGCTCCAACAGATCACCAGGCCTCCCCTGGCTTTAAGAAGCACCAACTGATTATCTCCCAGTTCTGAAGTCATAATTGGTTCTGAGCCAAGATCAAGGGCTCAGGATAGCTGAGTTCCTCCAGGAAGCTCCTGGGAGTGAATCTACCTCAAACCTTTCCATTTCCCAGTTGCATCAATCCTAGCTGCTCCTGACCCCTTCCCCATCACTCAAGGCCCCTTTCCATGTTCAAAGCCTGTCTCTGCTTGAGATTCCCTCTCTCAACAGTGAGGGCTATGTTGGTCTCTTCCAAGTAATTTTGGACACACTCCACATCTTTAATTCTCAATTCAATCACATGCACCAAATTCCTTTTCCATATATGGTGGTATTCATAGACTCCTGCAAAAAGCCACCTGTGAATTACTTGAGGGACTCTTCTCATGGAAGACAGGGAAATTTAGGTTTGGCATTGAGAACTATGTTGTGGCTCCTCTTACTCAATGAATGGCCCAATGCACATCACCTCTGTCTTCACTCTACTAAAGATCCCTCTGGTAGTTCCCGTGTTGGGCACAATCCATTAGAAACTGGGCAGCCTACCTCCTACATCCTACCTACAAAAACCATTTCATGTAAAACATCTGATGCTCTCCGATATAAATATAGCAAGCACAGTCTCCATCTTGCTTTTCTCTTTTCAGTTAGGAAGCTCAATCCCTAAAATGGGCTAGCCCATCCTGCCCCTGCTTTTTAGAATTCCTTTCTGTGGCCTGTGGTTTTCATCACCATTTTCTCTTGCTTAGCTTTTATTTCACAGCCAGTCCATTCCTCGAAAAGAGACTCATTTCTGTCACTTGCACAGTCCGCGGGTGAAAACTGGCACCTGGCACAGGGATCCTCGTTGCATGTAATCAAAAAGCAGCTAGTGGGGGTTTGGCCTTCAGCCCTCTTTCATGGGAAAAGCACACTTTTTTGTTGTATTTTAGCATATTGTGGATTGAAATATTGTGACCTAGAATATTGTAGACTAAGATATTGTGGATTGGTATATTGAGAGTAAGAGGAGAGAGGAAATATTTTTTGTTGTGGAATGTTAAGCATGGGGAACTCTTTGTATTCAGAGAAATAAATTCATTTTGCAATTCTGAGCGTGATAATAGAGCAAAAAGAAAAAGATCTAAAAAGACCCCAGCTCACTCAGTTTTCAGGAATGATTAGAATAATCTGTTTTTTTTTTTTGTTGTTGTTGTTGTTGTTGTTGTTGTTTTTGTTGTTTTTTTTTTTTTTTTTTTGAAGGAATCACTTGATTTGCATACTCAGGAGACTTGGTAAAGAACTATGTGTAGGATGCATTTCAGCTGACCTGCCCAGAAGTATGATCAAAAGTGTAGAAAATATTTTGAGCTGCATTAGAGGTGTGTTTATATTTGGACCCAGATATTGGTGGGTGGTCTTCAGAAGACTTACTCAGGGGCCTTAGAAATGCAGTTAAAAACATTACATTTTCAAACAGCCTGGCCCAGCTCCTGTGACTTCTTTTTTTTACAGGGCGTGGCTAGGATATCTACAGTAGCCCTCCCTCCTTCCTTGCTGAGGACTCAGGCCCCACAGGCCCTCAAGGGAGTGGCCACTTTGTCCTCCATAGAAGAGTCACTAAGGCTCCCTGCTGCCTTCTTACTGCCAGGATGCTAGTCAAGTCCCCTTACACCCCCCTGCACCCTGACACCACCTACGGCCCCATGATGCACAGGGCACTTCCTCCTGCAATGCCCAGTGATGTCTCTATCTCCAGCCATCAAAACTGTGGAGAGATGCCTACACAGAATGACCTGTGCTTTTGGGAAGTGAAAACTCACAGGGTCTCACACATTTCTAATACTTCTTTCTGTGTCTAGGAGGAAGGACCTTGTCCCCTGCAGACTCAGCAAGAGCATTAGCAGCTTCCAGCCTGGAACCAGCAGGACAAGGCCTGGCTGCTGAGCTCCTGCTGCCTTCTGCTGTCCTCTGCACACCCTGCCTGCCTGGGAGGGCTGTGGCACAGGGAAACAGGTCATTTTGGCCCCCAGCAGCCACACTTCCTTCAAAAAACATGAACTTTTTTTGTCACCATTAGGGGGTGAATCTCCCTCCCCCCAGATGCTGCTGCTATCAGGTACTACCTAGAGTCTGCGGCCTCCTCTGGGGAGCAGGTTGGGGACAACTCTGAAGTCACATCCTCCCTCTCACTCCCATCCCTTCTCCCTGGATCTGGGGCTCCTCCAGTGTCTCTCCTTTGCCCTCTTGCCTGGGTCTTCTCTGTCCTGTCCCCTCCTACTCTGCATTCACAACTGTCACTCCTCACTCCCCACATGGCTGTCCTCATATGAGTCACAACTGTGTTCTCCTGCACACCCTGGCCCTTGGCCTCCCTCTGAATCCACCCCTTGGATTCTCATTGGAGAGTCAAAGGTGGTGCCTGGTGGTCTTTAGAGACCAGAAAGGGGAGCATCAGGTGTTCAGGGCTGTATGTGTGTCCACCACAGTCCACTGTGAGCAGAGTCCCTGCATCATGTCAGCTGTGACCTGCCAGAGGCACCCCTGTTTCTCCAGACAAAAGGGTGGCAATTAGCTGCTATGACTGGGTTTGTCCTGTGGCCATGCAGTCACTAAATCAGCTGTTCTCTGCCCTGCGGGGAAAAATGTAAGGGATAAGCTGCCTATGCCCAGCTCTGGACCAAAATCTTCTGTCTTTTTGTGGCCTAGAACTACTGCCCATGTGTATGACACCTGCTTCTATGTGTAACCAGAGCCCCTCAGGTCACCCAGTGTCCTCAGCAATGGAAAGGTCAATGTTGATACAGCAGGCACACAGGAGCAAGTCATGTCCTCCATGATGCTTATGCTCAGTCCCTCTGAGTGGAGTAGCAGCCATGGTCTAGGCAAGAGATGCCAACTTTAAATATCCAAGCTAACTGCTTCAGAACTTGATGTCCAATGGGTAGGGTGGCTCATGCCTATAAGCCTACCTACCTTAAAGACTAAGGGAGAAGGAGTTCAGGTTCTAGGCCACCCCAGGAAAATTATGGGAACACTCTATATGAATAAAATAAAAAGATTCACATATACATTGCTGGTGGGACTGCAAATTGGTGCAACCACTATGGAAAGCAGCATGGAGATTCCTCAGAAAACTGGGAATGGAGCCACCATTTGACCCAGCTATCCCACTCCTTGATCCCAAAGACTTAAAATCAGCATGCTACAGTAATGCAGCTGCATCAATGTTTATAGCAGCTCAATTCACAATAGCTAGACTATTGAGCCATCCTAGGTGTCCCTCAATAGATGAATGGAAAAATAAACTATAGTACATATACTCAATGAAATATTACTCAGCTTTAAAAAAGAACAAAATGATGGCATTTGCCAGTAAAGGGTTGAAGTTGGAGAATATCATGCTAAGTGAAATAAGCCAGTCCCCCCAAAACAAAGGCTGAATGTTTTCTCTAATCCCCATAGTTCAGGGCCAGAGCCTGCAGCTCTGGGGCAGCCCCACCTGAGCTCAGCTTGCCTGAGCCCCTGCCCAGCCTCTCCTATCTACAGCTATAGACCAGGCTACATGGGCAGTGACCGCACAGACTCCATTTTACCTGAGACTCCACCTCCTGTAAGAAGTGCTTCTCCCGCGGGATCCCTGGCCTCTGTGCCCATCCACGGTGGCTGGCACAGCAGTTTGGCAGCAGAAAATGGCAATTCTTATACAATGTAAAGTTGTTGTCTTTGTGATCCCCACATTTCCTGGGCCATGTGTCCTGTCAGAGAATGGTCATCTAGATGTTGGTGATAATTCTTTAGCTTGTGCTCAACTAGAGTGATTTTAACCCAGTTCCCTGCTCTGCTGCTTATGAGTTTAGATCTTGTGATGTTTGTTTGCAGTTTTGAACCAGCAACAGCCACTTGTGATTAATGTACTGCCATTCTTTACTTACGGTATAAAAAGTGGACTCAAACCTTGGGCAGGGTGAGGTCTAAAGGTGTAGATTTGTAGTCTGCCCCTTGGCCTGCTGGGAGGTGAATCCTGACCACTAGCTGGTGAATAAGTGTTTCTTCTCCTGCTTTAAGACCAGGATTTATCTTAAACTGGTTGATTTATTGCAATCTTGCCATGATGCTACTACACAAGCAAATTCCTTCCTTCTTCTAAAGCTCAGTACACATTCCCACAATTGTTCACCTTCAGATTTCCACCTTGCAAAGGAGAAATTTGACCTAAATGTACTTTTCCCAGCTCCCACAATAAAGATTTCATTGTAGTCTTTCTTCCCTAAGGAACTTAACACAAGCAAATGGATAGTAAAGATAGAGTAAAACATCTTCACTTTCCTTTAATTTACTGATCACCAGCTCTGTTCTGCTGTTTGTGGTAAAAAAAAGGTGAGCCCTCCCAGACCAGGGCAGGAGTAAGTATCAGGGTACAACTGATCATCTCAGAAATGATATGTAAGTGAAGGGGGATGGCCTGGGGCTCTGAATCAGAGGTAGAGATATTGTGTAGCAGGCAAAATACCTTGGGTTCAGTCATCAGTACCAAAGAGGGTAGTGAAAGAAATAAGAAAAAAAGAAAGAAAAGAAAAGAAAAAATGATCATGGACAATTACAGGATAATTTTTTTGAGAACTCTAAGAAGAGAAAGGGTAACTAACTTTGACTTGCTTTATTCCTGAAGAAGTGACAAGAGGACCTGATAAAAGACATGAAGTTTAGAGACACTGCAGCCTTCTTGAATCCATGAGGCATTAAGACCAAGACTGGAAAACTCCTGTGGTAATACTGGTAAAGTAGAATTATATAAAGAATATGGATCTTTGCTGCTTTTATTAAGATGATGACCCTACCCTACATTCTCCAAACATCAACTGCTACAGTGCTTTTATTGTTTTTAAAATTATTCTTCTAATAGACATTTAAAAGGAAGAGCCTGTTGTTCTGGAAAAGATGGGCATCATGATGGATATGAGTATGTTTTGGGGACACTGAGGCAGGGAGGGGTGGGTCCATGGGTGGATCGCGGTCCCTCCCCCTGCCTCTTACCCATGCTGTGCCAATGTCCAGAAACCCCAAATGCCTCAGTGAGTTTATACATCTTCCTCTCTTGCTGCCTTTATTTCTGTTTTTACTTCTAAAGCATAAACTACCCCTTTGTTTCTTTAATGCCTCCTCATCCTCCAAGGGTCAGTAACACATAACTGTGCTTATGTCATGTGCCAGGATACATGGGAAATGACAACACAGATTCCATTTTGCCCTGAGACTCCACATCATGTAAGAAATGCTTCTCCCAGGGAACACCTGCCCATCCACAGTGGCTGAGAACACCATGTTTGGCAGCAAAAAATGGCAATTCTTATACATTGTAAAAATGTTCTTTCCTTCATTCCCATTTTTCTTGGATAAATTACCCTAGATTAAATTACATCTAGATTAATTGTCTAGATGTTTCTAACATTTTTTGAACTTGTACTCAATGAAGGAGGTTTGGGCCCACTCATTTTTCTGCTTATAATTTTAGATCTTATGATGTTTGTACATGGTTTTGAATCATAGCAACAGCCACTTATGTTTTAATGTGGTTTTGGACTATAAAGGGTGAACTCAAACCCCAGGAGGGGGTCAAAGAGTGTAGATTTGCAGCCTCCCCTTGGCCCCCCAGCTGGTGGATCTGGACTACCAAGTGGTGAATAACTTTTCCGTCTCCTACTCTAAGATCCACTTAGTGATTTATTGCAATCTCGCCTTAACACTTAACACACAAGAATAGCCAGTCCTCAACCAGGAAATACTACAGATTACCCCTCACAGCTCCAGGGGTTGACTGTGTCCTATGGCCCCAGGAACCATGTTCCCCCAAGTAAATCTGAGCTGACATGGTATGACCTGGGGCACGTGGACACACTGAGACTGTGTTGATTGAACAGGAGGAGCCTTCCCTGCAGCTGTGCCCTGCCTGCCCAGCCCTGCTGATTTGCATGTGCCACAGCACAGCCCAGTGCACTGAGAACTTCTTAAGGGGCTGCTCACACCCTGTGCAGGAGTCAGTCCCCATCAGGACACAGTATGGCCATGAGGGTCCCTGCTCAGCTCCTGGGGCTCCTGCTGCTCTGCCTCCCAGGTAAGGAGGGACAGCTCTAATCACAGTGTGGTCAGTGCTGCCTGGCTACTCAGGAAAGTCCTCTTGTAACATCACTACTTACAAGGATATTTCATTTTCTGTTTCTAATATCAGGTGTCAAATGTGACATTAGGATGACCCAGTCTCCATCCTCCTTGTCTGTGTCTCCTGGAGGGAGAGTCACCATCACCTGCAGGGCCAGTGAGGACATTTATGATTATTTAAACTGGTGTCAGCAGAAACCAGGGAAACCTCCTAAGCTCCTCATCTATGGTGCATCCAATCTGCAACCTGGAGTACCCTCGAGGTTCAGTGGCAGTGGATCTGAGACAGATTATTCTCTCACCGTCAGCAGCCTGGAGCCTAAAGATGCTGCCACTTATTTCTGTCAACAAGGTAGCAGTTCCCCTCCCACAGTGATACAGGCCATGACAAAAACCTCACAGGGAGCAGAAGTGTGAGGCTGGGCTGTCCCATCTTCTCCTCCTGCTGCCTCCATCTGCTGAAGGCATATCTCAGAGGCAGACAAGCCCTGAGCACTACAAGGAGGGTCAGTCAGAGGACCCAGGGGGGCTCCTCTGCACCCTGACTCTTTCCTTCAGTTCAGCCCCAGCAGGCAACCATGACAATATTCTCACTGGTATGATAAAGAAAATAATTTAAGAGATGAAGAGAAGGAATTAAGCAGTGTCAGGGGTTGTGCAACCAAGCTGGCCTCTCCATGTATTCTACATGGGAATATTTTAAGATTTTATTTTTAGTATAGTGTAAGTCCCAGAAAAACTGGGGTGAAGTGCAGAGTTCTCCCGTGTCCTCTCTGTTCCCATAGTCCCTCAATCATCAGCGTCTCTCAGACACTGTATCTTTTCTTAGAATTATCAGCCTCTGCTCACATTAACAGTCACACTAGGGTCCCTTTTTGCATTCTATGAAATTAGACAAGTGGACAGTGATATGTATTCATAGTGTGTCTTGGCCATTCCCTCAAGGAGGTGTTTTCTCATGTGTTTTAATTTCCCTGGTGACCTGGGATGTCACAGTGATGTTTGGACAGATGTTCAAAATGTGCAGTGGTCAGACCCAGCTGTCAAATGCTTGTCATCTGTTACTCCTTTATGGTCCTTCTCCATCCCTGTGTTCCAAGGTCCATGTTCCTCTCACACATTATTTCTTTATAGAGCACTTTGCCCCAACTTTGGGGTTAGCTATGTATTATTCTATTTGTTTTTCTACACCTGAGGGGTTCTTGATTTTACTTGATTTCTAAAGTACATTTCCCTGGATCTAAAGCTCTAGCTCAAAAGAATTGTCCTTCAGCACTTGAAAGTGTGTCTTTTTCCTTGTCCTCCCTGTTTTCTGGGGAAAAATTATTGGTGATCCTAGTTGCTTCACCCATAAAGCTAAGGATTCTGTCTCTGTCTTCAGAAGCTGGCAGTGTGGCTGTGAGGGGAGCTGAGAGGCACCTCCTGGTTTATTCTGAGTCCCTGTGCAGTTGCCTTCTCAGGGTTCTCCCAGGGTTCTCTAGCTGGGTGTGACCTTTGCTGTCCCTCTTGCTGCCTCCTCCCTCTGTCTGCTTCATTCACCTGCTCAGCTCACCTCTGCTTTCATTGTGGTGGATGAATTTTGCATTTCTGAAACTTTATATTTTGCCTTTGTACAGTTTCAATACTATTGTTGATGCTTTCTGATTGATTTTCATTTCTTTCAAACACATTTGCAGGTGCTCCTTGATGCACTTTTATGGTGCTTGCTTTAAAATCCCGTTCATATAAACCTTAGATACATTTAAACTCAGTGTTAGTGTGAACTGACTGAACTTTCTTATTTACATGAGTTTACCCAGGTTCTCATGTAATGAAGAATGTTTTCTTGTTTACTTGGACATTGCTGGTATTGGATCCCCTCATAGGCCTAAAATTCTTAATTTCTAGCAAGCTCCTATTTAGTGCCAATGCTTTGACTTCTGGTCTACAGAGGGCCACAGCTCACTCAAAAGAAAAGTTTCTTATCCTGCTAGGCCCAGGAAGCACATTCTCCTTGGAAGCACTTACTCCCCATAGAGGCCTGAATTCAAGGCAAATTGTCTTAATCACTCGTGGTCAGTTTCATATCAGTGGGACAAAATTCCAACAGTCATCCAACTTAGAGGAGAAAAAGTTTATTTAAATACATTTGTTCAGAAACTCAGTCCATGGTCAGCTGGCCCCATTACTCTGGGCCCAGGTGGGCAGAACATCAGGGCAGAAGGGTGTGTGTAAGGAGAGCTGCTTCACCCTTGGTGGCCAGGAAGTGCAAGGAGAGAGGGGAAGGGGTCTAAGGGAGGATACACCTTCCAGGACTCACCCCTAATGACCACCTGCTCCAGCCACACCACCTGCCCTCAGTCACCACCCAGTTAGTCCACTCAGGCCAGGAAGGACTGAATAACCTCAGCTCTCCTAGTCTTGTCATTTCACCTATGAATATTCTTGCATTATCACAGTACATGTAGGGGGTCCCCTAAAGTTGAAACCAAAGCACAGTCTACAGAAGTGCACATGCAATGACATCAATATAACTATTTTTTTTTCGAACAGATTTTTTTTTTCTTAAAACAGTGACTCATGATCTGGAACCAAATACCACACATGGCACATGATCTGAGGGAAGTACGTCATGGAGCAGAAAACTAAGAAGTCCTCACTGTGCCCTTTCCCTTCCCTCTTTCTGTCACTAGCCTGCCACAGCAAAGCTGCAGCCTCTGCAGAGCTCTGGGTTTACAGGGACATGAATTAAAATTTTCTCCATATTTTTGTTTCTTCTGATTGTTCCCAATTTTACTCTATCTCATTTGAGGGCAGCTCTCATCTGCTTTTGACAAGTGTATATCTTCTCAGGATTACTTGGACTCTGGTTTCTGTCTTCTCCCTCCATGCCTTGACCAACCTGCTTTCCAGGAGTGCATTCACAGATCTTTGACAAGGACATTTTCTCCACACAGAGCTTGTAACCATGCACTCTTCTTAAATATGGGCTTGATGAAATACATAAGAGTCACCCATCATTCTGGCTACCTTACCTGTGCCGTCTCATGATGTTAATGCATTTAAGTCAAAGCCTATCCAGACCGCCCTACCTACCCCTTGACATTAACTGATGAGGACAATCCTCGTGGTTCTCAGAGTGAGCTCATGATGAGGTGCATGGTAAGAGATAAACTTGGTACTAGACACCTGGTATCTGTACATGAATTATAACTTTGCTCTGAATCTGCTGATTCTTAGAAGTATCATCTGCATCTTAGAATAAAGTGTTTTCTATCTACTCTTTCACTTTTTCAAAATGATATTTGGCATAAAAACCCAACATTGAAAATACAAATTTGGATCTCAGTTGATGACATTTGTTAATAATTTTCACAATTTAGTTTATAAAGTTATATCACTTTTTAGTCATTTATTTTTCAGAATTGCACAGATTTTATCCCAAACATTGCAAAAAAAATATAAAATGATATTTCTACACTGTGGCATCTGATAGACACATTCACCAGTTATCTTCACAAAACAATTTCATATAGGAGAACATCACTCTTATAACCTAGAATTTGCCAAGAGTACTGAATTCAAATGTGAAAATATGCTGAGTGAGAGGTAGCTTCTATAGAACACCAGGTGTGCATGTGTGTTTGTTCTATGCACTGGATTGGCAGCACAATATTTTCAAGTTCTATTCCATGTACTCTAGGTCCATGTAGAGCACTTCCCCTCTCCCTTCAGGTCAAAACTCAAGAAAAGAGAACTGGAATTAGTCACCTGGTCCTGAGGCTGCTCCTCAGTCCCAACTGCTTTCCCAAGATTCACCCTTGCATGAAGCACCCCCCTCCTGGATTCTCTCCCTTCTCTATTTGGGGTACATTAAAACTTTATTGATATTTTACAAACAAGCTATCTTTGTATCACTTCAAAAAATTCCTTGTTGCTTTTGTAAGCATCTTTTCCATTTCCCAATAGATATTTTTTTCAACTGTGAAAGTAATTGTACCTAAAGTTTAATAGAATTCACTTTTTTTTTTCAATATAAAACCCAGAAATTCTCTGATGTTTGAGGGTTTTCAGGTTCATGGAAGTGTTTGCTGGAACAAGTTACAGCCCTCACATGAGGTCAAGTACACTTGAGCCAGTGTGTGATCTAAGCATTGATGTCCTTGTGGTTGTGGGGACCAAGCCATGAAGGAAACAGTGACTGCAGGAGTGAAAGTTGGCAGAATCATTTCAACCCTGAAGAACTATGTGTGGGTCTGCTGTGGTGAGGGGGTGTGGAGCGTGTGGCTCTTCCCCTCTGAGGATCATGGAAGGCACAGGGGCATCTGGAGATGCATCTGAAATGGGAGGTGGGATACCCATGACCAATAAAGGACAGCAAAAGCAAAGACCACAAGGTGCCCCTGGGAACAGCAGGGGCCCCAATATCTCACAAGAATATTTTTCATTAAAAATAATATATATGTACACATTTTTTTTTTACTTCTGCAGTGTGCAAAATCAACCAGGCCTACAATAAATGATATCCTTTTAAAAACAATTCAAATAAAAATCACTAGTTAATTGGTCCCCACCTAGAAGAGCCAACATTAAAAATGCTAAAAAGGCATAAATGTGCATATTCCTTACTTTTCATCCTCTTCTTCCCCCTTCACAAGTGACTTTCTGATCTGTTTCTCGGGGCTGAAGACAAACAAACAAACAAACAACAACAAAAAAAAACAAAACAAATAACTGTTTTCTTCTTCAACTTGACCTCTGCAGAGAGTTCCTGTGTAGGTGATCTTGGATACCTTCCCTACCCCCTTATGTTTCCTTGTCCTCACTCCCTGTGTTAGTGGCTGGGATGAGTCACAGCTGTGATGTGCTGAACCTCCCAGGCCTCAGCAGACTCCAGACCTCAGCCAGGGACCAAGGTCCTGACACATCCTCCCCTGCAGAGCCCCAGGGTCACCATCCTCCTGGCCAACCTCCAAGTGAGTCTGTTCTTGATATAATAATAATAATCCAATAAACCTGTTTTTGATTAAGACAGAAAAATATAAGCCGCTCTCACCTGGGCAGAGAACACACTAATCATAGGTGAACCTGGAGCCCTAGGACTCCTATATGGAAGATGGGAGTCTAAGCAGGGGACCTCAGGGGGCCAGAGATAGGTTCCCTCCCTTGCTCAGCACCTGAAGAGGCTGAGGGGAGAGGCCCAGTGTCTGGTGGCATCTGTAGCTGCAGCACTTCTAGACGCTACCTAACTACTGAGTGCTGGCCCTGGGACTGAGATCCCCTGGGAGCTCTCACAGAGGCTCTGGAAGAGATTGGGTGGGAAGCAGTAGGTGGGTTTGCAGCTATAGAACTGGAGACCCCATAGCCCCCACCCCTATGCCTGCACAATCCAGGGTCCCTTAGGCCCCATCTTTCTTTGACAAAACCACATCTTTGGCATTTCATGTGTGTCACACAGCCAAGACATCTACTGCCCAAGACCGGCATGGCTTATGAATTACTGATAAATTGTTAATCCTTTGTCCTTAAGTAGAAGGACATTTTCCTGGGGAGAGTGGTCACTTGAGTTTCCTACAGGATCTCACCTAGTGATAAAGGAAGAGAAACAATTTCGTGAACTGGGGAGAAAATATCCATGGTCAAGACATTGGCACCCCAGGTACAGATCCTGCCTATTGATTCTCCCATGACCTGTCACTTAGAGCAGAGGCACTCTTCACCATGACCTGCAAAGGTGAGACAAACTGGGCTCATGGGGCTGGGGATGTGGCTCAAGCGGTAGCGCGCTCGTCTGGCGTGCGTGCGGCCCGGGTTCGATCCTCAGCACCACATACAAACAACGATGTTGTGTCCGCCAATAACTAAAAAAAATAAATATTAAAAAATTCTCTCTCTCTCTCCCTCTATCACTCTCTCTTTAAAAAAAAAAACTGGGCTCAAATTGGCTTGTGCAAGTTTCAGCTAAGAAGAAGGCAGAAAAAAAACCACATAACAGGAATAATTTTGGCGTCAACATCAGGAAGGCTCTTTGACCATAAGGACCAAACTTCCACGCTGAAAAGAGAGAGAGAGAGAGAGAGAGAGAGAGAGAGAGAGAGAGAGACAGAGAGAGAGAGAGAGAGAGAGAGAGAGAGAGAGAGAGAGAGAGAGAGCTCACATTTCCTTTATTTTATAGGGGGAATATCAGAGGAAGGGAAAAGTTTTCAAAGGTGGAGTTTTGTTTCATGATGTCTTGGGGTCAGCAGATTGACTGACATCTTGGCAGGTCACACCCACCTCAGGTCTGTGTGGAATCTTAGGCAGAGCTAGAGGGGCTGGGGGTGCACATACATCATGTGATCAGTCCCTGACAGGGACTTTGCAGTGCCAGACCTGTCCCCTCAGGGGGCTACTATGCACAACACAATCCAAACACAACTCATGGACAGCTCGTGACAACACACCAGAAAATAAACAATCCAAGAAAACTGATCTAGAAGCCCTGAGGCAGGAGCAATGATCCCGTCCCATGGGGTCCACTAAGGCTTGGGAGCTCTGCCCTGCACTCAGGCCCACAGGGTGCCAGGGCTCTGCACATGGGCTGTGTCTCCCCAGATGCAAGCTCTGGTAGGGTTTCTAATCTACTTTGTGACTATAATAACCACAACCCAACACAGGGAACTTTCCCCCAGGGATTCACAGAGTGGAGTCAGAATAAGGTAAGCAGAGGAGCAGGCTGATGTGAGGACAAGGCCCTGCTCTGGGGGTGCCCTAGGTAAGCAATGAGGAAGGACTGTCCTTATGAATTCAAAGAGGGGACAGGACACATTGAGAGCCCATTCAGTGATTGTGACCAGACCTGGAGGTCCAGAGAGGAGGGGACAGAAGTGGAAGAGAGAGGTGTTAAAATTCCAGTGCTTTCCCCAGGATGTCCCCAGAGCCTTCATCAAGGAGCAGGTTACTGTTCAGTGCACAGGGGCCCAGGGTGGGCTGAGCTTCATCTTCACTAGAGCCATGCAAGGAACTAAAACTTGCTTCTGAAATTACTCTAACCTCTCCAGAAACATACCTAGGAAAGAGTCTGTGTAGGCTTTGCCTGCTCTTCTCAGGATGGGAGGAACCACCACAGGTCTAAGTGTGTCTTGGGGACACTGAGGCAGGAAGGGCACAATCATACTGGGTTCCATCCCACCCTGGCCTCCTGGTCCAGCAAGGCAAATGTCTAGAGAAACATAAACCACATCATAGAGTTCACAAATTCTACTTTCTTCCTGCCTTCAGGGCTCTTTTTACATCCTAAGCACAAAATGTCTCTTTATCCCTTAATCCCTTCTTGTTCCTAAGGTCAGTAATAAAAGAAAAAAAAAATGTCCTTAGGAGACACAAGAAAAGCCTTTCCTGGATCATGAAAAAAGCAATAAGTCACTCCTCACAGGAGAGTGTCTTGGTTGTGTCCTTTATATTTTGGGCAAAATCATATTCTGCTCTGGCCTATCTGTGCTGCTCTCAACTGAACTGGGACAATGGGCACCTGGCCTGTGCTGAGTGACAAATGAGCCTGCCCTGCAGCTGTGCCCAGCCCTGCCCAGCCTTGCTGATTTGCATGTGCCCACAGCACAGCCCACTGCCCTGAGGACTTCTTAAGAGGCTGCTCACACCCTGTGCAGGAGTCAGTCCCAGTCAGGACACAGCATGGACATGAGGGCCCCTGATCAGCTCCAGGGACTCCTGCTGCTCTGGCTTCCAGGTAAGGAGGGACAACACTGAGAATTTTCTCAGGCCAAATTGATCAGTGGCATTTCCTGTAATCTAATTGTGTGGATATTTACTTTTTAAAATTGTTTCTAATGTCAGGTTCCAGATGTGACATCCAGATGACCCAGTCTACTTAATCCCTGTTTGTATCTCAAGGAGACAGAGTTGCCATCACCTGCAGGGCCAGAGAGGACATTAGCTCTACTTTACATTTTTCTGCTGATAAAGGTATCAGCAGAAACCAGGGCAAGCTCCTAAGCTCCTCATAAGATATGCAACCAGTTTGGAATCTGGGGTCCCCTTGAGGTTCAGCAACAGTGGATCTGGCACAGATTTAATTCTCACCATCAGCAGCCTGGAGCCTGAAGATGTTGTCATTTATTACTGTCAACAGATTAACAGTTTCCCTCCCACAGTGACAAGGCCATGACAAAAACCTCCCAGGGAGAGGAAGTTTGATGCTGGGCTGCCCCAGCTGCTCCTCCTGCTGCCTCCACCTGCTGAGGGCACTGCTCAGAGGCAGCCAGGGTCACTCAGAAGTTTGGTGGAAGGGCCCAGGGAGGCTCCTCTGTGGCCTTACTCATTTTCTTCCTCCTCAGCCTCAGAAATGCCGACCTGACAATGTGTCTACTGATGGAATTAGGTGCATCAGTGCACCTACCTGGGGTGGGATTGGGGATATGGCATCAGACACAGGGATCAACAGAGCTTGAAGAAAGCATTTGTATTTTCCCATATTTATTGGCTTAAACCCTCATAATATCTTGGATGTGATAAATTTAGAATGGTAGAAGAGGCTGTCCCTTCCTCCACAATCATCTGTGGGCTCAACATGGTCCCATAAAGCTAATGGATGGACTGACCTGAGATGCAGCCAGAACAAAGGACTTCTGGCCAGTTCTCTGTGTGACCATCACCTGCGATCTCCTGATACATCCCAATGGTTCTGCAATGCCTGTCGTGGGGAAAAGGGCCACAGCCTGTCAAAGCAAAGCACTGGAGACAGAGTTTCTGTGAAATAAAGGGGTGTTTTGTACATTTACAGGTGTGTTTCTGATCAGTGTCATATCCTGGAACAAGCTCCTGCAGGGACCAGTAGCGAGGCTCCACAGCAGCAGGAAACCTGTCCAGGGGAAATGGTGTTATTGTAAAGGAATTTTGGGAAGGAAAGACGGGGGCAACTTGCTGGAAACTACACTTGAAAGAAGATCCTAATTGTGAAAGAATAGGAATGAGGACTAGGTGCCTGGATTTGGTCTTTTCATTCATGGGTACCAGGGTGACCAGGACCAAGGTGCTCCACATCCAGGCAGAGGTAATATAACACTGGCAGGTTCCCCTGTGACCAGGGCTGAAGCTTTGGATACCTGCAGATCAGACTTACATTGCTCAACCACAGTGTCCTCATGGCCCCAAGACAGGATGGATAGGCTCTAGCTTCCCAGCTCTTCCCAATGGTGGACACCATGTCTCAGTGACTGAGAAGTAAAGGAGAAACATTGCATTTGGTTACATGAATACTGCTGATGATATTCACAAACCAAATGGACAGAAATCCTCTGCCTTTTAGTCTCATTTATTGTCTCAATATCAAGAGTTTACTTGAGTTTTAGATCAGATTTTGGACCAGGACTTTTGCATAAGCAGGAATTGTTAAGATTATGGGGACTCTTGCAGGGAGATTAAATGTATTTTTCATGGTGAGATAGACATGAGTTTCAGGGGTACAGGGGATGAATGCTATTGTTTGAACATAAGGTGACCCCAAAACTCAAGTTAGTGGAGGAATTTTCAGATATGAAATGATTAGATTATGAAAATGGTAACCTCAGCAGTGGATTAATCCACTTGGTAGATTTATAATTGGATGGACTAACTGGGTGGTGATTCTGGGCATACTAGGCAATCCTGGAGGAAGTTAGGCCACATGACCTTGAGATCCTACCTTGTCCCTGTGGCTTCTTAGGAACCACGAGATGAGTAGCTTCTCTTCTCCATGCCTGTCTGCCATGGGCCTCACTTTGGACCAGAGGAAGGGAATCAAATCAGACAACCATGAATGAACCGAACTTCTGAAGGTGTGAGCCCAAACCAACATTTCCTCAAAAGAAAGAAAGAAAAGTGAAAAATGTTTAACTCTTCCATGAGTATTTTCCAGTCCAAGCCTCAACTCTCATTCAGCTAACTCAGGTCTTGAGCTCCCTCCTATGGCCATGTCCACAGGTTTACATGCTCCACTCACCCCAGCCCAGGCCTTCTCTCATGGGTGGCCTCCAACCCCAGCTTCCCCATGCTCAACAAGCTTCCACACTAATGATGTTGGAAGTTGCTTTAGTCAGCCTTTTCACTTCTGGGATCAGGAACCTGACAAAAACAATAAGAGGGCAAGTTTATTTGGGGCTCACTGATCCAAGGTCTCAGTTAATAGACAGCCAAGTGCATTGCTCTGGGCCCCAGCTGAGGCAGAACATCCTGGAAGAAAGGTGACAGGGAGACATACCACTTAGGATGAGGCACCAGGAAGCCAAGAGAGAGGCACTGCACATAAGGGGCAAAATCTATTACTCAAAGGCATGTCCCCAATGACCAGCCTCCAGCCACAACTTGCCTGCCAACAGTAAACCCCTAGTTAATCTTCAGGGGATAAATGCACTGATTAGAGATTAGGTGACAACTCATAATCTGACTATTGCATCTCTGAATATCCTTGCATTGTCACACACATGAGCTTTTGGGGAGCATCTTATATCCACATAATAACATTGTGCCCTGACACCCCCCAGGTGGGCTCATGACCACCTCACAATGTGAAATTCATTTAGGCCATTGCAGGAGTTTGCATATGCTTAACACTTCCTGGGTTGCTCAAGTCCAGGTTCAATGCAAATTAACAGTGTGATCCCCTGTACAAATCAAAATCATATTACATGTATCCAATATATAAAAGCACCAAGTAAGAATTTCCATTCCAAAATAAAAAGGAAGAAAAATTTTAAAAGGAAGAAAGTTCCAGTGCATACAAAGAAGGAATGAAACCAGTATACCAATATCCATCTGGGAAAATTAGTCCTGTAGCCCCACATCCAGCACGGGGCACATGGTGCTCTGATATTCTCTCCAAAGTGCTGTGGAGCTCCACAGATGGCTTTGTGGGTGCAATCCACATGCCTTCTCTCTGGTCTTGTTTCTGCTTGATCCTGCAGCTTTCCTCAGCACATGTTCTGTGTTACTGGTGTCTCTCAGTCTCAGGGATCTCCAATGGGCCTTCCACTCCTTTCAATTTCCCAAACATTGCCATCTCAGAGGCACCCTCACAGGGACTCTGACCTTGGCACACTTTGTCTGGCCTCCCAGGCATTCTTTGAAATCAGGTGGAAGCTTCGACAGACCCCCAGCTTATTCCTCCTGCATTCCTGTAGAACCAGCACTGTCATGTCACACGACTAAATCCATCAGGGTTACTCCAAGTGAATTTGGGGAATAAATAAAGACACAGACACAGAAAGTACCTTTTCTTTGGGTTCAGTGACTGCTCCTCAGCAGCAGCTTCCACAAGGGGCAAACAGGCAAGAAAGGGAGCTGGGAGGAGGCGCTGAACTCTTTTATTGGGAGAAGCCATTCAAATGAGGCAAGGAGTCACGTTTACAAAGGAACATGTGAAGGTAACTCAACCCCCGTGGGTGATGCCTACATCTGGAGCCATACCTCATTATCTGAGTGGGCAACACCCAAGTTACTGCAACCTGGCACTGCCTAGCCAGACTGAAGGAAATAATTGGTCAGAACCTGGTGCATCAGGAATTGAAGACATCTGCATCCATGGAAGCTCCTGACCCAGCACCACAGGGTTGTTGCCAATGTCTGCCACCATCTTGAAGAGTAACCAAGTCTCCAGGAGCCATGGTGAAGGTGGTTTCTTAGTGTCTGGGGAGGTGACATGGTGAAACAACTCCCTCCACCATCCCAACCCCTATGCAAACAGTCTGATTTCTGTATTCCAACAAAAGTTGTATAGAAAATGTGTTTGACAGATTCTCATTAAAATAATGATCAAAACCATGATATTCATTCTTTTACTCAATAAAAAATAATGCTGGGATGGGATTCTGGCTCAGTGGTAGATCACTGGCCTAGCAAGTGGGAGACCCTGGGTATGATCCTCAGCACCATATAAAAATAAATAAAAAGAAAGGTATTGTGTCCGCCTACAAATAAAAAATAAACATTAAAAAAAATGCTTCTCTGCCACCGTGGTTTGGGTGGCGGCGGGCTGGCCGGGAGTTGAGTTGCGTGAGAGAAGTGGGGCCCTGAATGTGACAAGAGAAATAAGAACCAGTTCAGATTACACAGCTCACTTAGAATCGCAGTGAAGCATTCTGGACTCAAAATTTATCAAAGACCATTTTCTGCCACAACTAAAATGCCAGAAAAACCAGGCAGTCATAAACCCTGTTGGGAGAGAATGGACTCTCACAGCTATGACTTTCCAGTTATTTTCCAGCAATTTTATGGGGAACAGGGACCAAAGATCTATAATTGGCCCAGTAGAAGACTTCAGAAGGAAAGCAAAAGACTTTAGGGATCTGGTATGGCATGAAAAATTCCTTGGGATTATCTTTGTGCTTCTTAAACAATGTACTTCATGCCAACTTGACAGCTGCAGAAGTCAAAAGGTGATCTGCCTGCATCATGTCTGAGATGAGCACCACCACAATTCCTTTATCTGCCAAGAAACTGCAGAGGATAGAACAGAAATAACATAACTTGAAGTTGTATCAATTTGCAAGTTTGGATATGATGTACTATTTGGTATTGCAATTGGTTCTTCTGCAAAACTAAGAAGCAGTATCAAACAAGTTCAGAAGAGAGTTAACGCATTTGTGACATCTATTAATAATCAGACCTTAAGGATTCTGCCAGTTAATTAATTGGTATGTGTTCCATCCTATTAGCAATTGGCTCAGCAATCAATCATGAGTTAGCTAATTTGTATATGGAATAGTAAACAAAAGTTTCACTGAAGTAGTTGATTGAGCATACATGGGTGGTTTCCATTTATATCCAAGCAACTACATGTAACACTATCTGACTTAAATAATTCATGAATAGTACTGTTTTACTTCATCCTGTTGCCAATGAAATTTCTGCTTTGTTGAAGGCTTCAGAAAATGTCAAAAACAAATTGGAGGTATGGGTTGTGGCTCAAAGGTAGAGTGCTCGCCTACCATGTGTGAGGCACTGGGTTCAATCCTTAGGACCATGTAAAAATAAAATAAAGATATTGTGTCAACCTATAACTAAAAATAAATATTAAAAAATGCTTACACCGAGAACAATATTGTCTTATTGATGGTTAAGGAAACAATCTATTTTGCACTGTTAGGTTACTCTAAGGTGATGATTTCCATATTTAACATAAACATTTCACATCTGTAAGTGGATAACAAAGAAAATGTAATTTATAGGAAGGTGTTTGTAGCACAAGTCTTCAGACTGCACTTGAACCCCTATGTATAAGTGTGAACCGATATATCCATAATTATGTTGCCACATGCACATGCCCTGTGTGTGTCCTGCAGCTGTTGCCCACTGTCCTGAGTAGGATGATCACCAGGCCCTGCAGGTGCAGCAGCCACAGCACCAGCCCCCATGGAGGGCAGCCTCCAGGTGCAGCAGGAGCAGCTGTAGAGCCCAGGGGATGCTGGACACCAGGCTGGTCTCAGGGGTACAATGCAGAGCCTTGGAGGAGGCCAGGCAGGCCGGAGCCAAAGTATGGACACTTGTGTGCAAATTCTGTTCAGGGCATGATCAGGATGTCCACAGAGACCCTTTTCCCCTCATTGCTGAGGGCTCAGGCCCCCATAGGCCCTCAAGGGAGTGGCCACATTGTCCTCCCCAGAACAGCCACTGAGGAACAATGCTGCAATCTTTATTGTCTGATGCTGGTCAAGACCCTCCTGCACCCTGACACCACCTACTGCCACCTGATCCCCTAGGACACTTCCCCCTCCTTTTTTCTAATGAGTCCCTCTGACCAGGCATCAGAAATATGGAGAGAGGTCTTCCCAGCATATCCTGTGCCTTTCTGTCAAGGAAAAACACACAGGGTCTTGCACATGTTTCTAGTCTTCCTTTCTGTGTCCAGGAGAGAGGTGACTATCCCTTGTTGAATCTGAAAGCAGCATCTAGCCTGGCACCATCAGGACCAGGCCTGAATACTGAGCTCCTGCTGCCTCCTGCTGCCCTCTGCACACCCTGCCTGCCTGGGAGGGCTGTGAGGCACAGACACAGGGCATTCTTTCCCCCAGCAGCCACACTTCCTTCAAGGCACAAGAACCTCATTTTTCCACCACTGAAGATGAACATCTCACCATATGTTCCTCCTGCCCAGTTGCAGCTGACAGTCTGAGGACTCTCAGGGGAGTAAGTTGTGGACAGCTCTAAAATCACACCCTCTCTCCCTTTTCCAATTATTGTCCCTTGATCCTGGGCACCTCCTTGCATACCTGCCTGGGTCTTCCAGTCCTGTCTCCTCCTATCTGAGTTCACAACTGTCACTGCTCACTTCCCACATGGCTGTCCTTGAATGGGTCACAACCCTCTTCTCCTGAACATCCTGGCCCTTGGCCTGCCTCTGACTCCACACTTGGATTCCCATGGGAGAGTCCAAGATGGTGCCTGGTGGTCTTTAGAGACCAGAAAGGAGAGCAGCAGATGTTCAGAAGCTGTTTGTGTGGCCAACATGCTCCACTGTGAACAGAGTAGACAAAGGAGCCATCCAGCTGCCAAAGGTACCTGTGTCCCTCCAGTCAGAGGGAAGCCACCAGCAGGTGTGGATGTGTTTGTCCTGCAGCCAGGCAGTCACTGAGCCAGCTGTTCTGCTGTGTGGGGAAATTCCGCAGGGAGGAGCTGCCCATGCCCAGCTCTCGACCCAGTACTTCTGTCCCCTTAGGGCATATAACCAATACTTAACTCTGTGGCATCTCTGTGTAGCTACAGATTCTGAAGTCACCCAGTGACCTCAGCAATGGGAAGTTCACTGCTCCATGCAGCAGGAGCACAGGGTCAGGCCTTGAGCTTCATGATCCTCAGTTCTCTGTAGTGGAGAGGGAGCCACAGCTTCTGCTACAAACATGGGTTTTCAATGTCCTAGCTCACTGTAGCCAGCTTAAGGTCAGCAGACTCTGTGGCCCAGGACTGTAATCCCAGCTACTTTAGAGTCTAAGGGAGGAGGATCATAGGTCTAAAGGCAGTGTGGGACACATACATATTGTACCAAATTAAAGTTTTAAAATACTTGCAGTGTTCTTCGGACACTGCCTAGCCAACACGAGGCCCCAACTGATCACCAAAACTAAACAAACAAACAAACAAAAACCTTCCATTGTTCAAATAGGCAAAGTAGTATGTTCATGTTTAAAATATTTGTATTTCGGATGCACGTTGTGTATAGACTTGTCAATATAGTTTATATCCTAAATGGCATTTACACAGAATATTTTACTCCTTTTATTTCCAACTACACTTGAACTCTGGCTGAGAGGATTCGCTGGGTGGGTCTTTTTGACCCTCCTCTTTGGAACAACAGGTTTTCCACCCCAGGACCCTTGAGCTCAACACTGAGCACCACCTCCCTGAGAGCCAGGCTCTGCCATGAACCCAGGTGCTCCTCACCTGGCTGTGGGCTCTCACCTTGGCTCAGCCCCAGGGTGTGGAGCTCCTTCCTTCCCTGGATACCCTGACAGGCAGCTGGTAGGCAGGGCCTCTGCTTCCCCAGGTCCTCTGCCTCATTGTCAGGAGAGCCATGTCCTCACAGCCCAGGGCCACAGCCCATAGCTCTTGGGTGGCACCAGCCTGAGCTCAACCTGGTTGAGCCCCTGCCCCAGCCTCTCCCACTCCAGTGCCTGAAGGACTGAGCTGGATTTTAAGGCACAGACCTCATTTCCACAACTCAAACCAAGATTGTCACCAGAAAAATCAGAACTTACCTCGATTTTCATCCTCAGTTTCTGGCTTGCTCCAGTCCTCCAGACAGAGATTCCTTGGGATCCCACTTTCCTACTCAATTCCACATGAAGCATAGTGAGGGTTACAGGGCAAAACTCTTCACCCCTGCCCAGCTGCCAGGCCTCTCCTCTAGTTGACTGAGCACTAGTTCTGTGCTACTGTGCATGGTGAGGACAGGTGAGCCTCTCCCAGCCCAGGCAGGAGCAGGGATGGGAACAATGGGATCAGCTCAGGGGCCTATGAAAGCAAAGAGGGGTGGGCATGGTTTCTGGGAGGATTATGATTCCTCATGAGCAGAGTGGAGCTGAAGCCCTTGGCCGCTCTTCTCCATGGCTCAGACATGTGTCTTCCTTGGCCCAGGAGGAATGAAACCCAGGTTTGAATGTCCAATGTGCTGAGGATGGAAAACAAAGAGGAAACCTGGGTCCTTTCTGCTTTCTCTGAGCTATTGCAAATCCCCACGTGCTCCAACCTTCTTAGTCTATTTATTTCTTAAACCTTCCCTGGAGGGATGAAAGAAACTTAAACTTGCTTCTAAAATCATTCTTATTTCTCCAGAAAGGACGCTTAGGTGAAAGGACACTATGTCTGGACTTGAGCCCTGCTGCTCAGGAGAGAGACAGGGTCCTGAGTTAAGTGTCTGGGGAGACTGAGGCAGGCAGGCCTGAAATCAGGTTAGGTCCTTTCCTCCCGTGGCATCTGAATTAGTCTAAGCCAGTTTCAAGTGAAACCCAAATGCCTCCAAAACTTAAAATTCAACTCTCTTCTTGTATGCATCGCTTTTACCTTACACATGAAAAATTAATCTTTTTGGTTTTTTTCCTTAATCCTGCTGTACTCCAAGGTCCTTTAACAGAATCAACATTAGGAAACAATAAAGTCAAGCATGACGGCACATGCCTTTAACCTCAGCAGCTTAGGAGGCTGATGCAGAAGGATCACAAATTTAAAGTCAGCCTCTGCAATTAAGCAATGTTCTAAACAAATTAGCAAGACGATCTCTCTCTCTCTCTCTCTCTCTCTCTCTCTCTCTCTCTCTCTCTCTCTCTCTCTCACACACACACACACACACACACACACACATATACACATATAAAACAACAACAAAAAATCTATATGTGTATATATATACATATTTGTCTGAAGTTGTTGATGAGTGGATTGCACCTCTGGGTTCAATCCTGCTGAACCCACTGGAAAAAAGGAAGAAGGAAGGAAGGAAGGAAGGAAGGAAGGAAGGAAGGAAGGAAGGAAGGAAGGAAGGAAGGAAGAAGAAGAAGAAGAAAGAAGGAAAGAAAGAAAGAAAGAAAGAAAGAAAGAAAGAAAGAAAGAAAGAATTATTAACTATCTTAGAAGTATGAAGAGAGCAATAAGTAAAAACTCACAGGACAGTGACCAAATCTATCCTACAGGCTCCAGGGTAAGCATGTATTCTGTAGAAAAATTTATGTTGTCCTATTCTGACCTGGGACACCTGGAGACATGGACCTGTGCTGAGTGGCATAGGAGTCAGTCCTGCAGCTGTGCCCAGCCTGCCCAGCCCTGCTGATTTGCATATGCCCACAGCACAGCCCACTGCCCTGAGGACTTCTTAAGAGGCTGCTCACATCCTTTGCAGGAATCAGACCCAGTCAGGACACAGCATGGCCATGAGGGCCCCTGATCAGCTCCTGGGGCTCCTGCTGCTCTGCCTCCCAGGTAAAGAGAGACAACACTGAGAATGTAGTCAATGCACTGTGGTCAGTGCTGACTACCCCTGCCCACAAGTTCTTTAACTGCATGTCTAATTATTTGAAACTTTGTTTGATTTTGTCATTTCTAATATCAGGTGCCAAATGTGACATCCAGATGACACAGTCTCCGTCTTCCCTGTCTAAATCTTGAGGAGAGAGAGTCACCATCACTTGCTGGGCAAGTAAGTACATGAGTGATGATATATACTGGTACCAACAGAAACCAGGTCAAACACCTAAGCTCCTTCTTTATGATGCAACCAGTTTGAAATCTGGGGTCCCCTCGAGGTTCACTGGCAGTGGATCTGGGACAGATTTCACTCTCACCATCAGCAGCCTGGAGCCTGAAGATGCTGTCAATTATTACTGTCAACAAGGTAATAGTTTCCCTCCCACAGTGACACAGGCCATGAGAAAAACCTCCCATGGAGCAGAAGTGTGAGGCTGGGCTGCCCCAGCTGCTCCTCCTGCTGCCTCCCCCTGCTGAGGGCACTGCCACTGCTCAGAGGCAGCCAGGCCTGAGGGTCACTAGGAAGTTTTCCTTGAAGGAAACTGGGAGCCCCTCTGCACTCTCACTCTCTCCCCTGCTAAACACTAGCAGACAGAAATTAGAATGTTTCTCATTTTTAAATAAAGAACATGTATCAGTGCACCTAGGAGAGGTGTTATGGCATAGACATTGGTTCAAACCACAGCAGAAACCACTGTAATTATGAGAAGCAGGAGTTCCCCCCCCCACACACACACACACACTGAGTACTCAGATTAAACTCTGGGTATTTAACCACTGAAATACATCCCAATGTCTATTTTATATTTTATTTAGAGATTGGATCTCACTGAGTTGCTTAGTGCCTCACTATTGCTGAGGCTGGCTTTAAACTTTGATCACCGTGCCTCAGATGCCCGATCTGCTTGTACAGCTGTGCCACCATGCCTGGCACAAGCAGAGTTAAGAAAGAGAATGGAAGTATGAATGATAGCTTTCTGAAAATTTAATGGGCTTAATAAATGTATACGTTTCTGTGTTGCAATGTGAGATTTCCAAACCTGCATTTTGTGATCACGAAATCACATAAATAGCATATTCTTCACACTACACATTTATCACTCATTTATGGTGAATCTTTCCATCCCAGTGACTTTGGCAATAAAAGACACAGATCTAGACATGGGGATGCTCTGCTTATCCCCCAGCCATCAGTGTCATCTGCCACAGAAGGTGGTAACCTCTACCCAAGAGGCCCTTGACTCTCTGGGATGCTCTTCTCAATTACCACTTTTGAATCCCTGGTTGTCTGCTAGTCATTTGTCCTCAGCTACAGGAAAGATCAGTGATATGAGCTGGATATCTGTGTTCCTTACAGAATCTGTCCCAGTGATGAATACAATAGGGTCAGCTCCCTGAGCAATGGTGAAGATTAACAGTGAAGCCACATGAGACCCAGAGTCTAAAATCCTAACCATGTTATGCCTAAGATCGACCAGTAGATGGCAGACAAGCCCAACCAACCAGTCACCTTGTCTTAAAAACATCCGAAAACAGAGTGGACCACAGCACACAGCACATGCCTCACACACAGAGTCCACCTAGCAATGCTCCCCCTAGTCCACAGTCACATCCTGGGTGCTCTGGGTGACTCTATTCTACTGCACCTTATTGTAGAGCAAGCTGAGCCTCTCTAGTCCTAATTTCCCATATCTAAAAAGCTCAGAAACCTAAAGTTTTGGGATGAATTCCAGTAGATTTAGGATTTTTGTATTGGAAGACTCAGTTAGTAAATGATAAAAAGTTTCGAAAATCTGAAGAAACACTTCCAGGTTCCCACATTTAGAAAAAGGATCTTCAACCTGTGTTCTACTTTCATCATTACAATGTTTGGCCATGAGCACATACAGACAGGAACACCATAAAACAAGATTATGTACAACTATAATGCCTTAAATTATTAAAAAAAAATCTGAATAATTTTATTAGCCCCAAATTGATTTAAAAACACCCTTATTTTCTAAAAAACTGTTTTAGGAAATGTGCCTCTTGTGCATTTCCAAAGACCCTAGAATAGAAAGCTGAAGGAATTCTAGTGCAACAGACCCCAAGTGGAGGTGGTGGGCTTTTCCTTTTTGTGAGTCATTTGACAAATATTAGAGAGAAGGTTGAAAGACTAAACAAGGGTTCCCTGAGCAGGAAGGCTGGGACATGGCCTGTGAGGGTTTCCTGAGGTGATGATCTGAGCCTGGATGGTGAGAAGAGTAAAGAGGTCAGCTCTGGTGGCTGTGATGCATAGTCCAGTAGATATTTCATTGCAGATCAAGACAAATAGGTAGGATTCAAGAGCTTAGAGCAGATAGTGAAGAGACCACCCAGAGCCCAATGAGGCTATGGAGGGAAATTGAAGGCTGAATCCTGTGGGTCTCTGTGAAGCTGCTCTTCTGACAGTTCTGAGGACATTTTCACCAGGAGACAATGACATCATGACAAGAACAGAGGTGTTGAGTGTCAGTGGTCAAGGGATCATCTTGATTAACTAGAAGTCACACCTGCAAGGAGGGTGCTGCTAGTGTCAGAGCTTCACTGATGTGGAATGTGAGGTGAGGGCAGCTGCAGAAAACTCCATCCATGTCCCTTGATCTGTGGGACAGCTCTGTCCCCAACCTGATGGCCTGACTCAGGGTCAGCATGACAGCTAAGCAACTGGGTGGACACTGTGCAGCTGTGGTGAAGCTGTCACAGCTGGATGATGGGGACTCCATGGGAACATGGAGCAGCATCAGTGCAGGAGCTTCCTGGAGACAGAGGAAGGTCAGGAGAGCAAGAGTTCACCTGCTGGAGGATGTGGCAGATTTACAGGTGACAGTTGTCCCCTGTTAAGGAAAGAAGGCCTGAGCAGGCAGGCAGTGTGCATGTGCAGGCAGGATGGTCACAGAGTACAGAGGATCATGGGAGGCAGAGCTCCTTCCTGCTGGACAGCACCACCATCTGCCTCAGGAACCTGGTGCCACTCACCAAGGAGCTCAGAGCCTGTCCTGCTCCTCTCTGCACTTGAAGTTTCCTCAAAGCCACACTTGCAGCGCAGGAGAGTGCTGCTCTTCACTAAATCTCACAAGGGTGAGGTTTCTTTCCCCTCCCATCCCTCCCTGGTGTCAGAGCTATCAGTGCCTGTCTGGGAAGCTCTGCCTCAGAGGGACCCACAGGGAGCCAAAGCCCCATTCAGCTCCTCTGCCTCCTGTTCCCCTGGCTCCCAGCTGAGGAGAACATGCATGTCTGTAAAAACCCCTTCAATGCTGTGGGCCCTGTGTCCAGCATGTTGCCTCAACAAGCCCAGTGACCAAAACCTAATGAACTGCACTGATTCAGTTCTATTGTGCAGACCGTGGTTAGACCCAAATTGAACAAGTGATGATTCAGTATTAGTTCTAATTCAAGTTTCAATTGACAAACTGTGCTGACACAGACTTGGTGAGCATCCTGTCTGTCTCCAGGAGAATAGCAAGGTGGAGTGTGGGCAGCTAGTGACCTTGGCACCAGCAGAAGCCTGGGAAGACCCCTGGAGGCCTCACCTGTGCTGCATCCTGGAGGCCCAGTGGTGTCCCAGCCTGTCTCAGGCACAGTGGGTCATGGAGAGACTTCCCCCTGACCATCAGCATCCTGAAGCTGAGATGGTGCAGTTCATTACCCTCAGGAAGGCCACAGTGGCCACCAGAGCATCCCAGATGATTTCAGAGGGAAATAATAGCTGCCATCTGCCTTCAATCCCTTTCTACCAGTGCATAACTGTTCTCTCCAGTGACATAAAAGCAGACTTCTGCAGTTTTCTCTGTTTCTTCTGCCCCATGGAAGTGAGAGTGTAGGAGACAGTAACTCAGCTCCATACATGTAGGAAAGATGCTTGGTCCCTTATGCCCTTTTTTGCTTCCCTAGGGACATGGAAGAGACAAAACACTATGGGAAGTTCTTGGTGTTATCTGTAGGGTAGTAGGAGGAAATGGAGAGTCAGGAAGATTCATAAACACCCAGGGCTCTGCTCAGGGTTAACAGTGACTACAGAAGCCCAATCATGTGCCTGGGTCCCTGCATACTTCTCTTCCTGACCCAGTGATGGCCTCCTCTGTCCAGGACAGAGCCTGCTAATGATGGCTGCAGCAGTTCTTCTCAGGTCCTGCTAACAGGGCATTTCCTCTGCATTCCAGGATAAGGCCTTAGGACACTTCTCTGTACTGTGATCTGGAATATGAGGGTCCAAGCTCCTTCTGGCTTTGAGTCTGAAGAATTCATCCAGCTATGGCTTCTCCTGAGCCCAGAGCAGGGCTCAGAGCTCCATGGAGGTGGGGATTTTTGGACATTCAGACTCTCCTGGAGTCAGTGTCCTGTGCCCATTCACAGGACCTGCTATCCTAACAATGTGTTTTGTGTCTCTTTTTCCTCCAACAAACCAGAATTTTTCTGTTTGCTAGGACACAACAGTGGAAATTTTGAAATCAGATAAAACAAGGACATACCTGAACATAAATTCACTAACAAAGTATTTCAGGCATTTTTCAGAAACACCATTCAGAATCCACTCAAGGGTGGTTTGAAACAGGCTCTCCTAGAATAGGCCTGGGCATAGGAGGCAGCTTTTGTTACATCACAAACTCATGATCCTTCATTTTGACCCTGACACCCTTCTCAGACAAAGCATGTGACTCGTGAAGATGACAATGACCTTCTACACCCCTGTGAAAATCCCCCAATACATTTCTCACTATCTAACCAACAAGCAGCTTCCCCACTGTCTGCAAACTCTGCTGCTGCCCCCAGTGAGGAAGCCGATCTGAGCATCCTGCTCCTGACCTTGCCAGTTCACCTCACAGCTTAGAATTTCTTTTTCTAAAAACTGATGTCACCATATAGACCTCTGTGTGCACCAGGCACTGAGCACTTGGTTTCTGTTAATTGCTTTCATAGAAAAGTTTCTTGTTTCCAGAACAGGCAGCCTATGGAGTTTAGGTCAATAAAAACCAAGTCCGAGGAGAGCACTCCTCATGAGTCTCTGCAAATGCTTCCAGGAGGAAATGGACCAACCTAGTCCCTGCCCCTGCACCACAGCCAAGGGATTCACAGAGCTTCCCATCTAGGCTTTTATCTCCTGGGCAATGAGACTCCATGTGCCAAAGTATGAAAGTCTAGCTGCTTCTCTTTGGGGACTGGAAGGGGCCTGAGCTCTTATGCCAGCTCCCCTGAGTCTGAGGATGCTGCACCCAGCACACTATGTGCTCATGAGAACAACAAGTGGGTCACAGGAGGGCCTGGGTCAGTCCAAGGTCACCTGCAGAACTGTTGTGCACACACCTCCCTGAGCCATTCTTTCTGTGGACTTCATGGACACAGAGCAATAATGACCAGGGAGGACTCAGGGACTTTGTACTTGAGTGGTGGCTGAAATCCCATCCCTTCTGTCATGTCCTATCCCCACACAGTGCAATAACATGCAAATGACCCCACAGGAAAACAAACACAAGAGTGTGCATGAGCAGGCTGGTCTGTTCTATAGGGGAAACTTGTTCACTACATCCCCAAAATTTGGTCTCACACTGACCATTGATGGGCAGCAGGTGGACCAAGATCCATGGCCTCTCATCCAGGTGGGAGAAGGTGCCCACCCTGCAGGTTCTCCTCAGGTCAGTGACCCAACCTTTGGGGTCTGTGACTCAGACTCATGATTGCTCACATTCATAGTCCTGGCTCCAGAAATGAGATGGGCATGGTCTAGAGCCCAGCTCTTAAGAAGCCGAGGACTCTGACTACCAGTTAAACAAGAGAAGGTGGAAATCAGTGCTTCACATAGATTTTGGCTACCAGCTGCCCTCAGGGTGGAGAAGTCAGTCCTTCCTTCCTAGGGTCATGTGAGGATGAGGTGAAGACCTGAGGCCACACCCCACACCTCAGCAGGACTCCATACAAACAGCTCTCATCCCAAAACTGCAGTGTACCTGTGGCCAGGATGTGGACATTTGTGCCCTGTCCCCTCTCATCTCCATGGCATTTCACATGTGCCCAGTCAGCCCCTAGTGTCTCCTGTAGCAAATGGTCCAGTGGAGACCCCCCAGATGCTGTGGAGCCAGATCTCCTCAGCCTCCTTCAGCCTGGGGTGGCAGCCTCTGCTTCCTTGGATCTCGGCGTCCTGTCTCTGTTGAAGGTACTGCACAGTGGCCCTATAGAATACTCTCAGAGAGTATGCAGTGTCCCTCAGGACTGACTTCTGCTCCTGCATCCAGTATTGTGGTCACTCTGCTGCCATAAATAAGGCACCCACTGGGCAGCTTCACATCAAAAATGGACTTTCCCATGACTGTAGGATCTCAGGCCATCATCAAGGCACCAGCAGGTCATTCTGCTCCCTCTTGACTCTCAGGTGGCTATCCTCCTGTGTCACATGGCTTTTCCTGGTGTCTCTGAGACCTTATTTCCCCTTCCTATAGGGACACCAGTCACACTGCATTAGACCTATACCCAAAATCTCACTTTTATATAATTACCTGTGTCTCACCCTCACCAAGAGTGTCACTATTTCATCCGGACACCACACATGACCTTCAAGGAAAAAAAAAAAAAATGTTTACACTCAGGACAACCTAGTGATAGTTATGGTTAAGGAAATAACATATTTTACACTGTTAGGTTTCTTTAAAGTGATGATTTCCATTTTAACACAATATTCCATAGCAGAAAAAGGAGAAATAATTTGGCGGAAGGTGTTGGTGGCACAAGACTTTAGATTGCACTCCTACACCTATGCACACTTGTGAATACACACACAGCCATGATTTTATTGATGTCATCTGCACAGTCCCCTGTGTGTGTCCTGGGGCTGCCACACACTCTCTTGAGCAGGATGCTCACCAGGCCCTGCAGGTGCAGCAGCCACAGCACCAGCCTCCAGGGAGGGCAGCCTCCAGGTGCAGCAGGAACAGCTGCAGAGCCCAGGGGATGCTGGACACCAGGCTGGGCTCAGAAAGGGACAGTGCAGAGCCTTGGAAAAGGCCAGGGAGGCCTGAGCCAAAACATGGATACTTGTGTGCAAGGTCAGTCCAGGACATGGCCAGGATATCCTCAGAGACACTTTGTCGCTCCTTGCTGAGGACTCAGGCCCTGAGGACTTCCAGGGAGTGGCCACCTTTTCTTCCACAAAATAGGTACTGTGCTGCCCTCCTGATTGTCAGGATAATAGTAAAATCCCTCCCAACCATCCTGCACCTTGGCACCACCTACTGCCTCCTGATCCCCCAGGGAACTTCTCCTGAATTTTTTCCAGTGATGTCTCTCTCACTATCCATCCAAAAGGTGAAGAGAGGACTCCCTTCTTGTAAACTGAAAACACACAGGGTGTCACTCATATTAGTCTTTCTTTCTGTGTCCCAGGAGAGAGGTCACTGTTCCTTACCAACTCACCAAGAGTATTAGCAGGGTCCAGCCTGGCACCATCAGGACCAGGCCTGTCTGCTGAGCTCCTGCTGCCTCCTGCTGCCCTCTGCAAACCCTGCCTGCCTGGGAGGGCTGTGGGGCAGGGACACAGGTCATTCTGGACCCAGCAGCCACACTTCCTTCAAGGAACTTGAACTTCTTCCTGTCCCCATTAGGGGGCAAACCTCCACTCAGATGCTGCTTGTGCACAGGGCTGCTGAGTCTGAGGACCCTTAGGGGAGCAGGTTGGGGACAGCTCTGAAGTCACACCCTCCCTCCTCTCCCATCACTTCTCCCTGAATCCTGGGCTCCTCCAGTGTCTCTCCTCTGCCCTCCTTCCTGGGTCTTCTCTGTCCTGTCCCTTCCTACTCTGAATTCACATCTGTCACTCCTCACTCCCTACATGGATGTCCTCATAGGGGTAACAACCCTTTTCTCCTGCACATCCTGGCCCATGGCCTGCCTTTGACTCCACCCCTTGGATTCTTATAGGTGAGTCAAAGATGGTGTCTGGTGGTCTTTAGAGACCAGAAAGCAGAGCAGCAGGAGTTCAGGGCTGTATGTGTGGCCGCCATGGTTCATTGTAAGCAGAGTCCCTGCATCATGTCAGCTGTGACCTGCCAGAGGCAGCTCTGTCTCTCCAGACAGAGGGGTGGCCAGCAGCTACTGTGAAAGGGTTGTCCTGTGGCCATGCAGTCACTTAATCAGCTGTTCTGTGCTCTGTGGGGGAAAACACAAAGGAGAAGCTGCCCATGCCCAGCTCTGGACCAAAAACTTCTGTCCTCTTGGGGCCCAGAACAACTTCCCATGTATATGACACCTGCTTCTATCTGTAACCAGAGTTCCTCAGGACACCCAGTATCCTCAGCAATGGAAAGGTCAATGTTGACACAGTAGGCACACAGGAGCAGGTCATGAACTCCATGATGCTAATGCTCAGTCCCTCTGAGTGGATTAGCAGCCATGGTCTAGGCAAGTGATGCCAACTTTAAATATCCAAGCTAACTTCTTCAAAACTAACGTCCAATGGGTATGGTGGCTCATGCATATAAGCCCACCTACCTTAGAGACTAAGGGAGGAGGATTCCAGGTTCTATGCCACCCCAGGAAAACTACAGGAACACTCTATATGAATAAAATAAAAAGGCACACTCATATATCACTGTTGGGACTGCAATTGTTGTAACCACTATGGAAAGCAGTATGGAAATTCCTCAGAAAACTGGAAATGAAGCCACCATTTGACCCAGCTTTCCAACTCCTTGGTTTATACCCAAAAGACTTACAATCAGCATGCTACAGTAATGCGGCTGCATCAATGTTTATAGCAGCTCAATTCACAATAACTAGACTATGGAACCAATCTAGCTGTCCCTCAATAGATGAATGGGAAAATTAAAAATAGTATATATATATACTCAATGGAATATTCCTCAGCTTTAAAGAAGAGTAAAATTATGGCATTTGCCAGTAAATGGTTGGAGTTGGAGAATATCATGCTAAGTGAAATAAGCCAATCCCTGCAAAACAAAGGCTGAATGTTTTTTTTCTAATCCTCATAGTCTATGGCCAGAGCCCCCAGCTGTGGGGCAGCCCCACCTGAGCTCAGCCTGGATGCGCCCCTGCCCCAGCTTCTCCCATATACAACTATGGGCATGGCTACATGGGCAATAACCTCACAGGGTCACAACCCTGTTCTCCTGCATGTCCTGGCCCTTGACCTGCCTCTGACTCCACCCCTTTGATTCTCATGGGAGAGTCGAAGGTGGTGCCTGGTGGTCTTTAGAGAGCATAAAGGAGAGCAGCAGGTATTCAGGGCTGTTCATGAGGCTGACATGGTCCACTGTGAACAGAGTCCCTGCTTCATGTTAGCTGTGACCTGCCAGAGGCACCTCTGTCTGTCCAGTCAGAGGGGTGACCAGCAGCCACTGTGCATGTGTTTGTCGTGTGGTCATGCAGTCACTGAGCCAGCTGTTCTGCCTGTGGGGGAAGCCAGCAGGAGGAGCTGCCCTTGCCCAACTCTGGACACAGAACTTCTATCCCCTTGGCGTCAAGAACAACTGCCCAACTGTATGACACCTGCTGCTATCTGTAACCATAGCCCCATGCATCTCCCAGTGTCATGAGGAGTGGAAAGGTCAATCTTCCAGGCAGCAGGAGGATCCTGTGCAGGTCCTGAACTCCATGGTGCTCATTCTCAGTCCTGAGAGTGGAGAGGCAGCCATGGGTTTAGGCAAGAGATGCCAGCTTTACCTTCCAGACTCAGGGTATCTGCACTTAGAGTCCCATGGGCAGGGTGGCACATGCTTAGAGTCCTGGATGCCTTGAGCCTGAAAGAGGAGGACTGCAGGTTCAAGTCCACCCCAGGAAAATTATAGAATCACTGTATATAAATAAAATGAAACTGATTTGGGTGTAGCTCATGCTGGCCTAGCATGTAAAAAACTCTGTGTAGATCACCAGAACTGGCAAAGTAACAAAGGAAAAAGAAAAAAAAATCACACATTAAACCAAAAGTCATGGCATATCTATGTGCTTACATATACTCATACTAGAGATGCAGAGTAAACACAGATAGATCCACATAATTTAGCTCCTAAATATTATGTATGTGGCATATAATATTCTTTCATTCATTTCTAAGCAAATTCGACTCTGACTGAGATGAAGCTTTGGCGGGTCTTTGCTGACCCTCACAGCTCAGCGGGCTGACTGTGTCCTGTAGTCCCAGGGAACTATGTTCACCCAAGCAAATCTGAGCTGCCCTGGTCTGAGCTGGGACACCTGGATATATTGAGCCTGTGTTGATTGACCAGGAGGAGCCCACCTGAAAGCTGTGCCCAGCCTGCCCAGCCCTGCTGATTTGCATGTGCCCACAGCACAACCCACTGCCCTGAGGAATATTTAAGAGGCTGCTCACACCCTGTTGTCAGTTCCCATCAGGACACATCATGGCCATGAGGGCCCCTGCTCAGCTCCTGGGGCTCCTGATGCTCTGCCTCCCAGGTAAGGAGGGATAGTACTGGGGACTTACTAATCACAGTGTGGTCAGTGCTGCCTGGTTACTCAGGAAAGTCCTCTTGTAACTTAACAAACATAAGAATATTTCTTTTTATGTTTCCAATGGCAGGTGTCAGATGTGACATCACGATGACCCAGTCTTCATCCTCCTTGCCTGTGTCTCCGGGAGACAGAGTCACCATAACCTGTAGGGTGAGTCAGGGCATTAGCAATTATTTGAACTTGTATCAGCAGAAACCAGGACAAGCTCCTAAGCATCTCATCTATGGTGCATCCAATCTGCAACCTGGAGTCCCCTCGAGGTTCAGTGGCAGTGGATCTGGGACAGATTTCACTCTCACCATCAGCAGCCTGGAGCCCGAAGATGCCACCACTTATTACTGTCAACAAGGCTACAGCGACACAGGCCATGACAAAAACCTCCAAAGGAGCAGAATTGTGATGCTGGGCTGCCCCAGCTGCTCTTCCTGATGCCTCCACCTGCTGAGGGCACTGCTCAGAGGCAGCCAGGCCCTGAGCACTACAAGGAGGGTCAGAGGATCCAGAGGGATCCTCTGCACCCTGACCCATCACTCAGCCCCAGCACACAGTGATCTCACTGTATGATAAAGAAAATAATTTAAGACCTGAAGAGACTGAATTAGGCAGTATCAGGGGTTGTGCAGCAAAGATAGAACTCTCCATGTATTCCACATGGGAATATTTTAGGACTTTGATTTTTAGTGTAGTTTAAGTATCCAGGAAAATTGGGGTGAAGTACATCCTGTCTCCACCCTGCTCCCACAGCTCCTCCATCACCACTCCCAGACTCTGTTGCTTCTGTTACAATTCGTCAACCTCTGCCCACATCTACAGGTCACACCAGAGTTACTTTGTGTATTCTATGGAACTAGACAAGTGGACAGTGACATGTGTCCAACAGTGTGGCCTGGCACAGTGCATGTCCTGCCCTCACACTGTCTGAGCTCCAGCTTCTCCTCACCCCCCCACCTCTCTGTGCAAACCTTCATGATTTCCCATCCTGTAGTTTCACCTGGGCTGAGTGTCAGCTGCCTGGCACTCACAGCATGATGATGTTCAGCCTGGCCTGTCACCCTGAGTGCTGTGCAGAGTGAGGTACTGAGTTCTCCTGTGCCCCCCTCATCCCAGGGCTTTTCACTACAGCACAGATAGTTGTTTCCTTTTTTAAAATTTTTTCTTCAAATTTGGTATTGAATTCAGACACACACTACCATTTAAATACAATCACAGTCACATTTTTAATTTTTTTTAGGCAGTGTCCCTCTAAGTTAGGTCCTTGCTAAGTTGCTGAATCTGGCCTTAAACTTGTGATCCTCCTGCCTCAGCCTCCCAGTTGGTGAGGGTTACAGGTCAGCACCACAACACCCAGCCTGATAGCTGTTTTTTTTTTCATTGCTGAGTAATATTCTACTTTCTGGCTGTTCAACATTACTGATCCATTCCCCCCAGAGATTGGCAGGCTTGTGTCCTTCAAATTTTCATTGCTGACCACAGGTCCTCTAAGTTTTCCAGTACATAATTTTATTTATTTTTAGATGTGTATTTTCACCATTTTTAGTTTCATAGCAGAATGCCTAGTGTTATCAGAATCTGTCACACTGTCTTACATGTCCTGTCTCCATCTTGGAGACAGCTTGTGGACACTCCCGACAACACTCAGCTTCTAAGAGTGGCTTGAGACTGCAGCCAGAACCAGATCAGCATCAGGGATGGGGCCTTGGCTCCCCTCCTGCTGCCTGTGGGGTGCTCCCTCCTGGACTTTGCCATCCCTCAGGGGTGGTGTTTCCTCATGTGTTTTAATTTGCATTTCCCTGATGACCTGGGGTGTCACAATGGTGTGTAGACAGATGTCCACAATTTGCAGTGGTCATACCCAGCTGTCAAATGTTTGTCATTTGTCATTTGTGAGGTCTGCAGGGGCCAGCGGTCCTGCAAGTCAGCCTCCGGTCTTAGGTTGGTACCATTGCAATTGGATCTTACCCGTCATTGACTACCAGTCCAGCATACAGCCACACCTGTGGATAGGTCTTTGTACCAGTGTGTGTGGGGGGTGAGGTTATTTGCCTCACCTCTGTTGGCCCCCAAATTTTAGCTGAATGACCATCACAAGCAGAAGGGAGAAAGATACACCAAGGCAAATGACGGCTCCTTTTGGAAAAATTGTACAACCGATGACAACATCAACAAAAATACCCAAACACTACCACAAGTCACTGCACCAACAGATAGTTCACAATGCATACAAGTGACTTCACAGTGCATACAAGTGTTACATAGTCCAGGCAAGTTCTGCAAGCAGTTCAATAATAGCTATTGCAGAAGCTGTAGATTGGTTTTATCTTTGTCTTCACCAGCACTGGGATGAAGACAGGAATTCTGGCAATAATGGCTAAAGAAAAAATTATGTAACATTCCAGAAGGCACTAAAAGAAAACAATTTTCTGCACAATTTACATTATCTTGAACAGAATTATTAAATATAATGAAAAGGAAAGGTGAAAGTAAACAAACAGATCTGTTATCCTCCTTTTTTGTTCACATATTAAAACAATCCTCAGCAGCTGTTTACCCAATTTAAATTAAACCATTTAAATCACGTGAATAAAAAATTTGGATCCATTTTTTTATGAACACACATCATATTTGATATATGGACATACGTACATACAAACATACAACATAAAACACAAGTGTGCACACATAATATAATAAATACAGCACATAACATAATAGTAAAGGCGTTATAACTTTTTACAGGTGAAATCTCAATTGCAATGTTTAAAAACTCTATAGTCAAAAAATAGAACTGATCAGCAAAACATTAACCTAAGTCTGTATGAGCTCAAAAAACAAAATAGAACTTCATAATGTGGGAAAGGGTAATAATAAAATAGATATTGATAAAAGCATCTTGGTTCTGTTGCAGATGTAAGGGTAGCCAAACTGGAGTTCTGGATATCAGCTGTTATGGATTTGAGCCAAATCATCTTCTTTTTGGTCTGTAGAAATTGCTTTAGTTAATCTCTCTGGAATCCAAATCAGCTGCTGTTCTCCCTGTGGAAACACACAAACAGACCCCCGACTCCAGACAATTACTGGGTCAGGACCTTTCCATTGTCCTGTTAGATTATCCTTCCAAAGTACCTTGGGCTTATGTACATTTTTTTGGACACATATGCCTTTCTACAGCACTAAGTCCTGATGAATCCAAATTTAAAAAGTTTAGAGTAAAAAGGGTTATTTTAAGTTTATCTTTGGGGGATATATACCCCTTTCCCAATTCCCTCTTTTTGCTTTAATAAGTACATTTTAATAGTTTGATGAGCTCTTTCAACTATGCCTTGTCCCTGTGGATTGTATGGGATTCCTGTTATATGAGTAATGCCAGTGTCTGCTGTGAGAACAGACTCATGGGAGGAGCTGGCAGGGGATGCCTGCTGGGGAAAGCTGCTCTGTGCTCTTGGCCTGGAAGCCCAGCCTGGCCCCTTCCTCTCTGTCTCCAGAGCCAATATGATATGGATGAATCCTGTTCCCTGATTTTATAGGCTGAAGCCCGACCCCAGTGTGGCTGCTGGTGGAGAAAGGGACAGTAAGGAGGTCATTAGGGCCAAATGAGATCCCTGTGGACCTGGGACCTGCCTGGCCCCTGCTCCTGCTGCTGCTCTGACTCTGGTGGGGAGGGAGGACCCTGCTTTCCCCTCAGTGTTGTTCTGAGCACAGGGTTTCTTGCTCATGAAGTTGTTCAGCTGGTTTTCTTTCTGTCAGAATCTCACAAAATTTAATGAGAGCCTTTTTGGAGCTCACGAGGGATGTTTTCATGATCATTTCACTCCTAATATGAAAGCCAATTGAGATCAAAGCCTAGCTCCTTAATCCCTGGGACATGACCTGCTTGGAGATATCTGCAAGGTCCTATGAGATCTGATGCAGAGGTGCTAGGGTCAGAGGGAGAAGTAATGTGACACCTCAGGATGCCTGTCTACATATTCCAAGTGGATCCTATGACTGTGGTGAGCCCAATTCCCAAAGTGCTTTAATCATGAAATTGGCAGTGCTGGGCCCAGCTGGTGCTGCCCTGTGCTGAGTCTAACAGTCCCGTTGTGGTGAGAGGCCAAGTCACTCAGTCACTCAGTGCCCCAGGGCATGGTGCCAGGGCTCAGGGATGTTCTGATGGCTGCGTTTAGAACAGTAGTTGCTTCTTTATTCTGGATCCCTGGGGATGGCCTGCTCTTCTCTAGTGCTCTGCAGGTCTCTGCTGTGACACTTTATTGAGAACTTGCCAGGGACACACACATTGTCCTCATCTAGCAAAAAACCCTCCTTCCCCTAGAAATGTGCTGGGCCCTATGGCCACACCGCAGGGCTCCTGGGTCACAGCAGAAGCCTGCTGCAGAGTGTCCTACTCTGGACCCCTCAGTACAGACAGGCTTCCCAGGAAGCTGATGAGTGTTTGGTGCAGCTCACCCAGCATGGAGTGTGCCATCTCAGCTTTGCACAGAGCCCAGCCAGCACTGAGCTTCCTTCTCTGTGGCTGGAGATACAGGGAGCAATTCCTCCTCCCTCCCCTGAAGGGGAGGAGCCAGCAGATCTCAGAAATCTGGGCCCCATCATGTTCACAGTGTGACAGATCCATCAGTTGCTGTAGGTCTGCAGCCCAATCACTGGACAGCATGGGCTTCACTGGAAAACAGGTCTTCCCATCTCCTGCTCATTATGTCCATTCAACATGATGACATCATCCAGGCAGAGTCCCATGGGATGGTCCTGCACTGTGTCCATGTAACCAGAGTTTCTTCAGGCTGTGCTTCAACCTAGAACAAGAGAATTCTCATTGCTTGAGGTCAGGCCTGAGGGCTGAGCTGCTGGGGATTCCAGATGCCTACAAGGTCAGGCAGAGGTCTGTGGCAGGTGGGTCTTTGCTGTGCTGCTGGGTCCTGTATCTGGTCCCTGTGCCTATCTGAACAGACACACTTGCCTATACCATGCTCTTCTTCTGTACCTTGTGGGTACACCTGAGGCCATGACCCAACCAACACCCTGAAATCTCTCCCACCCTAGCAGAGCTGAACCCAGGTCACTTCAGGACACTGCTATGTTCACCAGCTGTCACTTTTCAAACTAGTGAACACTTGTTGCATGTAACTTCCCCTTTCCTTCTAATACAAATATTCCCTTGAAGGCTAAATTTGCTCATTTAATGCAAAAGTTACTAATGGGGAAAGATTATGAAGCAGACAGGGAATGACATGGAGTTGAGGTGACAGAGATGGTAAGTCAGTAGTGTTCCCCTTCTCTTCTCTCTTCCAAAACCACCTCATTGGCATCTCATGTGGGTCACATGGCCCAGATATCAACTGCCCTAAGATCAGTATGTGTTATCAGATCCTGCTGAACTGTTAATTTTCTGTCCTTATGTAATTGAATAATTTTTTTGAGCAGAGGGATCACTTGAGTTTTCTACAGAACCTTTTGTAGTTATGAAAGAAGAGAAAACATCATGAATTGGGAGAAAAGATTAATGGTCAAAAATTTGTTACCCCAAACTACAAATCCTGGTTGTTGATGCTCCACTGACCTGTCCCTAGACAGCAAAGAGCAGAAAATAAATAACTCAAGGAAAATGATCCAGAAACATTGGGACAAAGGAAGTGATCCCCCCCATGGGGAACACTAGGGCTTGGGAGCTCTGGCCTGCACTCAGGCCTACAGGGCTGCTGGGGCTCTGCATATCAGCTGTGTCTCCCCAAATGCAAGCTCAGGAAGATCTTCTATTTTCATTTGTGACCTGTATTAACTGCAACTTGACAAGGGGAAATTTCCCCCAGGGATTCATGGAATCAAGCCACAAAACAGGTCAACAGTGGACCAGACTGCTGGGAGGACAAGGTCCCCTGCTCTGAGGATGACCCGGATGAGCAGTGAGGATGGACTGTCCTTGTGAATTCCAAAGAGGGGACAGAACACAATGAAAGCCCATTCAGTGAATGTGACCAGACCCTTCAGGTGTCCAGAGAGGAGGGAACAGGAGTAGAAGGAAGAGGTCTTACTGTGCTATCCCAGAGCCCTCAGCAAGGATCAGGTCACTGTTGAGTGCAAGGGGCCCTGTGAGGGCTGAGTTTCAAGCTTCACTATACATGAAAAGAAAGGAACTGAGACTTGCTTCTAACATTGCTCTACCCTCTTCAGAACAGACCCTTAGGAAAGAGCCTGGCGGGCCTCAGAACTGATATTCTTGGGAACAGAACAACCATCCTTTATATAAATGAGTGCTTTGGGGAGACCGAGGCATGAAGGGCAGAATCATAACGGCTTCCACCTCCCTGGCCTCCTGGTCAGCAAGGCCAGTGTCTGGATAAACCTGAACCATGTCAGAGGGTTCACACACTCCACTCCCCATTTGCCTTTAGTCTATTTTTACATCCCATCCCAATCATGAGATGTCCTTTCTTTCTTAATTCCTCTATACTCCTAATGTCAATAATGAAGAACTGTCTTTAGAAAAGAGAAAAGGGCTTTTCTGGATCATGGAGAGAGCATTAGGTCACTCTTCACAGAGAATCCGCTGATTCTGTTTTATGTCTCCCAGGAAAATGCATATTCTGCTCTGGTACATCTGTGTTGGCCTGAAATGACCTGTTCAATGGGAACATCTCACCTGTGCTGAGTGACTGAGAGGAGCAGCCCTGCAGCTGTGCCCAGCCTGCCAAGCCCTGCTGATTTGCATGTGCCCACAGCACAGCCCACTGCCCTAAAGGCTTCATAAGAGGCTGCTCACACCCTGTACAGGGGTCATTCCCAGTCAGGACACAACATGGCCATGAGGGTCTCCATTGAGTTCCTGGGGATCCTGCTGCTCTGCCTCTCAGGTAAGGAGAGTACTGGGGATGTCCTCAGCACTGTGTGGTCAGTGCCTGACTCTTTAATGAGTCCTCCAGTAATGTGATTAATTACAAGAATGTTTATTTTTATTTTTCCAATGCCAGGCTCCAGTTGTGACATCACAATAACCCAGTCTTCATCTTTCATGTCTAAATCTCAAGGAGACTCAGTCACAATCACTTGTCAGGCAAGTGAGAGTATTGGTACCAGTTTACACTGGTACCAGCAGAAACCGGGGCAAGCTTGTAGGCTCATGATCAATTATGCAACCAGTTTGGAATCTGGGGTCCCCTCGAGGTTCAGTGGCACTGGATCTTGGACAGGTTTCACTCTCACCATCAGCAGCTTGGAGCCTGAAGATGCTGCCACTTATTACTGTCAACAGAGTTGGGATTCCCCTCCCACAGTGACACAGGCCATGACAAAAACCTCCCAGTGAGCAGAAGCATGAGGCTGGGCTGCCCCAGCTGCTCCTCCTGCTGCCTCCACCTGCTAGAGCTCAGCTCAGCCAACATTAGAGTTTAATGGCAGGATTTTGAAGAAGGGGAGAGGGAGGATCCTCTGTCCTAAACTCCCCTTGCTCCTCCAGAGTCCCAGCAGCACAGACATGACAACACTTCTCTTGATTTAACACAGACTTTATTACTTCTGTGTAGTTCTGTGAAGAATACTTGATACATGTTCTATGGTGTCATCTTAACTGGGAGGAGAGACATGTGGAGTGTTAGTACAGCATGCTCTGTATGTGTGTGAGCCTGTTTCACAGAAGATTGGTGTGATATTCAGGGACTAGGTGAGGACCCTATCTGAATGGAGGTGGCACTGCTCCATGATGTGGAACACAGGGGATATAGAAAGAATAAAAGAAACACACATTTTTTGTCTTCCCCAAAAGAACTTCCTCCCCCAAAGAATGTGCTTATTCTACCATGTTTGGTCACTGACTCTATTTCTTCAGGTCTTTGTCCTGTAAGGTGATAAGTATGTGCACCTTATAAAATGCCACCCTAAGGAATTTGTCTCTTTATTGTGATGCATTATAAACTCCCTACTGAAGAAGAGTTGAAGGGATCACACTGGGCAAAGCCCCAAAGGGATGGTAGCAATTAATATTTTTCCTTTTTTAAAAATTTTTATTCTTATATACACATGCCAAATTTTGACATATTATACATACATGGAGTAAAACTTATTCTAATTAAGATTCCATTTTTCTGACCAAACATGATGTGGATTTACTCTGGTCATGTATTCCTATGTGAACATAGGGATGTTATGTCTGATTAATTCTTGCTACTGTCTTTCTTATTCCCATCCTCCCTCCATCCCCCTCATTCCCCTTTGTTTAATCCAATGAACTGAGGGAAACATATAATTGTTCTGTACATCTGTGAATATTCTTCCAATGCTGTGGGTCCTGTGCCCTGGCCCCTCTGTTTAGCAAGCCCAGTAGTCAAAACACAATGGAAAAACAACAACGGTCACAGAACAATGTGCTACAATGATCTGGGCTCTACTGTGGAGACCAGGTTGAGACCTAAATTGAATAAGTGAGATGTCAGTCTTATTTCCAAATTCCAATGTCAGGTATCACCTGAGAAATGTGCTGACAAAGACTCCAGCCTCCTTGTCTCTGTCCCCAGGGGAAGAGCACTCTGGGGTGTTGGCAGTTGGTGAGCTTGGCACCAGCAGAACCTGGGAGGGCACCTGGAGGCCTCAACTGTGCTGCATCCAGATGGGCCAGAGATGCCGCAGCCTGGCTCAGTGTCAGTGAGTCAGGTTGAGATTTCATCCTGCCCATCAGCAGCCTAGAGCCTGAGGTGTGGTTGTTCATTACTCTCAGGAAGGCCACAGTGGCCACCAGAGTGGTCCAAGTGATTTCAGTGGAAATTACCACAGTCCCTTCTGGCTTCAGTCTCTCTCTGCCTGGCACATGACTGCTTTCTCCATAGGCCCAAAGTCCAACCATCTGGAGTTTGTTTTCCCTGCTTCACTCATGTCTCAAAGGTGCTTGGTCCATTAGGCCCTCTTCTTCTTCCACAGGCAACATGGCAGAGGCTAAACAGGCTGGGAAGTGCTTGCCATTATCTGCAGGTGAGCAGGAGCAAATGGAGGCTCAGGAAGACCCATAAATACCAGGATTCTGCTCAGGGTTAATAGTGACTACACAAGCACAATAGTGTGCCAGCATCTCTGTGACTTCTCCTTTCTTCTTGACCCAGTGATGGCCTCCTCTGTCCAGCAAAGAGCCTGTTAATGATGGTTACAGGAATTGCTCTCAGGTCCTGCTAACAGGATATTTCCTCTCCTTTCCAAAGAAAGGTCTTAGATAATTCTATGTATTCTGATCCTGCCATGTGGAGGCTCAAGCTTCTTCTGGTTTTGTATCTCAGCAGGACTCATCCAGCTGTGACTTCTGCTACACCCACAGCAGGGCTCAGGGCTCCATGGATGAGGGGATTTGTGGACAGGTAGGCTTTCCCAGAGTCAGTTTACCATGCTCATTCCCAGGATCTTGAATCCAAACAGTGGTTCGTGTCTCTTTTTCCTGTCATTATTAGGACTCTATTTCTAAATCCCAAATAAAGCACTGGGTCTTTTGAAGTAAAATCAAAGGATTTACTTTGGCCAGGGCCAAAGGAGAAGAAAGAAAACAGTTCTGCAACCCTCAAACCTGACTGGGGCAGAAAGAAACTTATAAGGACTAAAATCTGCAAAGAAGGGGAGCAGGAGTGCAATTATAATCACATACATGTTTCATAAAGTAGAAAGCACATTTTCTGAGAAATCACATCTTTAGTACATACTCAGGAAGGCAAGCATGGATTAGCTTCATAGTTCACAGATATTGTGGTCAGGGTGCAAGTGGGTGAGGGTGGAGGAGTCAGCTTCAATGCCAGTGGGCTCATAAGGAAGGGGGCACATTTACAGAGGGTGAACTATCTGAACTAAATGGGGTCAGCCTGGCCTAATTTTCCAATCATCCAATAACATTTGCTCCTTTTCTAGATATCATCAAATTTTTGATTCTTCATCTATGTTGTGTATGGGTACTAATATCAGTGCATACACATGAGTTTAACAGAAGAAATGTGTTTTTTAATAAATTTGATAAGATGCATGGGCCCCTGAGAAATCTTCTAAACATTATGCCTTCTGGTCCAGCCAGGCCTTTAAGGAGAATAGGTAGCCAGGGGTTCCATTTGTACCAACTTTGGAACAAGGGCTCATTTTGATTTAACCCCTGATCTCTCCCATGTAGGTTTCTTACTTTGGAAAAGTGACTTTTAATAACTCCAAGTTTTTGGTATGGAAACATCAAGCTTCTCCCGGGACCACAGAGAGTCCTTCTTGGGACTGAACAATAGGGTCTAGGCCTCTTCTATTTTAAAGTACAACTTCTGCCAGAGATTGAACCTGTTCATGTAAATGACCAAAGGCTGGCCTAATATGGCCCAAATCTATATTCACTTCCTAGGTTAGGTGAGAGAGCTCTTGTTCTCCTTTTATTTGTGTGGCTGTTCCAACCACAGTTGATCTTACTACACCTAACCTGAATAAAATGGGAATGGCTCTTTTGATTTTGTAATTTATATTGTGGGCATTTCCAATTGAGAGGGGATAGCTCCTTCTGTTACCGCTGTTGACCAGTGACGAGTCCTTGCTTCCCCGATGTTGAAGAATAACACCAAAGAAGCATGCCGAGGCAAGGTCAGAGTAGAAATTAGAAGTTTATTAAAGGACAGCAGAAAAGACTTCTCCCGGAGGAAGAAGGGGACCCAAGAGGTGGAATCCGTGGAAGTGCGGTTGTTTCCCCTTCTTATAGTTTTGGGGATGGAATGTAGGTTGGAAGGCCCAGGGGTGGGACACTTCTTTGTGATGGGCTATCTTTAAGTTTGCTGGGGGCTGTTCATTAACACTTCTTTGAGGTGGACTTTGACCTAGGGCCTTTTCGGGACTTCATTAACATTCCATGAGTTGTCCTGTGTTTTCCCTGAGTCATTCCCAGCATGGCCTCCATTTTAGATTTCACTTGATATTAGACCCGATTTACCTAACTACACTGACTACCTAACTTTAAATCTGGCTTCACTTCTGGTCCCCTATAGGCAAAGACCTGGGGTAACACTTGTTCCGTAATACAAATAGCTGGATTATGAGTAGGGGTAGGCAGTGAGATAACCACAATGTCACATGTAAACCAAGTCCCATTAGGAGAAAAATATGACACAGTGGAGTATCCAGTAATATTATAGGAGCAAATATTCCTGGGAAAGTTGATTCCCAAATTACCTTGGTTAGGGAAAATAAAGCAAGAGGACTTTTGTGACATGTCACCTAGGGTGAGGAGTGGTCCAGGATTAACACAATTAGGTTTATTTTTGGTTAGGTGGATTTTAGTTGATATGACCCTTACATAATAAGGGGGTGTGGACTTGAGACAGAACCAACAGTATTGCCTAGTGTAGGCCAAGACTTGTTAATAAACTTTAGGACAGCACGTGAAGTGGGGAAAATGTTAGGTTCCCTGGTTGCTTAAGGCAATTTGGTGGAGCCAGATAGAAAAGATTTCTTTTTTTTTTTTTTTTTGTATATTGGGAGATCCTTGGTCATGATCATAGAAAAGAGTGTCTGTTAGGGATCCTATCAGCTATAGGCCATGAGGTTTTTCCCATTTCTTTCTCTGAAGAGTTTAAATTTTCCTACAATCAATTCCCATTTGGTACATCTGAACCTCCCAAGTATGTCCAGATTAGAGTATGTAATGCAGAGGTTGCATAATTCTGACTCTTAAAAGGGCTACCAAGGAAAAGTTTAGGAGAATTTTCTGTCAAAATTGAAAACCAAGTTTTATCATTAGATCCATCTCTATAGGTGGCTATCTTGATAACAATGAGGAGGGACAATAAAAATTAAAGAGATCCCTACATTCATGTAGGGGGAATCACATAATTATATATATATATATATATATCTCCACTTCAGGGTATAAGGATTGCCCCTAAATTGGGGAAGAGCACCATCCAAATGTACAGTTAACAAAAGTCTATTTAGGTCTGTCTCACCTGGTCTAGGAATGCATCAATCTACTTGAGCTGGAATTCTGCAGGTTTGCAGGATGAAGGCATGGTAAATTTACACCTGGGGAGTTCAGTAGCCTGGGACTTAGGACACAGTCCAAGCAAGAGAAAATACATAATTAACATTTTTCCAGTTTTTATTAAGAGGATGGATGGGGTCTCAGTGAGAGACCCATGCTTCTGCAGCAGGTATTTTGGTGAGATTCATTGGGGTATGATGAATCCATGCAGTTTTCCCATCTACCTTTATGGCCATCCAGGTGGTCAAGATGATGGAGTAAGCTCCTCTCTAGCTGGGTGTCAGTCATTTCCTTTAGAACCCTTTGATGTAGATCTTGTCTCCTGACTGGAATGGGTGCTGGAAACCAGTGGCCTCTCTGGGTTGTTTTTCACACAAGAATCTATAAGCTTTTTTCTTTTATCTGCTGGAGAGACTTACAGCAGTTAACAAGAGATTGGTGGATGATTTCAGCCAAATAAATTCCACACACCTAGGGGAGCAAATGGGGTAATCTCCCACACATGATCGCAAAGGGAGAAAAATTTCCCTTATGAGGTAGAGAGGGAAAATGAGAGGGAAAGGGAGGGGGGATAGTAGGGGATAGGAAAAGTAGCAGAATACAAAAGTCATTAATATGGTATTATGTAAAAATGTGGATGTGTAACTGATGTGATTCTGCAACTTGTATTTGGGGTAAAAAATGGGAGTTCATAACCCACTTGAATCAAATGTATGGAAGATGATATGTCATGAGTTATGTAATGTTTTGAACAACCAATAAAAAAATGTAAATGTTTTCTTTCTTACCTTAAAAGGGGAGCATTGGGTCTGCAAAAGAGCAATGGGCAAAAGCATTGGCCAGCCGGCACTGCTCTCTAGTGTAAATTTACTGGGGGTACACTACAGGGTCCAGTTCATGCGGTCAACCTGCCCAGAAATTTGAGAATGGTAAGCAAAATGAAGATTCCAGTCTATGTTTAAAGGCTTTGGTATTCCTTGTGCTATGGCTGCAGTGAATTCTGGCCCATTATCTAACCTTACCATGACAGGTATGGTCTGATTTCATTAAGAAGATATTTTATTACAGTCCATGCATTCTCATTTTTGCTAAGATATGCTTCTTTCTGGCCAACCTGATAAAGCATCCACAAAAATGAGGAGATATTTAGTACCATTGGAGGGAGGTCTTACCTCAGTGAATTCAACTTTCCAATGGTCTCCAGGCAGCTCATCTCAATTGTGAACCCCAGGTTGGGTCCGCCTTCCTGTTTGGCATTTACCTGTTGGCAGGCTAGACATCACTCAGAGATGCCCTGGGCTGTATGTTTTAGTCCTGGGATGTAGTGTGTTTCAGATAGAAAGTCAGTGATTTTTTTTTCCAAATGGGTAGTTATATGTAATCCTAATATTAATCTTTTTCCCCAAGGTTTAGGGTATCATTAGTCAGGAGTTGGGCAGAGTCCACCAGCTTTCTGATTTTGGACCCTGCCTTTTGTTATCCTGCTCTTCTTCTTCTGGAAAATAGTCTTGGGGGGAAAGAAGGCTGGTTTTGAGATATAAAGCCAAAGGGAATATGGTGACTTGTTCTGGTTTGGAGCTCAATGTCACCCATCGAGCTGTCTCATCAGCAAAATTTTTGCCTCTGACCATTGTAGTGTCTCCTTTTTGGTGACCCCAAAAGAATATGATAGTCACATGCTTAAGTAACAAAAATGGCCTCAAATAGGGCTAATATCTCCTCTTTATGTTTTATGGAATTTCCCTCAGCACTTAGTAATCCCTGTTCCCTATAAATGGTTCAGTGCACACAAGGGTAGCAAAAAGCATACCTGCTGGCTATGCAAATGTTTTCTTTCTTACCTTCAGCTCACACTCAAGCCTATCAAGGCAACTAGTTCCACTCGCTGTGTCAAGTTCCTTTTGGGGGGCTTGAACTCAAATCACTTGTGTTTCCATTGTGACCCTGTCTCTGATTAGCTGCTGCCATCTATGAATGGGACAGCTTCAGCCTCAGTCAAAGGAACATTGATTAAGTCCAGCCTTCCTGAGCTCACCTGGTCAAGCATACCTTTGCAGTTGTGGAGGGGCTTTAGCAAGGCAGGGTTAAGGGCCCTTGTGGGGGAAAAGTGAGGCAGGGGTTGTGAAGTAACAGATTCTGATATTGAATAATATGACTATTAGTCATCTATCTGTATAGTGCACAATTTAGGAGGGTCTCTACAAAGTTTAGGGTTGCTACTCTGAGGGATTATCCCAAAGTTAACCTATCTGCCTCCTTGACCTTAAGGGCAGTGGCCACTGTGATACCTAAGCAGAAAGGCCATGTGGATGCTACTGAGTCCAATGTTTTAGACAGATAGGAAATTGGCCTCTTCCAAGGTCCAACATCCTGGGTGAGGACCCCTTTGGCAATTCTTCAACTTTCTGCCACAAACAGGTTGAAGGGCTTAGTAACATTGGGCAGAGACAGAGCAGAGCCTTGGTTAGGGATGCCTTGGTGGTTCAAAGGGCTGCTGTCACTTTTCAGTATGTTTTAAAGAACCAGTTCTTGGGGTGGCTTCAAACAAAGCCCTTGCTTCTTCTGCAATGGATGCAATCCACAGCCTGCAGAAACCTGCCATTCTTAGAGATTCACAGACTTTTCTCTTTGTAGTGGGGCTAATTGAGAGATCAAAGCCAGATTTATTGCCCAAGAATTTCCTGGTACCTTTGAGTCCAAGAGGGTACATTTATTGACAGCATCTTGTAGTCTTTCAAGAAACGTGTTTGGTGCCTTGTTGGGGCTTTGAAGAACCTCAGTAGTTCTAGACAAATTAATTGGCTTCTTAGAAGCCTCTTTAAGTCCTACTCACAAATGTCAGTGATAGGCATACAACTAATCCCAGCCTACCCTAGAGTTACGATCCCAATCAGGAAAGTTGTCAGGAAGGGCCTCCTCTAACAACTGTCCTTCTTTGGCTTCAGTGTGACTGGTCTCCATAAGGATAGCCCTCTTGGCCTCCACCTTGATGTGGTCCTGCTCTTTTTACACCCCTGAAGTAAAAAGAGTCAGAGAGAGCTGTTGGCAATCATTCAAAGTGGGCTGATGTATGCAAAAAAAATGAACTCAAGGAGAGAAATAAGGACCTGTGGATCTCAAAGAAAGGAAGATTTGGACTCTCTGGATTATATATCTGAAGGTGTAAAGGGGACATGGTCAAAGGCAGTACTCTCATCCCTCCCTGAGGGAACTTCTTGGAGAAGCAACAAGAGAACAAGTGAGGCTGGGGAAGGAATTGCACCTGGGAAAGTAGCAGCAAGGGAGCACGTGGAGGGATGTTGTGGGACTGGAGGAAGAGAAGAGACTGGAGGAAAGTGACATCACCACTTCTATCAACAGATCATCTCTCTCTGAGGAGGTAGAAGTTATAAGTAACTCTGATGATTTAAAAAAAACAGACTCAGGGGATGTTCAGGAGGACACAGATAAATGAGAAGAAGTCTGGGGTCCACAAGAATTATTAAGCAGTGGCAACACTTTATCCTCATCTGAAGGGGATACAACAGGGACAGAAGGATGCCAAGAAGATTTTTTCATAACTTGCCTGTTGCAACTCTGGAAACCTTTGATATCCTGCAGATCCAGGACTTTGGCTGATTTAATTATGCCCTGGAGGCATATTTACAACCACTTTGGAGGATGGAGAATAAAATCTAGCCTTTGCTCTATTTATGGAAACTTTTCAGGATGGCCAGGCCTTCTAGTCACCAATTTCCAGAACTTCCATAATATGAGGGGATCTAGATATTCCTCAGATGGCATCCCATAGCCTTGGCCATTCCACCTCATGAAGGATTTGAACCCCTGGATCACAGGAACCCCCTAATCAACATGGAACCCAGACAAGAGGGGTTAGATGATGACACTGGTTATATCCCATACTAAAGCTAAGGTTTAGAACAACAGGCAGAAATCAAAGTAAATTGAGAGACAGAAACCTAATCAGATAGTGAGTTTGTGTATCCAAGAGCACTGAGATGACGATTCACACATGGGTCCAATCTGTTAGGAAGAGAAGGTTTTCTCACTTGAACAACAATGAAGGAGCAATTTTAGAGACAACTAGACACACACCCATGATCAACACAAGATAATTATCCATGAAAAACAAACAGTCCCTCCTCCCTTCCCAGTCTCCAGACAATCATCACAGCTTTATGATCAGAGTCTCTGGGCCAAGGCCATGTCTATCAGACAACCAGTTAATCCAAACCAGGTGAAATGCCTCTCAGGATTTACACTCAACCTAGTTGACACACCTCTGGGCTTTACATTATTTCTAGATGAGACAGCACAGAGGATTTACCATCAACCTATTTGATACAGCTTGTGGCTTTAGAATCAGTCCAGTTGATATACCTTTAGGCTTTACATTCAAAGCAGAGAACAAATAAGGTACCTTTAAGCACACATAGCTCCTTTTGTCTTTCTTCAGACCCAAGATTCAATGGGTCACTATGTAGGATCCAAACTCCAGCCAAACATGGGGCTCCCAGCACCAGAGGAGAGAGTGCCTCTCTTTGTGTTTATGGGGTGGAGGTCCCAGAGGGCCGAGAGTCACAGCCTGGATTCTGGAAGGTATGTCACTGGGGCCTTCAAATAAAACTCTGGGTCTTTCTGAAGTAAAAACAAGGAATTTATTCTGGCCAGGGCCAAAGGAAAAGAAAGCAAACAGTTCTGCAACCCTCAACCCTACACTGGGGTGGAAACAAAGTAATAACAACTAAAAACTAAAGAAGGGGGCAGGATAGGCAATTGTAATCACAAGACACACTTCATAAAGTGGAAAGTACTTTTCTCAGAATTCACACTTTTAGTAAATACTCAGGAAGGTGAGCATGCATTAACTTCATAGTTCACAGATATTGTGGTCAGGGTGCAAGTGGGTGAGGGTGGAGGAGTGAGCTTCTATGCAGTGGGCTCATGGGGAAGCGGGACAAATTCACAAAGGGTGAGGTATCTGAAAAAAATGGAGTCTGGCATAATTTTTATGTCAGACCATAGCATTATGACCCAGAATTCTATTTGTTTGGAACTGAATGTGAAGATTGTGGAATATGCTGAGCGAGGACACATATGGACTTAAATTTACTAACTAACAAAGTGCTTCAGGCATTTTTCAGGAAAATCCGAGTTCTTGCAGGATGGATATGCTCAGAGGAAGGCAGATTTTTCTGGCAAAGGAACATTGTCATCAGAAGCTCATGATCTCTCACTTAGACCCTGACCCCTCCCCTAGAAGCAGCATGTGATCTGTGAAGCGGACAATGACCTACACCTGAGTTGAAGTCCCCAAACCCATTTCTCTCCATCCAGCCAACAAGCAGTTGCTCCACTCTCCTGACCACAAACTGCACAGCTGCCCCCTAGTGGGGAAGTCGACCTGAGCTGCCTGTCCCTGACCTCCTTGCCAGTTCACCTCATAGCCAGCTCTTTCTTTGTGCAAAACTGATGTCACCATTTATACTTTTGTATGTGCTAGGAAGTGACCTCTTGTTTGGTGCTAATTGCTTTCATAGAAAAGATTCTAGTTCCCATAAGTGGCAGAATTTGTACCTCTGGTCACTAGAGGACTAAGTCCCAGGAGAGCACTCCTCATGAATCTCTGTAACGACTTCCAGGAGGAAAGAGTCCAACCTACCTCCTGCCCCTGTACCACAGCCAAGAGATTCACAGAGCTGACCGCCTTGGCTTTTATCCTCTGGGCAATGAGACTCCCTGTGCCAAAGCACCAAATGCCATCTGTTCCTCTGAGGAGACTGGCAGGGACCTTAGCTCTTCTGTCAGCCTCCCTGGGTCTCAGGATGCTGCACCCAGCACAGTCAGTATGTGTTCATGAAAATGACAAGTGGGTCACAGGAGAGCCTGAGTCAGTGCACAGCCATCATCCAGGTGGGACAAGGTGCCCACCCTGCAGGGTCTCCACAGGTCAATGGCTCAGCCTTTGGGGTCTCTGACTCTGACTCATGGTTGCTCACTTTGATTGTCTCCTCCTAGCTCCAGAGATGGGATGGGCATGGTCTGGAGCCCAGATCTTCAAGAGCTTAGGACACCATCTTCCAGTTAAGGAAGAGAAGTGATGCTTCACATGGTGCTTCATGTGGATTCTAACACCAGCTTTCCTCAGGATGGAGAAGTCCCTACAGACAGCTATCTCCACATAACTGAAGTGCAACTGTGACCAGGACATGGACATTATTGCCCTGTCCCATCCTGTCTTCATGGCATTTCACATGTGCCCAGTCAGCCCTAGTGTCCTGTGTAGCAAATGGACAAGTGGAAACTCCCCAGCTGCTGTGGAGCCAGGTCTCCTCGGCCTCCTTCAATCTGGGGCAGCAGCCTCTCCTTCCATGGATCTTGGGGTCCTGTCACTGTTGAAGGTTCTGCACCAGTAGCCCTACAGAATACCCTCACAGAGGATGCAGTGTCCCTCAGGACTGAATTGTGCTCCTGCATCCAGCATTGTGGTCACTCTCATGCCATAAAGAGGGACTCCACTGTGCAGCTTCACATCAGTGGCTTTTCTAAAGATGGTGGAATCTCAGGCAGACATCAAGGAAACAGCTGGGTCATTCTGCTATCTCTTAACTCTCTCAGATGGCCATCACATGCTCTTTCCCTGGTGTCTCTGAGATCTAATTTCCTCTTCTTATAAGAACACCATTCATAGTAGATTAGACTTTAACTCAAACCTCACTTTTTCATAGTTACCTCTTCCAATACCCTGTCTGTGAGATCAGTCACACTGTGAGGTTCTGGGGGACACAACCCCAACCTTTGAATTTTGAGGGGACTCAGCTCAGCCCTTACTAGGTAGGAAGCTCTGACCTTCACATGGTCTCCTGCCAGGTGGGACATGGCTTCATGGCCCTGCATCTTAGTGATGATCTCTCTAAACCTGGACTCGGGGTGTCACCAGAGTTCTCCAATGTTTTGCTATTTGTCCCCTTCATAACTAATAAGAATGTGTGGAGAATTCTATTTTTGATTTATGAATATCTCTTTGTCCTTCAAAATATTATTATGTACTAATGTGTTTGTATGTTTCTCAATGGGTCATAAGTATTGTGATTATTAATCATTTTAGTACTCCAAATTCTCCAGATTGGTCTCATTGATGTCCCTTGAAAATTGGTTTATTCTTTATTTTGCTATGACCCCCCTCAATATTTGGTTGTATCTTGAGTTTCAGGATAGTTCTGGATTCTGTTTTTTCTATCCAAGACTTTCTGGATAACACATTATCCAAATTTATGATTCCCATTATTGAATAGTAGTATTTAGGAACTATGGACACTTTTTGAGACTAGAGTGAATTTTTCAAGACTATAAGTGTCATCCATTTATTACCCCATCTCTGTATCCACTCACAGAGACACATACTCATGTTCTATCTAAAAAATCCATTGGTTCACATTCTCAAATTTAATTACATTCTAAAACACAGAGTTTGCTTACATATTCTCCTGTCAAATCAGCCACTTCTTTTTTCAACAGTACATCTCTTACATCTAATAGCAATCCATTAATTTACTTTTTTGAACCATACCTCTTTTTAAAACCAATCTCTAGGGGTCATCTTTGTGAATAACTACAGACCTGATGAGGGCAGAATACAGGAAAGATCATAGAATGGGGTAAGAATGAGGATGTGAAGGAGAGGACCTCCTCCTCTGAAGACACTGGGTTCTGAGGCCACAGAGAGTGGGAGTCATAACCTTAGGATCCAGGGGACACAAGCCATGGACATGTGCAATCAAGCAGAGCCAGGAAGGGAGATGGTGCCCTTCAAGTGGGAGGTGAGGAAATCCTGACCTGGGCTGGTCTTGATCAACTCAGTGAACAGGGCAGGGACAAACAGAGGGAGAGAGTTGGTGCAGCTAGAGATGGAAGATGGGGGAGGACAGGCCGTGCCCTTCTTATAAATCAAGACCCAAAGTTTTTTGTCATGCCGGTCTTTTTCACACCTAGACCATAAATGAATCAGAGCACAGAATTGGCCATTCTGGCCACAAAAAACAGTGATACATTCAAAATCCAAGAAGCTTGTAAACTTCCCACACTTTCTGGGATTGTGACCTAAACCACAGCCTCTGTCATGGATGGAACAAAGCATGAACAAAACCTAAATGTTATCAAATAGTGCACTACATAAAGGACTTAAGATTTACACTGCCTTTGGCTCCAGAAAGCAGAACATTTTCTTTCAGCAATTCTGAGCTCCCCTGTATAACCTGAGTCTCAACGTCCTGGAGACTGTGCTTAGTGACTGGAGGAACTAGCCCTGTAGTTGTGCCCAGCCTGCCCAGCCCTGCTGATTTGCATGTGCCCACAGCACAGCCCACGCCCCTGAGGACTTCTTAAGAGGCTGCTCACACCCTGTGCAGGAGTCAGTCCCTGTCAGGACCCAACATGGCCATGAGGGCCCCTGCTCAGCTTCTGGGGCTCCTGCTGCTCTGCCTCCCAGGTAAGGAGGGACAGCACTGTGGATGTCCTCAACACAGTGTGGTCAGTGCTGCCTGGATCTGCAGGGAAGTCCTCTTGTGAAATGAATAATTCTGTGGCTATTTGCTTTTGTTTCCAATGTCAGGTGTCAGATGTGACATTCACATGACCCAGTCTCCATCATCTCTGTCTGCATCTCCAGGAGATAGAGTCACCATTACCTGCAGGGAAGATCAGGATATTAGCTATTATTTAGCCTGGTGTCAGCAGAGACCAGGACAAGCTCCTAAACACCTTATCTATGCTGCAACCACTTTGGAACGAGAGGTTCCATCAAAGTTCAGTGGCAGTAGGTCTGGGACAGATTTTACTCTACCATCAAAAGCCTGAAGCCTGAAGATGTTGCCACTTATTACTGTAAACAATATTACCATTTCCCTCCCACAGTGACACAGGCCATGACTAAAACCTCCCTGGGAGCAGAAGTGTGAGGCTGGATTGCCCCAGCTGCTCTTCCTGCTGCCTCCACCTACTGAGGGCACAGCTCAGAGGCACCAGATTCAGAAGGGCATTGAGAGGGTTTCCTAGAAGCAGAGAGGGGGGTCCTCTGCCTTGCAGTCCTCTTACTCCTCCTCAGCCCCAGTAGCTCAGACAAGACCATTCTTCTTGCACAGTCATTTGATCCCATTCAGACAGGGGACTAATTGGAGTAATTTTTAAGAAATGGTCCCATTATTGAATCTAGGGTTATAGACCTGGTAATCAATGGCTAATAGGAATCTATCTACATGTTTTAAGAATGTTACTGGAAAATGTAGAAATTCTAGAAGAGTTTCTGGAATGGTTCTCCTGATGACATTCCCACTGGTGACAGCTTCTAGGACAGTTGAGCAGGTGTCAGCATGGAGCTTTAGGTGCTGCAGTAGGTGGCCAGCACAGGTCCAGGCAGCCTCATGAGGCACAGGTCATGTGACCTGCACAGTGAGACATGGAGACATGAACTCTAGCCACAGCCTCTTTATCAGCCTGAGGGCTGAGAATCATGAGGTCCAGTGTCTTTATTTCTTACTGTGATGTCATAGTGTTACCTGGATGTGATAGAAGCCATCCTGTCTGCTTAAGCAGAATGGTCATGGCCATGGATCATAATAAACAAACTCCAGGACAGAGTTTGTTTCCTCTGTGTAGCTGTGGCATGAGATGTGAGGGACACTGGGTGGTGTCAGGTTGTGTGGATGGAGAGAGGCCTGGAGCATTAGTGTGCTAGTAGAGCATGTCCAGGATGGTGGATGTCATGTTCATGAGACCGAGTGAGGAAATCCTTCCTGAGTTTAGGAGGCTCAGCACAATGGCCTGTGCCAGGTGGACTACAGGAGAAGCAGGGGACACTCATCCTTTATCTTCTCAAGCTCTTCCTCCTCCAGAGCATGAGTTTCTCCTGCCACCAGTCTTGGACATCAACCTCAAGTCCTTTGGCCTTTGGATCTGGACTTGCACCTTCTGCCCTCTCTGGGGATCATGGACCTGCAGCCCTGGACTGGGAATGTGTCATGGTCTCTCTCCTTCTGGGGCTTTTGGCCTCTTGGCTGAAATGCAAACTGAGGAAGGCAAGGCAATGCTGGTAACAACCAGTTTGGATAGATTATGAGCCTTGCAAGAAATGCAGAGAGGGAATTGTTGACAATGTCTTTTTGGAAGAGCTATGGCCAGGCAGTTACAAGTAGTTCAGAGTTTAAAATAAGTGCTTCATAAATGAATGATCATTTAAAGGTCATTAAGGAGCAGGGACTGTCAATAATTTGCATGAACAAACATATAGACTGGAGAGAGTCATCTTCTACTGTCCCATTTAGGCTCATGAACCAATGTCATGAGGGACCCTTCTTGAACTCCTATAATATCAACTTCATCCCACAAGTTCATGTGGCTTCTGGCACTTCTGAGCATCCAACTCGCCAACCAGGCTGGCCACTGTTGACCCCCTATATTATACCTAAAGCACAGGACTAGACTGTCCCTCAATGTCGACCTGACTCCAGTAGACCTGACCAAAACTGGGAGGGCTGGGAGGGATTCTTGTCTATGCCTTTGCTTTCAGCCTGTATCTGCCAGAAATATCATATGGAGATTTTCTGAAAGCTTTAAAAGATGGAAAAAGTTCTTACATGTTGCACCATTGGATCAGGAACCTCAACTGTAGAAGAATAAGAACCTGAGTGGACTTGATCATGACATCATTATGTATGCAGGGGCAGCTGCGTTAATGAAGGGAGAAACACACAAAAATCCAGCTCCACTGACCATGGGCCCTGTGAGGTTGATTCTCTTCCTGCCTGGAGTGGAGAAGCCTCAGAAGCACTGTGTGGTTCTGTTTCTCTCGGACATAGAAGATTAGCTCTTCAGAATCGCAGGGTCATCCCCACCCTCTTGATCATGCCAATGAGCACCTTAGAAACTTCTGTTTCTCTCTACTCAAATTTTACTTTTCTGGTAAAAAGTTCTTGACCCAGAGATTTGTCATCGTCATTCTTCCATTAAACTGAGTGAAATGATGAACACATGATTGTCAGATCCCATAGGACAAGAGACTAATTATGAAGAAAGTGTCCCATTTTTGAGGCTAGGACTATCCATCCTGGTGATCAATGGCTAATAGGAATCTATCTACACATTTTAAGAAAGTGACTGAAAAATGTGTCAATTCTGGAAGAGCTGCAGGAATGGTCCTCCTGATGACATTGCCACTAGTGACAGCTGGTAGTACAGTTGAGCAGGTGTCAGCATGAAGCTTCAGGTGATGCAGAAGGAGGCCAGCACAGGTTCAGGCAGCATAATGGGGCACAGAGAATGTGACATGCACAGAGAGACAGGGAGACATGACCTCTAGCTACAGCCTCCTGGTCAGCCTGAGGCTGAGAATCATGAGGTCCAGTGTCTTCCTTCCTCACTGTGATGTCATAGTGTCACCTGGATATGACAGAGGCCATCCTGGCTGCTTAAGCCAAGGTCTGAACTATCTTGGCCATGAACTAGGATAAGGAGGCAGGAGGACCAGGTTCAGGCTACTTTCAGCTCTAAATCCTTCACCTCTGGGCCTTTGTGTGCCAAGGTCAGGAGACACAGTCACGTGTGTGGCAGGTGTGTCTGTAAAGTTGCAAGCTGCTCTGCCCACCTGCTCTCCTCCCAGCAGCACAGCCCAACCAGGGGTGGGCTCTGAGGCCTTCAGCTCAGGATCCTCCTGCGTGGATCTCAGACAGGTGGAGTTAGGGGAGCCCAGCAGTGAAAGAGCAGCCCCTTCCCCTCAGGTGAGAGCATGTGGGATCCAGGGAGAGCAGGCCTGCTGGGGGTGGGACCCTTAGGTGTGTGGTCACCACTGCTGGGGCACACACACACAGACACACACACGCAGACACACACATTCACACACAGACATACACGGACACACACACACACCCACACCCACAGACACACAGAGACAGAAACAGACACACATACACTCACAAACACACATTCACAGAGACACACACACTCACACATACAGTCACAGACAGACACACACACTCACACAAACAGACACACACACTCACACACACTCACACATACTTACACATATGCACACATACACACTCACACACACACTTACACACATACTCACACAGACACACAGACACACCCCCACACACATAGATACACACTCACACTCACACAAACAGATACACAGACACAGACATACACACTCACACCCAAATAGTTACACACACACACAGACACACACACACACACCCACACACACTCATACACACAAACAAGCACACACACTCACACACACATATACAGACACACACATATACTCACATACACACATACACACACACTCTCACACATACACTCACACACATACACAGACACACTCAACAAACACACATTTGTAGACACACACACACATACACAGACACACACACACACTCACACACATGGGCACACACACACACACACACACACACACACACACACACACCACAGTAGCCTGAGAATAAGGTTGGGAGAGAAATCATGAACATGGCTCATAATGGTAGGCATAACCTTCCATTTCTCTCTCATTTGAGGATCCACAGGTGCTTCTGTGATGACCCAGGCTCCTCCCTCCTGCCTTCACCCATCCACCTCCTGCAGGTCCACCCAGAACCTTCTACAGACAGAGGGATACAATGATTCTTGCAGAAGGCAGGAAAGTCTGTGTGGTTTCTAAACCTTTGGGCTTTCATTTGTCTCTGGGTCTCAGGCAACTTCAGTGGCAGAGGATCAGGGACAGATTTCATATTACAACTCAGGACAGTGGATGCTGAGGAGGCTATTGTTATTGCTGTTTGCAAGCTATGAAATTAACTATAAAAATTAAGGTATAAACCACACAAACTTACCTGATGGGTGGCCCAGCTCCACATGTGTTGCTTGTCAGGGGAGAGGCACTGCAGATTCTCTGTCTATTGAAGAGAAAGATCCTACAATCTCAGGGGCACAGAGAATAGTGAAGGACCCTGGACCATGTACTTAGCTTAGAGCTCAAAAATTTTTAGGACCTCATCAGAGGGGCAGGGCAGGAGCAGGAGGGAGGGTAAAGGGTCTTCGGGAGCCTCTGGTCAGCCCAGCATGATGGAAGGTGAGCTGAATGACCACTCAGGCTGTGGCTCCCTCCCATCAGGTGCCTTCACCAGGACCAGGCTCAGAATCAGGTGGTTTGTGGCAACACAAAGGTATGTGTTTTCTTTAGCATTTATTTTGGTGTAAACCTAGCCGGCACGTGGCTGGACTTAGCAGGGCTGTGATGACCTCCTCTCCCTCACCCTTCTTTGCACTTCGTTTATCCCTGGCCCACATCCCTCTCCAGCTAAGGGTCAGGCTCAACATTTTACACCACACACCCAAGGAGGCCTCATGTCGATACCTTTGACCAGATTCAGTCATGGGTTTTCAGATAACAAGGGAGTGCTATGAATCCCATGGATATATTTTTAAATAATGAGTCAAGTGTGAAAGAATTACAGAACTTAAAATAGAAGCCACATTCCAAAAACTGGGTAGGTGTAAGAATCTGTAAGCCAATCCTTGCTCAAGTGGAGAAAAATATTATTACTCTTAGGACCATGGCAATGAATGAGAAGGTGAATGGGACATGGTAAAGGCCAAGTCTTGTTCAGCACATAACCAAGGTCCTTGTTGGCTGGGGTGGGCACACTGCTGGGGTTGGGCTTTACCTAGAAAGCTAGATGGAATATCTTCTCTTTCTCAGAGAGAATCCCAAATATCACAGATCCTGCCTGGCCCTCAAAATTGTCCTTGCCCACTGCAAGCCTCATGGAAATGTGGTGTGTCCTGCACTCTCCAGTGGCCCAGTGACTCAAGGGTCAGTGAAGCTCCTGTCTAAATGTGCTTCTCTCACATCACACAATCTATTCCACCCACTGGGGCAGGGTAGAGTTCCTACCAGGTGACCTTTCCCACAAGATAGACCTGGGGTGAGTCCAGAGAGAATTGTCACTCAGGAGGGACCTTGTGGACAAGATGGACAGGAGGTTGACCAGGAGGCAAAACTGAACTAGGAAGATGAACAGACATGCAGGAGCCCAAGGCCATGTCCCTGACACACACAGAGTCGGTCAGTGCAGAATCACAGGAGTGGAGGGCACTTGAGGACTTGGCATCCTGCCACTTTTGCCCTCCAAGACCTTAGCAAATGCCCACAGGAGAAACCCAGCCTGCTGTTGAGGACTCAGCCATGTCAATCAACCTCTCAGCTCAAGGCAACCCCCAAAGCACAGTCAGGTCCTCTTCCCTAGGGCAGCCCCTCTCCCAGGACTATGCCAGAGTGCTGGGGACACTCAGGTTTAAGATGTTAAAGTGGGAACACAAAAAACAGGTAAGCTTCAGCCCCCCCCCCTAATAGGTCCAATCTGTCTCAGGAGTTGTAGGTCTCCTTTTAATTTCTTCCCAGGCTTCTGAGTGCGACAAGCTTGAGTGTAAAGTGGTTATTTTATGGTTATTTTCTTCTGTGCTTAGTGCAGTGTTTTTCATGATCTGCTGAGGCCTGCGACATCCTAAGTGAAAATGGAAGTTCATTTTTCAACCGAATATAATGTATGGGTTCCAGTTTTGTTGTTCAGTTTTATACATGTAGATTTAGAGACCACAAAACCTGTATACTACGTGGACACAAAGGGTGAAAATGATGAAAACTCTGAAGAAATGATGATAGTCAAACCCGAGCTCAGCATGACTGAGAGTGAGGGGCTCCATATTCCAGGTAAGGGCAGAGCCTGTATGCTTAATTCCTCCTGTTTAAACTCTGTTCTAATAACTACAGTGATCCATGAACAAGAGGTTTAATATTGTAAAGTAGAAATTTTTTAAAAAAGACTTGAATTAAATGAACAAATTATCCTACTTAGGAAAATATACTGTGTTTGAGGTTTCCATTTCTAACAACATATTCTATCAAGAATACAATTAAAATTAATATAAGTATTTTTAGTGTAATATAAGGAATATATTGCAGAGCAGTTAGAAAACTCAATCCTTAAAATTGAAGAGAATGTTCTTGTTAAATAATTTTTTACATCTTAAATCAATTTCATCAATAAAAAGGTGTTTTTTGTTTTTCTTCAACTGATGAGAATGTCAGAATAACATTATTTAAGTAAGAATTTCTAGGAATTTTTTTTTTCCTATTGAAGCATAAAAATAAAATAAATTAAGAAAACAAGGGCTGGGGATGTGGCTCAAGCGGTAGCACACTCGCCTGGCATGCGTGCGCCCCGCGTTCAATCCTCGGAACCACATACAAACAAAGATGTTGTGTCTGTCGAAAACTAAAAAATAAATGTTAAAAAAGATTCTCTCTCTCTCTCTCTCTCTCTCTCTCTCTCTCTCTCTCTCTCTCTATTTCTTTAAAAAAAAAGACTAAAAACTGAATGGGAAAAACTGATAAAAATTCTGATTACACTCCAAATTCTTCTGAAACACAAAAGTCAAAGCCTGGTCAAGAAAAGACCACTTGAGTTACAGCAGGAATCACCTGGACCCTTATAAACCTTTCCCTACCCAATCTCTGTGAGAAGAGGCAGGGTTAAGAGCAAAGTACCCAACTCCCTCGTCCCTCCCATGGCCCAGGAGAAACAGAGCAGCACTTTCTTGTGACTTTCTACCTCATCTGTTGGATGCCTGGTGGACTGCTCTCTCTATCACATGACTCAGAACTCAGACAGGGACAAGTGCAGGGCTCAGGGCTCAGGTGAAGGAACTGTGGACAGCAGTGGTGGGCACCACTGTGTGTGACCACTGCATGAAGGAAAAGGGATCAGGAAATACACAGCACACCCCGGCCCTAAAGAAGCTTTCATGGGACGCTTAGGATTACCAGCTCATTTCTAAACAGCCATGGATTCTGGGGAAACTGGGAGGGGAAGCACACACTTAGGCACCTCCATGCGCAGGAAAGATAAAAGCCTTCACCCAGGCAAACCCCAGTCCTCAGAGAAAGCCCTGACAACTAGTGAATGGGTTTCACATCAGAATTCAAAGACTGTGCAGGTGAGTGTTTAATTCAAAGGCTGCATTTCAACAGAAGATGGCAAGGCACCCAAAGGAGCAGGGAAACTTGAGCCATTCAAAGAAATAAAAATCTTTAGAAACCTCCCCAGCAGAAAAAGACATCAGAATGACAGAACGTCAACTTTCTAATGTCTGCCTTACAAAGGCAGCTTGGAGACTTGGGATGCCACTGTCCATCACTCTTACTATGACATGTGGCAGATTGTGTGCTGGTCAATTACATCCTGGTGGCCAAAGAAATTGTGCTGATGCTGCTTTTAGAACTATGCTGTCTCATGTGGAGCACAATAGCCACAGTGACTCTATAAACTTAGATTCAGTTAAATTTTACAATGAACATTTTATTGGCACTTGGTTCTTTCCCATGTCTAATCTCACAGGCCATGTGTGGCTAACAGGTGCCGCATGGGACAGCTCAGATACAGATCTCTTCAGCATGACAGAAGATTCTGTTGGCCAGTGTTGGTCTAAATGATTCTCAAGGTCTTTCTAGGAGCTGCAGCTCAGAACACAAACCTCACCAGCCACTGGAGGCCTCAGGTCCTTCCCCAGATGGTGCAGCTGTTGTGGCCTAGAATATGCTCTGGAAGGCTCCTGGGATGATGGGAATGGGCTGCATGGACAGATATAGAATGGAAGAACAGGGTTCCAGCCACCTCTGACAGTATGCCCTGCAGCCCAAGGGAGCCTTTGTAAATCCACACCTGTGGCATCTCACCTGGATCACAGTGTCCAGATGTGCCATACTGTCCCAGAACTATTTTATTTTCTGAATATGAAATTATCTGTTTGTCTTGTGCCCTCAAGTTGGTGTCTGCATCACAGGAGGGATCATTATCTGTTCTCTACAGAATCCCTCTGGTGACTGATGCAATAGAATGAGCTCCATCAGCAAGAGAGATGGTTTTCCAGGAAGCTGCCTTGGTACCATCCCTGACACCATGAGATCAATACCAATAATCAACCAGTAGATGTCAGAACAGACCACAACTTGCAAAGAGAAGCTTGCTCTTGGAAATGCTAGGTAAGTAAAAGAGTGATACTATCCTTTACCTACAGGGAGATCCCCAGGCTTGAATTGGGACTCTGTGTGGCCAGTAGCATGTGGAGGACCTGCCTGGGGGCTGAGGTGTGGGCAAACACTCTCTGTGTTGGGGCTCTGAGACTGGATGCCCAGCCTTGCTTTTGCACTCCTCCACCTAGTCACTAAGGCCACTTCTTTAGTATTAGTAAAACTGCCCCCATTCAAATGTTGACGCCTCAACTAATTGTTGGTGTGTTTGCAGAAATGGTCATAAGAAGGAATGGAGGTTAAAGAAGGTCATCCAGGTGAGGATGATCCCACAGGAATCATGTCCTTCTAAATAGACATACAGGGAGGTCTCTGTCCAGGTAGTTCTGTCCATCCTTCTTAGGCCACAAGGAGAAGCTTGTGAGGACATACAAGAATGGAGCCATAGAAAGAGAGCCTATGATAGAGGGGTCATCTGCTGCCCCTTGACTTTGGAACTCCAGTCTGCAGAACATTGAGAGGACACATCTTTACTATCTGAGCCACTGAGACCAGAGTGATGTGTCTCCCTATGACAGTCCCTGAAATGTGACTGGAGGCATGACAGGAAGGTGTGCCTTGTCCTTGACACCTCTCTCTCTCTCTCTCTTTCTCTCGTTCTCTCTCTTCCCTCTTCCTGGCTTCCTGAGGTGAGCAGCTCTGCCCTGCAACATAAGCCCTGCCATGCTGTTCTGCCTGCACACAGACCCCAGCCAAGGTGCCACAGTCTGTGGCATAAAACCTCTGAAACCAAGAATCAAGACCAGCCTTTCCCCAGTAGGTTCTTGTGGAGGTGTTTGCTCACAGTGGTGGGCAGCTGATGAGCACACCCTGCACCTTGTTAAAGGCAGCTTTTCCTCCTAGGTGATCAACTGGGGCACTCGTGTGATTCACATGCCAAAGTGAATAATTCTAAAAACACAAGCACTTATTGTCAAAGGCATAGACAGATATCAGTAGAATCACCAGGTGAGGAGGTACAGGAGGCTGAGAAAACATCTGCAGTCTGGAACTCTCTGGAGGACTGTGAGAATACAATATTATGCAGTCTTTTTTTTTTTTTTTTTAGTGCCAGGGATTGGACTCAGGTGCACTCAACCACTGAGCCACATCCCCAGCCCTATTTTTGAATTTTATTTAGAGGCAGGGTCTCACTGAGATGCTTAACACCTGGCTTTTTCTTGAGGCTGCTTTGAACTCACGATCCTCCAGGCTCAGCCTCCCAAGCCACTGGGATTACAGGCATGTGCTACCATGCCCAGCTTAAATTAGGCAGTTTTTATAGACAGAGGAGATATCAGCAGAATGACCAGGTTATAAGGTATAGGAGCTTAAGAGAACCACCTCCAGTCTGGAGCTACCTAAAGTACTCTGAGAATACAGAATTAGGCAGTCTTTACCTATATTGACAAATGAGTTCAGGATTATGGGGAGAAACAGAGAATCCCCTATTTCTAAGACCAATATCCCTAATAGCCAGACCTGCTAATTAATATCTGTAGTGTGAACTTCAATCCCTGTATTAACGTCAGTCCTGCTTTGAGTATCTGTTAGCTGTACAAATCGCATGTGATACCACTATGTGGAACCCCAACATACACTACTCTGCGTCATTCAGGAAATAAGAAGAGACACACTCTGGTCTGCTCTGATGAAGCTGAGGGGAATGAAAGATGGTGAATACACAAAGAGGTACTCTCTCCCCTTCTAGGCAATGTACTTTAGAGCCTGGCTGCCTCTGAGTAGTGCCCTCAGCAGGTGGAAGCAGCAGGAGGAGCAGCTGAGGCAGCCCAGCCTCACACTTCTGCTTTCCTGGGATGTTGGTGTCAAGGCCTGTGTCACTTTGGGAAGCAAACTTCTATGCCATTGAAAGTTGAAAGTAATAAGTGGCAACATCTTCAGTCTCCAGGCTGCTCATGCTGATGTTAAATCTCTTCTGGATCCTCTGATGCTGATCCTGGATGGGACCTCATGTTGGAAAAAGTTTGCAGAATACATCAGGAAATTGGAGCTTTCCCTGCTTCCTATTGATATCAGTGTCAAATAACTAAGGCTCTGACTTGCCTGGTGGGATATTGTGATTCCCTCTCCTTAAGCTGTAGACCTGGATTGTGATTATCTATATCCAGATTTGGTGTTCCTTGGATTTACACACTATAGCTCCTCCTCTGTATTCTTTAGTAATCAGATCAATGTCTTCAGAAAGAGAGGTCCCTTCTCTGCCAAAACTCCTCATTGATACCCTTGGATCTACAATTGTTTTCCTTCATTTATGGAGAATTCCTACTAAATCCTTCCTCTATTTATGAAGACTGTGTAATCTGGGTGTTACATCTGGTATCTGAGATTGGAAACATACAAACCAATATCCGCATACTGAACCTTGCTATGAGAGAATGCATTTATAGACCAAGTACATCGGCCCACTGTGCTGGAAAAATCCCCAAGTGTTGAAACTTCCTGCTTTAAAATAAAAGTAGCTGGGTCCCCAGGAGTTGTATGGGCACCCTTATGTCCATGCTGTGTCCTGACTGGAACTGAATTCTACAGACTGTGACCACCAAAGTAGAAGTCCTCGGGTAGTGGGCTGTACTCTGGGCACATGCAAATCCACAGGGCTTATCAGGGCTGGGCACAGATGCAGGACTAGCTCTTCTCACACATTCAGCAGAAATTCAGTGTCTGCCTGTTTCCCTGGGCATCACATATTTGCCCACAGAGTATGTTCTAATTTGGGGGGGGGCAACAAATAGCCTCAGCCTTGCCCCCTCTGCATGGCCTGTTAGTTCCATCTCCTCCAGCTTCAACACATTCTGAGCTTGCTAGATTCCATCTATGACAGGAACTGTCCATTAGGACACAATTTCATCATATGCATGAGTGTTCTAGCTCCTTTTCTTGGTACCCATGAATATCACTGAGGCCAGGGCAGCTTCCTCTTTACTCTGATTCCATGACACTGTGTTTCATTCAGGGAAGCAATAGGAAAATATGGGGAGCCACATCTATTTTAAAGAGTGTCACCTACCTGACCCAGCTGTCATGAACAGCTAAGCATATTTATTCCTCCATCTCTGAAGACTTGGTCCCACTGCTTCCATCAAAGCCGTCCAAGATCAGGGATCTCTCCCTTCCCATTGGAACTATGAGCTTCTGTTCTAGCTGCTCATGATTACACATGTCCATGCCTGCTGACCCTGGATGCTCAGGTTCATGCTTCTGCTCGCTATAGTCCCATAACTCAAGTAACTGTCTTCAAAGATAGATATCCTTCCTCTACTAAGTCCTCATTGACACCCTTGAATGTCTTGTGATTCCTAAGTGTGAATTTCTTCCATCACCAAGTATCTATCAGTTCCTTAAAGAACCCAGTTCTAATGGATGTTTTAGGACTGCGGGACTCAAGCAGGGGGAGGGAGAAATATGTGTGCGTGCAGTCTCATTGGTCCTGAGGGTTCCCTTAATTGGGGTTAGTTGTACCTTTGACTCACTGTGGGCATCCAAGAAAGAAGGAAGGGCAGAGTACTCAGATGGATGAGGTTCCTATGTAAGGAACAGAGTCCAGGCATGGTGAGGGGGACACTGTATGAGGCACAAAGTGGAGATGGCCAAGAAGTGGTATCAGAGTGTATCAGGTGTGTGGATGTGTGGGGAGGAGTGGGGACAACCTCCAGAACCCACATTTCTCTTCATTCTTTGCTGAACTCTTTTTCACTTGCTCACATGCTTCTTTATCTCTTTATCCTGCTTAAATCCAGAGGCCCTGTGGGCAGCCATTAATAACTTTGCTCCATTCTGAATGAGAAGAGTTTGGACAAGATTAAAATATGCAGGTTTCCAGATCTTTGTAGATTCAAGGGTGTCAATGAGGAGCATTGAAGTGAGGGAACCTCCCCTTCCGAAGACTTTGATCTGATTACTATATAATATAGAGGAGGAGCTGTAATCTGTAAATCCAAGGAAGATTAAATGTGGATATAGATAATCACAAGCAGAAATAAGAAGGTCACTCTTTTTTCTCTGATGGACAGAGACACCTCCTGACCTTGGATGACTTGGGTGTATGTAGAGGGACACAGCATTCATGAACAATCTCTTGCTTAGCTGGAGAAGCCAGTAAGAGTGAGAACAGATCCTGCTTATTCTTATAAATTATGACCTCCCCCCCATATTTGCATTGATTTTCTCATTCACAGTAAGGGCACGAGGGAAATAGACCAAAGAGGAACTGGTCTCATTTCACTCATATCTGCATGTGCTCAAGGAACCCTCATTTAACTTATTGCAGTTAATGTATTTCTGACCTGACTGAAAGCCCCTGTCAGGATGGAATGGAGACCAAGAAAGCACATGGCCACCTTCAAGAGATCAAGTAATACTCTACATTCAGGCACAAGGAGGATGCTGTCCTTTGTTTCCCAAAAGGAGCACATTATCCACAGCCAAGTCCATGGTGACCTGTTTACTCTAAAGACACTTGGGCACCCTGGACCTGTGCTGAGTATCTGGCAGGAGCCTTCCCTGCAGCTGTGCCCAGCCTGCCCAGCCCTGCTGGTGCTGGGGTTTTGTCCAGTGGGGTCAAGGTGAGAGATGATTGATCCTGTAAGAGGTGGGGCCTGGTAGGAAAGGGTCAGGTCTGGAGCTGCTGCCCCTGGAAGGACAGTGCAGTTCTCACACACTGAGGGCATCCTCAGCAGAGTGTGTTGTCATGAGGCCACACCACAAGCCTGGCCACTGCAATGTGCAGCTAGTTCCCTCTCCACGTTCACAGTACTGTGACACAGGCCAGGGGCCTCCCCAGAGGATGGGTGGGACTGCCAAGCCTAGGACCCTCAGCCTTGAAAACCATCAGTTAAACCTTTTTATTGCACAGATGTTTTGCTATAGCAACATATAAAGGACCAATATGTGCTTCTTGTTACTGAGGTTTTAGGTGCAAATTTCCTTAATGAACTGCTTTGGAAATTAAGAAACTCTATCTGAAATAATTGTGTCCCAAATTTACTCTCACATCTCATGGATACGAACTACTCAACAGTGTAAGATGTCAATTCTCATCCAGCAGGTGGTTCTGGAATTCTGCACTGGAACAGCTCTTAATGAGGCTGATGATGCTGTCCACCCTGAACCTTTTAAATAGGATGCAGGTCTCAATGATTTGCTTAGTGCCTCACTTTTGCTGAGGCTGGCTTTGAAATCATGATCTTCCTGACTCAGCATGGACTTAATCTCATTGCTTTCCCTCCAATCACAGAAGACATTTTATTTATTCAAAGTCAGTCCACCCCCCATTGGCTCTTTCCACATAGATGCACCCAACAGGGAATTTGCATGCTGCTTCCTGGGGAGGACATTCCTGCAAGGTTTACATAAAAGCTCAGCTCTAACCTGGCCTTGACTCACCAGGACTCCTCAGCTCAGCTTCTCAAAATGAGGCTCCCTGCTCAGTTCCTGGGGCTGCTCCTGCTCTGGATCCCTGGTGAGGACAGAGGGGATGGGGAGGAGAAGTGGGAGGGGGGTGAGCTCAGTGCTTCCTACATCTGAGCTCTGTACATGTCAGTTGTGTGGGTGTCACTGCATAGGATAGGGCATGTGATGTTCAGATCCATGAAAGGGAGGACGTTTCTAGAGGAAAACCAAATCATCTACTGGTGAAGACAGGGACATAAAAAAAGGAGAGTGGTGTGGTCAACTTCTAGACAGGCATTGTACACGTAAAACTCTATCTTATATGACATTGGGTATTTCTGGATAGAAACCCAATCTATGTACTCAAGAATACACAAATAATTTAGTTGAGAAAGGAACAAAATAATTAAAAGGTTTCATAATACTATGAATAAACTTTCATTTCTGTCATTATTTCAGGGTCCATTGGGGACACTGTGATGACCCAGAGTCCTCTCTCCCTGTCTATCACCGCTGGACAGCCAGACTCTATCCCCTGCAGGTCCAGTCAGAGCCTCCTACACAGTAATGGAAACACCTATTTGTGTTGGGTTGTGCACAAGCCAGGCCAGTCTCCACAGAGTCTAATATATAAGGTTTCCAACCGGTACACTGGGGTCCCAGACAGGTTCAGTGGCAGTGGGTCTGGGACAGATTTCACACTGAGAATCATCAGGGTGGAGGTTGAGGATGCTGGGGTTTATTACTGCTTGCAAACCACAGAGAGTCCTCCCACAGTGGGGCAACCCTGAACAAAAACCTCCCTGCCTGAGTGGGCAGCTGCCACCTGTGCTGCTTCTCTGGGCAGCAGCTCTGCAAATTGTCAGAGAGAAAGAAACTGCAACTGGGTCCTCTAGACCTTGAGTGCCATGGCCACAGATCAGGCACCACATATCAAGTTGCCACCAACTGCAAAAGCCCTGGCATGGCACCAGCAGAAGGGAGACACTGAGGAATAGAGTTGGAGTGTTCCATGTTGAAATTAATTCAGCTAAAGAGGCCCTAAGAGGTATGCAAACACACAGAGTTCTTCTGTCAAAATAAAGATGGGAAATATTTTCAGTATGAATCTAATCTTTATTTTCCACAGTATTTTTAATAAATAGGTATTGAATGTACTCATCATGTTGTGTTCATGCATGCACAACAAAATTAGTAACACCCAGGGGTGCTGAGGGGTAAGGATGGGTAGTACACTAATGAGATTGAAGTCAAATTGTCACCAGCTTTTGTTAAGGTGTTAGAAATTTAGTATGTTATAATATACCCCAAATTAACAAAAATAGGGGGAAATGGCTATCATATAAATAGAAAAAATGAGAAGCAAATAGAAATATTGTATTCACAAAATAAACTAAAGAGAAAGGTGGTTGTAGTGGAGGAGATTCAGGGATTAAAATGGCAGGAGGAAGAGAGAAAGCACAGAAGAATGGCCAAGGGAAACTCCTCCCTGTCTGTAATTTTGCTGAATGTAAATAGGTGAACATCAATTCAAAATGTGTAGATTGGCAAAATGCATTGAAATTGTGTATATACATGTTCATTTAATAATCTCACCTTAGGTCTCAGAACAAGCAGAGCTTGATAGTAAAAACAAGAGAAAACATCAGGAAAAGTAGTCATGCTACTTTTATGTATTATGTATCAGAAATACATATTTTTTCAAATTTGATTGGAGGGAAAAACAAAATTATACAATGATAATGGTATCTGTTCTCCAAGGTGATAAATGTTACAAACATACATGCACCAAATATCAAGGCTCCAAACACATCTAAAAGTGAGGACTAATTTGAGGGACAAATAGACAACAATTAAGTAACAGATGGGACCCCACTACTGTACTTTCAATAGTCCCTGGGACCCCCAGGCAGAGGACAAGTCAGGAAATGGAGACCTGCATCAATGCTACCCACCTAATAGACATGTAGGTGGATTCCACCCACAGTGACTTGCTGCATGATTGCTCAAGTGCACATGGAATGTTCCCCAAGATCCTGCATGTGTTAGGCCACAAAACACGTCTTAATGACCTTATAAAGATTTAGAACATAGAACATGCATATTATCTCCTCTAATGACGACGGTATAAAGTTACAAGTAAACAGCCAAAAGTGAACAGGAAAATTCAGAAATATGAGGAAAGATAAGAGTTGGCTCGAATAAAATGTTTTAGTGAGCTCTTCATTTCTGGGACCAAGAGACCAGACATGAACACTGAGAGAAGAACAGGTTTTTTTTTGGTTCATGGTTTTGGAGGTTTAGTCCATGGTCAACTGGCTCTGTAGCCCTAGGGACAAGGTGAGGAATTATGTCACAGGAGGGACATGGCAGAGAGAAGCACCTCAGGTCATGTCAACAGGAGAGGGATGGGGAGAGAGAGGAAGGGACACAAGGAGGTCAACTCTCCAGGGCACACCCCAAGTGTCCCACCCCCTCTAGCCCTGATCCACCTGCGTACAGTTATTCCTGACACTGTCCATTCAGACTAAGATGGACTGATGATGTCACATTCTCCTAATCTGAATGGTTGACCCCTGAAGACGCCCAGGTTAAAAGAGGCTTTTGGGAGACATTTCACGTTGAAATCCTAGCAATCCACTCCTGACCTAGAAAAGCTCATGTCCATATCACAATGCAAAGTGCATTGAGTCCATCTTCAAGAATCCCACAGTCTTCACAATCCAGCATCACCTTAAAGTCCAAGTTCAAAGTCTCTGAGACCCAAGGAAAACTCAGGGTGGTGAGCCCCTGTGAAAGTCTAAAGCAAGTTACATATGTCCATTGTCCAGTGGCTGAATGTCACCTTTCCCATTTCAAAGAAGAAGAACAGGACCATAGCAAGAAAGGATGGTGCTAAAGCTGGACTGTAAAATCCAGTTGGGCAAACCCACCCTGCAGCCCCTATCCAGCAGCTGGGCATGTGGCACAGAGAAGTTATTTCCAAAGGGTTGACACAGGACTCTGCCCCTGTGGACTTGCTGGCTACAGCCCACATGGCCTCCCTTCCCACTTGTGTCTGCTAGATTCAGAGTTTCCCTTAGCCAATGTACCATTCTGTTGACATCACTCAGTCTCAGGGTCTCAACTGCAATGCCACCTCCATTCTCACATCTCCACACCTTGTCTTCTCAGGGCTGCTGCAGGAATTCAGCCCTGATGCAACCTGCCTGGCTTTCAGGCCCTCCTTTGAAATCTCAGTGGAACTTCATGACCCCTGACTCCTGCAACCTGCATTCCTGCATTACCAGCTCCATGTGGGCAAGGCCCATGTCTGCCACCATCTTGAGCTGTCAACAAGGTTTCTGGGACCATAGATATACCCTCTTCTGAGCCTGGGTGGCTGAGCACAGGAAACTAGTTCCTAGGAACCCCCATGCAAGCAGGGTGTCCCATCAGCTGTCCATCAGCTGTCCCATCACCAATTCTAAGTTTCCTCTTTTGTTTTGCTTCATTTTTGTTTTATCTTGCCTGTCCCTGGAGATGAGTGAGACGGAAGAAAAACCGCTCACATTTGAGGAAAAACTATTTACGTCTGAGGAACAGATAGGGAGAAAGGACGGATGCACATGTCAGGAGGATAGAAAGGCTGATATAATGAATTTTTGTTGTTCCCTTTTTATTTCATTCTGTCTCGGTTTTGTTTGGCATCATCTTGTTGGGTTGTATTATAGTAGAAATACGGGCTCAGAAATTAGTAAAAAACAAACCGAAAGACTGTTAAGTAAATTATTAGAGGAAGGAGGCTTCCCAGTAAAATCAAGAGCAGTTAGGGCATACGTTGATATAATACAAAAATTTAGCCCATGGCTTTTTAAGGAGGAGTTGTTAGATATAACACAATGGAACCATCATGGTGAAGATTTAAAAAGAATAGAAAAGAACAACCCAGGGACTCTGCCAGTTGGCACATTGCCATTGTGGACGTTCGTATCTGGTTTGATTAATCCAAAGCCTTCAGTTCAGACAAAGGTAGAGGAAGGAGAAGACATATTGATTCAAGTAAAAGAGAAGGTCTTTTGAGCTAGTGAGACAGAGGAAGGAAGTTTAGAGCAGAAAAAGCCATCAGGGGAAAAGTTACAACAGAAGACTGCTAATAACACCTTTCTACCAGAGAACGTAAGTGTCCAACCAACAGCACCACCTCTACAGGAGACTGCTACTAACAGCATTCTATCACCAGAGGGCATAAGTGTCCAATCAACAGCACCACCTCCATATGCTAGGAGGCTCCCAACCCCCACAGTTGATAGTTGGGATCCTGAGACAGGATCTCAAGTATGCCCTGTATTTGAGGTAGGAGGGCAATGAATTTACCAGGGTTTAAATTTCAAAACAGTGAAGGAGCTAAAAGAGGCTATAACAACCTATGGTCCTCAAGCACCCTTCACTGTAAGCTTGGTCGAATCCATTTCCAACTTAAACATGACGCCTGCAGATTGGGCTAATATTTTTAAAGCTGTGCTAAATGGAGGACAATACCTGTTATGGAAGGTTGCCAGTGAGGAATTTTGCAAGGAGACGCCTAGGCGAAATGCAGCAGCTGGTTATCCTCAGAGAAATCTAGATATGTTGTTAGGAAAGGGACCTTATGAGGATCGGCAGCAACAAATTGCATATGATCCTGGTGTATATTTACAAATTGCTGTAGATGCAGTTAAGGCATGGAAGACTTTACAAGGACATGGAGGTTTACAAGGTCAATTATCTAAGATAATACAAGAAGCTAATGAACCTTACGCTGAATTTGTAGATAGGCTTATTCAAACAGCTACCAGAGTTTTTGGGAATACAGAACAAGCAATGCCATTAATAAAACAACTGGCTTATGACCCAGTGAATGATTGGTGCAGAGATATCATTAGACCATGGAAACAGGAAGATTTAAACACATATATTAAATTATGTAGAGACATTAATGAACAAGAGCAAGTCATGGCAGCTGCAGTAAAACAGGCTTTAGATGCCAGAGAAAATAATGAACAAGGGCAAATTGTGGCAGCTGCAGTAAAACAGGCTTTATATGCCAGGCCAAGAACATGCTACAATTGTCAACAAACAGGACATTTTAAAAGGAATTGCCCCATAGGAGGAGGGTTTAACAAAACTAGGTATCAAAGGAGTAGAATACCGGGTATTTGCCCACGATGCCGTAGAGGAAAACATTGGGCTAATGAATGCCGTTCTCAAACCACCATAGAGGGTACTCCATGATCAAAAAATGAACAACGACCAAGTGTTTATCCACAATATCATGGAGAAAGGCATCGGGCTCCATTGCCAAAAAATGGACAGGGGGCCCCAATGCTCCAGGGCCCCAAACCACAAATATACGGAGCACTGGAGGAACCCAGCAACCCCATCAGGGTAGTGACCAGGACACATTGTCCATCAGATCCCTCATCAGACAAACCAGAGGGAGCGCAGGGTTGGACATCTGCGCCTCCGCCAGATCAGCACCAACTCCAGAGATGGGAATTCAAATCATTCCCACAGGGGTAAAAGGACCTCTTCCCAAAGGAACAGTAGGCTTATTATTGGGACGCAGCTCTTCTACTCTAAAAGGACTTTTGATAAGTCCTGGGGAAATTGATCCCGATTATGAAGGTGAAATAAAAATTATAGCCAGTTCTCCAAAGGGTATATCAGTAATTTCACCACGAGATAGAATAGCACAGTTACTAATAATACCAAGCCTACATGATAAATTTTCCAGTCATGCTGTAGAAATAGGTTCCAAGGGATTAGGCTCCACAGGTGTAGATTGGGCTATGCTTTCTTTAAATTTAGATTCTCGCCCCATGCTAAAACTAAATATTCAAAGACATGAATTTAATGGGCTACTGGATACAGGTGCAGACCTTAGCATCATCTCTTGTCAAGAATGGCCAAAACATTGGCCATTACAACAAGCCACTCAAATGCTTCGAGGCCTAGGAGTGGCAACTAATCCCGATAGAAGCGCAATGGTATTAGATTAGAAGGATCCTGAAGGATGTGAAGGAACTATACAGCCACATGTATTGGATCATCTTCCCGTAAATTTAGGGGGACAAGATGTCTTAGATCAATTAGGTTTGACATTAACAAATAATATCAATCAAAATGCACCCACTATAATGGCTAGACAAGGTTTTAGGAAAGGAAAAAGATTAGAAAAACAAGAACAAGGTATAGCAGCACCAATACAATTAGATCAAGGAACAGACAGACATGGGTTGGATTTTCACAAAGGGCCACTGAGACAATAAAAATTACATGGAAATCAGAAAGACCAGTATGGGTTCCTCAGTGGCCCTTGACTAAAGAAAAGATACAAGTAGCCCATGATCTGGTCAAACAACAATTAGCGGAAGGACATATACAACCTTCTGTATCTCCCCATAATACTCCCATTTTTGTCATCAAAAAGAAATCTGGTAAATGGAGATTATTGCAAGATTTAAGAGCCATTAATAATGAAATGGTCATTATGGGACCTGCTCAATCGGGGATTCCTCAATTGTCTGCTTTGCCAAAAACTTGGTATGTTTTAGTTATAGATATTAAAGATTGTTTTTTTTTTCAATTCCAATTCATCCTGAGGATAGTCCACGTTTTGCATTTACTATCCCTGCACTAAATCATGAAGGTCCTGATCAGAGATATGAATGGAAAGTACTCCCTCGAGGGATGGCTAACAGCCCAACTATGTGTCAAATTTATGTTAACAAAGTAATCCAGCCACTTAGAAATCAAAATCCTGAACTACAAATATTTCACTATATGGATGATGTATTATTAGCACACAAAGCTAAAAACACATTGCTAGAATGTTATGCCACACTTAAAATTTATTAAAAAATTATTATCTAGAGATAGCAATAGATAAAGTACAATTAAATTTTCCAATTAATTATTAAGTAGTTCTATTATCCTCAACCATGATCCATCCACCAAAAATTGAAATACGAGTAGATCAACTCAAATCACTTAATGACTTTCAAAAGTTATTAGGAGACATAAATTGGATAAGGCCTTATCTAGGTATACCAACAGGAGAGTTGGGACCTTTATTTGATATCCTAAAAGGTCCATCAGATCCAAATTCACCCCGAATGTTAACGCCTGAAGCAAGAAAGGCAATAAAAATCATTGAAACATATATGGAAAATATGCATTTGGATAGAATTGATATGTTTGCCTTCATTATTTATTGTACTACCAACAAAAAATATTCCTACAGGAGTATTTTGGCAAGAAGGTCCATTATTATGGATACATTTATCTTATTCTCCTAACACTATTCTTACTAGGTATCCTGAGGCTGTAGGACAATTAATACTCAAAGGAATAAAAACAGCAAAGGGAGTATTTGGAATTTCTCCCAATAAAATTATTACTCCATATACTATGAATCAAATTGATGAATTAGCTAATGAGTTAAATACTTGGGCAATAATCATGTGCAAATCTAATGTTTCATTTGATAACCACTTACCATCTAATCCTTTATTGTCTTTTTGGTCATTGCATCCTGTAATTTTTCCAAAAATGACAAGAAAAACACCTATCATGAATGCTCCAAATATATTCACTGATGGGTCAAATAATGGTACAGCAGCAATAGTTACACCTGATCAAACTTTTACATTTTTAGTACCCAAACAATCAGCTCAAAGGGTAGAGTTAATGCAGTATTACAAGCTTTTGTGATGTTCAAAGATTCTGTATTTAATTTATTTTCTGATAGTCAGTATATAGTTAATGCTATAGTATCCCTTGAAGATGCTGGTAGGATTTCCCCTTCTTCTACTGTTTTCTCTTTGTTTTCCACTATACAAAGTTTAATCTGGGACAGAAAAGATCCATTCTTTATAGGACATATCAGGGCACATACAGGATTGCCTGGAGCCCTTAGTTTGGGCAATGATTTAGCAGATAAAACTACACATGACATACATATTTTCTCTACACTAGACGAAGCTATAAATTTTCATAAAAGGTTCCATGTCAATGCTAATACTTTACAAAAGCGTTTTAAAATAACTAAGGAACAAGCTAGACAAATAATAAAACAATGTCAAAATTGTGTGACCTTTTTACCACAAGTTAATCTTGGAGTCAATCCTAGAGGATTGATACCTAACCATATTTGGCAGATGGAAGTCACACACTTGCCAGAATTTGGAAAATGTTACAGTTGATACTTCTGGATTTTTGATGGGCTCCCTTCATGCCGGAGAAAAAACTAAAGATGTTATAGCTCATTGCTTACAAAATTTTGCCACTGTGGGCATTCCAAAACAGTTAAAAACAGATAATGCCCCTGGTTATACTTCTACCTCTTTTAAACAATTTTGCTCATCATTTGGCATTACTCATATAACAGGAATCCCATACAATCCACAGGGACAAGGCATAGTTGAAAGAGCTCATCAAACTATTAAAATGTACTTATTAAAGCAAAAAGACGGAATTGGGAAGGGGTATATATTCCCCAAAGATAAACTTAAAATAACCCTTTTTACTCTAAACTTTTTAAATTTGGATTCATCAGGACTTAGTGCTGCAGAAAGGCATATGTGTCCAAAAAATGTACATAAGCCCAAGGTACTTTGGAAAGATATTCTAACAGGACAATGGAAAGGTCCTGACCCAGTAATTGTCTGGAGTTGGGGGTCTGTTTGTGTGTTTCCACAGGAAGAATAGCAGCCGATTTGGATTCCAAAGAGATTAACTAAAGCAATTTCTACAGACCAAAAAGAAGATGATTTGGCTCAAATCCATAAGAGCTGATATCCAAAACTCCAATTTGGCTATCCTTACATCTGCGACACAACCAGGATTCTTTTTTCAATATCTATTTTATTATTGCCCTTTCCCATATCATGAAGTTCTATTTTGTTTTTTGAGCTCATACAGACCTAGGTTAATGTTTTGCTGATCAGTTCTATTTTTTTTTTTTTTGACTATAGAGTTTTTAAACATTGCAATGGAGATTTCACCTGTAAAAAGTTATAAGGCCTTTACTATTATATTATGTGTTGTATGTATTATATCATGTGTGCACACTTGTGTTTTGTGTTATATGTTTGAATGTACGTATGTCCATATATCATATATGATGAGCGCTCATGAAAAAATGGATCCAAATATTTTTTTTTATTCACGTGATTTAAATGGTTTAATTTAAATTGGGTAAATAACTGTTAAGAATTGTTTTAATATGTAAACAAAAAAGAAGGTTAACAGATCTGTTTGTTTACTTTCACCTTTCCTTTTCATTATATTTAATAATTCTCTTCAAGATAATGTAAATTGTTAAGAAAATTGTTTTCTTTTCTCTTCAAGATAATGTAAATTGTTAAGAAAATTGTTTTCTTTTAGTGCCTTCTGGAATGTTACATAATTTTTTCTTTAGCCATTATTGCTAGAATTCCTATCTTCATCCCAGTGCCGGTGAAGACAAAGATAAAACTAATGTACAGTTTCTGCAATAGCCATCACTGAACTACTTGCAGAACTTGCCTAAACTATGTGTCACTTGTATGCATTGTGAACTCACTTGTATGCATTGTGAACTATCTGTTGGTGCAGCGACTTATGGTAGTGTTGGAGTATTTTTGCTGATGATGTCATCGGTGGTACAATTTTTCCAACAAGAGCCATCAATTGGCTTGGTGTATCTTCCTCCCTTCTGCTTGTCATGACAAAGACCTCTCCACAGGTGTGGCTGTATACTGGACCGGTAGTCAATGACGGGTAAGATCCAATTACAGTGGTACCAACCTAAGACAGGAGGCTGACGCCCTGAGGTCAGCTCATCCGAAGACGGGTAAAGACCATATGTAGTATTGGACAACCTAAGGCAGGCACAGTCCCTAAGCCACATGCTTGTTGTTTAAACAGAGAGGGGGAGATGTTGAGAGCCACAGCCAAAGGGGCCCCAGCAAACTTCCAGCTGCCAGCAAACCTTCAGACTGCCAGCTGATGATTGGCTCACAGCGGCCCCAGAACATCTAGCTGATTGGCTCCTCTGCGGTGATGTTCATTGGGCTGTTTCCCCGCCCTTCAGACTGCCAGCTGATGATTGGCTCACAGCGGCCCCAGCAACATGTAGCTGATTGGCTCCTCCACTGAGCTGCTCATTGGGGGACTTCTTTGGCTCTGCCCATGCAACCCAGCCAATCGACCTCAACAGCAGGAGGATTGTGGGAGGTGGTGAGGTTTGTGTGGGGGTGAGAAGCTTGTGGGAAGCCGGTGGTGGCAGTTGGGCTCTGAGGGTTTTTTCCTGAGGAGCTGTTTTGTTTGGCGTGTGTGGTTCTAAAAATAAAGTTAGTTTCTTTTGACAAGTGGCTCCTGAATTGTGCCCAGCCAGTCTGCGGCAGTGTCCCATGGTCTCTTTTCAAAGGAAATTTAATTTTTACATCTTTCATGGTGACATTGGTGTGGTCTGTTAGTTCCTGATATGTCCCCAAGCAAGTTTTTCCATTTTTCATGGGCACAGCACTTGTCATGGCCTGTGCTGAGCCCCTGCTGTGCAGAGCCAAGACTTGAGCCAGGAACTGAGCTCTCGACTCACCTGATCTACAGGGCCCGCCCACCACCATGCTCCTGCTCCTGTACCACAGGAGTTCATGGTTTTAGATAAAAAGTCATCCCACTTGCTCCCCGAGAGGGTGTCAGGTGTTCTGTGTGCATGTCATGATCTGGGACTCCTTTAAGGTCAGATACAGTGTGGGAAGCTGGGCATGCTGGGGCTGCAGGGGCAGGTCCCTTCTCTTCCTCAGCACCCTGTGGAGGCTGGGAGGAAGGGCCAATTGTGGCAGTGGTGACTGGAACCTGGGCACCTCTGGGACACTCTGGACTGCTCTTCAGCTGCCTCAGCTGCCCTGGCCCAACTTCTGGGCATGGAAGTTCTTCCTGGGAGCCCTGGGAGACCCTCAGCAACTCTGGAAGAGTTTTGCATGGGAAGCATGAGGCTCGGTTGGCTTCTCTAGACGAGGAGCCCTCAGCCTCCCTCACCATTAAAACTGACCCCTCAGGGTCTCACAGGCCCCTTCTCTTCTATGGCAAAACCCCAGCTTTTGCATATCCTGAGAGTTACACACCTAGACGCCAGCTCCCTCAAGACCAGTATATTTTCTGAATCCATGGGGCAGTGTTGGTCTTCTGTACTCAACTAGTTGAACAACTTACTAAGGAGAGGGATCATTTTGAGTTTCCTTCAGAATCTGCCCTAGTGATGGATGGAGGAGGATCAGTTTTATGAATCTGGAATTTCCACACCCCAAAATTCCTCAGTTGCTATGTCTCAACTCTGCCACTAGGTGACAAACAAACCCCACAAAGAACCCAGCCTAGGGTCCTGACCTCAGAGGCCCTGGGAAAGCAGCAGAGACCCTTTCCCATGAGGAGCCCTCAGGCTTGGGATCTCTGCCCAGTGCCCAGGCTCATGGCCACTGGGCCTCTGTGCACAGTGGACTAAGTCTCCTCCCAAGAAAGTTCCTGAATGTTTTCTATTTTGCTTTATAACTTGTGATTATCACAACCTGAGAAGAATGTCCCTCCTCTGAGGACTCCGGGAGTGGGGTCAGAACTAAGTGTCAGCAGTGAGCCTGGATGAGAGAGAGGACAGGGTCACAGCTCTGAAGATCATGCAGCCATGTGTGCCATGGGTGAGTTGTCCTCATGAATCACCATGAAGGGACAAATCCTACTGCAGGATCCACTGTAGTGTGAACCAGACACTGGGGACCTCACATGGAAGGGGGGAAGAGAGGGGGAGGGGTGGAGAGGCAGCAATGTCAGTGCTGCCTTCAGGCTGTCCCCAGGGTGCTAAGCCTGTGTGGTCACTGATCACTCCATAGGGGCCCAGGTGGCCTTAGTGCACCTGGAGCCCCCACAAGAGGCAACACTGCTAGAGAGGGAGCCCATCTGAGGAGGAACGTCTGCTCCAGACATGGGAACAGCAGCTCTGAGCCTGGACTCTGGTGAACAGGCCTTCACTCAAGTGCTTCAGGCCCACGGCCCTGCAGAGTTGTTCCAGGTCCTGGAAGATGGGCAGGAACAGAGATCCTCACCAGGAGGCTGGAGTTCCAGGAAAGACAAACATGAAGGAGACGGGGACCCCACTCTCTTCACCCTCTGTGTGGGCTGAACCCAGGCCTGTGTTTGCAGGGCAGGGACTCCACCTCGGAGCAGCATACCCAGCCCAGGGTCTGTCTTCGAGGGGGATATTTTGTTGTTGTTGTTGTTATTGTTGTTTTGTTTTTTATTTTTATTTTTTGTTTTGTTTTGTTTTGTTTTGTTTTGTTTTTCTGGGAAGGGCTACAGTTAAAAGAGCTACCATCGGATCTAATTACAGCTGAACACCGTATTCTGAAAGTGGACCACGGGAATTTATTTCTCACAGAAGGGCTGAGGGTAGATTAAAAATGACAGGTATTTGGACAGTTCTTTTTCCCCCCATTTTTTTTTTACCCCCTAAACATGTACACTTAAAACTAATCTTGATGGGGGGCAGGGAAGGAAAAGCCTCAAGTCATCCCTCGCACCAGTTTACCAGGGCCCATTTCTTCCTTAAGAATCTATTAAAAGAAGATGGCCGAGTGGAGAAAGGAAGCTCCTCAGCACCGGCCGCAAGGAGCCGGAGGCCGCCGGGAAGGCTCCTCTGTAGGAGGTGAGTAGGACAACCCTGGGGAGGCCCTGGCGCCCGTCGCCAGCAGAGCCTGGGGGAGCGCGGGCATGAGGCGCGTGGCTGGAGGACCAAGAAATTAAAAAATGAGGAGAAATCGACTTGGGGAAGGTTGTGGTTTTCAGAGGAAGCTAGGGGGATATTTGTATTGTTCCCAGGTATTCAACTATTCAACATGCCACAGTGGTCAGTATTGAGTGTACAGGTCTCAGCCCTGAACACTTTTGGAGGGTGAGTTTGTGTGCAAATAACCCCTGGATCCAGAAAAACTCCCATTTGAATGCCATCAGCAGACCATGCAAGACAAAGGCCATTCCACCAGGAAGAACTGTCACCATCAGCAGGGGATCACTCTCCCTAATACTGGTCCATGCCAGATTCTTCTTAAAAATCTGCCCTCAAATTCATGTCAAAAATAATATTATATCTTATTTGTTATTTCTATAATTTATAATGGATTTTCATATATTTATTTTATATTTTTATTTTCCTTCTGTAATTTGTGCATTCCTGGTCATGACCCTTTATCTTTGATTTTTTTTTTATTTTTATTATTGATTTGAGGTGCTATTTGTGAACTATTGACACAGTCCTTTTTCTATATAATGAACTATGTCCTATTAGGGCACTACTTGTGTTTACATCTTTTTAGTGAATCTTAAAATGCTAAAATGTAACCTTTTAATATACTCTATTATCTGCAATTTTTTTGTACTGAGTATTGAACCTTATGCTTAACTACAGAGGAACATCTGCAGCCCTTTTTATTTTTTATTTTATTTTATTTTATTTTATTTTATTTTGAGACAGGGCTTTGCTAAAATGTGGAGGCCGATCTTGAACTTCTGATCCTCCCGCCTCAGGCTTACATGTTGCTAGGATGACAGGTGTACACCACTGCACTTGGCTTATTATCTGCATTTTTTCATTGATATTTTTAGTTGTAGGTGGACACAATACCTTTATTTTATTTTTATATGATGCTGAGAATCAAACCCAGTGCTCATGGATGCTAGGAAAGTGCTATACCACTGAGCCACAACACCAGCATGTGTGATCCGTATTTTATAAACTGGTTATGTTGTTATTATCTACAGTAAATGTAATATGCATTTTACTTCATGCTATGGATTCCAAATAAAAGTATAAGTTAATAACATATTGATTTAGTAATTATATCTTACATGCAAACAGACAGTTTATCCAGGTGTGTGACACGTGCTCCTTATCATTCTAACTATCATGATCTGGCTCTGATAAGACTGAGATAGAACGTTTGTTCACCTTCCTGTTGGTGTCAGTCCCCAGGACCATGGAGCATGTGCTGAGCTCAGCTGCCCCACAGAGCCAGGCCCAGGACTGAGCTCCTAGTCTTGGACTCTCACCTTGGCTGGGGGCTCAGAGCTCCACTCACCATCCAGAGCTGTGGAGGGATTTCCCCCCTGGCTCCCCTGCCTGGCAGCTCATGCCCTCAGCCACACTGCCCAGGAGAGCTTCTTCCTCCCAGCCCAGGGCCACAGCCTAGCCTTCAGGCAGTGCCAGCTTGACCTGTGGGAGACCCTGTTCCAGCCTCTTCCAGTTATTCCAGGTCCTGATTCTGCTCTGTGTGTAAATGCAGGACCCCATTCCCACCATGGTAACCCAAGATGGTCACCTGAAACCAGGTCCTGCAGTCACTGTCATCCTCAGGTCTGATTCACTGAGCACCTGCTCTGTCCTGCTATGAGTAGTAAGAACAGGACAGCCTCTTCCAGTCCAGGACAGGAGCAGGGGTTAGAGGGCACCTGCCACCAGCTCAGAAATGAGACACAAGAGGGTAAAGGAATGGGCAGCTCTGGGCACGATCTTGACCCTTGGGATGAGGGAGTGTGGAGGGATTCGCTCTGCATTCCTCCCTGGAGTGGCTGGGGACACATGAAACTTAGAGCCACTACAGGAGTCAGCAGCAGGGGCTCAGCTCCCAGCAGGCCCAGGCCATGTCCTCTGTGTGCTTCCTTGTGAGCTGGACTCCTCCAGGGCTCAGGCTGTGCTAAGGCAGCTGCTGGAGCTGGAGGAAGAAGCAGAGGATTGCAAAGTCATCAGGTTGATGCCACTAGTCAGCCCCCATGCTGATGGGCATGGGAATGTGATGAAGTGGCAGCAAAGGGGGCTGATATGGGAGTCCCCAAACCAAACCGGGACCACTGAATCCCTGGTATGAAAGACATCCAGGGGAATCTCCAAGAGGCACATTCATCAAGTGAACTTGGTATTATCTTTGTGCTTCTGCAGGACCTTGCCCGATATAAAGGTAGTTCTTCTCTAGAGCCGTTCCAAATGCTTTTGAATAAATCCAAATTCCGCTAATGCATTTTTTTCTTTTAAAATGTTATTTCACAATTACACAATTTCAAATGAAACCCAAGATATTCTCCCACCAGGAACATGTGAGAGCATATTAATGGACTGATGTTCTCCTCTGTAACACTTCACTATGTATTCTCTACAAGAACCTTCTCCTATGTAATCCTCATATTAGGGATGAAATACTTTGCTCAATCCAGACCTTAAGTCTTCTTCAAAATTGGACAATTGTTCTGAAATATCCTTAGTTATAAAATGTCACCAGATAGAAACAAACTCTCTAAAATGCAAGTCGATGCTACCTTGATCTGACCTGGAACACATGGGGACACTTGGTCAGTGTTGAGGGACTGAGAGAAGCCAGCCATACAGCTGGGCCCCTGCCTGCCCAGCCCTGCTGATTTGCATGTGCCCACAGCACAGCCCACCACCCTGAGGACTTCTTAAGAGGCTGCTCACACCCTGTGCAGGAGTCAGTCCCTGTCAAAACACAGCATGGTCTTGAGGGCCCCTGCTCAGCTCCTAGAGGTCTTGCTGCTCTGCCCCCAGGTAAGGAGGGACACCCTGGGGATTTACTAATAACAGTGTGATCAGTGCTGCCTGGCTACTCAGGAAAGTCCTCTTGTAACATAACACTCATAGGAATATTTCTTTTTATGTTTCCAATGACAGGTGTCAGATATGACATCACGATGACCCAGTCTCCATCCTCCTTGCTTATGTCTCATGGAGACAGAGTCACCATTAGCTGCAGGGCCATTCAGGGCATTAGCAATTATTTACACTGGTATCAGCAGAAACAAGGCCAAGCCATTAAGCTCCTCATCAGAAATGCAAACAACTTTGGCATCTGGGGTCCCCTGGAAGTTCAGTGGCAGTGGATCTGGGGCAGATTTCACTCTCACCATCAGCAGCCTGGAGCCTGAAGATGTTGCCATGTATTAAGGTCAACAAGGTAGCAGTTCCCCTCCCACAGTGACACAGTCCATGACAAAAACCACCCATGGAGCAGAAGTGTGATGCTGGGCTGCCCCAGTTGCTCCTCCTGCTGCCACCACCTGCTGAGAGCACTGCTCAGAAGCAGCCAGGCCCAGAGCACTATAAGGAGGGTCAGTCAGAGGATCCAGGGGGAGCTCCTCTGCATCCTCACCCTTCTGCTCAGCCTCATCAGGCAATGAGCTCACTGTAAGATAAAGAAGGTAATTTAAGACCTGAAGAGACTGAATTAGGCAGTATCAGGGGTTGTGCAGCAAAGACACGCCGTTCCATGTATTTCACATGGGAATATTTTAGACTTTATTTTTTTAGTGTAGTTTAAGTATCCAGGAAAATTGGGGTGAAGTACAGGGTTCTCCTGTGTCCCCCCTGCTCCCACAGCCCCTCCATCACCACCTCAGACTCTGTTGCTTTCATTAAAATTTTTCAACCTCTGCCCATGTCTACAGGTCACACCAGGGTCATTTTGTGCATTCTGTGGAACTTGACAAGTGGACAATGATGTGTGTCCAACAGTGTGGCCTGGCACAGTGCAGATCCTGCCCTCACACTCTCTGAGCTCCAGCTGCTCCTTACCCCCCTTCTCTTCTGTGGAGCTTCATGATTTTCCATCCTGTAATTTCATCTGGGCTGAGTGATGCCTGCCTGGCACTCACAGCCTGGCCTGTCACCCTGAGTGATGTGCACACAAACCTCCTCCAGGGGTTTCCATGATGTTTTCATTTTAAATTTTTCTTCAAACTTGGTACTGAATCCAGGCATGTAGTACCATTTAGCTACATTCACATTCCTAGTTTTAATTTTGAAACAGCATCTCTGTGAATTTTTAGGTCCTTGCTCAGTTGCTGAACCTGGCCTTAAACTTGTCATCATCCTTCCTTAGCCTCCTTGTTGCTCGGGTTACATGTGAGCATTACTGCACCTAGCTTGATCACTGTGTTCTCTTCAGTGCTGAGTTATATTCTATTTACTGGCTGTATAAGAGTATTGATTCATTTCCCTACTGAAGGGCAGGCTTGTGTCTTCCAAATTTTCAATGCTGAACACAGGTCCTGTAAGTTTTTAGGTACAGAATTTTATTTTCCTTTTATATGTGTGCATTCACCATCTTTAGTTTCATATCAGAATGCCTAGTGTTATAAGAATCTGTCACACTGTCTTGCACATCCTGTCTTCATCTTGGAGATATCTTGTGGACACTCCCCAGAACACTCAGCTGCTGGGAGTAGCTTGTGACTTCAGCCAGGACCAGCTCAGCAGCAGTGATGGGGCCTTGGCTCCCCTCCTGCTGCCTGTGGGGTGCTCCTTCCTGGACTTGGCCATCCCTCCAGGGGCTGTTTTCTCATGTGTTTTAGTTTGCATTTCCTTGGTGACCTGGGGTGTCAAAATGATGTTTGGACAGATGTCCACAATGTACAATGGTCAGATTCAGCTCTCAAAGGCTTGTCACTTGTCCATCCTTTATGGTCCTTCCCCATCCTGTGTTGCAAGGTGCCTGCCCTTGTCATATCTCTATTCTCTATACAGCCCCTCGCAGCCACTTTGGGGTCAGCGACACACTCTCTTCATGTTTCTACAACTGAGGGCTCTTGAGTTTCCTGTGATTCCTGAGGAACTGTTCCCAGGATCTAGAGTTCTAGGTCAACAGTCTTCTCCTTCAACACTTGAAACTGTGTCCTTTCCTTTGACCTCCCTGTTTCCAGGGGAGAAATTCTCTGTTCATTCCAGTTGCTTCTCCCATAAAGCTAAGAAGTCTCTTTTCCCTTTCAGCTTTTAAGGTCTATGTCTCTGTCTTTAGAAGGTGGCAGTGTGGCTGTGGGGTGGGCTGCCAGGCATCTCCTGATTGTCTGAGTCCCTGTTCCCTTGCCCACAGGTGTGTTCCAGGAGGAATGCACCACAGCCCTCCAGGGGACACTGATTAAAAACTCCAACTTCCTACAGGTGATAGGTGACATTTGGTTCTGATGCAGAGAAATCAGATATCCTGTGGTGGCTGTAGTACCAATAGCGAAGTAGAGGTGGTGGAGAGATGTGGCTCTTGTCATGACCTTCATCCCTGCCTCCACTCAATTAAGGATATGTTGTGTAAATATGGTGGTAGTGAGGGTGACACAGAGACCAGGCACTTTTCCCAGAGAAGAGTCTTCTAGCTCACAATGCGACTTAGCTTTCCTCTGTGCACCTTCTCTGCTGTCCCACAGAATCCATAAAGTCTACATGCAGAACCCACTCCAGAAGCCCATCTGCTGCACCCTCTCAGGATCACTGTTTCTGATTTCCTGTCTTCTCCTCCAGGCCCTCAGCCAAGCAGCTGTCGAGGGTCCATGCACAGATCTTTGACCAGGGCACCCCCTGTCCACATGCCATATGCTCTTCCTAAATATCTACTAGCTTGATGTAATATACGAGATCCACCAATTGTCACAAGCTGTCCATGGGTTTTGTGTGGGTCACTCTGCATGGAACCCTGGTGGATAGGAACATCTGGTGTCTGGGAATGACCAGTGGACATTTTCTCAGGTCAATTGCCCAGCGATATTGTGAATTTCAATCCCACTCTACTATGGCCCACATAGCAACTGAGACAGGTGTGACCTACCAAAGTGCCAATCAACTTGCTGACTGCAAGACAACATGAAGCAAGGCTCACCCTTGACACCGTATACCAGCCTTTGATGTACCCCCTTAAATAAACCACCAGAGCCATCTTTCCTTTCTCTAATTCCAACTCTTGTATCTACTGAGTGTATCAGGGGCTTGTCTTTTGTAATATATTTCTAAATCTTTGTCTTTTGTTCTTCCCCAATTATTTTAGACTTTAAGTTTTCAGGTGGCTTACACCCTCTTTGGCAGGAAGAAAAACCCCCCAATGAGATGCTGGGTGTTACTCCTGTGAACCCATTATTCTGGCTACACTCTGGGAATATATAATGTACACCTTACATATGAAATTTTATGAGGCTAATCCATTCAGGTCAAAGCCTAGTTTGTTTTTCCCCCCTTGACATTATCTAATTGAGATGATCCCTGTGATTCCTGGAGGAAGATCATGCAGAGGTGTCAGGGTAAGGCAGAAACTTGGTAGTGGACATCAGGATAATGTCCATGATTTATAACTTGGACATGTATCTGCTGATCACTGACAGTATTACCTGCCTTTAACATAAAATAATCTATCTACTTGTTCACTCTTTGAACAATGATTATTGGAATAAAAATATCAGCATCAAAAATACAGATGTAGGTCTCAGGTAATTTCATTAATGACTTTCATTTTGAACAATCAATTTTCAATATAGCACAGATTTGATTCCAACCATTACATAACACATTATTGATGATGATATTTCTACAGTGTGCCTCCTGCCAGACATGCTCACACATTATTTCTACAGAAAATGTTCATATTGGAGAACATCATATGTTATACTCTGGAATTGTACACCATGATTGTTGAGACCAAATGTAAAACAGCCTGAGTGGGAGAGGATCTTCTGTGGGGCACTCAGGGCTGCTGTGTGTGAGCTCTGTGCACTGGATGTGAAGATGCTGTTTTCAACTTCTGCTCCACTTGCTCTAGGAACATGCCCAGAACTTCCCCTCTCCTTCTAGTTCAGAGCTCAGGAGACCCAGTTTTAACTAGCCACCTGGTTCTGATGTCACATAGCTGCATGAGTCAGTCCTCAGCCCCCAACCTCCTTCCCAGGATGGACCCTCCCATCAAGCACCACCCTACTGGGGTCTCTCCATCCTCCTTTTTGGGGAACAATAAACCTTAGCTGACGTTTTACATACAAGCTGTCTTTGTATCATTTCAAAAGATCCTTGTTGCTCTTATAAGTTTCCTTTTCATTGCCTGATTGATCTTTTTCACCTGTGAACATTGTACCTGGAGTTTACTTGAGATCACCATATTTTTATGTAATATGAAAGCCAGGACCTACTCTTGTGCTTGAGGGTTTTCAGCTGCATGGCAGAGTTTGAAGGAATAAGTAACAGCCCTCACACAGGGCAGGTGCACCTGAGCCAGTGTGTGACCCAGGAACTGCTCTCCTCATGGTCATGGGGACCAAGGCATGCAGGAAAGAGTGACTGCAGGAGGGAAATGGAGCAGAATCATTTCAATCCCTGTTTAATTCTGTGTGGAGTCTGCTGTGATGTGTGGTGTGTGGTGTGTGTGGCTGTTCCTCTGTGTGGATCAGGGAAGGCCCAGGGGCATATGGGGATGCATCTGAGAAGGGAGGAAGGATCCCCATGATCATGGGGGACAGCAACAGCAAGACCAGGAGGGGCACTTGGGAAGAGCAGGGGAACTCAAGATCTCAAAAGAACAATGTTCATCGAAAAAAGAAAAAAAAAAATATATATATATATATAATTTCTGCAGTGTGTGCAAGATCAACCAAAGCCTACAGTGATTGATAACTTTTTTCAAATATGTCATATAAAATAATTAGTTAATTGGCCACAACGTACAGCCTGGAGGAGCCCACTTTCAACAGTATTGTGAAGACATAACTCTGCATGATTTTCTTCAATTCCCATCCTCTTCTTGCTCCTCACATGGTACTTTCTGATCTGTCTCCAGGGCTGGGAAACAAACTGTTTTCTCTTTCAACTTGACCTCCACAGTGTCTGCTGTCCTGAGAGGTTCCTGTGTAGGTGACCTTGGACACTTTCACTTCCCCCTCCTGTCTTCATGTCCTCAGGCCCTGTGTTAGTGGCTGGGATGAGTCACAGCTGTGATGTGCTGAACCTCCCTGGCCACAGCAGACTCCAGACCTCAGCCAGGGACCAAGCTCCTGACACACCCTTACCTGCAGAGCCCCAAGGTAACCATCCTCCTGGCCCACCTCCAAATGGATCTGTTCTTGATACAAAAATAATTTCAGAAAACTTGATTAAGAAAGATAAATTGAAGCTGCTCTCACCTGGGCAGAGAACATCCCAGTCACACATGACCTGTAGCCCCAGGACTCCTACAGGGAAGGTGGGGGTCTGAGCAGGGTCCTCAGGGAGCCAGCAGTAGGTCCCTCCCTTGCTCAGCACCTGCAGAGTCTGAGAGGAGAGGCCCAGTGTCTGGTGGCACCTGGAGCTGCAGGACCTCTGGGACCTTCCCTGCTACTCGCCTGAGGCCCTGTGTGACCCCACCCAACTGCTGAGTGCTGGCCTGGGCCTGAGAGCCCCTTGGAGTTGCTAAGAGTCATATAATTTTCTAATTATCACACTCCTCACCTTAGACACTTATTTCTGGTGAGTCTTTCAAATCCTTGGGCAATTGGCAAGAGAAGGCACAGATTTTAGACATGGAGGTGCTGAGGTCCCCCCCCAGCCATCAGTGTCATCTGCCTCAGAAGGTGGGAACCTCTACCCATGATGAAAATGGTGAATTAGCCCAAATAGTGACAATATTCATGATAAGTGGGCATTTCTAAGGGACACACTTGTTGCTACTGGTTAAGTGGACTTGATGGACAAAAGCTTCACAGTCATTAAGATTGAATTTCTGTGGTTGGTCAAGTGTTTTTGATGATTCCAACCATCAATCAAAAACATGGAGCAGAGGTTTTGATTTGGGGCTCAGAAATCTGATTGATTTTTAAATCACTGTCTACCCTGCATTCTTCATCTCTTGTGCTTATATTGAGGACATCTTGGAATATTTTATTCATCACAGTGCATTGATGATGACTGAAATGAGTCAACAAAGTTGTTCTTGAATCACAGAGAAACTGCACAGCTAAGAACCAAAGCACCATGATTCTCTGGTTCCTCCATTGCTCCCTAGAGAGGGTTGAGCAACAGAATATTGTGTGGCTGATAGATTCCAGCCATGGTGGCTGATTAGCTTTATGTGAGTTTATAAAATTAAAATAAAATTAAAGTTTAAATTGTTTCTTTCAGATGCACTTGCTGAGTCTCAAGTGGTCAATACACACTGGTGGCTAGAGGCAACAGGAGGTTCTGTTGGCCTGTGTTGGTATAAAAGGTTGGTTTGACCATCTTTGATGTTGTTGCTAAGAACACAAACCTCCCATCAGCTAGTCACATGCCTGTGTGACTTCTGGGCCTTCTTAGTAGGCACAGGTGGTGTAGTCTTGAGTTGGGATCTTTCTGAGTGGGCAGGAAGGAGGCTGCACTGACAGGGAAGCCAGGAGGCCTGGGCTCCCACACTCTACCTCCACATCTGCATCCTCAGGAGCCTCTCTGAAGCCACAGCCTTGGCCTCCCACGTGCACCACAGAGTCCATCCCTTAACCCTCTTCTCAATTATTACTTTTGAATCCCTGGTTATCTGTTAGTCATTTGTCCTCAGCTACAAGAAAGATTATTGATATGAGCTGGACATCTGTGTTCCTTACAGAATCTGTCCCAGTTATGGATACAATAGGATCAGCTCCTTGAGGAATAGTGAAGATTAGCAGTGCAGCTTCATGGGACCCAGAGTCTAAAATCCTAATCATGTTATGCCTAAGTTCAACCAGTAGGTGGAAGACAAGCCACAGACAACAAGTCACCTTGTCTTAGAAATATCAGAAAACAGAGAGTGGACCACAACACACAGCTCGCGCCTCACACACAGAGTCCACCTAGCAATGCTCCCACCATCCACAGTCACATCCTGGGTGCTCTGGCTGACTGTATTTTACTACACCTTATTCTATGGCAAGCAGAGCCTCTCTAGTCCTAATTTCTCACATCCAAAAAGCTCAGAAATCTGAAAGTTTTGGGATGGATTCCAGTGGGTTTTGGATTATTGTATGGAAATTCTCAGTTATTAAATGATGAAAAATTTCCAAAATCTAAAAAACATTGAAGTCTAAAGCACTTTCAGTTTCCCACATTTAGAAAAAGGATCTTCAATGTGCGTTCTACTTTCGATCATTAAAATGTTTGATCATGATCACATAAAAACAGGAACACCATAGACCAAGATTATTTATAACTGTAATGCCTTTAATTTTAAAAATATTCTAAATAAAATTATTAGAACCAAATTGATAAACTAACCCATTTTATAAAACACTATTTTAGGTAATGTGCTTCTTGTGCATTTCCAGAGACCCTAGAAGAGAAAGCTAAAGGAATTCTAGTGCAGCAGACCCCAAATGGAGGTGAGTGGGTTTTTCCTTTTTTTTTTTTGAGTCATTTGACAAACATTAGAGAGAAGGTTAAAAGACCAAAAAAGTGTCTGATGATAAGGAAGGGTGGAACAGTCTTATCTCTAATTTTAGGGACCATGTGAGATATTGTATTGATACAGACCTCAGCCTCACTGTCTCTGTCTCCAGGGGAACAGCAAGCTGGAGTGTGGGCAGCTCATGACCCTGGCACCAGCAAAACCCTAGGCAGAGACTTGGAGGCCTCATCTGTGCTGCATCCTGCAGGCCCAGTGGCATCCCAGCCTGGCTCATGGGCAGTGGGTCATGGAGAGACTTCCCCCTGTCCATCAACAGCCTTGAACTTGGATGCCACAATTCCTAACTCTCAGGAAGCCTCAGGGGCCACTACAGCCTCCCAGGTGATTCCAGAGGTAAATAACAACTGCTATCTGTCTTCAATCCCTTTCTGCCTGGTATATAATCGCTCTCTCCATAGACAGAAAGTAAGACTTCTGCAGTTTTCTATTTCCTTTGCCCCTGAAAAGGAGATTGTAGGAGAGAGAAAACCCACCTTTATTCATGTATGTGAGGTGCTTGTTCCCTTAGACCTTCTTTTGCTTCCCCAGGTACATGGCAGAGGTTAAACAGGATGGGGGAGTATTTGGTATTACATGCAGGTGAGCAGGAGGAAATGGAGGCTCAGGGAGAGCCATAAACACCCAGGGCTATGCTCAGAGTTAATAGTGACTACACAAGAACAACTGTGTGCCAGGGTCCCTGTGTACTTCTCCTTTCTTCCTGACCCAGTGACAGCCTCCTCTGTCCAGGACAGAGCCTGCTAATGATGGTTGCAGCAATTGTTCTCAGGACCTGCTAACAGGGCATTTCCTCTGCATTCCAGAATAAGGCCTTGGGACAGTTCTGTGTATTGTGACCCTCAAATGTGGGGCCCCATCTCCTTCATGCTTTGTGTCTCTGCAGAAGTTGCCCAGCTGTAGCCTCTCCTCCACACACAGCAGGCTCAGGGCTCCATGGAGGAGGGGATTTGTGGACAGGCAGGCTTTCCTGGAGCCAGTTTATTATGTCCATATCCAGGATCTGGTATCCTAACCGCGTGTTGTGTGTCTCTCTCTCTTTTTTTTTTTTTTTCTCACAAACCAGACTTCTTCTCTTTGCTAGAACCTGAAAGTGGAAATTGTGAACTCAGCTAAGACAAGGACATGCCTGGACATCAATTCACTAAGTCACAAAGTGCTTCAGGCATTTATCAGAAAATGCATTCAGAGTCCAATCAAGCATTGTTTGAAACAGGCTCTGACAGGATGGAAATGGAATAGGAGGCAGCTTTACTAACATCACCATTTCATGATCCTTCATTTAGATCCTGACACCTCCTCCAGAGGGAGCACGTGACTGTGTAGAGGACAATTACTTTCTACACCCTGTGAAATTCCCCATACACATTCTCACCATCCAATACACAAGTTGTTCTTCCACTCTCCCTGTCTGCCAACCCCACTACTGCCACCTAGTGGGGAAGTGGATCTGAGCTTCCTGCTCCTGGCTCCTTGCCAGCTCACCTCAAGCAACTGGCAGTGTACTTTTATAAGAACTCAAGTCACTGTATAGACTTCTGTGTGCACCACGCAGTGAGCTATGATTTATTGCTAACTGCTTTCTTTTTTAAAAAAATATTTAATTGATTTCATTTTTAAATATATGGCAGTGGAATGGATTACAATTCTTATTACACATAGAGCACATTTTTTTCATATCTCTGTATATAAAGTATGTTCACAGCCATTCATGGCTTCATACATGTGGCTTTCATGGAAAGGTTTCTCATTCCCAGAACAGGCATCCTTTGAGATCACTAGAAAAACAAGTCCCAGGAGAACACTCCTCATGACTCTCTGCAAACACTTCCTGTGCAACAACCAAGAGAACTCACAGAGCTCCCATCTTGGCTTTTATTCTCTAAGCAATGACATCCCATGATTCAAAGCACTGAAGCCCAGTTTAGTAACTCCTCTGAAGGGACTGGAAGGGGCTGAGCTCTTCTGCTAGGTTCCCTGGGTCTCAGAGTGCTGCACCCAGTGCACTCAGTATGTGTTCGTGGAACCAAAAGTGAGTCAGAGTAGAGCCTGGATTAGTCCAAGGCCACCTGCAGAACTGCTCTGCACACACCTCCAACAGCCCATCTTCCTGTGAACTTCATGGATACAGAGCAATTATACTCATGGAGCTCAAAGTAGTGTGTTTGGCTAAACCCCCTCCCCTGTGTCATGTCCTGTCCCCATAGAGTGCAATTATGGGGAAATGATACCACAGAAAACACATAGGATAATGTGTCATGAGCAGGCTGGTCTGTCCTGCAGGGGAAAATATTGTGCACTGGGTCCCCACAGTGTGGTCTGGCATTGATCACTGATGGGAAGCAGGAGGAAAAAGATCCAGTGCTCCTCATCCAGGTGAGAGAAGGAGCCCACCCTTCAGGGTCTCCCAGCTCAGTGGCTGAGCCTTTGGGGGTCGGTGACTCAGAATCTTGGTTGGTCACATTCATAGTCTCCTCCTGGCTCCAGAGAGGGGATGGGCATGGTCTAGAGCCCAGCTCTTCAGGAGCTGAGGACATCCTCTTAAAATTAAGAAAGAGAAGGTGGAAATGAGTGGATTCAGACCTCCAGCTGTGCTCAGGATGGAGAAGTCTGTACTTCCTTTCCTACAGACAAATGTACTCACATAACTGCCGTGCACCTGTGACCAGGACATGGACATTAGTGCCCTGTCTCATCCCATCTCCATGGCATTTCACATGTGCTCAGTCACCCCCTAGTGTAGCAAATGGCCCAGTGGAGACTTCCCAGCTGCTGTGGAGCCAGGTCTCCTCAGCCTCCTTCAGCCTGGGGTGGCAACTGCTGCTCTCTTGGATCTCAGGGTCCTGTCCTGAAGGTGCTGCGCCAGTGGCCCTGTAGAATATCCTCACAGAGTATGCAGTGTCCCTCAGGACTGAATTCTGCTGCTTCATCCAGCATTGTGGTAACTCTACTGCCATAAAATAGCCACCCCCCCAAACACCACCACAGGGCAGCTTCAACAGAAATGGACTTTCCCATGACTGTAGAACCTAAGGCAGACATCAGGGCACCAGATGGGCTGTTCTTCTCTCCCTTGGCTCTTAGATGGCCATCCTCCTGTGTTTTGCATGGTTTTTCCCTGGTGTCTATGAGACCTAATTTCTCTTCCATTAGGACACCAGTCATATTGGATTAGACCTCAAAATCAAACCTCACACTTGCATAATTACATCTTTTAACTCACTATGAAGTTGTGCAGGCCACAGCCCCAGCCTGTGAATTTTGAGGAACACAGCTCAGCCCATAGCGGGTGGGCAGAAGTGTGCAGAGAGGTACTCTGCTCTTCTCATGGCCTCCTGCCAGGTAGGGCATGACTTCATGTCCTAAACCTTAGTGATTCTCTTGGAACCTGGGCTCAGGGTGTCACCAGAGTTCTCCAATGATTGTTTTTCCCTTTAAAACTATAAGATTTTCTCTTTTGAATTATCATTATACACTAATGAGTTCATATGTTCTTCAATAGTCAGAATATTGTGATCATTAATTATTTTAATACTTCAAATTCTCTAAATTTTTCTACTTGCTGTCACAGACGAATTGTCTTCTGTTATGTTTTTCTATTACCTCAATATTTCACTACATCCTGTGTTTCAAAATGATCTTAGTTTCTCATTTTTCTACCCTATATTCTGAATAAAATATTTTCCAGAAATTCACATTTCCATTAGTGAATAGTTGTTTTAGAAATTATAGGTTCTTTTTGAGAGAACAGGATGATTTCTTCAAGATGGTATGGATTTTTCCATTTATCAAATCACCCCTTAACCATACACAATGATAATTGCTCACGTTCTATTGACAAAATCCATGGCTTTACATGATCACATGTAATTACATTCTAAAACACAGACTTTGTTTAATAATTCTTCTGTCAGATAAGTCACTTGTTTTCTCAACAGTGAGTCTCTTAGATCTAATTACTGATTATGAATTTACTTACTTGAGCCACACAACTGTTCAAAACCAAGCTGTAGATGATGTTTTTGTGAACACCTACAGGCTTGATCAGGGCAGAGTATTCAGGGATAGGGAATATGGTAGCTTTGCTGAAAGAAAATGTTCTACTTTCTGCTGCCACAGGCAGGTTGAGGGTTTCAGAAGAGAGGACTGCCACCTCTGAAGACACTGGACTGTGAGGCCAGAGAGAGTGGGAGTGATAACCTGAGAATGTGGGGGACATCAGGCATGGGTATGGGATATCAGAGGCAGAGCTAGGAAGAGTGCTGTGCCTCTCTCATGTAGGAGGGAAAAATATTTGATTTTGGCTTGTCTTGATAAGCACAGTGGGACAGAAAATGGATGAACTGAGGAAAAGAGATTGAGCAGCTGGTGAAGGAAGATGAAGGAGGAAAGATCCTGCCCTTCTTATGAATCAATGAGTTTTTTTTTTTGTATTGCCTTTCTATTTCACCATCAGGGACTCAGAGCAAGGAGTCAGCCACTATGGACTCATTAATGATCTCAGGTGCCAAATGCAAGTATCTCCTAAGAATTTCTGAAGCTTCTGGGGTTGTGTCATGGCCCACATTCTCTCTCTGAGATGGAAAGAAGCACAGATGGAACCAGATTTGTCAGAAAGCATGTCACATGCAGGACTCAACAAAAACACTGCCTTTGGCTCCAGAGAGAAGAGCATTTTCTGTCAGCAATTCTGAGCTTCCCTGTCTGACCTGGGACTCAGGACCTGGAGCCTGTGCTGAATGACTGAGAGGAGCATCCATGAAGTTGTGCTCAGCCTGCCCATCCCTGCTGATTTGCATGTGCCCAAAGCACAGCCCACTGCCCTGAGGACTTCTTAAGAGGCTGCCCACACCCTTTGCAGGAGTCAGACCCTATTAGGACCTCAACATGGCCATGAGGGCCACTGCTCAGCTCCTGGGGATTCTGCTGCTCTGCCTCCCAGGTAAGGAAGGACTGCACTGGGGATTTACTAATCACAGTGTGGTCAGTGATGCCTGGATCCCCTGGGAAAATCTCTTTTAACATGATTAATATTGTGCATATTTGTTTTCATGTGTTCAATGTCAGGTTCTAGATGTGACATCAAATTGACCATCCTCCTTGTGTCCATCTTCCCTGTCTCAATCCCAAGGAGAAAAAGTCACTGTCACTTGCAGGGCCAGTAAGGGCATTAGCAATTACTTTAACTTGTACTAGCAGAAACCAGGGCAAGATCCAAAGCTCTTGATCTATGCTTCAAACTGCTGGCAATCTGGGGTCCCCTCGAGGTTCAGTGGCAGGATATCTAAGACAGATTCCACTCTCACTATAAGCAGCCTGATTCTGAAGATATTACCACTTATTTCTATGAACAGTATGATGAGTGTCCTCCCACAGGGATACAGGCCATGACACAAACCTCCCAGAGAGTAAATGTGAGGCTGGGCTGCCCCAGCTGCTCCTCCTGCTGCCTGCTCCTGCTGAGGACACCACTCAGAGGCAGCCAGGCACTGGGAGACATTGGTAGAAGATTCCAGAGAAGTTCCTCTGCACATGAAACCTCTTTCTGCTTCTTAGGATAAGCAGGCAGAGATGACAGTGAATATTCAAAGGTCAGCAGTCAGAAGGGATGGGCTCTAGTGGAAGTCTTACTCAAAGACAGAGACCACACCAGGAGTCTAACCTGTACAAATCCTAATGGGCATCATGAAGACTTTTGCCAAATATAAAATCCCATGAGGCTTACCTGTGGGAACACTCTAGCCAACTCTTCATCACAGAGATGCAGGAAAATGGAAGGTGGCAGTGAACACTGATGGGAATCAGAGGAAGGGTTAAGCCTTCAGGCTGAAGTGCAAACCAAGGACCTTGACCTTTTCTCAACACCACTTTAACATAGATTGATCTAAGCTCAGACAGTAAACCACATAAGTTCCTAAATTAGCAAACCCATAGGGTGTATCAGGCCCCCTCCCTTTTTGAGGGACTTATCTCACTTTTCCTAAAATAAATCCTACTCCATTTACCCTTCCCTTCCATTATTATCCATGAATTTTATTCCATGAAGGAAATTGGCAAAGCAGAAAAACAGTCTCTTCTCAAACCTCTGGATTCACTGGTGTCCCTCCTGATTTAATGAAGGACAAACATCAATGGATCTGAGGGGTTTGGTTTATAGTAAGACTTTGGATTTAAATAGAAATGAGAAGTCACTGTGTGTGTTCCAAACAGGAAATCTTCTAAAGCACAAGGGATGGGAATCTAAACTGCAGGCTCTCACAGTTCTGGGAATGTGGTCATGAAGGGGCAGATACAGAAACAGAACACAGAGAGGGCAGCTGTGACAATGGAGGACCTTCTGCTCCTGTGTTAGAGCCCAGAACACCTCTGCAGAGGCTGTCCTTGGAAGAATCATGGAATATGGATAAATTGAGTCCAAGTGGCAAGGTTTGAAAGACCAGGGCCACCTGATAGGAATGCAGATGCTGGACCTGGGAGATTCCTTGGTGTTGCCCTCAAACCAGAGCTCACTGCCACTGAAGGCCTAGGCTGGTGCCCCTGTCTTTCTTGGACCTCTTTGGGAGCCCAGGTGTGTGGTGATGCCCTCAGCAGCCTGCTACACCTCATAGATTACTCTCCAGTCCTCACTCTGTCCATGTGTCTCCTGCAGGTGCAATGGATGATGTGGAATCTTCCCCTTCTTTACCCTCCTTCTTAGATGAGGTCCCTCGGGGAGCTTCTAGACAGGTGTCAGAATCAGGGTCCTTTGAACTGTATTTCCAGAAGCCATGGTGAGTCCAGCATTTACCAGCTGACCTTCCCCTGTGGTCACTGTGGTTCAGGCCCACCATGGACATAGGTAGGCTCCCTTGCTGAGGCTTCTTGTGAGTTGATGATTTTATGTTTTCAGTGTGTAGCTAAGGCCATGATGTGGGTGTGATGGTCAATGTGTGGTCAAGGCCATTAACCCTCTGAGTCAGCACATGCACTCAAGGTCATAAAATGTAACCTGTGATCAGGAGCCATGTGTACCCTGTTGGCCGGGGCCTTCTTTTTTTGAACTGCACATTAAAAGAGCCTAGGAAAATGGCTCAGGGATGGGGTCTAGCTACAGGTTGTTATCCCCTCTGAATAAAGGATTACCAGCATTCCCACCTGCCTCACATCCTTCAACTTCTAGATCCTGAGCCTCACTTCCTGGGCCTGAGTCTAAGCCTCACAAAGGCAGTCATTATTTCCAGCTCTTGGAGTTCTGTAAGGAAGGACAGGACACAGAGTACTTTCTATGTGCCACAATGTGCCTTCAGCAAGTTGAAATCACATTATGAAAGCTTCATTAAATCACAGAGTCCACAGTAAAGGAAGAAATTACAAGCAACGATAAGGATCCTTTCCCAAAACAATGAAATATTCCTACCAAATGAAAAGCAAGCCAAGTGTGGACATGGAGTAATTCCCATCCTGTTCAACGTGTCAGGCTAAACAGAGTCATCTGTATCACTGAGAGCTGTTTTGAGAGCAGAGTTCCAGAGCCACCGAGGCCTGCAGATGAGAATCTGCACTTCTAGAATGTGGAGAGGTCCGTACACATGAGATTGGGGGGACTACCTGTAGGATACAATTATTATAGATAGAGTTGTTAATCTGCAATAGGCAATTTAATGAGATTTCAATTTAAACACTTATTAATAAAAAATACCAATTAGTCATTTTTCTGTTGCTATAGCAAAATTCCTGAGCTAAGTAAGTGCTGTGTAAAGGAAAGTTTTGTTTCATAATTTTCAAGCCTTAAAGTCCAAGGTTGGGCAGTCTCACCTGTTGTCTGCAGGTGAGGCCCCCCTGGGCAGTGTCACAGCATAGTGTGTAGGTGGGAAGGACACCAGCTGCAGGTTGCAGTGGTCAAGCCTGTGGTGTGGCCAAACTTATGACCACCCACTCTGGAGAGGACTCCCTCTGTATGTGAGTCCAGCACTTTTCCTTCCAGGGGCAGCAACTCCATTGACCTGGCCCCTCCCATCAGGCCCCACCTCTTAAAGAACCAACCATTTCCTATGGGACCAAAACTCCATTACAGGACCTCCTAGAGGAGGACCAATTAGGATCTCAGCAACTTCAATTTTCACCTTATAATTAATATGTAATTAATTGACATATTTGAACATTATTGCCCTTAACAAAGCAGAATGTGTACAGGCATTTCTCAACTACTTGATTAACTGGTGGACCATCTTGGCTGGTCACTTGGCTTCCTCCTGCACCCTCCCATGAGAATTCTGTGGGTGTCATTCTTGTCCACAATGACTCCCGTGTTTACACACCATGGTAATGCACACATGAAAATAGGAACAGGAGGGAGAGCAGGAGGGCAGAGCACCTGGATCAGGGGAGGACAAAGAACAGGATGGGAAAGGACTGGGCAGGAGACTGGGCACAGTGTGACATCCACACACCTCACTGCTATGTGTGCTCAGAACGCACTGGCACCATTGAAGTAAAACTCCTCTTTGTGAAGATGCTGACATTTAATATTTTCACATCTACCCACTTAATTAGAATGTTTTTAACTTTAGAATTTGTATGAACAATAATCAATTCATTACATTATTTAGAAAAATTGAAAGTAAGTCATAATTGAAAAAAAAAAAGAATAAACTGCATAGAATTTCTGGAAATTTATGTGTTTGCTTATCATATAAATTTTGGTTGTCAGTCTTGAGAATCCTGAGAACCAAGAGTGTAAACAGGCAAGGGTCCCTCAGTGTTTGGGCACAGCAGTCCCTGGTTCCCTGTACCTGGCATGTCCAAAATTGATCCTCCAGTGAGTGACAACAGACCATGACTTAGAGAAGGTGGCGTGCTGCCTCAGAGGCCTCTGATCTCAAGATCCACCATGACACCTGAATTTGGAGAAGCCCCTCTGAAGGATGGATCTCTAGTTTACAGATGAGAAAGACTCCTGTGGAAGATACTTTTCCCATCATCCATTGAAAATTAAGAATCAATTATGGATTTTGAGTGTCAGAGAAAGTTTTCTTTCTCCCTGTCAGGTACTTCTGATTCATGCAAGGGCCCAGGAGAGATCATTTCCAACACTTGTTAACATTGAGCTACCACAGGAGTCTGAAGTGCCTGAAGGAGATTGGTTTGTTTGGAGGAAATTTCCTGTCAGATCTAGTGGGTGTGGGATGATTTCCTTCTCCAGGTTTGCTGCTGGGAGGGAGTCCAACAGCCCGGCCATCACTCTCCAGAGATTGCCCTGGACACACTGACTACATCTTCATGTCTCTGGTGCTGTATTGGTGCTTCCTACTGAACTCATAGAAAATCTACGTCTTTGCCAAAGATTTTCACTTTCACCATCAGATCCTCTGCCCACTACTGCAGGCAGCGTGGCCTTCATCTCCTTGGTTTCCCTCCAGTCACAGAAGACATTTTATTTGTTCAAAGTCAGTCCATACCCACACACCCTATTGGCTCTTTCCACCCATCTGCACCCACCAGGGCATTTGCATGCTGCTCCCTGGGGAGGGCCTTCCTGCAAGGCTGATATAAAAGCTCAGCTCTAACCTGGCCTTGACTCACCAGGACTTCTCAGCTCAGCTTCTCAAAATGAGGCTCCCTGCTCAGCTCCTGGGGCTGTTGCTGCTCTGTGTCTCTGGTGAGGACAGAGGGATGGAGAAGGACAAGGGGGAAGGGGGTGAGCTCATTGCCTCCTACCTGTGATCCCTGCCCATGTTCATGGTGTGAGTTACAGCTCAAAAAATGGGGAAGGTGATGTTCAGATCCATGGAAGGGAAGAAGTATCCAGAAGGGGAAAAAAATGATTTGTGTCCTGGTGAAGACTTGGACCTAGAAACAGGAGATTTATGTGGTCAACCTCTAGACAGGCATTGGACTTGCCAACCTGTATCTTATATGACATTGTATTGTTTTGGTAGGAACCCAAACTACTTACACTGCACACACAAATGATTTAGTTAAGATAGGACCAAGAGAGAAATCATGAAAATATTTTATAATACTGTGTATAAACTTTTATTTCCGTCATTATTTCAGGATCCAGTGGGGATGTGGTGCTGACCCAGTCTCCTCTCTCTCTGCCCATCACCCCTGGACAGCCTGCCTCCATCTCCTCCAGGTCCAGTCAGAGCCTCCTACACAGTAATGGAAAAACCTATTTGGAATGGAATCAGCAGAATACAGTCCAGTCTCCAAAGCTTCTGATCTATAAGGTTTCCAATCAGTTCACTATGGTCCCAGACAGGTTCAGTGGCAGTGGGTCAGGAACAGAGTTCACACTGAGAATCAGCACAGTGGATCTTGAGGATGCTGGAGTATATTACTGTGGGCAAGGTACACATATTTATCCCACAGTGTTGCAGCCCCAAACAAAAACCTCCCTGCCTGGGTGGCCCAGCTGCCACATGTGCTGCTGATTGGGGCAGCAGCTCAGCAGATTGTCTGAGAGGAAGAAGCTGCAGCTGAGGGCTCTGGACCTTGAGTGCCATGGCCACAACTCAGTCACCACCTACCAAGTTCCCACCAGCTGCAGAAGCCCTGGTATGTCACCAGCAGAATGAAGATTACTGGGAAAAAATGTGCTCCAAGTTGAAATGAAGTAGACCAAAGTGTAACTAAAAACCGTTCAAAACTACAGAGTTCTTGTGTCAAAACAAACACAGGAAATGATTTTTAAATCATTAGTGCAGTTTCATTATAATACTAGTCTTGTTTTTCACAGGATTTTCAGGAAATATATTAATGGTCATCCTCATTAAGCATTATGTTAACACCTGCACAACAAACAGATGTGAATTGATATTAGTAACATAAAGGGATGAGAACTGTAAGGGAGGGCAATGGTTTAAGGAGACTGAAGTCAAATTGTCACCAGATCATGTTAAGATGTTATAAATTTAGTGTGTTATATTTCAACCGAAATTCACCAAAACAAAGAAAACAATAAGCTGTCATATACACAGGAAAAAAGAAAATGGGAAGGCAATCAAAATATTTTACCCCCAAATCAACTAAAGATAAAGGAGGAGATGGACAAATAGACATGAGACAGAAAGATAGGTTTAAAAAAATGGCAAAGGGAATTTTTTTCCCCTCTGTAATTCTGCTGTTGTAAATAAATTAACCTCCCATTAAAATATGTAGATTGGCAACATTGATTGAAACTATATGTCTACATGCTGTGTCCAATAGTGTCACCCTAGGTCTTAGAACCAGCAGACCTTGACAGTGAAAACACGGGAAAATACCATAGGCAAATACTGAGCAAGAGACAAGAAAGGAGTTTATGCTCTTGTCCAACATCTGTAAGTTTGTTAAAATTGTTTTAGAGACAAAGGAGGAAATTATGTAATAAAAACAGAGTCAATTCACCAAGAAGATAGGACAGCCACATACATGTTCACTAAACATGAGGACTCCAAAACACATTTAAAAACAAGGACAGCTAGGAGGGGCAAACAGACGATAATACAGTAACAGAGGGACTCCACTATTGTACTTTCAATCATCCCTGGGGCAACCAGGCAGAGAACAAGTCAGAAAACAGAGACCTGCAGCCATGTCATACATGTAACAGACATGTAGGAGGGTTCCACCCACAATGGCATGTTACATGATTGCTCAAGTGCACATGGAATGCTCTTCAAGATGCTGCATGTGTTAGGCCCCAAAACAAATCTCAATGACGTTATAAAGACTTAGAACATAGAACATGCAAATTAGCTCCCCTGAAGAAAATGATATGAAGTTACAAATTTACAGCAGAAAGTAAACTGGAAAATTCACAAATATGAGGAAAATAACATACTTATATATAAGAACTGGGTCAAAGTATAGGTTTTACTCAGTTCTTCATCCCTGAGACACAAAGAGCAGACAGGAACAACTTAGTTGGTCACGTGGCATAGTGATGTTCTTGGGTCCTGAGATTCAATACATGGCCAACTGGCTCCATATCTCTGGGATCTTGGTGAGGCAGAACATCATCGCAGAGGACATGGCAGAGAGAAGCAGCTTAGGACATGACAAGGTCTCCAGGGGAAAGGGGCATAGGGGGCACATGCAGAACAGCTCTTCCAGGATATCCCCCCGTGACCCACCTCTACCAGCCTTTCCTCACCTGTCTACAATTAACACAGGATCAGTCCATTCAAACTAAGATGGACTGATTATAGCTATTGAGATCTGAATATTTTACCTCTGAAGAACAGAAGATTCTGGGGGGACATCTCATATCCATATCATAACTTGCCACTCTTGACCTCCAAAAGCTCATGTCCATATCACAGTGCAAAATGCATTTAGTCCAACTTCAAGGGTCCCATAGTCTTGCCAGTTCCTGAGATATCTCAAGCCCTCTTTCCCATTATTCATGGGCACAGTAAAAATTTCACCATTACCTAAAAGTCCAAGTCCACAGTCTTATATGAACAGCAAGAAAAACTCTTGGGGAAAAGCCAAAATCAAATCCATTGTTCAGTGTCAAAGTGCCAACATTGCCATTTCAAAGGGGAGAAATCGAATCTAAGGAAGAAGGGATGGGACCAAAGAAAGATTAAAAAAATCCAGTTGGGCAAACCCACCCTGCAGCCCCCTATCCTGCACCTGGGCATATGGCAGAGTGAAGTTCTTTCCAAAGGGTTGACACAGAGCTCTGCCCCTATGAACATGCTGGCTACAGCACACATGGCCTCCCTTCCCACTTGCCTCTGCTGGATTTAGAGTTTTCCTCAGCAGCTGTCCCATGCTGTTGGCATCTCTCAGTCTCAGGGCCTCCACTGCAACACCACCTCCATTCTCACATCACACCTTGTCTTCTCAGGGGCTGCTGCAGGGATTCAGCCTGATACACTGCGCCTGGCCTTCAGGGCCTCCTAGGAAATCTCATTGGAACCTCATGACCCCCAACTCCTGCATCCTGCATTCCTACAGAACCAGCTCCACGTGGGTGATGCCCATGTATGCCACCATCTTGAACTGTCACCAAGCCTCCTGGGACCACAGTTATACCATCCTCTGAGTGCCTGGGTGGCTGAGCACAGGAAACTACTTCTTAGTAGTTTCCCCATGCAAGCAAATTGCCCCATGGTCTCTTCTCAAAGGAAATTTGACTTTTACAACCTTAAGACTAAGATGGGTGTGACCTTGCCAGATCCTGAGATGTCTCAAGCCCCCTGTCCCATTGTTCATTGGTACAGCACTTGTCATCTCCTGTGATGAACACCTGCTGGCAGAGCCAAGACCTGAGCCAGTAACCAAGCTCCTATCCCACCAAATGAAGGTCCCTCACCATCAACATCCTCCTGCTTCTGCAAAGGTTCATTGTTTTAGATAAAAAGTCATCTCACCTTTTCCATGAAAGGGTGGCATCTTGTCCTGTGTGCATCTGGTGACCTGGGACTCCTTTAATGGCCCATCCAGTGTGGGAAGCCAGGTGCACTGGGGCTGCAGGGTCAGGTCCCTTCCCTACCTCAGCACCCTGCAGAAGGGCCAGGGCAGCAGTGGTGCTGGATCTTGGGCACCTCTGGAACCTTCTGCACCATTCCTTATTTGCCACTGCCCAAAGGCTGAGTAGGGAAGCTCTTCCTGGGAGCCCTGGGAGACTCTCAGCAGCTCTGGAAGGGGTTTTGAGTGAGAATTATGAGGCTGGGTTGACCTCTCTAGACCAGGAGCCCTCAGCCTCCCTCACCAATGCTACTGCACCCCAAAGGGTCCCTCAGGCCCCTTATCTTCTCTGGCAAAACCCCAGATTTGGCATCTACTGTGGTTTCACACCTAGACCCTAACTTCCCTGAGACCAGTGTGTTTTCTAAATTCCTGGTGAATTGGTGTCTTTGGTTTGCCAACTTACTGAGGAGAGGGATCTCTTGAGTTTCCCAGGAAATCTGGCCTAGTGATGGATAGAAGAGAATCAGCTTCATGAATGTGATGAATGTGGGAGAAGGAATCCACAGTCAGGACTTTGGGTCCCCAGACCCCAAATTCCACGATATGCTCTGTCACAAACCTACCACTAGATGGCAAATAGACCCCATAGAGAGCAAAGCCTCAGCATCACTGGGAAAGCAGCAGAGATCCTGTTCCATGAGGAGCCCTAAGGCTTGGGGGCCATGTCCAGTGCCCATACTCATGGCTTCTGGGTTCTGTTCACAATGGACCAAGTGTCCCCACAGTCCAGCCCCTGGATAACTTCTATGGAACTTTGTGATCTCTCTTGACCACAACCTGAGAAGCATGACCCTCCCATTGACACCAGTCTTAGAATCAGGGTGGGTCCTTGTTCCTCTGTTTTGGAAGATGAAGCACCCAAGAAGTGCCAGACAAATACAGAGAGCAAGTTTGATTTAAGGAACAGAACCGAGATGGCAGACTTCTCTGGAGCAAAGCCAGGGCCAGACCTGGCATCTGCAGAGATGGAGTTGCATGCATTTATCATTGACCTCCACCCTCTTTATTTCTTGTATAAATTCCCCAACTTCCAATTTAGTTAACTTACTGTATCATCTTTTAAAATTCAGAAAGAAAAAGAATAGAAAAAATAGACATCTTATGGAAGGTACTAAGGGCATAGAACTGCAAAACTTGTAAAATTCTGTAGTTCTTGGCTCAACACTTATTACACATTTTTATGAGTAATATCCAATAAATGTGTCTGTTAATCAGAAGAAATGACAGATTTTAAATTACCAGTTACAGTTTGCTTTTGCTCCATATTTTTATTGGTGTATTATAATTATACACAATGGTGGGTTTCATTGTTACCTATCAATTCTGGAATATAACCTAACAATGGGATATGGCCAATATGATTTCCATTATCTTCATATTTTAGTGGGCATAGACAATACACATTTTAAAAACTATATTTATTCCTTCAAAAAAAGTCAGGTGCTGTGATATACAAGGGTCATTTCCCAAACCCTAGTGTCTGAGTCTCACCTGGTGACACCCAAATTGAAACTCATGCCAATCCACACTGCTAAATGTTCCAACAATGCCCTACAACTGTCAGACTGAGAAAACAAGCATATTCTTTGATTCACATCCTGAGAAAATACCTATTGCACTCTAGAAAATGCATGGAAACTTCCTCCTCTTAACTACGGGTGGTATTAATAATGCATTGTCCTAGTTTGGGGTTTCAGGTCGGGAGAGGAACTGGAGAGTGCCATGTCTATTAAAGGCCTCCTGAGATTCTGGAGGCTGCTGCAGACCCTGGGGAAGAAAGTCCTCACATGTGTCCTTGTGAGACAAAGGGTCTTTTAAATACTCCATCCAATTCACAGGGTCCATGATTGGCAAAGATCTGTCCCCAACATAGATGGTCTGATTCAGGGTTCATCACTACAGGTTAATGTACCATGGTTGGATGTGACTTAGCTGTGGATGAAGGTTTGTAACAGTGGCCCACCATGTGTTTGAATATAGCCCTTGCTGCTCTGCAATGAACATTATTTTTTAAAATTTTCATTCATTTGTTCTAATTAGTTATATATGACAGCTCAATACTCTTCAATTCTTAGTACACAAATGGGGCACAATGTTTACTTCTCTGGTTATACACGAAGTAGAGTCACATCATTCCTGCAATCATACATGAAACCAGGATAGTGATGTTCTTCTCATTCCACCTTCTTTCCTACCTCCAGGCCCCTTTCCCTCCTATTTTCCAATCCAAATTTCCTCCATTTATCCCACGCCTCCCAACATCCTGCATTATTGAGCAGCATCCACTTATCAGAGAAAACATTTGGCATTTGGATTTTGGGGATTGGTATATTTTGCTTAGCATGATATTCTCCCACTCTATTCATTTACTTGAAAAGCCATAATTTTATTCTTTTCTAATTCTGAGCAATATTTCATTATATGTATATATATACCAAGTTTCATTATCCATTCATATGTTGAAGGACTTCTAGATTGGTTCCACAGCTTAGCTATTGCGAATTGTGCTCCTATAAATATTGATATGGCAGTGTTACTGTAGAATGCTCTTTTTAAGTCCTTTGAATATAAACCAAGGAGTGGGATATCTGGTTCAAATGATTGTTCCATTCCAAATTTCCTAAGAAATATCTATAGTGCTTTCAGATAGGTTTCACCAATTTGCAGTACCATGAGCAATGTTAAGTGTGTGCCTTTTCTCCCACATTCTCACCAACACATATTGTTTCTTGTATTCTTGCTACCTGCCATTCTACCTGGAGTGAGATAAAATATTAGAGTTGTTTCAATTTACATTTATGTAATTGCTAGATATGTTGAACATTTTTGCATATATTTGTTGATTGACTGTATGTCTTCTTCTGAGATCAATTATATTTCTTCTTTTGTTCCTTAGCCCATTTAATGATTGGGTGGTTATTATTATTATTATTATTATTATTATTATTATTATTATTATTATTACTATTAATTTGGTGTTACTTTTTTTGAGTTCTTTATATATCCTAGAGATTAGTGCTCTATCTGATGTGCTTGTGGTAAAACATTGCTCCCATTCTGTAAGCTCTCTCTTCACCTCACTAATTATGTTGCTGAGAAGAAGCTTTTTAGTTTGAATCCAACCCATTTATTGATTCTTTATTTTATTTCTTGCACTTTAGGAGTCTTGTTAAGAAAGTGGGTGTCTGATCTGACATGATGAAGATTTGGGCCTACTTTTTCTTCTATTAGGCACAGGTCTCTGGTCTAATTCCTAGGTCCTTGACCCACTTTTAGTTGAGTTTTGTGCATGGTGAGAGTTAGGGACTTGATTTCATTTTGCTGTATATGGCTTTCCAGTTTTCCCAGCACCATTTGTTGAATAGGCTATCTTGTCTCCCATGTTTGTTTTTAGAGCCTTTGTCTAATATGAGATAACTGCATTCATGTGGATTTGACTCTGTGTCCTCTATTCTATACCATTGGTCTAGCTTTCCTTGGGATTCTATATCCCCACAAAAGGAGCAGAGCTACTCTAAGTTGTGCTTTGCAACATTTTAATCTAATAAGATTCATATTAATTTCTAAATTTGTCTGTCTACATATGAGCTTTTGTTGGTGTATTAATGTTTTCTTAGTCCATAACAAAGCACCAAGTCAAGTCTTTCCAGAGGACGTCCCTCTCGTCAACTCATACCAATTCATCAACCATCTGAAAAGTTTCTCCACTTGGTGATACTGCTTGGGCTGGATGCTGGTCAGAGCTCCACCATCTCGAGAAGATGGTTGGTAACATTGGTGAGAAAAAGGGATCTGTACCCTGGGGCCTTTTGGGGTGTCCACCTCAACTATCATATTATTATGGCTTTGGCTATTTCCTTCCTTTCTTGCCAAATGGCCCTTGCACTCAGGTGTCCCAAGTGGGAGCTTCCCCTGGTGATGCGCCTGAACTTCACAACTCCCAGGAATCTCAGGATGACCTCCTCATTCCACTTCTCCAGCTCCTTATGTTGCTTCCCAAGTGAGGAAATGGCCAAGCTGCCCCTCTGTCAAAGTGGCAAATTTTTAGAGAACAAATGAATATTTGAATTTATAAATATAAGCCTCTAATTTTATGTTCTAGTAATGATAAAAAAATCTGAAATCAATTATGTACCCTTAGAAACTAGGAGAAGAAAGAGAAATCTAGAGCAAGCAGATAGAAGAAAATTATGTAAAGTAGAAGACAGATAAATGAAAGAAAACCAGAAAATCAGTGACACCAAATGGTGATTTCCTGAGAAGATCAAAAACTTAGCAGACCCTTACAAAAATTCATTCAGAAAAAAGAGGGAAGGCAGAGATGACCAAAATCGGTGTCATAATTGATCATGAATCTATAGAAATTTAAAAACATTATAAGATAATATGAAAACATGCCATCACTGTCAAATTATGCAATTTATATGGAATACAACAACTCTCAGAAAGAGATAAATTATTAAGACTCAGGAATATCTAGAAAAATTGGATAGAATTATAACAAGAAAAGAATTTTAAAATGTTGAAATAAAGCAAAGCACAGAGTCAGGACGTCATTGGGGAATTTAATCACATACTTGAAGTAGAAATGTCATCAATCTTACACAACTGTCTTGACAAGCAGAAAGAAGAACTTCCCAATCTGTTCTATGAGGCCAGTTTCAACCTGAGACCAAGCCAAAGGGCCTGGCAGGGAAAGGAAACTGCTAGTGTCATTTGATCACTAAGGAGGTTGGAAGTTGCTTTAGTCAGCTTTTTCACTTCTGGAACCAGGAACCTGACAAGCACAATAAGAGGACAAGTTTACTTGGGCTCACTATTTCAATGTCTCATTTAATAGACAGCCAACTGTATTGATCTGGGCCCCAGCTGAGGCAGAGCATCCTGGCAGAAAGGTACAGGGAGAGATAACACTTAGGATGTGGCCCCAGGAAGCCAAGAGAGGGGCACTGCAGAGAAAGGCAAAATCTATCACTCAAAGGCTTGTACCCGATGACCGGCCTCCAGCAACACCTTGCCTGACTACAGTAACCCCCTAGTTAATCTTCAGAGGATGAATGCACAACTCATAATCTGATTATTTCATCTCTAATCACCCTTGCATTGTCTCATACATGAGCTTTGGGGGAACATATTATATCCACATCATAACATTGTGCCCTGACCCACCAGGTGGGCTCATGCCCACCTCACAATGTGAAATACATTTAGGCCATTGCAGGAGTTTGCATATGCTTCACAGTTCCTGGATTGCTCAAGTTCAAGTTCAATGCAAAATCTCAGTGTGATCCCCTGTACAAATCAAAATCATGTTACATGTATTCCATAAAGCACCAAGTAAGCATTTATATTCCAAAATAAAAAAGAAGAAAAATTTAAAAAGGAAAAAAGTCACAGGGCATACAAAGAAGGAATGGGACGAGTATACCAATATCCAGCTGGGAAAATTAGTCCTGTAGCCCCACATCCAGCACATGGGGCTCATGGTGTTCTTATATTCTCTCCAAAGGGCTGTGGAGCTCCACAGATGGCTTTGTGGGTACAACCAACATGCTTTCTCTCTGGTCTTGTTTCTGCTTGATCCTGCAGCTTTCCTCAGCAGATGTTCTGAGTTACTGGTGTCTCTCGGTCTCAGGGATCTCCAATGGACCTTCCACTCCTTCCACTTTCCCAAACATTGCCCTCTCACAGGCACCCCACAGGGACTCTGACCTTGGCACACTTAGGCCTCCCAGGACTTCCTTTGAAATCAGTGAAAGCTTCCACAATCCTCTAGCTCATTTCTCCTGCATTCCTGTAGAACCAGCACTGTCATGTCACAAGACTAAATTCACCAGGGTCACTCTATGTTAATTTGGGGAATAAAGACACAGACAAAGAAAGTACTTTTGGGGGGGGGTTTAGTGACTGGTCTTCAGCAGCAGCTGATGTATGGGGGGCAACCAGGCAAGGAAGAGAGCTGGGAGGAAGTGCTGAACCCTTTTATTGGGGAGAAACCATTCAAATTAGTCAAGGAGTCAGGTTTACTAAGGAACAGGTGAATGTAACTGAACCCCCATGGGTGATGCCTACACCTGGAGCCATGCCTCATTATCTGAGTGGGCAACACCCAAGTTACTACAACCTGGCACTGCCAAGCCAGACTGAAGGCTATAATTGGTCAGAACCTGGAGCATTGGGACTTAAAGGCATCTGCATCCAGGGCAGCTCCAGAACCAGCACCAAAGGGTTGATGCCAATGTCTTCCACCCTCTTCGAGAGTAGCCAAGTCTCCAGGAGCCATGGCTGAGGTGGTTTCTGAGTTTCTGGGGAGGTGACATGGTGAAACAACTCCCTGCAATATCCCAATCCCCTATGCAAATAATCTGACTTCTATATTCCAACAAAAGTTGTATAGAAAATGTGTTTGACAGATTCTCATTAAAACAATGATCAAAAACATAATATTCATTCTTTCACTCAATAAAAAAATTACTTACACACAGGGCAACACTATGTCCATGGTGAGAAGAATTCCTGCATCATGTGAACTGTGGAGCTGCCAGAGGCACCCCTGTTTCTCCAGAAAGAAGTGTGGCCACCAGCAGCTTTGAATGGGTTTGTCCTGTGGACACGCAGTCACTGAGCCAGCTGTTCTCTTCCCTGTGGGGAAAACACAAGGGAGAAGCTGCCCATGCCAACAACTGGACCCAAAACTTCTGTCCTCTTGGGGCCCAGAACAACCACCCATGTGTATGACAACCTGCTTCTATCTGTAACCAGAGCCCCTCAGGTCACCCAGTGTCCTCAGCAAAGGAAAGGTCAATATTGAGCAGTAGGTACAAAGGAGCAGGTCATGAACTCCATGATGCTCATGCTCAGTCCCTCTGAGTGGAGTCCCCTCAGGTCACCCAGTGTCCTCAGCAAAGGAAAGGTCAATATTGAGCAGTAGGTACAAAGGAGCAGGTCATGAACTCCATGATGCTCATGCTCAGTCCCTCTGAGTGGAGTAGCAGCCATGGTTTAGGCAAGAGATGCTAACTTTAAATATCCAAGCTGACTGCTTCAAAACTTAACGTCCAATGGGTAGGCTGGCTCATGCCTATAATCCCACCTACCTTAGACACTAAGGGAAGAGGAGTCCAGATTCAAGACCACCCCAGTAAAATTACAGGAACACTCTATATGAATAAACTAAAAAGATTCACTCACACATCGCTGGTGGGACTGCAAATTGGTACAACCACTATGGGAAGCAGTATGGAGATTCCTCAGAAAACTGGGAATCAAGGCACCATTTGACCCAGCTATCCAACTCCTTGGTTTTTACCCCAAAGACTTAAAATCAGCATGCTACAGTAATGCAGCTGCATCAATGTTTAGAGCACCTCAATTCACAATAGACTATGTAATCAACTTAAGTGTCCCTCAATAGATGAATGGAAAAATAAATATAGTATATATACTCAATGGAATATTACTCAGCTTTAAAGAAGAGTAAAATGATGGCATTTGCCAGTAAATTGTTGGAGTTGGAGAACATCATGTTATGTAAAATAAGCCAATCCCAAAAAACAAAGGCTGAATGTTTTCACAAATCCTCATAGTTCAAAGCCAGAGCCTGCAGCTCTAAGTGAGCACCTCCTGAGCTCAGCCTGGTTGTGCCCTTGCTCTAGCCTCTCCCATCTACAGCTATGGGCATGGCTACATGGGCAATGACCACACAGGGTAACAACCCTGTTCTCCTGCACATACTGGCCCTTGGCCTGCCTCTGACTCCACCCCTTGGATTCTCATTGGAGAGTCAAAAGTGGTTCCTGTTGGTCTTATAGAGAGCAGAAAGGAGAGCAATAGGTGTTCAGAAGCTGATCATGAGGCTGACATGGTCCACTGTGAGCAGAGTCCCTGTATTATGTGAGCTGTGGAGCTGCCAGAGGCACCTCTGTCTGTCCAGAGGGGTGAGCAGCAGCCGATGTGGATGGGTTTCTCCTGTGGCCATGCAGTCACTAAGCCAGCTGTTCTGCCCTGTGTGGGGGAAGCCAGCAGGAGGAGCTGCCCTTGCCCAACTCTGGACACAGATGTTCTGTCCTCTTGGGGTTAAGAACAACTGCTCATCTGTATGACACCTGATCCTATCTGTAACCATAGCGCCGTGGGTTACCCAGTGTCCTGAGCAATTGGAAGATCACTGTTCAAGGCAGCTGGAGGACCCTGTGCAGGTCCTAAAGTCCATGGTGCTCATGCTCAGTCCTAAGAGTGGAGGGGCAGCATGGGTTCAGGCGAGAGATGTCAGCTTTACCTGCCCAGGCTCAGGGTAACTGAACTAAGAGTCCCATGGGCAGGGTGGCACATACCTATAGTCCTGGACACCTTGAGACTGAGGGAGGAGGACTGCAGGATCAAGGGCACACCAGGAAAATTATAGGATCACTAAATATAAATAAAATAAAACTGATTTTGGTGTAGCTCCTGCTGGCCTAGCATGTAAGAGACTCTGTGTAGATCACCAGAACTGAAAAGGTAACAAAGAAAAAAGAAAAAAAAAATAAAGCCACACATTAAACCAAAAGTCAGGGCATATCTATGTGCAGATATATACTCATACTAGAGATGCAGATTAAACACAGATAGATTCATATAATTTATCTCCTAAATATTATGTATGTGGCATATAATATTCATTTCATTCATTTCTAAGCAAATTGGACACTGGCTGAGATGAAGCTCTGGTGGGTCTTTGCTGAACCTCACAGCTCAGGGGGCTGACTGTGTCCTGTGTCCCCAGAGAACCATGTTCCCCAAGCAAATCTGAGCTGCCTGGTCTGACCTGGGACACCTGGACACACTGAGCCTGTGTTGATTGACCAGGAGAAGCCCACCCTGCAGCTGTGCACAGCCTGCCCAGCCCTGATGATTTGCATGTGCCCACAGCACAGCCCACTGCCCTGAGGACTTATTAAGAGGCTGCTCACACCCTGTGCAGGAGTCAGTCCCAGTCAGGACACAGCATGGCCATGAGGGCCCCTGCTCAGTTCCTGGGGCTCCTGCTGCTCTGCCTCCCAGGTAAGGAGGGACAGTACTGGGGATTTACTAATCACAGTGTGGTCAGTGCTGCCTGGTTACTCAGGAAAGTCCTCTTGAAACTTAACGATCATATGAATATTTATTTTTATGTTTCCAATGGCAGGTTTCAGATGTGACATCACGATGACCCAGTCTCCATCCTCCTTGCCTGTGTCTCGTGAAGACAGAGTCACCATCACCTGTAGGGCCAGTCAGGGTATTAGTAATTATTTACACTGGTATCAGCAGAAATCTGGTCAAGCTCCTAAGCTCCTCATCTATGTTGCAAACAGTTTGGAATCTGGGGTCCCCTCGAGGTTCAGTGGCAGTGGATCTGGGACAGATTTCACTCTCACCATCAGCAGCCTGGAGCCTGAAGATGTTGCCACTTATTACTGTCAACAGAGTAGCAGTTCCCCTCTCACAGTGACACAGGCCATGAGAAAAACCACCCAGGAAGCAGAAGTGTGAGGCTGGGCTGCCCCAGCTCCTCCTCCTGCTGCCTCCACCTGCTGATGGCACTGCTCAGAGGCAGCCAGGCCCTGAGCACTACAAGGAGGGTCAGTCAGAGGATCAGGGTGACTCCTCTGCACTCTGACCCTTCAGCTCAGCCCCAGGAGGCAGTGAGCTCACTGTATGATAAAGAAAATAATTTAAGACCTGTAGAGAGTGAATTAGGCAGTATCAGGGTTTGTGCAGCAAAGATAGGACTCTCCATGTATTCTACTCGGGAATATTTTAAGACTTTATTTTTTAGTATAGTTTAAGTATCCAGGAAAACTGGTGTGAAGTACAGAGTTCTCCTGTGTCCCCCCTGCTCCCACATCCTCTCTATAACCATCCCCAGACTCTGTTGCTTCTGTTACAATTCATCAACCTCTGCCCACATCTACAGGTCACTACAGGGTCACCTTGTGCATTCTGTGGAAGTAGACAAGTGGACAGTGACGTGAGTCCAGCAGTGTGGCCTGGCCAGTGCAGGTCCTGCCCTCACACTGTCTGAGCTCCAGCTGCTCTACACCCTCCTCCCTCTGCTGTGGACCTTCATGATTTTCCATCCTGTAGTTTCACCTGGGCTGTCTGACACCTGCCTGGCACTCACAGCAAGATGATGTTCAGACTGTCCTGTCATCCTGAGTGCTGTGCACACAAACTTCTTCCAGGGGTTTTCACTGTAGCATAGATAGTTGTTTCGTTTTTTTTTTTTTTTTCTTTTTCTTTCTTCAAATTTTTCTTCAAATTTGGTAATGAATCCACATATGCACTACCACTTTTCTACAATCACAGTCGAATTTTTAATGGCTTTTTTTTTTTTTTGGCAGTATCTCTCTAAGTTGTTAGGTCCCTGCTAAGTTGCTGAAAAACTGGCCTTAAACTTGTGATCCTCCTGCCTCAGCCGCCCAATTGGTGAAGGTTACAGGAGAGTACTACAGCACCCAGCATGATAGCTGTTTTTTTTTTTTTTTAATTTCTGAGTAATATTCTACTTTCTGGCTGTTCAATATTATTGATCCATTACCCCCAGAGAAGGGCAGACTTGTGTCCTCCAAATTTTCAATGCTGAACACAGGTCCTCTAAGTTTTCCAGTAGTTATTTACTTATTTTATGGTGTATTTTACCAGAATCTGTCACACTGTCTTGAATGTCCTGTCTTCATCTTGGAGACAGCTCATGGAAACTCCCCAGAACACTCAGCTTCTGGGAGTGGTTTGTGACTGCAGGCAGGACCAGTTCAGCAGCAGGGATGTGGCCTGGGCTCCCCTCTGGCTGCCTGTTGTGTGCTCCCTCCTGGACATGACCATCCCTCAGGGGGGCTGTTTTTTCATGTGTTTTAATTTGCATGCCCCTGGTGACCTGACCTGTGGTGTCAGAATGGTGTGTAGACAGATGTCCACAATGTGCAGTGGTCAGACCCAGCTGTCAAATGCTTGTCATTTGTCCCTCCCCTTATGGTCCTTCCCCATCCTCTGTTCCAAGGTCCCTGATCCTGTCACGTCTCTATTCTCTATTGAGCAGCTCACAGCCAATTTGGTCTTTTGGTCAAACTTCTTGAGTTTACCTTGATTCCTGGTGAACATTTCTCAGCATCTAGACTTCTGCCATGAGCAGGTTAGTCTGTCCTGTAGAGGAAAATATTGTGCACTGGGTCCCCACAATGTGGTCTGGCATTGACAACAGATGGGCAGCAGGAAGAAAAAGATCCAGGGTTCCTCATCCTGGTGGGAGAAGGTGCCCACCCTGCAGAGTCTCCCAGGTCAGTGGCTGAGCCTTTGGGGGTCTGTGACTCAGACTCTTGGTTGGTCACATTCATAGTCTCCTCCTGGCCCCAGAGATGAGATGGGCATGGTCTAGAGCCCAGCTCTTCAGGAGCTGAGGACACCCTCTTAAAATTAAGAAAGAGAAAGTGGAAATGAGTGGATTCAGACCTCCAGCTGCACTCAGGATAAAGAAGTCCATCCTTCCTTCCCTACAGACAGCTGTACTCATATAACTGTATTGCACCTGTGACAAGGACATGGACATTAGTGCCCTGTCCCCTCCTGTCTCCATGGCATTTCACATGTGCTCAGTTGCCCCCTAGTGTCTTCTGTAGCAAATGGCCCAGTGGAGACTCCCCAGCTGCTGTGGAGTCAGGTCTCCTCAACCTGTTCATCCTGGGGTGGCAGCCTCTGCTTCCTTGGATCTCATGGTCCTGTCTCTGTTGAAGGTGCTGTGCCAGTGGCTCTATAGAATACCCTCACTGAGGACACAGTGTCCCTCAGAACTGAATTTTGCTCCTGCATCCAGCATTGTGGTCACTCTGCTGCCATAAAATAACACCCCCCCAACACTGGGCAGCTTTAAAAGAAATGGACTTTCCCATGGCTGGAATCTCAGGCAGACATTAGGGCACCACAGGTTATTCTTCTCTCCTTTGGCTCTCAGATGGCCGTCCTCCTGTGTGTCACATGGTCTTTCCATGGTTTCTCTGAGACCTAATTTCTCTTCCATTTTGACACCAATCATATTGGATTAGACCTCTTGGTGTCTTGGGAGTTCTCCCAGCTCAGATAGCAAGGCAGGTCTACATGTGTCCTCATAACCCACAGGGTTGAGTTACACTCACTTGTTCCTTTGTAATCCTACCCTTTCCCTCATTTTAATGGCTTCTTCCCAATAAAAGGATTCAGCACATGCTCCTTTTTTTATTTCCACAGACTCCCATAGGTCAGAAGAGTCATCTCAGGATCCCCCCAAAAGGTATTTCTCTATCTCTGTGTGGTAATTTCGTGCATTCCAGTTTACTTGGAGTGATCTTGAATGTTTATTCATAAGACGTGACTACCACTGAGCCACAACTCCAGCCCAGCATTATCATTTTATAAGCTACATGTTGGATTTTTTTCCACTAACTGAACCCAGAGGTATTAACCACTGAGTAACATCCTCAGCTGTTTTTAATATAGACAAAATGTTTGACTAATTTGCTAAGTTGCTGAAGCTGGCTTTAATATCATGATTTTCCTGCCTCAGCCTCTCAAAAGACACCAGAATTACAGACATGCACCACTGTGCCTGGCTTTGATATGGACTTTCTAAAAAGCCATTTCAGATCATTTTCTCTCCAGTATAAATGTAGTAAAATGATATTGGAGCAAAATTTCTCAGTATTTCAGGAAGTACTGGCTATGGTACAGGAAGATAACTTGTCACTGATGTTTGAATTAAGGTTGAATAAATTTTCTTGAGTATGTAAGATACTGGTTTCCCCTCTAATTTCTTTTGTTTATCATTCTCTAGTTCACAAGGTCTTTCCCCTTGTTCCTCATCAGTAAGTATGTGGGATGTACAGTCTTCCTGAACATCACCTAACTTTAACTGTCTCTATTGGGTTCTTTAAATAAATGTCCCTTTAGTTGTCCTCCCTCCCTTATGGTGTTGTGGAGAAAACGCCTTCACTGGTGATCAGTGTTTGTCAGGCAAGACCATATCCACTCACTTTATTTCTGTCATAATCAGGTGTTACCTGCTGGTGACCCTTTGTTCTGTTTCCTCTTTTCTGATATTTGTATATCCTCAGTGAGTTGACAATTAAAATTGAAATACTTTATTTTGAAAATGGACCACTGCACTTTCTACTTCTCACAAAAGGATTATCAAAACCTCATATGTAAATACAGGGAAATAAAGACAGAGTTGTGGTGGGTCATTGATTTTTTAAAATGAAGGTATCTATGTCACTGAGTGAGGGCCATCCAGGCATTGCTCATAGCTGAGGTATGACAATCCCCAGTGTTTTCTATTTGTTTTAGTAGACAGGCATTGCTTTTCTTAAATATGGTTACATTTACAGGGCAATTTACCATATAGAGAAGTGTTCCCATATGTCTGCTCTACATACAGATTTTCCTATTATTTACATCTTGCATATTTATGTTAGATTCATTATCATTACAGAAACAATATAATGGTAACCAAGACATTATTACTAACTGGACTACTTGTTTTTTTTTATTTCTGATGAAATTGATAAAATATACTGTTGAGTGTCCATCATTATTCCATATTATTAACAGTGTCAGAATGTAAAAGTTCTCTGTTCTTCATCTCTTCACTGTCTTCTATTGCCCCTGAATCTCTGGAACCATTAATACTTTATTGTCTATTTTTTTTTTGCATTTTTCAGAGTGTCACATAGTTGAAGTCACAGAGGTAAGGCATTTAAAACCAGCTCTTCTTTAAGCAGTATGCATTAAATATGCCTCCGTGTCATTTCATATTCGTTAGCCCATTGATTTTGTATTTTGAACAACACACCATTTAATGGAAATGATACTTTTTAATTAAAAATATGTAAGTGCTTACTGAAGGATATCTGGTTTGCTTCCTGTTCTGGGAAACTGTGAATAAATAAAGTATGAATATTTTTTGTGTGTGTAATCATGGAATGGAACTCATTAACTCATGCACACTAGGGAAGTACAGTACCACCTTGCTGTATCCACAATTTAAGACCTTATAAAAAATGTGCATGTAGGTTTTCATGAAGGCATTAGATCTCAACACCATTAGATAAATATCATAAATGTGGTTGTGACAATTGTGGTTAAGACTGTGTTTGGCTTTGTAAGAAAATGCCCAACTCTTCCAAAGTGGCTGTACAATTTTGTTATCCTGCTAGGAATGAATGAGAGTTCCTGTTGTACCTCCACTTACACAAAGCAGTTGGTATTGTCAGATTTATGGATTTACCCATGCTTGTTTTTGTAATTTCTAGTTCTAGTAATCCAGCTGCTGAAGAGGCTGAGACAAGAGGATGACAAGTTCCAAGCCAGTCTCAGCAAAAGTGAGTTGCTAAGCAACTCAGTGAGACCCTGTCTCTAAACAAAATACAAACCACAGATGGGGATATTGCTTGGTGATCAAGAGCTCCCAAGTTCAATATTCTGTACAAAAATAAATAAATTATTTTTTTTTTTAAAAGCAGTATCTTTAGTGTGGCCTTGGTCCTCATGGTGTGAACCGTGCAGCATGACATCCTGTGACATAGAATGCTAAGCAACTTTTCCTATGTTTATTTTTTGTCTCTATATACTCCTGCCTTTTTTTCCTTTTATTTTTTGATTGCTTGTAGTGATGTTTATCACAGCAGCTAATACTTTTTGACTATTTATATGCCAGACATTGTTTTTGGTGAGTAACTAATTTCTCTTTTCCCTCACATTATCCTTATTAAGTAGTATAATTATGATCATCATTTTATGAACAAAACATTTGAGGTTCAGGCTGGTAAAATAATTTACTCAAGATTTTACTGCTACTAAATAAGTAGAATCGGATAGAATCAGATCCCAGGTAATCTACATCTTGTACAAATGTCCTAATTATTATACTCTGCTCCACTATGGAAATGAACAAGTGATACTAATCAATGCATTGGTACTAAGCCCCACATTAGCCTTTGTAATATACCAGCTAATCACTGCATATCACTGCAGACAATAGTATGACTCAGAGGTGTTTATGTCCCTGCTTAATAGCAGAAAGAACTGGGAGTACTAAAATCTCATGTCAAATAAGCTGCATGGTTCACAACATGAGGACCAAGAACACATTGAAGATACTGCTTTACCATAGGGAATCTAGGATTCAGAAAATCCTTTTTTTTTTTTTTTTTTTTTTTTTTTTTTTTTATACAGGAGATAGAACTCAGGAGCACTTGAGCATTGAGCCACAGCCCAATCCTTTCTTTGTATTTTGATTAGAGAGAGGGTCTCATTGAGTTGCTTAGCACTTAACTTTTGCTGAGACTGGTTTGAACTTGACATTCTCCAGTCTAAAGCTCTTAAGCAGCTAGATTACAGGAATGAACCACTGTGCCTGGCTCGTATAATGTTTTATTAATCTCTCTGTCAAAATGTATTTTCTACAAATTTATTTTGAACCTGTCAATAGGTACACAGGGTGCCCAAGAATCCACTTCCACCCACACTTCTTGTCTTTGGTTTTCTCATTTATAAAACTGAGCACCAGATAATGACTCTCTTATTGAAATAGGGTCCTTTTTTCTATTTTGTTGTTGTTGTTGTTGTTTGGTTCATATATTTGTATATAATGGTGGAATGTGTTGTTATATATTCTTACATGCACACAGTATAACAATATAATTTGACAAATATTATTCCCCAGCACTTCCCTCCTCCCTCAATCTCCCCATTTCTTTAATCTACTGTTCTTTGCCAAGGGAAGTATATGGCTATAGGTGTATTATCCAAAACTCTAAGGTCAGCCAAACATGACTTATTTTGGTAAGAGCAAAACAGAGGGTTTAGCTGTCTGGATTGTAGATTTTATTACATCTACTATAGAGAAACAAATGGGCAGAGTAGATATGGATATGCTGGCATTTCCGGTTACGGTTAGCTCTTAAATTTATGTCAGAATCAATAAGGTTGGAATTAATAGAGAAAAACTTATGTAAAGTTCCTTCACAATTGGCCACTGCTACAGAAGGTGGCTTAGTGACCAAAGCTCAATTTACCTGATGTGAGGCCTAACTTTTAGCAGTGAGAGGTGCATACAATATGTTCACCATCATAGGTCCAGGAATGAGGTTGCCACCAGGCAAAGGGGCCAGTCTGGTGGCTTGGTCAAAAAGGTATTTAATATTACCCAGGTTACTTTAGGTGAGGTCAATTTGCATTGTTGAAATTTTGCCTTCAGGGTTTTTCTACAGAATTAGTTTCTTCATCTTTTTGTTGATGGTTTTAAGGGTCCAGGTATTGACTTTTATGGTTAACAAATACAAACCCTCAAACTCATGGTTAGGAGGATCCCTGAACCATCCCATTCATTAGTTATACGATCCTTCCATGAGACCATAGGTCCCTGAGAGGGGGACCCAATCAATACAAGATTTTGACATTGAAATTAAAATTAAAGCAAACAAGGTTTGGTTCAAGGCATCAAGATGGGATTTGTATAGTTTTCTTCCTCTATTTTGTAGCATGGTCTTTAATTTCTCAAACATTATTTCTACAATGCCTTGAGCCTGAGGGTTAAAGGAGACCCAAGTTATGTGGCATATTTACCAATTTTTGCAAACCACCTGAAAAGTCTTGCTAGTATAGACTGGGTCATTGTCAGTTTTAATAGACATGGAAATATTCATATTTCCAAAACATTTAAGTAGATGGGAGATGGACCTCTTTTGTGATTTCTCCTGTGGAGGCTGTGGCCATTACTCAGTCTGAATAGGTATCAATGACTACATGAATATACTTAAATTTCCAAAAATGCATAATATTTGGAATCCATTGGCCATAAAGCATTAGATTTTAACTCTCTGGGATTTACTCTAACAGGTTGTAAACCATCAATGGGAAGAAAGGATGCACACTTTTTGCAGTCTCTGACTAGGTACATATATGAATCTACCCCAGTGAATAACATCATCAAGTAAGTTAACAAAAGTGGGGGTTCCAATTAGAATAATATATATTCCATTCTTGTATAATTATACCAAAATACATCCTACTGTCATGTATAAGAGACCCACTAATTTAAAAATGCTTATTTTATTTTTTAATATCTTTAATTAGTTGTTTTTAATGTTGTGCCAAGGATCGAACCCAGAGCCTCACAAGTACTAGGCAAGCATGCTACAACTGAGTGACAACCCCAGCCCCTTGCTTATTTTAAATATATAAATGCTTCTTAAACTTAAATGACACATTGATTTATTATAATTTCAATAAATTTTCTGCAATGAAGAAGAGCACTTTACAATAACCTAGCAAAAATATATATTTTTTTCATGATAACTATTTTCTCTTGTATTTTTCATTCAAATCTTGACTGATGGTGTTCTGGGTTAATTGTTTTAACAAAAATATTTTCCAAGTGCAGTTTCAATCAAGTCACATTTGCCTATTCATGAAGATACATAAACCAAAACCTTCAGGAATTTGTTTGATTTAGATGAAGAAGGAAATGGTAACTAGACCATAAGAGTGGAGATGTTTTGCACACTGGTTAGCAACTATCTAAATACAGCCATTGGTAAGAAAGTGACTTTAAATTTGAAAACATGGGGCAGATTTTGTAAAGAAGAAACAATACCCCAGGTGTTTCAGTGCCTCAATGAATATGATGTAAGAGAAGTCATATAAAAAATGTCATATAACAAATATTCTAGCATCATACAAAACACAAGTTTTCCAATTTTTCTTAAACTTGTTTATAGGAGACAGTTCTTTTTTTCCCATTGGTGATAGATATTCTAACTGCAATGTTACAGGTTGAATTTAATAGATTGTGAGTTTGATAGAATCTGATTTAAATGAAGGTCATGTGGATGAACAAAAATATTGTAAACTTTTAAAATTCAGCACTTGAAATATAAAAAAAAGACTTGGAAATGGGCATGTTGGGATCATTTCCCTAGAAGATTCCTATATTGTTTTAAAAAATATTTTTATTTGTAGATGGATACAATACCTTTATTTTACTTTTATGTGGTTCTGAGGATATAACCCAGTGCCTCATGCTTGCTAGGCAAGCACTTAACCACTGAGCTAAACCCCAGCCCAATATTTCTTATTTCTGCTTAACCAAACATGAAATCCATATTTTGTGGTAAGTAATCTTTATGTAAGCAAAAGTACTTCAGATACTGTAGATACAAGCAAAATAAGACACCATCTTTAATTTTAAGAAATTTGCAGGGAAGATTGAAAATCAAACAAATACTGACCATTAAATAATATAACTTATGATACAAACTAAAACATAATGTATTCAGGCTCAAAGACAAGGGTAAGATCTGAGCAATTTCATGAGGTAAACAGAAGTAAACAAAAATATTACTCTGAAGAATAAGGTATGTTTGAGTTAAAATTTATTTTTTACTTACTTTTATTTCCTTTTCTTTCTTTCATTTTTTTGAGCTGCAACAAGGGCTTTCTTTGTGGTAGGCCATTGAAGCTCTTGATGTGAAATTAAGATCAAGAATAAAATCCTGGGGCTGGGGATGTGGCTCAAGCGGTAGCGCGTTTGCCTGGCATGCGTGCGGCCCGGGTTCGATCCTCAGCACCACATACCAACAAAGATGTTGTGTCTGCCGAGAACTAAAAAATAAATATTAAAAATTCTCTCTCTCTCTCTCTCTCTCTCTCTCTCTCTCTCTCTCTCTCTCTCTCTCTCTCTCTCTCATTCTCTATTTAAAAAAAAAAAGAATAAAATCCTGCTTTACATAGAGGGTAGTAGATTGACTGAAAGCATGTTAATAAAAATCCTGCTGCAATCAAATACTCCTATTTTTCTTCCAAGAATCCAGATAAAGATGAACAAATATTTCATTTGTATTTCCATAAGAAATACCTTCTATCCTCAAGCTGGAATTGGAATCTCAGCAGACACATTTCTGCTTTGCCTTTACATTGTCACTGTCTTTGTGGGACCCAAACCCAGTAATACTGACCTTCCAATCTCTCACATGGCTCTAACACACATCCTCATGCTCCTTACACATGGGACTTTTGGTATCTACAGATTTTGGAGAAGTGTAGGACAGTTCATGTCAGTTCAAATGCAAAGTGCTTGTCTTCCTGGCCAAGGTCATGAGGGGACTCTCCATCTGTACCACCAACATTCTGGGTGTGCTTTAGGCCATCACCATCTACCTCAGTGGCTCCTAGTTGGCCTGCTTCAAATTAAAAACCACAAATGCCCTCCAGTGGCTAATTGTTTTCTTATTAATCCTCACCATGTCCATCTATACCAATCCAGTTTTTTTAATACTGTGGCCAGACCAAATAAAATGCAGCCTGGTCTCCTATTTCTCACTGACCACTGTTCCTTTCAGCTCATGAACTACAAGCACAGGTTCCTCTTTTTATTGCACTGATGACATTCAGTGATCTCTAGTTTTGAGGCTGTATGGTTCTTTCAAGCAGATACATAATAATAATCTTTCATAGATGTAAACAACAATCGTGTTTTTTCAAAGCTCCAGATTTTCTCCATAAAGTTCCCCAGAAAAAAAAGAGCCATTCATGCCCTTCTGCTGTCCATCATGTGTTTTGACATCTAGGTATTGTTTGAACTTCATCATCTTACTGTTAATAAGCATAGTGTGAGCAACTTATCTCATCTTGAGATGTCTTCAAAGGCTTGGTATCAATGGTGATGGCATGCTCAGTCCTTTTGTGCTGATCTATGCTGACACTCAAATAATAAATCTATGCAAATTAAATGGAGAAAAAAGTCTGCTTCTGACAAAACTGATCAAAAGCAACTTTGTCATTCTTATTAAAATATTATCTATTTCAGAAAATTTTACCTCTTATAAAAATCAATAAAATAGAATTAAAATTTTCTATTACAACAATGTTATCTAAATAGATAACAAATAGCTTGTGAAAATTTTTTTTCTGTATATGGATCAGTTTTTTCAACATTTGCATTAATTTTCACTGTATCTTACACCATTTGTGTATCGTAAAGTTTTATGAACTTTTTATGTAAATTTTTATGTACTTTGTATCTTAGACATTCATATTTGGTCTATGTTTTTTGTCTTCCTGCATTAAAGTTCCTGATATTTCTTTCAGTGAAATTCTATTAGAGGTATATTGATGCTTTTCTCTTTTTGTCTATTAATATGCACATGCTCATATCAAAGCTACTCAGGAGTCTGCAGTAGTATTGCAATTTTGTGGAAACCTTGGGTAACTTAGTGAGACTCTGTGAACACAACAGGTAGAAGATGGATCTCGTTGGTGGACCACCTTAGAGGTTCACTTCCCTATACAAAACTACTACAACAACAAACTGAACAACAGAAATACAATAAATACCATGAAAGAGTACTTCATGAACAAGAGAATGCCAGCACTATTTTAAAAATAGAAGTGTTGGTCACCATGTGAACCAATTAGAAGCCACACATTTCTGTTCAGAATATAAAAAATAGTATAGTAGATATAGAAAAGAATTTGATGATTACTAAAATTTTAAACAGAATTACCACATAACCTACCAATTTTATTTCTAGCTATATGTTCAAATGAACTGAAAACAGATATTCAAACATTTGAACATGAATATCAATGACATCACCATTTCCATTAGAAGATATATGAAAATCCAAATTTTCATTAAGAATGAAAACAAATGTGTCTATGTATTTATATGTATCCTTGTCTGAATAAGCACATGTACATATATATGTTCATATTCATATATCTATATCTCTTTATAGCATCCATATATGTTTGAATATTATTCTGCAATAAAAATGAAATTCTGTTACAAGTGACCATGTTGACAAATCTCAAAAATATTAAGAAAAGTAGACAAAATCAGACATGAAATTTCACCTGTGCTATAACTACATTTATATTAAATACTCAAAATTTGTAAATCATAGAGTTAGAAAGGAGAGAGTTTGTTGCCAGGGGCTTGGAAGGCATTTAAGTGAGTGTTGATTAACTGATTATATAATTTATTTTCAGAATTTTAAAATGTTTAAATCAAAATAATTGTGGTAATTATACCACAAAAGTATAAATGTCACTACTTAACTTATTTTTGATGGGCTGTTTTATGAAAATTCAACCTCAATAACACCAATAAGAAGAAAAAAATCTTTAAAACACTGAAGTCTATACAATCATAGCTAGAGGTGACAGAAATGAACTATGGAACTGGAAATAACTTTCTTATCCTTGTGTTGGAACACATGACCACAGTAACTGCATTATGTAGAACCACAAAAATAGAAACCTAAATACAATGAGTTATATTCTATATATGTATAATATGCCAAAATATATTCTATCATCATGCATATCTAAAAAGAACAAATAAAATTAAAAAAAAACTATGGATTTATAGTCACCCACATTTACTCTGCATCACCAAACTAAAGCATGGATGGTAACACTGGATACTAGAAATCAAGAGCCTTCTCTGTGTCAGGCAGTATTCTTGATTCATTATTCACTTTGTCCTTATCTTTCAAGTATCATGAGTCCTGATTGGAAGACTTCTGATCTTACAGATAAGTAAACTAAGTTTGAGGGATGACTGATTGTTCCAAGATCACTATCTATGCAGACTAAGGCTCTGACAATTAATTTGTGTTATTTCCAATTTACTGTATCATGTATCACAATACAAAGTCAGTCAGGTTTTTATGTTTGTTTGTTTTGTTTTGTTTTTTGTTTTTGTTTTATTTTGTCTCCCCCCCCCTTGGAGGAGGAAACAAGAGGTAGAAATACAATGGGGCACCAAGAACCATCTGCATAAACTATCAATGTTAAAAACTTGATTGTGGTCATTGTTACACTGGTAAATAGGTATCTGCAAACATGACAATGTATGAATTATATGTGTATAGTTTATTGTATTTCAGTATTACCCTAATACAATTGTTTTAAATTTGAATGAAAGAAATAAATATATTCCTCAGAAAAACAAACTATATATTTGGAAAGCATAGGCAAAGATGCTGAATATTATATGTCATTAAAAAATTACAGAGCAGCCACTGCCATTAAGGTCAAGCTGTGCAGTTTTAGTGGGTACAAGATACACCCCATATACAGGAGTCACTATGCAAGGACTGACGGAAAGGTTTTCCAATTTCTTAATGCAAAATATGAGTTGGCTTTCCTATCCAAGAGGAATCCTCAGCAGATAAACTGTACTGTCCTCTACAGAAGAAAGCACAAAAAAAGCCAGTCAGAAGAAATTCAAAAGAAGAGAACCCAACTTGAAGCCAAATTTCAGAGGGCCATCACTGGTGCATCCCTTGCGGATATCATGGCCAAGAGGAATCAGAAACCAGAAGTTTAAAAGGCTCAATGAAAGCAAGCTCTTAGGCAGCCAAGGAAGCAAAACAAACAAACAAACAAACAAAAAGTCTAAGCAGGCATTTAAAAAGATGGCAATGGCTGCTGCTAAGACTCCCACAAAGGCAACACCTCAGAAAAAGACTGTGAAATCTGAGAAGTTTTCTGCTCCCCGAGTTGGTGGAAAATGCTAAATTGGCAGATGAGATTTTAAAATAAAGATGTAACTCTTTTAATTGGAGAAATGTTAAAATAAGGCAATAAAGATGTATGATTGAATGCTAGCTTTGCTTTTATGTGTTTAGGACACACTACACAGACTGAAAGTAGTGGAATCTTGCATAGATTTAATCCAAGTTGACTATTCAAATGCTCTTTTCCTGTCATTTCTCTATCCATGACAGGCACATTTGGTTTTTTATTGGGTTTGACTTATACATTGGGATCCCCCCCTCCCACCATTAGCTATTATCTGATTTGATGGTGCCAAAAATTAATAGCTGTATTAATCTCTTTCTCCCAGAAAATAACATCCCCCTTTCTATTCTAGCTATATATTCTGTCTCTGAAACCAGGGACACTCAATAAGAGTATATTTTACCTATTCCCAGTCCTAGTTTGTTGAGCTAGGACTTTTGACAAAGCTGTGCCAAATAAAATAAAATTGCTCAGTAGCCTTATGATCAATAAATGTGCAATGAGATAAGAAAATATTATAATTTTTGAACAGGCTTGTACTCTATAGATGTCTTTATTATCTGCCCACCTGTGCTGAGTTGCAAGGATACAACAATGCATAATCCATGTCTTAAACAATTTTTCTCAAGGTAGAATTATGGTGCATGTCAACATTTTCTTCATCCCCAATTATCCAAGTTAATGGATTACTAATTTTCTTTCTGGTGCATGTTAAATTCAGGTATTATTCTAATTGTTGGGTATAATAAATAGGTTTGGGGAGAAAAAAAAGAAATTACAAATTAAACAGACTTATAAAAATTTATAAAATTTTATACCTGACAATATCAAAAGCTGTCAAAGATAGGGAACAAGAGGAACTCTCACACATTGCTGGTGAGATAGCAAAATTGGACAGCAACTCTGGAAGACAGTTTGGTAGCTTCTTAAAAATCACAATATACACTTAATATGGCCCACTAATTGTATTTCTCAGTGTTAATTCCATGGAATTGAAAGCTATGTCCACATACAAGTGTCCACAAAACCAAGATACAAAGGTCCACAACTTCTTCACTCATGATTGCCAAGAAAAGAAAGCAGCTAAGAGAGATTTCAATAGCCATTTACCTCTTATTAATGTAAACACTTTGATACATCCAAACACTGGAGGGTCACTCAAAAATTTAATAAAATGAAATTTACTATCAAACATGAATACACATGGAGGCATTATTAATACATATTGCCAGAAAGAATATAATGTCTAAAATGCCATATTCATGTCATTCCAAATCTATGACATTCTGGAAAAGTCAAACATTAAAAATGGTAAACATTGCCAAGAAATCAGACAGAGTAGATGTTAAAGAGGTGAAGAACAGGGACTTCTGAAGTGGTGAATCGACTATGTAAGATGCCATCATGATGAAAATTGACATTATTCTTTCTCAATGCTTTAAAAACTGTAAAATTAATTTTTTAATATATAACTAAAGTATTTATTGCCATTAATAATTATTTAGTACCATCACTATTGGCAAAATATTTTGATTTTGTACTTACATCAAATGTTTCTCAGTAATATACAAAAAAAAAAAAAAGAGTAGAAACTCTGAATAGGGAAGACATACGGAAACATGGTCCTATATGATTCATTTTTCTGTAAATCTACAACTCTCCTTAAAATAAAGTCTTTTCATTAAAACAATCAAAGAAGGCTTGGTGATATTCCTAGCCTCAAAAATATCTGGCCCTAGAACTGGCCCTCAACAATAATATTTGTACTGATAATTAATAATTTCCAACATCCCTTTCTTTTTTCTTTCTTTTTTCCTTTCTTTCTTTCTTCTTTTTTTTTGTATATTTTTTCTGCGAAGTGTTGCTGATCTTTTCCAACAAGAAAGTCAAGAAAATCTATTTTTTTCTGTTTTAATTATCTTCTTAGAGAACAGTGAACATAAGCCCTTGGTGAATAACCTAGTACCTTACATTAAAAAGATGCTTATACATCAATAAAAATAATTATTTATCACTCTGCTCCACAAATAGTCAATCATTAAATACTAAGAAAAAGATGTTCTAAACTTATTTTACTAAACTCATATTCATGAGAAAATTATCTGATATATTTTTTAAGTCCACCTCACTTCCAATATGCTACCTATAAAATGAGATTACTTTCTTTTTCTTACCCAATACACTTCTGGTTGAAATAAATGAAGATAGTCCAAGTAAAGGGGTTTGCTGATACACATTAAGGGGCAGATAAATTGTGGGTGATATTACTGAGAAACACAGTCCTATTGATCAGATAAATAATAGGCATTTAGTGATACTGATAGCGCCATAATCTTTCTTCATTTTCTTAAAAAATACTTAACAGGGGATTCCAACATGGCGGCGGGCTCAGAGAGATCAAGTCTCTGACCTCTTCAGCTGTGCAGGCATAGGGAGTCATAAACAACCTAAATCTGTTTGCTCAGGATCACTAGGCAATGCTGAGCTGACGTGGATCTGGGGCGAACAGTCTGGGCCTCTCAGAACACACTCTGAGCCTGGATCGGCTGAATTCAAGCTCCCATTCACCTGCTTCCCACAGACAAACAGCTGTGACTCAGCACTAATCCATCCGGCTGAAAAAACTGGTCAGCCCTTCTCATCCTATGGAGGTAAATGCCTACCGAGCCTTCATAGGTAGTGGCCACAGGTTTGAAATGGGGCTTGGGAGAGACAGGAAGGACCCACCCGTTGCATTGGTCACCTGGCAAAGGGAAACTAACTGTCGCCATTTGCAAGAGATACCACCATGGCAGAGAACTGACATCATCAGACTTCGGCAGAGGAGATAACTTCATTGAAACCTGTGGCTACAGGTGTGTAATTCCCTAGCCTTCCCTCTCCACACATCGGGGAAACTTTAAGGGCCCCTCCCAGGTCTCCCGTAAGGGCCCCTCCCAGCTCTCCCGTGAGCACAATAGCCAGACCCAGGGAATCAGAGGTGGCGCGGGACCTGCGCGGCACAGAACTACCTCTCCCACCAGTGCTTACAGCTGAGGTCTCTTGCACCAGCTACCGGGGGAGTGGCTACTGGAGGGCAAGTAAAATTCGCTGAGGATTCTCAGCCCCAAGCTCTACAAACTTAGGGTCTAAGGGAATGGCAAACTGGAAGAGTGTGCCCAGTCATTCATGAAAACAGGGCTCCCGAGAGCAGCAGACCTGACGTGTAGCCAGTATTGTGGTGAGCAGCACCCATGAGAGGGGCCTGGATAGAGGAAAAATGGGAAGTGACTAGACACAAGAGGAAGCCCTAGGCACTCAGGGTTGGAGACTCACCCAGTCTGGGAGGAGCTGCTGCACAGTGATTGGTTCCTGCGTATTGACAGGAGAAACTTGGCCTGGTGGGCACAGCGCCACCTACTGAAAGAGAAGTTAATCAAACTCTAAGACTGCATTTATTAATTTTTTTTCTTTTTTTCTTTTCTCTTTTTTTTTGATTTGGGTTTTTCTTTCATTCTCATTTTGCTTTCTTGTTGTTTTTTTTAATTTTTTTACAATTTTTTAAATTTTTTTTTCTTCTAATTTTAATTTTAATTTTTTTATTATTTTTTTAATTCTTTTTTCTTTTTTTATTTCCTATTTTTTTCTTCTTTTGTCTTTTCATTTCTTTTCAATTATCTTATCCCCCCTTCCTTGAATTCTACCTGCTTACTCTCATTCTCTTTAGTGACTTCTTCCCTTCCCTTCTAATACCTTTACTCCCAAGCATCTAATAAATTTATAGGAGTAAACAGTAACTCATCAGTCAAAGAGAACAAGAAGTAACATGAGCAGCTTCAAAAAGCAAGGAAGAAAAGGAGTACAAACAATGCAGGACAGCCTAAATATTCAGGAGGACCTAGAGTCATCAGAAAAATGGTCATATAAAGAACTCAAGGAACACCTTAGACAGATGGAATGGAACCTTAAAGAGGATACAAGACAGCAAATTCAAGCAGCGAAAGAACACATTGAGAATGAATTACATAAACAGATAAAAGAAGAAGTTAAGCATCTTTATCAGGAGACAGAGATTATAAAAAATAATCAAACAATAATTCTAGAAATGAAGGAAATGATAAACCAAATTAAAAACTCAATTGAGAGTATCACTAACAGAGTGGAGCAAGTAGAAGCCAGAACATCAGATAATGAAGACAAAATATATCATCTTGAAAAGAGTCTAGCCAACTCAGAAAGCCTGGTAAAAAATCACGAGAAAAACATCAAAGAGTTATGGGATAACATAAAAAAACCAAACTTATGAGTCATCAGGATAGAAGAAGGTACAGAGATTCAAACCAAGGGAATGAGTAACCTGCTGAATGAAATAATTACAGAAAACTTTCCAGAAATAAAAAAGGAAACAGATATACAAATTGAAGATGCATACAGGACATCGAGCACACAAAATCACAGTAGACCAATGCCAAGACACATTTTTATGAAGATATCCAATATACAGAACAAAGAGAAAATATTAAAAGCTACAAGAGAAAGGAGACAGATTACATTCAGGGGTAAACCAATAAGGTTAACCACGGATTTTTCATCACAGACACTGATAGCAAGAAGGTCATGGAACAATGTATTTCAAACACTGAAAGACAATGGATGCCAACCAAGAATTCTGTATCCAGCAAAATTAAGCTTCAGGTATGACAACAAAATAAAAATCTTTCATGATAAACAAAAGTTAAAAGAATTTGCAGCCAGAAAACCAGCATTGCAAAGCATTTTGAGCAAAACACTACACGAGGAAGAAATGAAAAACAATAACCAAAACCATCAGTGGGAAGTGCCTCAGTAAAGATAGATGTCAAGGGAAAAGATAATCATGGAGAAGCAAACTAAATTTTTTTAAAAAAAGGATAAACAATCAAACATGGATGGAAGTACAAACCATATATCAATAGTAACTCTGAATGTTAATGACTTAAACTCTCCAATAAAGTGACATAGGCTGGTATCATGGATTAAAAAAACAAATCCAACAATATGTTGCCTCCAGGAGACACATCTGATTGGAAAAGACATACACAGGCTGAAGGTGAAAGGATGGGAAAAAATATACCATGCACACGGTCCTCATAAGCAAGCAGGGTTGGCCATCCTCATATCGAATAAAATCGACTTCAAGACTAAGTTAATCAAAAGGGATAAAGAAGGACATTATATACTGTTAAAAGGAACCATTCACCAACAAGACATAACAATTATCAATATTTATGCTCCAAATAATGGTGCTGCGACATTCATAAAACAAATTCTCCTCAAGTTCAAGAATCAAATAGACCACAACACAATAATTATGCGTGACTTCAACACACCTCTCTCACCATTGGACAGATCCTCCAAACAAAAGTTGAATAAAGAAACTATAGAACTCAATATCACAATCAATAACCTAGACTTAACTGACATATATAGTATATATCAACCATCATCAAATGGATATACTTTTTTCTCAGCAGCACATGGATCCTTATCAAAAATAGACCATATATTATGCCATAGGGCAACCCTCAGTAAATATAAAGGGGTGGAGATAATACCTTGCATTTTATCTGATCATAATGGAATGAAACTGGAAATTAATGATAAAAGAAGGAAGGAAAAATCCTACATCACATGGAAAATGAACAATATGTTACTGAATTATCAATGGGTTACAGAAGACATAAAGGAAGAAATCAAAAAATTCTTAGAGATAAATGAAAATACAGACACAACATATCAGAATCTATGGGACACAATGAAAGCAGTTTTAAGAGGAAAATTCATCGCCTGGTGGTCATTACTCAAAAAAAGAAAAAAACAACAAATAAATGAGCTCACACTTCATCTCAAAGCCCTAGAAAAGGAAGAGCAAAACAACAGCAAATTTAGCAGAAGGCAATAAATAATTAAAATCAGAGTGGAAATCAATGAAATTGAAACAAAAGAAACTATTGAAAAAATTAACAAAACTAAAAGTTGGTTCTTCAAAAAAATAAATAAGATCGACAGACCTTTAGCCATGCTAACGAAGAGAAGAAGAGAGAGAACGCAAATTACTAACATACGGGATGAAAAAGGCAATATCACAACAGATGCTACAGAAATACAGAAGACAATTAGAAATTATTTTGAAAACCTATATTCCAATAAAATAGAAGATAGTGAAGACATCGATAAATTTCTTAAGTCATAAGATTTGCCCAGACTGAGTCAGGAGGATACACACAATTTGAACAGACCAATATCAATGGATGAAATTGAAGAAGCCATCAAAAGACTACCAACCAAGAAAAGCCCAGGATCGCATGGGTATACAGCAGAGTTTTACAAAACCATTAAAGAAGAATTAATACCAATACTTTTCAAGTTATTTCAGGAAATAGAAAAAGAGGGAGCTCTTCCAAATTCATTCTATGAGGCCAACATCACCCTGATTCCGAAACCAGACAAAGACACCTCAAAGAAAGAAAACTACAGACCAATATCACTAATGAACCTAGATGCAAAAATCCTCAATAAAATTCTGGCGAATCGAATACAAAAACACATCAAAAAAATTGTGCACCATGATCAAGTAGGATTCATCCCTGGGATGCAAGGATGGTTCAATATACGGTAATCAATAAATGTTATTCACCACATCAATAGACTTAAAGATAAGAACCATATGATCATCTCGATAGATGCAGAGAAAGCATTTGACAAAGTACAGCATCCCTTTATGTTCAAAACATTAGAAAAACTAGGGATAACAGGAACTTACCTTGACATTGTAAAAGCTATCAATGCTAAGCCTCAGGCTAGCATCATTCTGAATGGACAAAAGTTAAAGGAATTCCCTCTAAAATCTGGAACAAGACAGGGATGCCCTCTATCACCACTTCTATTCAATATAGTTCTCAAAACACTGGCCAGAGCAATTAGACAGACGAAAGAAATTAAAGGCATAAAAATAGGAAAAGAAGAACTTAAATTATCATTATTTGCAGATGACATGATTCTATACCTAGAAGAACCAAAAGGGTCTACAAAGAAACTACTAGAACTAATAAATGAATTCATCAAAGTGGCAGGATATAAAATCAACACGCATAAATCAAAGGCATTTCTGTATATCAGCGACAAAACTTCTGAAATGGAAATGAGGAAAAACACTCCATTCACAATATTCTCAAAAAAAAAAAAAATAAAATACTTGGGAATCAACCTAACAAAAGAGATGAAAGATTTATACAATGAAAACTACAGAACCCTAAAGAGAGAAGTAGAAGAAGATCTTAGAAGATGGAAAAATATACCCTGTTCATGGATAGGCAGAACTAACATCATCAAAATGGCGATATTACCAAAAGTTCTCTATAGGTTTAATGCGATGCCAATCAAAATCCCAATGGCATTTCTTGTAGAAATAGATAAAGCAATCATGAAATTCATATGGAAAAATAAAAGACCCAGAATAGCAAAAGCAATTCTTAACAGGAAGTTTTAATCAGGCGGTATAGCGATATCAGATTTCAAACCATATTACAGAGCAATAGTGACAAAAACAGCATGGTACTGGTACCAAAACAGGCGGGTGGACCAATGGTATAGAATAGAGGACACAGAGACTAATCCACAAAGTTACAACTATCTTATATTTGATAAAGGGGCTAAAAGCATGCAATGGAGGAAGGATAGCTTCTTCAACAAATGGTGTTGGGAAAACTGGAAATCCATATGCAACAAAATGAAACTGAATCCCTTTCTCTCGCCATGCACAAAAGTTAACTCAAAATGGATCAAGGAGCTTGATATCAAATCAGAGACTCTGAGTCTGATAGAAGAAAAAGTTGGCTCTGATCTACATATTGTGGGGTCAGGCTCCAAATTCCTTAATAGGACACCCATAGCACAAGAGTTAATAACAAGAATCAACAAATGGGACTTACTTAAACTAAAAAGTTTTTTTTTTTTTTCTCAGCAAGAGAAACAATAAGAGAGGTAAATAGGGAGCCTACATCCTGGGAACAAATTTTTACTCCTCAGACTTCAGATAGAGCCCTAATATCCAGAGTATACAAAGAACTCAAAAAATTAGACAATAAGATAACAAATAACCCAAGCAACAAATGGGCCAAGGACCTGAACAGACACTTCTCAGAGGAAGATATACAATCAATCAACAAGTACATGAAAAAATGCTCACCATCTCTAGCAGTCAGAGAAATGCAAATCAAAACCACCCTAAGATACCATCTCACTCCAGTAAGATTGGCAGCCACTATGAAGTCAAACAACAACAAGTGCTGGCGAGGATGTGGAGAAAAGGGTACACTTGTACATTGTTGGTGGGACTGCAAATTGGTGCGGCCAATTTGGAAAGCAGTTTGGAGATTCCTTGGAAAGATGTGAATGGAACCACCATTTGACCCAGCTATTGCACTTCTTGGACTATTCCCTGAAGACCTTAAAAGAGCATGCTACAGGGATACTGCCACATTGATGTTCATAGCAGCACAATTCACAATAGCTAGACTGTGGAACCAACCCAGATGCCCTTCAATAGATGAATGGATAAAAAAAAATGTGGCATCTATACACAATGGAGTACTATGCAGCAATAAAAATGACAAAATCATAGAATTTGCAGGGAAATGATGGCACTAGAGCAGATTATGCTTAGTGAAGCTAGCCAATCCCTAAAAAACAAATACCAAATGTCTTCTTTGATATAATGAGAGCAAGTATGAACAGAGCAGGGAGGAAGAGCAGGAAGAAAAGATTAACATTAAACAGAGACATGAGATGGGAGGGAAAGGGAGAGAAAAGGGAAATTGCATAGAAATGAAGGGAGACCCTCATTGCTATACAAAATTACATATAAGAGGTTGTGAGGGGAATGGGAAAATAAACAAGGAGATAAATGAATTACAGTAGATGGGGTAGAGAGAGAAGATGGGAGGGGAGGGGAGGGGGGATAGTAGGGGATAGGAAAGGTAGCAGAATACAACAATTACTAATAGGGCATTATGTAAAATAGTGGATGTGTAACTGACGTGATTCTGCAATCTGCATCTGGGGTAAAATTGGGGGTTCATAACCCACTTCAATCTAATGTATGAAATATGATATGTCAAGAGCTTTGTAATGTTGTGAACAACCAATAAAACAAAATTCAGTTGGAAAAAAAAAGAAGCTAGGGCAGAGACTGTGTTTAAAAATATTAAAAAAAAATACTTAACACTTCCCATGTTGATCTTCCAATTCTGAGCTATGGTAGTTACTAACACTAACCTACCAGAAACAGATAACATGGTCTGTGAGTCATATCTTTCCTGATCAAGTTCCATTATGCTCACAACAATATTTAGTAGAGTTGGGCATGATCAGGGCCAGTCAGCACCTTCCCTTACATTTGTCAGACAAGGTTAACAGAGAAGAGGTTCTCATTTTCGTTTCTAGAATGGGAAAGAGAAAGTCCTGCATGATTGGCATCAACGTTTTTTTTTTTTTTTCCCACAGTTCTTAAACTACCTGCTCATGGCTAAGCAGAACTGTACAGTAGCTAAAGAAATTATCTTCAAGCAAAGATTGGTTAATAATGACAATGTATATCTGCTAAATATTCAATATGATGAGGGTGAGAGAATGAGAAGATAGACTACAATGAAAAGGGGAAATTGAAAAAAAAAACTGGCTCCCTCAGGAAGAAGGTGCTTTAACCTATCTCCATTCCCAAATGAGAAAAACCATTAGTCAAATTTCTCCCTTCCTTTCTCTCTTGTCTACTTTCTTCCTTCCTCATTTCATTGGGTATTTTCTTCTTATTTCTCATTTTCCATCCCTTCCTTGATTTCTTTCTAAGAGAAGATGTCTCAGTTCATTCTTCATATTTGCTTCTCAGAAACTAGTCATTTGGAAAATAAAGCTCTATGAGAAGCATATCCATTTATATAGGGTGTCATTACTCTAAATTGTTTTCAATTGAAAGACCTGAAAAATATATTGCAAGAGTATACACACTCACATGAAACATTAGTTTGGGATTTATAAAAATTTATATTCTTATACACCAAGCCATACATATCTGGGGTATAGTGAGAGGCCTTACATTGTTTTGCTAGGAACAGAACAAAAAATAAAAAAAAGAAAAAGAAACATGACAACAGAAATAAAAACCAAATTATTTTCTATCACATTACTGACTTTTCTGTAATAAAAGCAGTTTATGATAATTTAAAGTTATTTTGTCTTTTCTTGAAAACTATTTAAACTTTCAAATGAATTTTTACTTATTTTTTACCCAAATACCAAAGGATGATTTTGTTCACTGAAAACTTTAAAGAAAAAAAGTTTTTCAAAGACAATTTAAATTCATTTCATGAATGACAGCAGACTTTGGGTGTTCAAGTAAAGTGAGCATTTTCTTTTCTTTTCTTTGATGGATCTTTATTTATTCATTTATTTATATGTGGTGCTGAGAATAAAACCCAGTATCTCACACATGCTAGGCAAATGCTCTACCACTGAGTTCCAACTTCATCCCCTACATATATACTTTTTGCTTGTATTATTGTACATAATAGTTGGGTTTGTTTTTACGTAATCATACATACATGCATGGGATATAATTTACTCCATTTCAGTCTCCAGTTTCTCCCCTTCTCTCCCTTCTCCTTCTCCCTATTCTCCTTCCTCTACTCTTAAAGTAAGCATTTTGTATAGAAGTTTTTTTGGTAATTTTAAAGAGAAAGGTAATTGGGTCATCAGAGTACAACTTTGCCCCAAATATCTCAATCCATACATTGATATCAGGATGGCCAAAGCTTGGGAAAAAAAGAAAATTTTTCTTGAAGAAAACTCAAAGCCCTGGGTACCTACTTTGTACCCATGAGTCTTTCAGGCACTGAGTGACTATTCTATATGAGGCACCAGAGTTAAGGAATACTGCAGCATTATTCAAAGTATAGCCATTTATCTGAGAAGACTTTCTGTTATTACTGAATTTATTCATGGGAAATAGTCATTTTCCCTTCTCAGTCATAGATGTGTAAAGAACAGTTTAACAAGTTGAACTTGACAGTTTCTTCTACCACAACCTGGTTTATTAGTTTCCCTTGAAATGAAGAATTTTTATTGAATTTATTAAAAATATGTGTGAAAACTATTGCCTTCTACTCTGCCCTCAGCAGCAAGAGAACTGATGTTCTATTTGCTTAAGTTCATTGCTTTCTACAAAACATCTCTAGGCTTCACATTTGGATTCCCAGCTAAATTCAGATGTTTATGATAGTGCTTCCCTTATTTCCCTATTTCTTAACACTGTGATCTTTTCTTATATTCTCCTACTTTACAAACACCTAAATATTTTACTGTAGTAATTATCCCAATGTGTGTGCATGCGTGCACACACACACACACACACACACACACACACACATGAAAAATGTTGATTCCACTTCTCATGGAACTTAGCTTTTAATTCAGAAGCATTTCATGATCTACATCCTGCTCCCATGGGACTCTGTCACTTCCCTTGACTGATCCTCATGTGTTTTATTTATTTCAAAGCTTTTTACCTTTATTTCAGGAGCATATGTCAAGAGTATAAATAACATTAAATTCCATTGGAAATAAATTTGTAATATTGGAGAGTTAGATTATTAAAATATTTTATCCCATCATTTCATACTTCTATGTAGAGACTCTGATAGAAATTATAGCTACTTTAAGTATTGTTTGGATCAAAAATTTAAGATGTGGGCTAAAAACCTTGAGTAAAATACCCAAATTGGAGTCATGGCTGTGTTATTTAATGCAGTTTTACTAAGTGACCACAAAACTCTGGAGACACACACACACACACACACACACATGCACACACACATTTTTAAAGAAAGGAGTCTTGGAGGTGTCAGTCCTCTCCTGGGGAAAACAAAAAATGTTTAAAAATATATCGTTTTTTGACAACTAACATTTGTCAAAGCAAGCTAATTTAGGGTAGTCATTTATCCTCTAAAGCATGAAGTCTTGAGTGTACTACATTGATTCTCCCAAGCCAGGCTTTATCACAAGCCTAACAACTAAGATAAACCCAGCATCAGAGGAATTATCAGCCCAGTTCTACAAGAAGTTTAAAAAAGAATGAACACCAATTGTTCTAAAATTATTTTATGAAATAGAAAATAGCAAAACCTTCTAACCTCCTTCTATGAAACTAATATCAACCTGATGCAAAAGCCACATAAAGACAAATCAAGGAAAGAATATTTCAGACCAGTATTCCTGATGAACAAACATGTAATAATTCTCATTAAAATTATGGCAAGCAACATACAAAATCATATTAAAAAGATATTACAACATGACCAGTAGGGTTTGTCCCAGGGATGCAGGATTGGTTCAACACATGGAAATAAATAAACATTTTTTAAGTAAATAGATGTAAAGGCAAGAGTAAGAAAATTATCTCAATAATTGCAGGAAAAGCATTTCACTAAATACATGGTCAAAACATTAGAAAACTATGTATAGTAGAGATATATCTTAACACTATAAAAGCTGTCTATCATAAACACAAGGGAAACTTATACTGAAAACAGAAAACTGGGATAACAAAGGATTACAAACAGGAATGTGGACCCACAGCAAAACAAAAACAAAAACAAAAGAACAAAAGGGCAGGGGGCAGGGGTGTTAGAAGGACAGAAGGGGGTAGCCAGAGCAAGGAAAATGCATAGTATTTTTTTCTTCTTCTTCACATTTCTTTCAAAAACAAACACAACACACATGCACACACAACTGTTTCTTCCCTATTAGAAACATAAATAGTGCAAAATCGAACACTCTGTTCTTCTCTCTTCAAAAGGCAAAAAAAAAAAAAAAAGTAAAAGAAAAGGCAGGCTAGAGGCTGCTCCCCAAGAGCCCGCTTACACAGGAGCAGCCAGGGCGCTCAGGTTTTGCAACACAGGGAAGCTTGGGCAACAGAGGCAGCTCCAGGGGGAACAGAGGCAGCGTGAAGGGGGCGTCATTTGCTCGACCCCTAAGGAGCAGGGAGTCCAGCTTGTCAAAGTCCATGGTGCCCTCTCCAAGTTCTGGGAACCCCTGGGGATATCCCTGGGAACAATGCTCTCTCTGTGTCCTGGGTCCTGGTCATCCTCAGGGAGGGGGTCGCCTGGGCCCCATCCTCTCCAAGTACTGGAAGCCCAAGCCTCCCCATCAACCCACCCCTCAAGGAGGGGGTCACACACACATAAAATAGAGCAGTAATCTCCAAGATATATGAAGACCTCAACAACATTAATGCCAAAAAAGAGACATAACCCATCAATAAATGGACTAAGGAACTGAACAGACACTTCATACAAGAAGAAATACAATTGATCAAAAAACATATAAAAAAGACCATCATTTTTAGCAATTAGAGAAATCCAAATCAAAACTATTTCAATACTTAATTTCACTAGAATGTAGTCATAATGGCAATTATCAAGAATACAAGCAATAATAGTGTTCATGAGGATATGGGAGAAAAAGTACACTCATACATTGCTGGTGGTCACATCAATGTAGAGTAGGTCATTTCACAATGTCTAAACTAGGGAACCAACCTAGCTCCCTTCAACAGAAGAATACATAAATAAAATGTGATACACACACACACACACACACACACACACACACACACACGTGTGTGTGTGTGTGTGTGTGTGTGTAATATTACTCAACCCTCAAAAGAATGAAATTATGCCACTTGCAAGCAAATGAATGGAACTTGAGAATACCATGCTAATCTAAAAAAAACAACAGAAAAGTTCCAAGCACTGAATATTTTATCTGGTGTGCAGATGCTAATTCAAAATCAAAGGGACTAGAGAATATTAAATGCACTTTGGATTAGAAAGAGAAAAGAGTAGGGAGGAAAAGAGGTATGAGGTTTTGAAGGATAATGAAATGGATCAGATATTATTACCCTGCATGCTTATACAATTACATGACTGGTGTAATTCTACATCATGTACAACAAGAAAAACGTGAAGTTATACTCCATTTATACATGCTGTGCCAATGCATTATACTGTTATGTATAGATAATTGTAACAAATGCCAAAAAGATAGAATCAAACAAATTGCAAACTATAAAAATTAAAACACTGTTGTACTGAAATAGAAGGCAACGTACAGACCAATGCACAGAAAAGAGAACAAGGATAAGCCCGGACTTTCACTTCGCAATCATCTTTGAGGAGGGGGTCAATAATACAGAATGGATAAAGGATAGTCTCCTTAACAAATGGTGCTGAGGACACTCTATGTCCACATGGGGAAGAAAGAAAACCAAGACTTTTCTTACACCATATCAAAACATTAAGTCAGAGAGAAAAAAAATATAACAGTGAGACGTGAGTCTGTAAAATTCCTGGAAGAAAATGCTTGGGTTCCATTTACTAATCTTTTTCCATCCTACTAAGGTGCCAAATATGATCTTTACTCTGATTTGATCACCACACAGTGTTGCATGTATCAAAATATCATGCTATACCACACAAGCAAATGAAGTTGCTATTTTTCAATCTAAATTAAAAAAAAAGAAAGAAAGAAGAGCATAAGTTTGTGAGCAAAATATAAAAGAAAACACAGAAAAAACACTTTACAACATTGCTTTAAGAAATGGTGCTTTGGCTATGACAGTAAAACGACAGAGGACAGAACCATAAACAGACTAGTATAATTTTATTAAACCAAAAGCTTCTGCACAGCACACTAATGCATGAACAGGGAAAATATTTAACTGTTACAATGAGAGAAATTACTTACACATCACCTGAGAAGAGTATAAAGTCTAAAACACACACAAAAAAAATCCCTATGAAAAACCAGTACACAAGCTGGGCACATTGGGACATACCTTGAATATCACTGGTTTGAGAAGTTGAGGTGGCAAGATCACAAGTTAAAAACCAGCCTCATCAAGTTAGCCAGGCACTAAGCAAGCAACTGAGTGAGACTGTGTCTCTAAATTAAAAATAAATAAATAAATAAATAAAAACTCTGGGGATGTGGCTCAGTGGTTAAGTACTGTGGATTCAATCCCTAGTGGCAAAAACAAAAGGAAACAGAATAGTATGTTGTTTCCAAAGGAATGTGATTCAGGTAAAATGGGTGCTAATCTTCAATGGATATAAAAGTTTAATTGTATAAGATAAACAACTTCTAGATATTTGCAGAATATTTCTGTACTTACACTTTACAATACTATAATGTTCACTTATATATGTTTTCAGAGTACATATATCATACTTAGTGTTCTTACTATTGTGCAAGAGAGGAATGAAGGAAGCAAGTGATGGAGGGAGGAAAGAATGATGGAGAGAGAGGAGGAGGCAGAAGACAGAGAAAGGAGGCCTAGCCCCATGATGCTCTTCTACATAGCCAGGATTCCTGCTCAAAGTGGACCTGTCCTTTATTGAATATTGTGCTATTGCTATCATAATTTTTATTGATTATATCTTACTACTTACTTTTCATAAGTAAATTCCAAGAAGACAATGGACCACAGGTATGAACACAGCACACAAATGTAACCTGCAGATATATCTTATTTGGCCACCTCATGCATACTGAGATTTCATTCCCATCAACATAGAAGTCCAGTGGGCCAAGGAAATATGGGAGCTAAGAGAAAGTTGGGTACAATGTGACCATGTCCTATCCACACGTAAGTAAAAAAAGGGAGGATGATGAAACCCAGGGAGACCACACATTAATGTCCAAACAGAATTAGACTTAAATATAGAAAGAAGACAGCTTTGCCACTCAAGGTACTTCACTGTGTCATCCCATCTCTCCAGTTGAGGATAAGGGAAAGTAGGGTGATCCACAGTCACTTTTCTTCCAGTTATTTCAAACTCATTAACAAACCAGGTGGAGAAACTTTCACAGTTATCAAGGTGTAGTAAAAACAATTGCACTTGTTCTGTGTAACATATTCACTTCTTTGGTATTAATGAACCCAACATGTATGTGCAAGCTCTACAATGTGACTTGTTAGTAAGTTTGCATTTAGAATTGATGTGGTATACTTAAAGATGAATGTTAGAAGTCTTGCTAATAATTAAAAATGTTATAATAAAAAGGACAATTATAAGACAGACAAACTGTACCATGATATATGAAGAGATCACAGAAGAAAGAAATAGATTTCTATGGCATGATGTCAATGGCACAGGTCACCTGCTTTTAGACAGGGACTCTAAGTTTTCATTTTGCATTGGACCTGAAAAAGTACACGTTTCCCTAAAAATACCAGTAAAAAGGTGTATATTTCCCTGGAGAAAGTGCTGATTCTAGGATCTGGTAAGATAAATTAAAAAATGAGCCTTAACATATGAAGGAGGAAGAGAAGAAAGAGTAGGAGGAGAGTCTCCCAAGGTGTCCCATATGTGGATTTCTGAAAAGTGACATAAGAACTAAGGTAAAAGATCTTGAAATAGTGAAAGTTGGAAAAATATGAGCAATAAAACAAAAACCTTTTACAGTAAATTATAAGTGAAAGCAGCAAATGAGTCTATATTTACTGATAAAACATAATAGACTTCATTGATAAAAAGTGATGGAAACAGACAACTCTTTTATATAGAAGAGTTCAAAACAATGCAGGATAATAGCATCCCCTCCTACATGTGGAGCTTAGAATCCTTGTCATTTTATGGATGGGCAGATTCAGTGACTTGATTGCAACAAATAATGAAGGAATAAGGAAAAAGTATTACATTCCCAAAGAATGAACCTGGCACAAATGACTTTTGACAATGGATGGACTGTAGCACTTTAAATGTTTCAGTGACCATCAGGTAACCTCATCATGCTGTGACAACAAGGCATAACAAATCCATACTATTCCTTCCAAAATTATTATTTTTTTAACAAATAACATAATTTTATTTTCTCATAGTTCTGGAGACTGGGATGCACAAGGTCCAGATGCTAGCAGGTCCAGCTGTCTGGTGAAAACTTGAATACACATTCTTCTCATCAGTGCATGGAACAGTCTCCAAGATAGATCATAAGATAGGCCCCAAAATAAGTCTCAAAACATGTTAAAATATCAAATTAATATCATTTAATTTTTCAGTAAAATGTAATAAAATTAGAAATTGATAACAAGAAATTATTTGGTTTATTTTTCATATATTTGTATAGTTTCCAGTGTTTCACCTGCATTTGACTTGATTTTTTGCTTCCTGCAATTCTGTTGACAGTAAGTTGACATCATTAATATAAGACTTTGATTATTTGTGCCACTGTTGCCTTGAAAACATTGAAAATGGTTTAAAGATGAGCTATTTTTCCCCCACTGGCGAGAATTAACTCACCCAGTTCAAGGAAATAAAGATTTGACCTGGAATACAAACTGATATGTATAGCTTTACTTAAGATTAAATTTTATTTTATTTTTTTATTAGTTGCTCAAGACAATACAATGATCTTGACATATCACACATTTGATTCAAATAGGGTATTAATTCTCATTTTTCCACGTGTACAGATTGCGGGATCACATTGGTTATACATCCATGTGTATACATACAGCAATCCTAGTGTCAGTTGTATTTTTCTGCCCTCCCTATCCCCCTCCCCTTCCCTACCCTCCCATCACATCTCTCTACCCATTCTACTGGGACACTTATCTCTCTCTCTTTTTTTCTTCCCTTCCCCCTCAAACCGTCGTATATGTCCATATATGTATTTTGTGAAAACATTCGGATCTCCCTCCATCTTCCATGCAATTGCCCTTCTCCCTCCCATTCCCTCCCACCTCTTTTCCTTCTTTTGTGGTAATCTTCTTCTCATGCTCTTCCTCCCTACTCTGTTTTGAGTCACCTCCCTTATATCAGAGAAGACATTCAACATTTGTTTTTTAGGGATTGGCTAACTTCGCTTAGCACAATCTGCTCTAATGCCATCCATTTCCCTGCAAATGAAATGATTTTGTTATTTTTTAGTGCTGAATAATATTCCATTGTGTATAAATGCCACATGTTTTATCCATTCATCTGTTGAAGGGCATCTAGGTTGGTTCCACAATCTAGCTATTGTGAATTGTGCTGCTATGAACATTGATGTAGCTGTGTCCCTGTAGTATGTTCTTTTTAGGTCTGTTGGGTATAGTCAGAGAAGGGGAATAGCTTGGTCAAATGGTGGTTCCATTCCCAGCTTTCCAAGGAATCTCCACTTATTTAATTAGTTCTCTTTATAGGTGATTGACAGTGACCATTTTCACAAGCAGGAAAAAAAAAACATAAGAATACTCTCTCCCTCAGTGTTGAGTGCCTACCTTTCAGTGATCAAATAGAATAATTAGTTTTAATTTGTTTTTAATTAACAAATATTTATTGCATATGTTAATGGAATTGAGCATAATAATTCCAAATGCATGGTAGACAGTGATCATATCTAATTATCTATCTTCTACTTTCATCCCTTGCCCTGCCCCAGCACCCTTTCTACTATCCAGAAATTACTACATGGCTTCCATATTCCTTTTAAAAAATCAACTTCAGGGTATAGGTAGCAGACATGGTAATAGAAAAAAGATTTCTGCAGCCACAAACAAGCAATTGCAGGAATTATCTCTTTCCACATCTCAGAGATCATAAATGTTAACATCTGACTAAGTCTCACTTTATCTCATTGTGCACAATTAGAAAAACAATCTCCAGCTATTGCCTTCACTAAGCTGACCTTAATTTTTCCATAAATCATCCAATTGCCCTCAGTTCCCGCAACCTAAAAACAGGGATTTCAATGAGATCATCATAAACCACTATGGTGCCAAATCTCAAGGTCTCTCCTTTGCCACCCTGTAGTTCACTTTTAGTGGTTTCCAGAACACAAGGTTCTGCCTTTCTTTTTAAATTCATCTCTTCCAGAAATCCATGTCATTACATTTCCCTGGTTTTCTATCTCCTTAACTGGATGCTCTCACTCTCTGCCTTTTTCATAGACTTTTCTTCTCCATTGATAAATATAGGTTTCTCTGAGCTCAGAGAAATGGTCCCTGTACTTCTATATATTCACCCACACCCAGGGTCATGCTCAGTCTCATGGCAGTATTTTCCAAATTCCTCTGCCTCCCAAATATTCATTTTCTTCCCAGTCCTCTTCTGTCACCTTCAGACATGTTCAATTGGATATCCAGGAGAAATCACAACATCAACACAAAAGCCTTCTTCAAGACTAGCACTCTTTTCCCTGCCTCATGTGGTCTTTCTTCCCCATACAGGATTGGGTATCAGCAACTACCCTAGAGTGCTCAAGTCAAAAATTCAGCAATTGTCCTTGGTCTTTTCACCATTACACTCACCCCAAATCATCCCCAAACCTTGCTCATCTTAAAAACAATATTATAAACACATATGTGTGTGAAACAGAGAGATTCATATATTCAAAATCATAAATATATAAGTATACAATTATATGTATATTAAATATCTATAAAATATATAATTATAAATAAATAAATCAGGTTAAACTACTTTTATTCCTATTACCAAGTCATGCCATCATATTATATCATACATATTCTATTGGTAGTCATACCCATGGGGACAAGTTCTGCTAAATGGTCACAAATTCTCATATCAAGGAACTTAAAATCTGCTTTTGTCAAAAAAAAAAAACTGATTATTCACTTAGGCCTACAGATGCCCAATAAGTGAGATAAAACTTGACATCTCTGAGATATATTTATTCTATTTATTGGCTTATAATAATCACAGCATAGAAAAGAGAAAGAAATACCTGCAATATTAGTAAGGAGTCCTGAAACATCCCAGGCACAATAGGTGTAGGAAGAGCCCATGACTGAATTGAAACCCTTACCTCACTTCTGAATAAAATTTTGAAAAAAAAATACATACACAATACACAGACACACACACACACACACACACACACAAAAACATACATATATACACTGAGTAGTATGTGTAATACTCCCTTCCTTAGCTGGATGATTAATTTCATACATGCAATTAATGAAGATTTGTACGAAAAAAAAATGAAAAAGCTGCTTGTAAAACAAGTAGTGAAGGGCTTTCTAAATGTTTCATAACCAAGCCAGCCAATAAGTAGGCAGACACTCTGGTGGACACTAGAAACCTAAATGGCTTTGCAGATGTGTAAATATTAATAATCAGTCTCATTTCATCTCTTTGTACAACAACAACAACAACAACAACAAACTACCACCACAATGTTCTACCATTTGTTTGATGGTACACAAAGCTAAAGCCTTAACAGTATTTTTACTTCATTAGATCATTCGAAATTAAGCACTCTTTGGAGTTAATATGCAAATTAAAAAGAAAAAAAAAACTTATAAAACTAAATGTTTTTTTTTATTTTATATCCTTTCACACTTTTTGAATAAACATTATATTAAAAATGAAGCTAGATCACAAGTTAATAAATGTATAGATATTTATTTGCTATCAAGTTAGAATGATTATTTCTCTATGAATTATGCTGTAATTGATAACAATTAAGAAGAAGCTTAATTTAATCTACCTCCCCATCCCTAGTACAAATTTCTCTCTAGCACTTCTGACACCTTTACCTATCATACTGTGTTCAATACTGCAAACTTCTGGAACATTTATGTAAAATGCTCCAAAAGTTTGGAACATTTTCTTAGTGGTATCTTCCAGAATGTTTCTATGAAACTTTGCACTACCATTTGCTCAGCCTAACAATTTCTTAAGACAATGAGATATTGATTCTTCATTTTTTTTTGTTTCACCCAAACTTGAAAAGCATCTGTTATGATTAAAATCAATATAAAGTGAATATATAAATTACTTTTCATAAAACAAATGAAAAGTGATAGCAGCTGTCACCTTTTCTAAGGTCATTAGTAATTTTAGAATTTTAAAACATGACTTTTACATATATTTCAGGTTTGTATTCCTGTTTCAATAACAAAAGTAGAAATACATGCTAAATAAGCTTAAAAACAGTCTGCATTAAAACAGTGTTTTTTTAGACCTAGTTGGACAAATAAAAAACTGGGCTTAAAGAGGAGACTCCATGGGTTTTAAGTTAGGGGAGAAAAAAGTTTATGCCACAATTACCTAAATAATTTCAATTAAAATCTATTTAGCAAATTGTCTTAGAAATATCTCTTTTGAACGTCAAAACAAAAAAAGCTTCTTCTTATACTTACAAAAAAAATACTTCATAAATCTTTACATAAGTGCAGCCACTTGGCAGAAAAAATATATTTTTCTCCAAGATTACATCATTTCATGATTTTTTTAAAAATTATCATCCTTGACACATTTGCATTCAGAATATTGTCTTTAGATTAAACATAATTAGTTTTTTAAAATACCAAATATTCTTGTTAGCCACTTAAATCTCCAAACAAAGAAAACCTGTCTACCAGTATACAAATATATCGAATGTAAGATAGGCAAGAACACCTAATCACAAAGTGACAATTCTGTAATAGATTGCTACTATTAGACAAAAGTAAATAAAACTGTCATGATAAGATAAAAGAATAAATATAAATAAGCTGTGATTACTGTTTTGTCATTAGAGAAAGGAATATCCATCATAGCTCAATAAAAATCGGAGAGAAATCCCACAGCTTCACAAGTAAAGAACAGGCCTGATCAAATCACTACTAGAAGCTAGACACAATTCAGGGATAAGAGTGACATCTAAACATCTATCAAAGAATAGAACAATGGGCTGCAAAAAGAAGGCAAGTGTTTTTTTTTAGGTTCAGGGTATGCAACATACTGAAGAATAATATTACATGGGCACTGGGAAAAAATAATTAAGCTATTCTCAAAACAGCTCTTTATTAAAGACTGAATTAGGACTATTAAGTGAGGATATTCTTTTCAAATCATTGGTAGTCTTAATTTGGTCACATAATATGTAAATGGTCCCAGCAAGTATAATCAAGTGTGTCTCAAACTTTAATGTTTAGAGCAAATTAAATTCTAAGGACACAGAGAAACCCAGGAAAATGTCATGCAAACATGGAGACAGAAGATGGCAATCTACATGTCAAAGAGTGCACCTCAAAGGAAATCATTCCAGCAATTACCTTGATATACAAATTCTAGAATTAGAACAAATAAATTTCTATGTAACCCCATCAGTGCATTGTCTTACATCAGCCCTGTGAAACTAATGCAGCCCATTTGGACACACATACACTGTCCCTCCCCCTGGCTGAATGAATGCACAATTGGATCACATCACCTTTAAACAGCATTGAAAATCTGACCTACTGCAAGAAAAGACATTTCTTACTAGAATATTCTTAATGTATGCAAAAATACAGCTCCTTACCTGATGGGGATATAGAGATTTGTGGTATGGCACACTAATACAAAATATATACTATTTTACCTCCTTAATTAATGTAACTCTTACTTCTCTTTGTGTCAAAACATTCCTGGTGAGGATGTTTGTATATAATTTTCATAAAAGAACTAGAAGGCCAATGGAATTTACTGGTACATGGGCTACCTGGGGCAGATGGCTAAAACAAAAACAGTAACATTACAAAAGAAATATTCAGTGCCCAAAAAATACTGACATTGATGTGAATGTGATTTTTCTGTTATTTCTACTTGTATGTAATCTGAATATCACACCTATTATGTTGTCAGGAGAAATAATACAGTCCAGATTATTTTGGAAAAGGCATGTAGGTCATTCAAGTGGTAAAGTTCTAAAAGTTTAGAGGATTCCCAATCATAGGTATTTGTTCTGGCATATTCTGACCAACTCCAGGTTTTTCCTGTGGAGACAATTCTCCAGAAGGCTCAGCTAACCTCAGACCACAGATACCATTGTGGGTTTTGTGGTGCACTTGCTCTTTCCACAGGAGACAGAATTAAAATGTAGCTTCTTGATGATCTACAAGAAGCTCTGAAAAGAGTTTGTCTTACATGTAGGACAGCAGTTAACCCTAACCATCATGGTTGTTTCCACAGGTGAAACTCCCACTGAAAAATTTTATACACAGATTAGAAATAGATGAATATATGCATAGGCCTCCATACACTGGATTACAGAATAAGGTATTTGGATAATTATTTCAGTAGAAAAACTAGAATCCAATATTTAAATATCCACCCTACCACACATGTCCCAATATAACCTAATTCTGCCATTGCATGTGCCTGCAATTACTACCCACCCCTACAAACACAGAGAGAAGGGGAAGGTCAAAAGACATTCCAGCTGTGATCCAAGATGAGGACATGCCTGGATTGCTCTTCTCTGGATTGCTCTCTTTTACCTGTAAATACGTCCTGATACCCTGGTGTGAAGGCTGAGACAACATGTAAATATGCTCAGGACATTTTTGTGCCTAGAACCACGGAAGGTTTGCATACATCATAAAAACATATTTTTCTCTTGTGCATCTCCATTTAAATGAGAGGAATAATGCACCCTCTCTGGAATGTGTGTGGCTGGTTACCAGAGTTCTAAGTTCTATTTGGTTATAATGCTGAATAATTGAGTTTGATTCTTCAAAGTTTCATCACCTAGGCCACTTCCTATACTAAGACCACGACAAAACATTCTTAAGAGTGCTGAATTTTTGTTTTTTTATCTGTGTAAAAATACATAAATGGATATGGTCTTTTAGTCTCTTGGGAAGTTGTCAATACATCTTGTAAAAGAACTATAAGCCCAGTGGAGTTGACTGGTACATGGGCTACCTGGGGTTGGGAGCTAAAACAAAAACAGTAGCAACAGAAAAGAAATATTAAGTCCCAAGTAAACCCTGACAATGATAAGTGCACCCATTGGTGAAGGCTTCCAGCAGGCTCGGCAGGTGCCCTAGAGTAGACTTGGACCTGGATGGCAACATTAGAGCTTGATTTTTTCTGAGTTTAATCTGGAGGCAGAATGAAAGGATCAGAACAGAAGAGACATCAGAGAGCACAGACATGTGTACAACCCAGCTGTCTCTGAGCTCCCTTGCTCTCTTGTGAGGCATTTTTTAAGAAAAATACCTGTGGTTGCCACATGATGGCAGCATTGCACAGACCAAGGGAAACCTGTGCACTTTGTCTGGCTCCCCCCCCCCTCCACCTCACCTGAAACTTGGGCCCTGGGCGCTCACCTGCCTTTCCTCAAAAGCAAAAAAGAATCTGCCCAGGGGTGCTCTGCCCAGGGGTGCATCCATAATTAGAGCTGGACACTCTGCACTTTACAAAGAAAAAAAATAGCATTATTAACTGCTCACCTTTGCCTGCTTGTTTTGATGCAAACAGAGCAGATCTGATTCAAAGCAGAGTTCTGTATCTTACTCCCCAAATATCAGGGTTTCAAAAAAATCACATATTACAGACAATACTAATTGTTAAGAGAGGGTCAAGGGTCTCTCTCTTCAAAGAGAAAAAAAAATATTTGTCTTTCACTGTGAATTCAGGAAAACTAATTCCAGATTTTTCTAATTCTATGAATAACTCCATATATGTGCCAATAAAAAAAAAAAAAACAGCTGAGCTTAATGCTAGCACAGACCCTTGGTCATGGCACCCTGCTCCTCTGTGCCCTAGTTAAACCATGGGCTTCCTTGAGATTACCTGCATCCTTGGATTCCTTCACCTGCATATCAATGCAACAGGGGTGCAGTCCCTTCTGCTCCTCTTTGCAGCATTCTGAACTTCTACCTCATTTTCAGGACTGAACACCTTTGCATACTCCACTTGGGGAGAGACTCAGAAAATTCTGGAATAAACCTAAAGACATTTCATTATCAGACAATGATGCTATCAATTTATTCCTATGTTCCTATGCGTTATTTTTAAATTTACGTTATTTTAGTTGTTCTTCTTAATTAAATATGTCATAGAATTTATTTTGGTAAAATTAAACAAGCATAGGAATTCCTATTTATGATTCATAATTGCCAGACACATGTGAAGAACTGCATTCGATCCTCAGCACCACAAAAAATAAATAAAATAAACAAAGGTATTGTGTTCATTTATAATTATTCTAATTCTGAATCTCATTGTTGTGGGTGGATATGATGGTGGAATTTATTTATATATTTTTATATGCATATGACCTAAGGTATGTTACATTCATTCTTCTGTCATTTCTATTCCTATCTATTCTATCTTTCTTGAATGCTTCTTTGGATAATCTACTGAACTTCTCCTCTTTCCCTCCCTCATTTATTGTGGTTTAGCCTGGACATGCCAGCAAAAACATTTCACCTATTTTTTTTTTTGATTCTCTTTTTTCACTTAGCATATCAGTCTCCATATCCATTTATTTACTGACAATGTCATAGAGTCATTCTTCTTTATGGCTGAGTAATATTTTATTGTGTGTATATATACAACAATTTCTCTATTCATTATCTGTTGATGGGCATCTAGCTTGGTCCCATAGCTTAGCTATTGTGAATTGGGTTGCTAAAAACATTGGTGTGGCTGTGTCACTGTAGTATGCTGATATTAATTCCTTTGTATATATGCCAAGGAATGTGATAATTGGTTCAAAAATCCTAGTGTTTTTTTTTTTTAATCTGCATACTGCATTCCACAGAGGTTAC